>NC_136420.1:40031080-40649580 GCF_052625555.1 Lactuca saligna | reverse complement strand
TATGATGGATAGTCTTTCACGGTTGAAAAATGAATGATCTAACCAAAGTAACCTTTTATAGGTATCTATTGAGAATGGTTGTTGACAATGGTGTGTTTTAACTATTTAAAAGAATAGCAATTGCAATAACTAATAATTGCTAGATAAAATAGATAAATGCTCCTTTTCAGTATTATATTTGAGTAAAACAAATTGATCAACTGAGTTTTTCTAATTTTTTGCAGTTAACTCACTTAAATGCTGAATTGGAGGATAAGAACTATCTTTTTTTATAATCATGGCATTGTTAGTTTTTTTTTTTTTTTTTTGAACTAGCAAATTTTATTAAGAAGAGAAGAGAGAAATAAGAGCCCTACCTAGCCATGGGCTAGGGAAGGTAGGAGGAGTACACGACCAATAAAATCAAGAAACATCACCACAGTCAATATATACAGAACAAACTTTTTTATTTCCACATTTACATGAGTGGATTAATATACCAATCAATCCAATTCCGATGTTTGATCCAAATGAAAACGATTGACTTGAATATAATAACGTTTATTGACTAACATACACACTATGTTCTCGAGTTTTTTGCTTTCCATTGAAGAAGGTGGAAAAAACAAAGAAAATTCATGTTGATTAGTTTTTTTTTCCTAAAGATACAAAAGGAGGGAACGTGGGTACATTTCTTTGCTTTTTCTTTTATATATTTCCTTACAATTTTGGAAATATATGGAATGAAATGAAAGGCTTTATAAAGTATAATAATGACAAACAATTTAAGTAATATTATATTTATAGTGTATTGATCAAATTATGAAATATCAATTATTGTGGTTTTCATTTCTAACTTTTGAAATAATTTCCTTTAGGCCATCTACAATGAGTCAGTAGTACAATATTAATGTTACTGCATTTCAAACATGGTATATCAGCTTTGTAATTTAACCCCATCGTAAATATAATACTACCATATTTTTATAATTAAAAACCCATTATATATATATATATATATATATATATATATATATATATATATATATATATATATATATATATATATATATATATATATATATATTAGAAATGATGTAAATATATAATAAAAAAGAGTGGTTCATGTATTGCAAGTCTTTTTAAACTTGTAAGGCTAAATCATATATGACAATATATAGCACATTTGCAAAACTATTTGAAAAACGGCTTGATCTTATATTTTCTATTGAAAAGATGAAAAATGATCATAAAAAAATTATAATTATTGAAGTTCTTATTTTACTCTCATTACTTCGTTTTTTCTTTTCTTTATCACAATTTTGGTCATTTTTACGGTCAGTCTAGTCTAAAGCATTTCAAATGGAGGGTCTTTTCTAAAATGATGATGTTATGAGAATTATAGAGAAAAAATGGTGTATTTGTTAGATTGTTTCTAAAAGTGGGCAATCAGTTATATAATCTGTTACATCTTTATTACAAAAATATTACAAGATCTATTTTTAGGAAAATCTTGTGTCTTTTAAAATAGCATTAATATTCAATATATTATTCTTGAAAGTACAATGAATATATGTACACAAAAAACAACCTAAATAAAATTATTGAATAAATTATCATTTATAACGTTATCATAAAACTTTACTCCATAACTTTTGGTACTTTATTCTCTTACTAATATGATAAGTTCTTATCGTACTAATTGTCCCCAAATAACTTTATTAAAAAATAAGAACTAAAGCAATAAAGCTATCTATTTTTTTAGGTTTATTATTCTTTAGTTGGTATCATTTAGTAATTATTTATCAATGATTAAACATTCTTACTTGAGGTTGCATACATCAAGTATTCTACAAAATTTGATTAATAACTATTTGCATAATGTTATTATGCATCGACAAATTTTAAAATTAAGGTTATTGTCACTGTAGCCCAACAATGTTTAGTATATTAATTTAAATGGTCTCTCGTGATTATTTTTTACCTTTAAAGGGTACTAACTTGTGTTTTACCGGTTAATTTGGTACATTTACCCATTTTTGAAGGTTACTGTGCCATGTCAGCTGCCAACTAGGCAGGTGAGTCAACAATGACTCATGGTGAGTCGACTCATCGTTGCCAGGTGTGTTTGTATGGATTACCAGGTGTGTTTGTGTGGTAACTTATAGCAACAAAAACTACCATTGATTCACAACCTCCAAAAATCACAACACCACTACCCCTTATTTGGGTACACATAAATCGATGGGTTCTTGGCGATCATCTTCAACTCCACGAGATATGGTTTTTGACGATGATTACAACAGAGACGAAGATGAAACAGATTTAGATGATAAGATGATTAGAGATGATAATTAGGTGATATCTTGGTCATCTTGGTTGCCTTCACTGACATCCAGTTCCTCGGGAAGAAAAGAGTATTTTAGGAGTTTAGAAACCGATTTCAAGAAAACAATTTGATTTTCAAATTGATTTCAAGCAAACATCTTAGAAAAACGGTTTTAGAAACTGATTTCAAGCAAACATTTTGATTTAGAGAATTGATTTTATATGCCGATTTCAAACATACATGTTGATTCCAGAAACGGATTTCAAGAGACATTTCGACTTAGAAAATCGATTTTAGATACCGATTTCAAGCAACCTTTTCAATTTTATAAACAAGTTCAGTTCTAATAAACAAAATTACTCATCACAATGGTTCGTGAACCTTTGAAGACGAAGATGGCGATGGTTAGTGAAGGAAATGAGCGGCGAAATCGATTGGTGCTCGATTTCATCGAGGTAACATCAGTTTCATCTTCACCAGTCTTCATCTTCATTAGTTTCTCTCTCTAGATCTATTTAACAACTATTAAACACTGGATGAACTTGGTTTTTAACCAAAAGATCGATATGGGTTTCTGTTTGAACAAAAAACAATGACGGGTTTTTCTAACCCTGGAAAAAGAAGGAATGCATCCCATCCACACTAATCCTTCAATCGATCTTCACCATAACAGATCTCTAACCAATAAAAGTTGAATTTAAGCTCCCTTGCTTAAGCATTTGTTTTTTAGAATTTTCAGATTTGAGCGAAAAAAGGTGATATATATATATATATATAAGAGTAAGTTACAAAAGTTGAAAGAATTTTGAAGAAGCTATCAAACTATGAAGATGAAGAGATCAAGAATTCTGAAGAGTGAAATACTGAAAATGATAATAATCAAACAAAAAGGTGTTGAATTTAAAGAAATTAGAGAGCAAATATCAAAGAAGAGATAAATTCCAAGAACTTCATTGTGGTATCAAAGTTGTAATCATTTTTTTCTAGGTTATTTTACTATATGTATGCTTGGGAGTTTAACAAAAAATACCTTGAGGTTAAGAAAGTTTTCTGAGGATGGATGCAGTGGGTTGTAAAAAAATGAGTGTCGTACAAACTAAGGGGTGAGTGTTCATAAGGATTGTGAGTATTTAGGATTGAGAAGAATTTAGGAACTTTATACACAAATATGTGCATTGCGATCTTGGTGTAAAGGTTGGGTTCTGATTGTTGTATGTGATGTTGGTGATGGAGGTTTAAGTTAAAAGATTAGTTTTGTTTAAAGGAAGTATTTTGATATTGTCATATTTATACATCTATTTAGGCATTATTTTATTACATTTTAAGTTATATTTTGGTTAATTGCAAAGATATTTGATACTTGACTAAACAACACAAATAGTCCCTATGGTATGTCGAAAATGCCACTTTCGTCCACAAAGTTTTGGACTAGCACCAGTGGTCAAAAACTTTCATTTTGTTGCGTCTTTGGTCCAATCTGTTCTGATTATTTTCAAAATGACGGATTTGGCACTGTTAATATGATTTTCTCTTTTCTCTTTTTTCTTTTTTTGATTAAAAAAAATAATAAAATAAAAATAAAAATAAATCTCTCTCTCTCTCTCTCTCTCTCTCTCTCATTGAGTTGGTGTAGAGGATTGCTTTTGGTATGACAAGAAATTGCATAAATTATAGAGTGAAAGAGAACAAATTCTTGTTTGTTGTTCTTGGACTAAGACCCACGATCACCTTAAATCCACACACTTCCACCATTGTTAGAAAAAATATCACCAACCTCCACCTTTCACCTTAGACTGTGACTAGTAGCCACAAAGGACCACCTATAGCCACCACCGAACTGCTGCTAAGTAGTTCCAACAACCAGTTAACGATAGTGAGGCCACCAGAAAACCACCAAGGACCATCGGAATATCACTGCTACCACCACCCATCTACCCTCCTACGATCACCGATCAACCCACCACCTACAACCCTTTCCTTCTCCTTCCGTCTCGTCAAACCCATTGGAAGAGGAAATAAAAGCGGCAGCGCTACCATCGTCGCCCTCCATCGCTGCTGCTGTGGAATCATGTCGGACACCATCAACCTCTTGACACCACCACCATTTTCTGCCATTGGTAAGCCACTACCACACACACACACACACACACTCACTCTGTCTCTCACTCTCTCCTTCTGTATCTCTATATTCTTGCATCGAGCCCCACTGTTGATTTCAACAGATTTGTGGATCGATTTTTAGATCTATTCTATTCATTGGTTGAAGTTTGATTGATTATTCAGATCTATTCAGCGTCACCCTTATTCTCGGTTCGTCCTCGTTGCTACCCTTTCTGCTTCCTATTTTTCTTTCCTTCCGGTGAGGAAAAAGAGGAAGGAAAGGAGTTGGTTGGGCTGGGTTTGATCGTTAAAGGAAATGGGGGAGTAGAGGGTGGTAGGCAGCTATGGTGGTGACATGGAGGAGCAAGGTGGTCCTCGCTGGTGTTGGGGTATTTCTTGGTGTCGTTGGTGGTTAGGGAATAAAGTAGTAACGTGGGGAAGAAAAGAAAATGATAGAGAGAAAAGGAAATGGTCGTTTGTGGGGAAGAAGAAGAAGAAGAGAGAGAGAGAGAGATAGATAGATAGATAGATAGAGAGAGAGAGAGAGTTTTGTATTTCCTTTTATTTTTTTTAATTTTTTAACCAGTAAAATATTTAAGTAAATAAATAAATATGAAAAAGTAAAAGGTTAGGGTAAAATCATCATTATAAGAAAGTTCAAAGCAAATTGGATCAAACTTGCAACAAAATGAAAATTTTGGACCTTTGGTGCTAGTCCAAACTTTTTTGGACCAAAGTGGCAACTTTTAGCTAACCACAGGTACCATTTGTGTAGTTTTGTCTTGATACTTAATGAATTCAATTACATTTTGTATCCAAATCAGACATTCTTGATGAAAGAGGACCAGAAGTGAAAAATATTGGAACGTGGAAGGACTGGAGCTGAACCGAGAGCTTAATGGAGCTTAAAAGGACGAAGAATCTAGTAATTACACTTCGCACAATGTGGAAAATGAGCATCACAATGTGGTTATAAGGAAATTACCGATAATTTACATATGAAGAAAGCTCACGACATAAGCCTTAGCCTTACGACGTGAGAAGAAAAGATTCTAGAAGATAATTACGTGGAAAGTTTCCTTGTCATATGCAGATTGCTACTAACATTATGTAACACTTGATTCAGCCAAGATAAACCCTAATTCAATCCTTTTACCTCCTTGAGTGTGTGTGAGAGCCTTGGAGGGGGATGTTGGTGTGGGCGTGAAGGAATTTAGAGCTTGAAGAGGTTGGAGCAAAGGGAGAGGCTATAGATCTGACATCTACTCTGTGTTAGAAACCATTTGCAGGTAAAAAGTCTTTACCTTGGCTTTCCATTTCTTAGATCTTCCCTTATGCAAGAATATGGTCATTTCTAGTGTAAAATGGAGTCACTCATGGGTTTTAGCTTGTAATGAGGACATGGTCTCAGATCTCGACTCCTCATGGCCTCTTTGGACGTAAAGTTGCCATCTTTATTAAGTTATGGCCCTCTACTATGCCCTAAACCCCTTATTAAGCTTCATATAAGTGTTTTAACCCCTTGGATGCCTTGCATGAACGTAAAGTTAGCAACTTTACATTGCATCTTAACCCTAGGGGACTGGATCTGTAGTTTGGGGCTTTGGATTCGATTGGAAAGGACTGAATATGAAAAGACTAAAGGAAATCGACGAGTTGATTTGGGTTTCCTGCTTTCTGGATTCTGAGTAAACTCGGTGAGTTGATGAGATAACTTGACGGGTTAGTTAGGGTTTTTCCTGGTTTTCTAAGTTCTGAAGGAACTTGACGAGTTGATAGATGCACTTGACGATTTGGGCCAACATGGACTGTTGACCTTGACTTTTGACCTTGATTTTGACTATGGTTGACCAAGTTTGTTTTTAAGGGCATCATTGGTATTTCGGGATTATAACGAAGTTGGTCACATGGTGGTTGTAGGTAGTTGAGTTCGGAGTTGCGAGTTAGGATTTGATCATATCAGTTCACCACTTCTTGAGATGTGAGTCTCCTCACAATACCAATGAGTCGAAGGCACCAAGGCCGGCCCATTACTTTCTAAGTGTTATGCTAGTTGTAATTATGATACTTGCATGGAAGACCTCGGAGGGTTCCCGGGGCACGTAGGTGTAAGACCTTGGAGGGTTTCCACGACATCCTAGGTAAAGACCTCAGTAGGTTCCCGAGGCATTTAGGTGTAAGACCTTAGAGGGTTGCCACGAAATCCTAGGTAAATACCTCAAGGGTTCCCATGGTATTTAGGTGTATGACCTTGGAGGGTTTCCACGACATCCTAGCTAAAGACCTCGGTGGGTTCCCGATGCATTGGGCTAAGACCATGTGGAGGTTCCCATCGCACTGGGAGTAAGACCTTGGAGGGTTTCCAGGGCATCCTTATATGTTTATATGCATGGCTTATGTGGTTTATGTAGTTGATATTGCTAATATAGATTATATGATTATGTGGATTGTGTGGGATATGCTCTGGGGAACTCACTAAGCATTAGCTTATAGTTTGTTGGTTGTTTGAGGTACTTCAGAGCCTAAGGGCAAGGGCCCAACATGATGTCGCAGCATGCACTCTCCATCGTTTTGTTGGGACACTCTGATATTTTTAGATAATTTATTTGATATTATGGAATTTTAAAAAACATATGTGGTTGAAATATTATGTCTTGAGAATGATTTTTGTTAATTAAAAATGAAAATTTTATTGGAAATTTGGGACGTTACACCTTATGAAGTGAGATCTTAACCCTCATGATGTGAGGGACTTTTTAAGGAAACTATAAATAGCCTTTTACATTTTTGATTTTGAGAGAGCTGAATGACTTGTTTCGGATAGTAAGTCGAAATCAGAAGCCAAAAAGCATGTGAGATTTAACTTTTGAAGGAGATATCGATTAAATCGAAGATATTTTGATGATCCAATGAAGACAACACATTACACATTCGGTTTGATCATGTTTAGCTTTATTCCTATTGTGTTTTTAGTGTTTTATTACTGCCATGAGTAGCTAATTTGGTAGACTTTCGTTTAGTTAGATGAAACGTAAAACTATAAGATAGTTTCTTAAGTTATGGATCATATGAAGTTTAATTTAGTTTGTGTGTGATTATCGATTCCTAACATGTTAAAGCTTTAATCTTTTTTGCTTACATTCAAGTTCGGTGTAGTAAAATTATTAGTTTAGATTATATGAGCTTGATCACCTAGTAGTTTATGATTATTAAACTATTAGAGCTAGGATTCATCTAATCTTAGATTAGGCAATAAAGACAACAACTTTAATTGTGTTAGAGAACATGATTTGATCATAATAGTGTTTGGTAAATCGTCTTGATCATAGATATTTACCTTAGATATATCTATCCTACATAGCTAAATTATCATTATTAATTAATTATGTGTTTGCTTGTGTATGATCATTACATAGTAGTTCATGAGTTGAGGAAAATATTAAGAGATCTGATCAAGCTTGTTAATAAAATCTATTTTAGTAACCAACTTTATTAATCCATAAATAAGAACTGACCATAGGAAAAAGGTGGATTCAAAACTAAACTAAAGTGCTTTTAATATCTTGATAACAACCATAAGTTAAGTGTTTGTTTAGTTTTAAGTTAATCTGAACTTGAAAAACCAGATAAAACCCTTCTTTCGTTATTTGTTTTTGGATTAATTTTTATTTTTAATTCTTTTAATAAATTGAATTCCATTCCCTGTGTTCGATACTCAACTTACTTTTCTATCCTATGAACTGACTAGGTACACTGCCTATTAGTGCATTCGTAGAAAATTTTTGTTAGGACTTAAATTTAATTTAGTAGGTATATTTATGCACATCAGAGAGTTAGCCATCCAATGTAACTGTTGAACTTTGGATAAATAAGGATCCATCCATCCAATGCAACTGCCGAACTTTGATTAATAGAGAGTTAACCATCTATATACTTATTCCTTAGGGATTTTGGATCATTACAATTAATAAAATAATATTCAACCCCTTTAATTAATTAAAAATATTTATTTAATTTGAAAATAATTTCTAATTAATTTATTAAGCCATAACAATTTCTAAAAATTATTTCTCTTAAATCCTTATTGCTCAAATGGGCCATGATGGAAACCCAAAGGACCTTACTATTATTAGATATATTACAAATAGATAATGACCCTGTACACTCATTCCATCAGTAATTTAAGCAATCAACGAACTTTCTTCTTGTTTCTGTTATATTGCTAGCATCATCTGCCATCATATTCCATTTCCTTCTTTTGGTGATACTCATTCTATCGTGCTTTCCTAAAAGCTACAAATTCTTCTCCATAGGAATCCTCGACAATCAGCTCATGTTGATAGTTCATCCTCGCTACCACTGCTTCATGACACCTCCAACGGCAACAACCACCATGAGCGTCGCCAATAACGTCGACCTTCTCAGAACTGATGTTGATAGTAGGGAACAACCACAATATACCATCTCCACCACCCCAAAAATATGACTGGGTTTAGATACCATCGTTGGGTTCTTCACAGATCTAATAGACTCCTTACACACGATCGATCAACACGCCATAATGGTGTTTCTAGAATCACCAACATGCTCCATGGCTTCTAATCCAACCTCCTCAACGAATTCCCTTCCCTACTACATATGTGTAACGCCCGCAAATCCGGGCTAGTCAAATTAGAGGCAATAGGAGTCGAAAACGACTTTTCAACAAAAGATTATTTAGAATAAATAATCATAACCAAGTTGTAGTATATGTCACAAGGTTTCTGTACATATAAAGAACGCCAAAATCGGAGTTATAACGAAGAAGTTATGACCCGTTGAAGTTTCGCGACGGAACCAGCACGATACCGGAAAGCATAAATAGCGAATTTACGATAGAGCGAGATTTAGCCTTAGCGATCTAAACGGAAGTCGTAGAATATGTTAAACTAAGAACATCGATAAAAAGAACGCCCAAATCTGACTTCGTATGAAGAAGTTATGATTTTTCGAAGTTTCGGAATAACAGTGTACAACCCGAAATTCGAATATTAGATCGAGCGGTTTTTAGCCGACACGACCTAAACGAGAATCGAAGATCTCGTTAAGAGTAGCGTAATGAGAAGAAGATGGGCGAAAATGGATGTCGGATGAAGAAGTTATGAGGATTTAACGGACCAATCGCGTCCCGGCCCGTTAATAATATAAAATTTAAAATCAAGCCAAAATTAGCCGACGAAGTCTAAAAGAAAGTTGTAGAGTAAGTTCCCACCTTCGCGTGGATATAAAGAACGTCGAAAACAGAGCTCGTATGTGAAGGTTATGATTTTTAGAAGTCGAGAAGGAAATTTGCGAAGTCTGTTCCGAGATTGATGATGTGGCGCAATCTGGACCCTCCATTGCTTACTCAGTACCCGCCTCGGATAAGTGATGCGTCGCCCCTTGCTACGCCCAGCGTCCGAGCTCAAAACGCGCCGCGTACGAAGGGTATTCATGTGGTCCGAGAACAGGCCGCGTAGCACCATGCGAAGCTTGACACCTGGAGGTCTGATTCGAAGCTACGCCTCGCGTAGCTGCTGAACGCCCTGCGTACCACTGAGGCTTCGCGCTTATAAAAGGTGGCCGAGGTTGCCCTCATTTTTCACACCAAAATCCTTTCTCTCTCTAAATTCTTTCTCTCTCTACAACCCCAAATCCCCCGTAAACCCTAGGAAAACCCCCTAGCACCCTAAGGAAGCCCCGAGGCTCCCGGAGTCCCGAGAAAAAGGAGTTTTTCGGTTTCGAAACGTTGCTCCAATTAAGTCCCGGTTTTCCATAAAATTCGCTGTAAGTATGCTACGCTTACGCAATTTTTAATATAGCTTTCAAAGAATTATAGGAATGTTATTAGGTCCTTAAAATAATTATTTGGGCTATTATTATGAGTTATATTGAGCGTTATTAACGCTTAATAATAGTCAGACTAATTAATTTGTCGCGGTTATCGTTAGACTAAACCCTAGTGGTATTGGTACTAGGTTTTATCGAAGGAATATTGTTTTGAGAGTATCGAAGCGCTGTCCGAGTGCTGAGTCACCACCTACTCAGGTGAGTGAATAGTCTCTTTCATCTTACACATAGATATGAAGTATTTTCATATAAATTACGTGCTATGTGTGCATATTGTTTGAATACTTGTTGTCTATGCTGGATGAATGATTTATACATGTTTTAAATGATTTAAACTATATAGTTATTTTATATCTACAAATATGATGGGATAAAACATGGGTAGATGAAATAATTGGTATGTGATGGAATAAAATAATGAGAGATAGGTGATGATAGGAAGGTGATGATGATAGATAGGTGATTATGAATCGGTGATGTAAGATACTACAACCTTGTCCGACAATTTGGAGATGTAGTCATCTACCAGACTATAGATGACAACCACAGACTATCATAGACAACCCCGTGGAAACACTAGCGGGCTAGTAACCTGTAGGTGATGAATTACGAGTTCATGCGATGTTGTAACTACGTATTCATGCGATGATAGTCTAACCCATATTATGAATTACGAGTCCAGGCGATGTTGTGGCTACGTATTCATGTGATGATAGACTAACCCTTATCATGATTTACAAGTCCAGGCGATGTTGTGGCTGCGTAATCATGCGATGTTACCCTAACTCTTGCTAGACACATATTGAGGGAGTAATCCCCGGATTAGTATTGTCTATGCAATGTAGGCGATGATCCTTAGGTAAAGTTCGTAGGAACAATCATATAAGGAAATACAATGTAAGGAGATGAGAAGTAAATATGATATAGGAGATGACCCTTGAGATAATATCTTTAGGGAAGACTAAAAGAAGATAATGGGGATGGGTAATTGGGTTGATTGTTTAAACATAATAACTATATTATTGTGGGTTGAAAACCCTATGTCCTCACCAGGTTTCCCAACCTGACCCACTCAGTTTATTTACATCACAGGTGGCGATATGAAGTGACATTACACTGAGAGATTTAAAGAGATGTAGATCACTAGTGAAAATAATTGTAAGTTCTGTTTATGCTAATGTTTATGTATTAACGATGACATCCCAAACGTTTTAAGATGAATAAAAATACGTTTCTTCGAAAATGTTTTAATAATGTATTTATCGTGTTTTTCTGGGAACAAATTCCGCAACCTTTTTATAAAATGAAGTACTCTGATTTTTATAAAGCATAAACAAAATCGGTCTTTTCTGGTCGTGATTTTGGGGATGTCACAGTTGGTATCAGAGCATTAGTTTAAGCGAACTAGGAATATGGATTTATTTCTAGACTTAAACTTAGAATGCTAAGCGATGATTGTGAGGTGTGAGCACTAGCTTATTTTAGGAATTATGCCTAAAATGCTTTTATGTGCTAAATACTTGTGCTTGATATGCTGTTAGTTGTTCGGATCTATGGCCTGTTGCCGACCGGATCTGGAAACCTTATGTGTTTAGGATTCTAAACGTACGACTACGATATTAGAACTATCATATAAACGTTTCGGAGTGATAAGGATGATTTAACCATCAATCCTAAGTAAAGATCTAGATTCACCTTATTCGGTGTATAGATCAAGATGGCAAGAACCCATAGCAGAAACGTGAATGCAAATGGGAACAGAAACCAACCCCCAGTGGTTAAGCAAATACCTGTTGTTGAAGAAGTTGCACCTGAGCCAGTCACCACGGCTGGAGTTCAAGCCATGATTCGGGCTATGTTAGCTGAACAAAGGGAAGAAATGAGACGGATGTTGAATAGGGACGAACCTACCGTACATGTTGAACCGACAGAGCCAGTTCCTGAGCAATCCGAGGAAGGGAACTACAGCCGCCAAGTGAGTCAAGTAGGGACTCAAGGTGAGCAAAGGGATGGCCCAGAAGGGAGAAACAACAAGGATGGGCGGATGTACAAGAATTTATTGGGTGCGAAACCACCAAGTCTCTCAGGAAGCCTGAAGCCGGTTGAGATTATGGATTGGATCTCTGAGATGGAGATGGTGTTTGAGAGCTGCAGCTGTAACGAGAAACAGAAGACTGTCTTCACAGTAAGACAACTAAAAATTGGAGTCTTGAGCTGGTGGAAGCTATTGGCAGATACGATGCCACGAGGAGAAGCCTTAAGGATGTCGTGGGAAGAGTTTTTGGAACAGTTGAAAATGCAGTACTGCTCAGAGGTAGATCTGATAGACCTAAACAATGAGATATTTGATTCCATGTAATAAAAGTAACTATACTTATTTATGTCAAACATGTCAACTTGGAAAACATACTAAACTTAAATTTAGATCTTCAGATTATATTGTTTCATATGCTTTTGAGATTTTTGACTGTGGTGTATGGACCTTGATATGGCCATATTTATACATATATTTAAGATTTGTATTAATAAATTTTAAGCTATATTTTGGTTATCTGCAAAGATATTTGATAGTTATTAATTTAAATTATATTTTGCAGCCAAATATGACATTCTTGAGAAAAATGGACCAAAACCGACAAAAGTTGGAACCTAGAAGGACTGTAGCTGAGTTGGGAGCTTAATGGAGCTTAATAGAAGAGAAAATTGAGTTAAATACAATCTCACGATGTGAGACTTACTTCTTACCCGCAACAACGTAGAGCAGGAAGGAGTCCGACTCATGACTACTAAAAAGAAGTGCTTCTCGGGAGGCAACCTGGTGTTTTAAGATTTTGCATTTTCTTAATTTTCACTTTCTTTTTGGTTTTTATTTTTATTTTTAGTCTTTAATTTAGTTTAACTGAATGATGATGTGTTTCTCTAGTTCGTTATCTTATTTTTGAAGGGTTAAAAGAAAATGCATAACGAAGGAGCTGAATTGGAAAAAGTCGTGAGATATTTGAAGATTACAATTAAAGACCATATTTTAAATAAGTGTGGGGTAACTACCTGATGACAAGAGGAGTTCAAATAATTTTACAAAAAGAAAAGGTCGGGAATGGTCCTAAGCCATTACGAAGTAGAGATACATTATTTTGGATCTAAATGACATTTAGAGAAGTTACCACGACGTGGCTATCATCACCATGTCGTGACAATTTATCTTATCGCGACTGCATTCGACTGAACCACGATTTGGCGTCCTTAGATCACATCATAGAAATTTTAAAATTCATGACCATTATGACTTCGAGCACTATACCATGTTTTGGCATTGCTTTCCCACAACGTGGCAGTGGTTCAGAAATGTTTTCAAGATTGGTTCTTTAATTTATTTCGATCCACTACATTTGCATTCACATGAGAAAAATCCAAAAGTACTATTTCCAGCCATTATACGAGAAGTCGAAGCTTTTCTACACACTTTCAAGAATTTGATCTCGCCACTACTATCCAAGGGGAGTATGCTCCAATTGTTCATCTTTAATCTTATGTTCTTTAATGGTTGAAGTATGCAATGGGGGACATTGCATCATTTAAGTGTGGGGTAGGGTTAAATTTAGGAATACAAGATTACTGATAAAAATTGAAAAAAATGACTAGGATTTAAAAAATTATTAGAAAGATTTGAAATAATAATCTAAAATTGATTCGAGTTAAAAAATTGTTATGTTGAGATCTAGGTTGGTAGCATTGTGTGGGACGATCCGATGCGAGTTTCAATGTTTATTTGAGCCAATATATGATATAGTGTATTTGTGGCTTCCATATCCTAGTGAAATCATGGAACAAAATCACGAACTTGCTTAGTTTGAGGGACACAATATGTTTAGCATTGTATACTATAAATGTATCCATGAGAGATTATGTAGTCATTGCACTTTAGACTAATACCTATAGCTAATAAGGGTTGAAGTTAAGTTCCCTTGGTTAAGCATATGTTTTTTTTTAGGTTTTTAGTTGTGAGAGAAAAAAATTGTGAAAAAAGAAAAAAAAGAAATAGAAAAGAAAAAAAAGTTGCAAAAGTTTGAGAAATAAGAGTTTAAAAGCTAGGAAGATCAAGAAATATCATAAAGAAAAGATCCAAATTATCAAAGACTCAAGAATAAGGAAAAGGTTGCCAAGTATTTGTTATTATTGTATTTTTTTATTTGCTAGGTTAATTTTCCATATGTATTCTTGTGGTTTAACAAAAAATACCATGAGGTTAAGAAAGTTTTATAGAGATGGATTCTGAGGGATGCTTAAAATGAGTGTTGTTCAAAAGAAGTGGGGAAGTGTTTATGAAGATTGTGAGTATTTTGGATCGGGGAAGTTCCTAGGAAAAATTAGACACAAATACATGCATTGCCGTCTTGGAGTAATGGAGATGCTCAAAATGGATTGTCTTGTGCGATGTTAGTAGCTAAAGTCTTGATATAATAATAATAAAATCAGTTTTGCTTGGGGGCAAGCAAAAGACAAGTGTGGGGTATTTTGATATGAACATATTTATACATATATTTAGGCATTATTTTAATACATTTTAAGCTATATTTTGGTTATATGCAAAGATATTTGGTACTTAGTAAGTTAAATTATATTTTGCAACAATATATGACATTCTTGAGGAAAATGGACCAAAACCGACAACAGTTGGAACCTGGAAGGACTAGAGTTGAGTTGGGAGCTTAATAGAGCTTAAAAGAAGATAAATTTGAGTTAAATGCAATCTCATGACATGAGTGCAAATTCTTGTAGAAGATAACTATGTGGAATGTAGTTTCCTTGCCAAACACGAATTGTACTGATCTCACGACATGAGCCATTAATGCTCACGATGTGAGATGCGATATTTGGAACCTATAAATATTCTTTTACCTATCAAATTTTGAGTAGGTTGGATTTGATTTTCTAGAGATATAATCAATTTTACAAGACAAAGTTTTGCGAAAAACAACCCTTTGGAAGAGAGAACACTTGGAGATTGAAGATTTGAAGATCACACATCACATTCTGTTTGTATTAGATTAACAATGTCGAATTCTAATGTTATTGTGGGCTTATTTTCTTTTAACACCCAATTTATTAAATAAATAAATAAACAAATTAATGAATGAACAGTAGCCCTAAAATAAACAACTATATAGCAAGGTGTTGGTTTCGAGGAGTTAACTAGCATAATTTAGAAGTTTGGGTCAAAATTATTTTTCGGAGTAGTTTGTAAAGAATTTTGAAGGTTGGGATGTTTAGTAAATTATGGGCTTATTATGAGAAGATTTTTGGAAGCTGGGAGCTGAACGGTAAATATTGGATTAAAGTTGAAAAGGTTTTATGGAGTCAGGGACTAAAGGGTAAGTTTTGGGTTTAATTTGAAAAGGAATAAGAGAAAGGGGAATGGAAGTGTATATTATGGAATGTTTCAAAGTGACAGGGTATATAACCTGTCACCTTGCTCAAACCCTAACCCTAGCTATATGAGACAACCGCCACCCTAACTTCCGGCCGCCACCATCGTTGGTAAGTTCCTAAACCTCCGAATCCAACCATCGTGCCTCATCCTACTGATTGGGAGATCCATTGGCGACCAAAGTTGTAGCGAGGAACGTCAACATGAGGGCTGTGAAACCAATTCAGCTGCTGCACAACCAAGATTGTCCGCCATTGCGCTGCCAGGCCTGCTGCCGCCGCTACTTCGCCATCCAAACGCCACAACCGCTGCCCGTGACGTCGTGGGCATCCGAGGGAGAACCGTCGAAGATTAGAGATGGGATCGTAAGTCACTGCTGCTTCATTGAAGATGACGCTTTCTCCAGACGTCGCGATTGCTATGGGTGCTTTTCCGAACCTGTTTCCTTTTCCACCTTCATCCGCTATTGTGTCGTCATTGCTTCCCCAATGACAGTTCCTTACCGATGGTGTCCTCCGACCGTTGCACGCTACCAGGTGTGTGGCTTTGTTCAAGTTTAGCATAAGTTGTTGTTGCTGGTTATGGGTATCTTGGGTGTGTGATAGCTTCGCTGGAGAATGTGGAAAAAAACCCATCATGGCCGCCGACAATGGTGGTTGATGCCTTGAAACCATTTCTGCCACCACAAGCCACCGTAGGGTGGTGGCTATGTGTGTGTGTGTTATTCAATGTGTGTGTGTGTGTTTATTTGAATTTAGAAGTAAATTGTACAGTATGGCCGGAATAATAAAAAAAAATCAACCCGTCACCGCTGTGAGGTGGTGGTTGCCACCTCATGCTGCCATTTTGCCACCACTAGCCGCCATCTTGGGTGGTTGTGTGCTTTGTGTGTGTGATTGCTATTTTAGTGGGTGGCGGCCATCGCTGTTGACCACCACTACCCAAGGTGGTAGTGGGCGGCGCCCGACTAATGAAACCCTAGTAAGCCAAATGAAACCCTAATGGAACTAAGGACTTAGCTTTTGGGCCTATTGGGTTGTGATTGGGTTGGATACCCTAATTAGGGTTTGGAAAAACCTAATGTCATGAAACCCTAATTTTGGGAATTGATTGGGACAGCACTGAATTATTTATTAAACTTAAAATATTAATTAATAATCATTTGCAATTAACCTAAGTCAAAATTGGAATTAATGGATTAAGTCCTTAATGGGTAAAGTAGGAACACTTTACCCTAATAATCATTTTATGAGAAAACCCTAATTTCACATGGCCCTTGAGTTGGGCCTTTATATTGGGCTTTGGTGATTGGGTTATTGATGGGCCATCCAAAAACAAGCATATAGATTAGAATATTTAAATGGGCTTTAAGATAAGGCCTATTGAAAATGCTTGGGCCCAATTTGAAAAATTGGGCCTTGATGATTATGAGACATTGGGTCGTTGGAGTACCAAGAGTTTAGACTAGAATAAATGCATGGTCCTTAAGGAAAGGCCATGTAGAGTTTTAGGCCCAATTTGGAAAATTGAGCCATATGTTGGGCTTTGGCCCATTACTTGACTTTTGGGCATTTGGAGTGTGAGTTGGGCCTTGGGCTTGAATCAAGCTAAGTTAGGGGTAAAGTAGCCTTTTACCCCAACCATTGACTTATGGTTATGTATTGGAATCCTATTATTAATTGGGTGTTGTTTTGATGTTGACAATTTGGGAATCTGTCATCCAACAGCATGGGTTTTGCCCAGAGGACTTGGGTAGTGCGAGGTGAGTTATCCTCACTATACTAAGGGGTCAAAGGCACCAATTCTGGACAATTGCATCTGATATCCTAGTAGTTGGTGTTATGTTGACTATGAATTAGTTATGCATGCTAGTTGCTATGCTAGTTTGGTAGATCTGTAGGACTACCTGTGTTACCATTTGATTATCTGTATATGCATTAGTTGTGTTATATAACGACATGTTATGTGGAATGGGTTGAGGTTGTACTGCTTCGTGTGGTAGCCAACAAACCATAGAGTATTCCATATATGAGCTGAGGGACGGGCAGGGGATGCTAGACTCATACAGAGGACTTAGGAGCATTCCTGATACGAGTTGAGGGTCGGGCAGGGCAGTGCATGCTAGACTCATACTATAGGCTCAGGAGCATTTTAGATACGAGCTGAGGGCCAGAAGGGCATGCTAGATTCGTACTGTGGGCTCAGTGTCAAGCCAGATGTGAGTCGTGGGCCTAGAAGGCAAGCCAGACTCACATTGTGGGCCCAGGGGTAATCCAGTCCGTAAAGCTGTGGACGTATTACATGTTGTTATTTGTATATGTGCTATTTGCTGTGTATCGGTATTTTTGGGGAACTCACTAAACTTCGGGCTTACAGTTTCAGTTTTGGTTTAAAGTACTTCAGATGGCATGATCGTACAGCTCCTCACATTTTATGACTTTATTTCTAGGATACTCTGATATAGAACTGTTTTGAAAACAAATTTGTAATAACTGTTGGTTCTAATGTTTTAAAAAGTTTTAAATTTGCATGATTTTTATGGATGTTACAAGATGGTATCAGAGCGTTGGTTTGAGTGAATTGGAGGAACACTCGTGTGAATCCAGTCTCAAATCAAGGAAAGGGTTTTCAAAAGTATTTTTAAATGATTTTCAAAATACTAAAGGAGGATGTAGAGTGTACGGTCAGTTGGAGCTAATAAGTAGACCCCAAAATACCATACGTTTATGTGACATTGTGATATGTTAGAACATCATGCTAGTACTAGGCTAGGGATCTTCAGGAATTTCATGATAGAATTGCTTGATTGTATGATGCCTGATAGCCTAGGGTTTTCCATATATGAGATTGACATCATTACTGTAGTTGGTTAGTGTATGCATCACGGCTATACATAATTAAGATCTTATAGCCTAATAATATTTGGCTTAGCTTTATTTCTTGTTCCTTGTTTAGTTGTGGGCTTAGAGTAGAACCGAGTATTCGAATGTCTATAGGGTCCAGCATTATGTATGGTTAGTATACACGAGTGCTGCCGGGTTGGTGGAAGTTTCATGGGTGAGTTGTGCGAGGCTAGTAGGCCAGTTATGAGATATTTAACATTCCTCTAGGAGTGAGGATTGAGCGCTCATCATGTTATGTATACAGTTAGGGCGTTGTAATGATACATGAGACAAATATGGGTAGGTATGGAAGGTAGTATGGGCCCATACTACTGAAAGCACAAGACCCATACGCGTAGCAAGGAAGTCACAACCCCTAGGGTTTAGTTGGGAGTTGGTTCCCTTTATTATATGGATTATCCGAGATCTCTATGGGGTATTATTAGAATGGTGTTTACTAGATGTTTTAAGACTGAATCAGGATCAGGAGCTGGCAGTCAGGGCAGGCCAACAACAGTGACAGGGACTACGAGTCAGATGAGAACATAGGATCTGGAAGCTACGATTCGGGAGTTCTGCACGATGAGGTTCCTACTCTTTTTAGGCACAGTTACCGAGGATGTTTGGGTCTATCAAGACCGTTATGGTTGAGTATTTCGACAAGCGTTATGCAGCCCTTACTGAGACGGCTGCTGCAGCAGCTGTAACGACGACATGGGGAGGAGTTGGTCGAGCATTCCAGTACCGAGACTTGTTACTAGGACATATTCTAATGACAATAGGGTTGTAGTTACTTGGGATTAAGGAGATGTTTTGTACTTGTTTCATTCCACAGGTTGAGCGAGAGAGGCAGACACACGATATTATGGATTTGAGGCTTCGTCGGTTTTACTCGAGGCCAGGATGCGAGTTGCGGGACTCAGGATGGGAGTGACTAGAGTTTTGCAGCTGGGAGTAGAACTGTTGATTGATGGATTGGAATGTTTTTTTTTGAGTTCAAGGGTTGTGACCTTTCAGTTTTTCCGTGTTTCAAGAAGTGAGTAGGTTTGTGACCTTCGGGGTTAGGTTGTATTTTCAGCTCGGGGACTGGTCACAGTGGTCGGTGACAATATGTTAGTGCTGGTGTGCACAAGTGGTCTGATGTGGCACGAGTTTCTTAGTGATGTGAACAAAAACTGCATTCTCGAGAGGTAGGAAGGCTGGGTGTCGAGCTATATTCGGATTTTAAGCAAGGAAAGTATGTCTGGATCGTAAATCAATGGTTGTATATGATTTGTAAGTGGATATAACTGGAAAACTCCAAGGTCTTTAGCTAGAATTCAGATTTCTCTTGGGGTTCATTTGATCCATATCTGGAGGATTATTCTGCATAGGTTAGTCATTCCATGGTTAAGTATGGCGATACATGGTTGGTATGGTTAAGTTATGTTTTGGTTTCACACCAATGGGTGGTGATTATTTTTTTAAGTGGTAGAGAATTGGGAATTCTCAGGTTGAGAATCAGCCATCGAAGATTTTGTCTGTTACTGTTCTGGTTACGGTTTCTAGAATGGTTGTATAGGCGTTAATCGGTGAACCTCTCAGGAAGCGGGAATTCTCCGAAGGAATTCAAGAGGCGACAGTTGAGAAGCTAGGAACGCGTCACCATTTCCCTTTTGTAGTGTGTTTATGTTTCCTAAGTCTTTGGGGTATGTTTCCCCTTGATGATGGAATAGAATCTTGATTCGTATCAGACTCGTGTTTCGATAACCTTCGGGATAATTATGGAAGTCTTCCCGGACTAGTTCTGTATTAGTAGAATCGGATTAGTCTCGATCAAGTGTGGGCTTTTCGGCGATCAAATATGAGGTTAGGGATTCCCAAGTATGTGCATAGTGGTGATTATTCATATGTATTCGTGGGTGTTCAAGGTGGCATTAGGGTTGGTTTGGCTTACGTACTTGATCAGGTCTAGGTTATAGTTTGCAAATTGGATCTAGAGTTCAACTATCATCCTATTCTAGGATTTTTCTTGGATAAAAACTTATTCTATAAGTGAATCCTGCATGGTGGTGTTTCAGCATTGTGATACTGGTTGGTGTTGTGAAGGATGTTGGTTAGGCCTTTTCATTTGGAGAATGTTCATAGTTTATCGGGAGCATTCCAGTCATGAGCTGAGGGCCAGGTAGGGCATACTAGACTCATGTTGTTGGCTTAAATGCAATCCAGACCTATAATGAGGACCTTGTAGGGGGATTCCAGTCATAGTCTGTGGGCCTAGTGATCTTAGTAGTTCATTTCTTCAGTTGGAGCACTTTCGGAATGGACACATTGTTGAGGTTCGGGTCAGCCATAATCGGATGCGAGGAATCAGAAGATTTTGTTCGAAATACAAGGGCATGTCCTTGAACCTCAAGTTATGAGTTTAGACCCGAGTTTCATATATAGTGATATTCTAATCTAGGGTATTCCATCCCGAGGATGACCGGACACTATGATTGATTGGACCTGACGTATTTGGTATTCCAACCTGAGGGTTGATTCAGCCAAACATGTACATGATACTAGGGTATTCCATCATGACAATGATTGGACCCGTCGTAGGCACACCTGGTATTCTAGCCTAAGGCTGATTGGGCCACGTATGAGTGTTCGTACTTATGAGTTGGTTATTATATGTATGTTGTTCTTAGGGATAAAAGAAGCATTGTCTTGTCAATCATAAAAGGTTTCTTCTCCCAATTTATGTCCTGTTGTTCATTATATCCCTAGGAATTGGTTTTCAAAACAGGTTTCTCTTGAAGGAGTACGTAATCTCTTGTCAAGAAAAGAATTATAAGTAGCAGTTTGTGATTTGTGATTCGGTGTACTGGTAGGAACCTCAGGTTATCAGAAGTTGAGTAGCTAGTTGGGAGATAAGTGCAATTAATTCGACAATGATCCAATGTGGGCGGTCTGTCAGGGAGCTAGAGCATCTCGATACTTCCGATTTTGGATTGAGTAAATGTGATCATATTGTAACGAATTCGTTTATCTTCAGGTTTTAGAACCATGTGAGGGTTGGTTACGGTTGCCTTGGAAAGGCTAGGGTTATGCTCGGGATTGTGGTCGTGTAGTTCAAGTTGTATGGCGTGTAAGGAAATATAAGAAATGATTTCAAGGACGAAATCAAATTTAAGTGGGGGAGAGTTATAACACCCTGTTTATTAAATAAAAAAATAAACCAATTAATGAATGAATAACAGTCCTAAAATAAATAATTATATAACAAGGTATTGGTTTCGAGGAGTTAGCTAGCATAATTTAGAAGTTGGGGGTCAAAATGTAATTTTCGGATTAGTTTGTAAAGAATCTTGAAGGTTGAGGGTTGTTTAGTAAATTATTGGCTTATTATGAGACGATTGTTGGATGTTGGGGGTTGAACGGTAACTATTGGATTAAAGTTGAAAATATTTTATGGAGTCAGGGGGTAAAGGGTAAGTTTTGGGTTTAATATAAAAATAACAAGAGAAAGGGGGACTGGAAGTGTATATTATGGAAAGTTTCAAAGTGACTGGGTATATAACCCGTCACCTTGCTCAAACCCTAACCCTAGCTATATGAGATAGCCGCCACCCCTAACTTCCGACCACCACCACCGTTGCAAAGGTCCCAAACCTCCGAATCCAACCACCGTGCCTTATCCTACTGACCGGGAGATCCATTGGCGACCAAACTCCGAGCGAGGAACATCAACATGAGGGATGTGAAACCTCTTCTGCTGCTGCCCAACTGAGATCGTCCGCCGCCATGCTGCCAGGCCTGCTGCCGCCGCTACTTCGCCATCCAAACACCACAGCCACTGTCGGTGACGTCGTGGGTAGCCGAGGGAGCACCGTCAAAGATCAGAGATGGGATCGTAATCCACTGCCACTTTCGTTGAAGACAATTCTATTGCCGAACGTCACGATTGCATGGGAGCTTTTCCGACCCTTTTTCCATTTCCACCTTCCGGTGTTGCGTTGCTATTGTTGCCCCAACGACCACTCCTTCCCGACGATGTCCTCCGACCGTTGCATGCCACAAGGTGGGTGGCTTTATGTGAGTTTATCATAACTTGTTGTTTCTGGTTATGGGTATCATGGGTGTGTGATTCCTTCACCGAAGAATGACGAAAAGGAACCCACCATGGCCGCCAATCATGGTAGTTGATGCCTTGAAACCATATATGTCACCATAAGCCACCGTAGGGTGGTGACTGTGTGTGTGCGTGTTCTTCTATGTGCGTGTGTTTGTTTATTCGGATTTCAATGTAAATTGTATTGTATGGCCAAAATAATCAAAGAAATCAACTCGTCACTGCCGTGAGGTGGTGGTTGCTACCTCACGCAGCCATTTTGCCACCACCAACCGCCATCTTGGGTGGCTATGTGCTTTGTCTATGTGATTGTTATTTTGGGATGCTTGGAATTTTTCTAGTCAAAAATCATATCCACCACCACGAGATGGTGGCCATCATCGTGAGCCATCGTTGACCACCACTACCCGAGGTGGTAGTGGGTGGCGCCCGACTAATGAAACGCTAGTGGACCTAATGAAACCCTAATGGATCTAAGGACTTAGCTTTTGGGCCTATTGGGTTGTGATTAGGTTGGATACCCTAATTAGGGTTTGGAAAACCCTAATGTCATGAAACCCTAATTTTGGGAATTGATCGGGACCGCACTGGAAATATTTATTAAAGTTAAAATATTAATTAATAATTATTTGCAATTAACCTAAATCAATATTGGACTTAATGGATTAATTCCTTAATGGGTTAAGTAGGAACACTTAACCCTAATCGTCATTTTATGAGAAAACCCTACTTTCACTTGGGCCTTTATATTGGGATTTGGTGATTGGGTTATTGATGGGCCATCCAAAAAACAAGCATATAGATTAGAATATTTAGATGGGCTTTAGGATAAAGCCCGATGGAAATGCTTGGGCCTAATTTTTCAGGCCTTGATGATTATGAGACATTAGGCTGTTGGAGTACCAAGAGTTTAGACTAAAATAAATGGATGCGCCTTATGGAAAGACCATGTAGAGGTCTGGGCCGAATTTGGAAAATTGGGCCAAATGTTGTGGCTTTGGCCCATTACTTGACTTTTGGGCCTTTGGAGCTTGAGTTCGGCCTTGGGCTTGAATCAAGCTAAGTTAGGGGTAAAGTAACCTTTTACCCCAACCATTGACATATGGTTATGTATTGGAACCCAATTATTAATTGGGTGTTGTTTTGATGTTGAAAGTTCGGGAATCTGTCATCCAGCAGCCAGGGTTTTTCCTGTAGGACTTGAGCAGTGCGAGGTGAGTTATCCTCACTATACTAAGGGGTTGAAGGCACCAATGTCGTTGCATTGGATCTAATATCATAGTAGTTGGTGTTATGTTGAGTATGAATTAGTTATACATGCTAGTTGCTATGCCGGTTTGGTAGATCTGTAAGACTACCTGTGTTAGTATCTGATTATATGTATATGCGTTAGTGATGTTATATGCCGACATGTTATGTGGAATGGGTTGATATTGTACTGCTTCGTGTGGTAGCCAACAAACCCTGGAGTATTCCAGATATGAGCTGAGGGTCGGGCAGGACATGCCTGGCTCATACAAAGGACTTTGGAGCATTCCCGATACGAGCTGAGGGCCAGGCAGGGCATGCCAGACTAGTATTGTGGGCTCAGGAGCATTCCAGATATGTGCTGAGGGCCAGGCAGGGCATTCCAGATTCATACTGTAGGCTCAGTGGCAAGCTAGATGTAAGTCATGGCCCAGGAAGGCATGCCAGACTCACACTGTGGGCCTAGGGGTAATCCAGTCTGTAAAGTTGTGGACCCATTACATGCTGTTATTTGTATATGTGTTATTTGTTGTCTATCGGTATTTTGGGGGAACTCACTAACATTCAATCTTACAGCTTCAGTTTTCATTTTAGGTACTGCGGATGATCAGGGGAAGGCAAAGGCGTGATCATACAACTCCTCACATTTTATGACTTTGTTTCTAGGATACTTTGATAAAGAACTGTTTGAAAACAAATTTGTAATAATTGTTGGTTTCTAAATGTCTTAAAAAGTTTTAAATTTGCATGATTTTTATGGATGTTACATTCCTGCTATGAATAGCTAATCTTTAGGCTTTCCTTTAGTGTAGATGAAACCTAATATTTTAGTTTCTAGCTTATATTTGGATTTTATGAAGTTGATTAATGCATGTGTTTGATTATCATTACCTAGCATGTTACAGTTTGCATCTTTGTTGCTTAAATTCAAGTTAAGTGTAGTTTAATGACCATTTGAATTGCATGGACTTGTCTACCTAGTAGTTTATGATCAATAACTTACTAGAGTTAGGGTTAATCACATTTTAGATTAAGTAATAAAAGTAGTAACTTTAATTGTGTTGGAGAACAACAATTTGATCATATTTCTGTTTAACTTAGATATATTTTACATAGCCTGATTTATAATTAATAAACAATTTTGTGTTTACTTGTGTATGATCATTACATAGTAGTCCATAAATTGGTGAAAATATTAGGAGATCGGATCAAGATTGCTAATTACATTTAAATAGGTAACCAACTAGATAAATCCATATTAGAAACTACACATAGGAAAAGGGGGAATTCAAAGCTAAACAAAATAGTCTTGTTAATCTTGTTTACAATCTTTTTTACTTGAGGGCTTAGTTATAAGTTAATTGTAACACCCGATTCAAGGTACTTTTCATTTTGCCCATTGGTATGTATATATTTTGCAGATTTGGTCCCTAGGGGGCAGTTTTGCCCATTTTAGAATTCTTGGACTACATGGGGCGTACACACACAGGGGACAAACCCTAAAATTTTGGGTTTTGAACCTATTAATACAACTTAATGACGATGATCCTATCATTTCTCATCCTCCATTGCCCTTTGAGTGCCATTTCCAAACCCAAACCCATCTTGAAGAGATTTGACCCTCTTGTGTGTGTTTTTAGTGTATGTTTGTGAGATTTGAGGAACAAGAGCTTGGAAGAAGGAGCCTTGATCAAATAAGAACTTGTAGATCTAGATTTCCCACATTAAGTCCAAATTCATTGAGGTATAAATCTAGGCACTTGCTCCTTGTATGTTTAGATCTAGTCTTTATGAAGTTTTGGTCCCTTTTTAGTCATATGATGAGTTATAATGGGTTTCTTCCACTAAAAAAGTCAAGAGTTACTTCTCTTGATGTTTCGAAGGTCCCTAGTCCATAAAGTTAGCATCTTGATGGTTATGGATCACCCATGCATGTGTTTAGGTCCATTTGGTGAAAATAGCATGCTAAAGTAAGGTTTAGGTTCTTTTGGGCCATGCAAAGGCTCCAATTTCATGACTTTATGGATTAAGATGTTCCTTTAGCCTTGGATCTGGAATTTGGATGTTGGAATGCAAGTATTAAGCACTTAAGGAAAAAGTGCTTAATAGGTATGTACGTGGGCGTACATAAGAGTACGCTGCACGTACATGCCCGTGTCTGTGATCAAACATTGTTGCCTAGTACGAAGGGCTTACGCCTAGTAGACTCATTGTACCGGGTCTGGTCTTAGGCTTCTTTGTTTTGGGTCTTATTGTGGACTTGGAATCCCTTTATACTTTGGGCCTTAGTTGGATTTTGGGCCTTCTATCTGTTCGGTCATAGTTGGACCATAGGTTTATGGTTTGGGGCTTTATTGGGCCTTGGACCAATATACGGTTATTGGTCCATGCTAGTTGGTCCAAATAAGGGGAAAAGGTAGAATAGTTTATTATCCTTGGTCCAAACAGTATGGTTTTATTGATTAGCGCGTGGATTTTCCGGATCAACAATCTGAGCGTTTATCTAATTTTTAGTTGTCGGAAGTGAGTCTCCTCATAATGTTTAGCGGGTTGAAGGAACCAATTCTAGCCCATGATTTATTATGATTAGGATGCTAGTTTTCTGTGTGAGTCTTACATGTGTAGTATGTGATATGTAGACCGGGCGGTGTCCGATGCCAAGTGGGGCCTGATGAGAGTATTGTATATTTATTGTCTTAGTGATTCTTGCGTGTGTTGTGTGTCTGTATGAATGTTGGGCAGGGCCTGATGGATACGGTGAGACAGGGACCATCTCATGTTATTACTAGATCTATTCTGAGTGGGGCTCAATGTCGGGTGGGGCCCAATGTTGGGTGGGTACTGACGGTTGTTGGGCATGGCCCATTATATGTTTGATATATGTGGTATGACGTATTTTGGTGAACTCACTAAGCTTCATACTTACAGTTTTCCATTTATTTTTTAGGTACTTAGCAATCGAAAGCGAAGGGCTTAGGATCATCGCATCACACACACACCATGTTGTTCCGATTTTGTTGATTTGATATACTTGGATAGTTAGTGACATACTCTGATTTTATTTTATGGTATTATCAACACATTTTTGATGATGGTTTTATTATTATTAAAATTAAATTTTTGGTCTTAAATTTTGGGACGTTACAAGTTGGTGACAGAGCCTTGGTTTGATGGATCCACGCATGCTCTCGGGTGTGTCTGAATTCAATCTGTGGATTTGGTAGATTTTCATAAAAAGAATTTTCTAACAAAAAAAGGGGTGTGTTGCTTGCAATCGACCGAGATCAAGTAAATTTACCCAAAATACCCATACATATTTTATGTTTTACATTGAATTGTGAAATCGTGAATCGCATGCTAGATTAGGGATAAGGATCTTATCAGTATTGCATTATAGAATGCTAGGAGAGATGCCTTTTGTATGCCTTATGTATGAGCTTGTAGACTTGCATGTTAGTACTGATCAGTCAATGATAAAATGGACTTAATAGTTTATGCTTGTTTTCGATTACTCGATGCTCGAATCTTGCTTTCTTTACGCTTTTAGGAGTTCCCATTAACTTCAGCCAACTAGTAAATGAATATGATAAATTACATATTATTGAGACTAGATAATTTTAGAAAGATAGGTTTTAACTATATTGCTCAGCTCTTGTTTGAGTCCAACCATTGTGGTGTGAGACCTTTAATTCAAAGAATTATATGGTGTCGGTGATATGTAATTATATTCATGAGATAGTTACAGGGTGTTAGGGGAGTTCTTTCTGCAGCTGATGGCGGAGATTATTGTATGGGTTGCCCTAGGAAAACCTAGGAACATATATTATGTGTTGGGAACATTGTCTTGTTGAGGGTAGTATGTTTAGATAACGGAGTAAATTGGAGGATTCGGGGCGATCCTTAAGGAAAGTACAAATAAATGTGGAAGGTAGTATGGGCACGTACTACTGGAAGCTGAGGATCCGTACTTGAGTCAAGGAAAGTCACAATGATACCAGTAAGCTTGTAGAGTGTGGGATTCCTTGATGTTTTTATATATATTTGTTCTGATGGTTTGAATGCTCTATTTTCAGTATGGTGGTCACTCGAGGAGGATCCGGTAGTCGTTATGGTGCTGTAGTGTAGATCACTGAGACGGTAGCGTGTATCACTGGTATGTTATGTGAGAGCGCATTGTTGGTTTCGCAATATGAGGCGGATGGGGAGATGAAGAAGGTGAGGTACCATGAGATGTTGAGGAGTGATATCTGATAGTTTATGAGTTAATCTAGTTGTAGGATGCTGGATGATATGATATATATATATATATATATATATATATATATATATATATATATATATATATATATATATATAGAGAGAGAGAGAGAGAGAGAGAGAGAGTGAGTGAGTGAGTGAGTGAGAGTGAGAGTGAGAGAGAGAGATTTACTTTGAGATGGAGAGGAAAAGGAAATCGGACTAGGTTCAAGGTTCAGAGGATTCGGGCAAGAGGGCTCAAGGTTTTTGACTCGAGATCAAGAGGCCAATAGGGTCGGGGGCACTGTGGCAAGTGTGAAAAGGCACACAATGAGGCATGCATGGTGGGTGCTTCAGGCTACTTCAAGTGCGGCAGGAAAGGCTACTTTGGGCTACTTGGTACTCGGTGCTACTCTGATAGCCAAAGCACCTTACCGAGTAGCACCCCCAAAGATGCAGGAGTTGTCTACACAACTGCATGAGATGTTAGACAAAGAGTTCATTCGGCCGAGTAGTTCACCATTGGGAGCATCGATCATGTTTGTAACATCCGAAAAATACAACCAATTTAATTTTTCAAAACAACCTGATTTTCACTAAATTGTTTACAAAAAGGTTTTCAATACAAATCATTTAGAGTATTCCCAAAATCACATTGCTACAAAATCATGAGGAGCGGTACGATCGCGCCTTCGCCTTACCACGGTCTCCTGAAGAACCTGAAAAACATTAAACCACAACTGTAAGCCCGAAAGCTTAGTGAGATACCCCCCAAATACCAACCACGTATACGCCCTTCCAGGTTGCGACCTTCCGGTCCAAAACATATAAAACATAGATAACATAACAGAACATAGAACAACCATGCATATCGGGTCTACTGTGTGACTGGTCCGCCGTATCGGGCCTTCAGTCCACCGGATCCATCCTCCAAGTCTAGTCATGTCCTTCGAGTCTACAGTGGGGTTGGTCCGCCCGCATCGGGCCTTCAACCCACCTGGTCCAATCTCTGAGTCTACAGTGTGACTTGTCCGCCCGCATCGGGCCTTCAGTCGGCCTGGTCCACACTCCGAGCCTCGGCACGTCTGGTCCGCCCTCGTGGGGCCTACAGCCTATCCGGACCGCTCGCTGGGCCTTCGGAATAACCGGTCTGCCCTGGGTATCTTGGCCTACAGCACAAAGCAGGACCCGCCTCAACCCATCTCTAGTCCAAACAACCATGTGCACAAAACATACAATCACATCACAGTCATAGCCAACAAACCGAACAAACAGATCACATAGCATATCATTACCCTACCCAGGTTACCGACCTAACCGGTCACTAGCATAGCATCACTTTATATATATCGGGAAACCGACCTTAACAAAGTCTCCTAGCGTGTACCATCCTAGCTACCAGGATGCCGACACGTCGAACAATAACATAATAACCATATCCGAATCTCAATCCAATAAAGGGCCGGCCTTGGTGCCTTAGACCCTGTTGATATAGTGAGGATAACTCACCTCAAAACTGTCGGCTGAAAGGATAAGATCCCGCTGCTCCGAACTCTGACACGAACTCCTCCACTGAACATAAAAACATACAACTCAATAAATACCCTTAATTACCAAAATACCCCTGGAAGACAACTGGTCAACCTTGGACAAGTCAAAGTCAACCCCTGACTGACCCTACTCGCCGAGTCAACCCGATGACTCGCCGAGTCCTTATGCTCAGAACTTCCCTCAATTAGCGACCCAACTCGCCGAGTCACCCCAAGACTCGTCGAGTCCAACAACTCTAAGGCCACTCGCACCCAACTCACCGAGTCATCCCTTGACTCACCGATTCATCGACTCAACCAGAAATATTGGGACTTCCTCGACAAGACTCGCCGAGTCCAAATGGACTCGTCGAGTCCAAGGCTATCTTCAACCTACTCGCCGAGTTGTTCTTCCAACTCGTCGAGTTCCAGGCCATCTTCAAGCAACTCGTCGAGTCCACCCATGTGACTCGTCGAGCACCACCGGTCTGAATCCATACAGAAGCATCTCCGGTCATGCAATTGATCCAAAACATAGATCCAACCTCCTACAATCCATCCATCATGTAACGTGGCAAACTTTACGTGAATCTAAAGAGATCTAGGCCTTATTCACCTTAGAACCAAGGTTTGGGACATGGTAGCTCCATTAACAACACAAGAATAGGGGATTTAATGCTCTTAGGATCTTCTCCACTCCAGATCTGAGGTATCAACCTCAGATCCATCCTCCAAACATCAAGATGCCACACAACCAAGCACCCCACACAACCCCAAAATGAGAAAATAGGAAAACACAGCCCAAGAACGAAAGTATTACCTCCAAAAGATGCCTCAATAGCAATGAAACTCGAATCCAAGAAAAGCCCTTTGATCCAAGCGACTTCTCCTTCAAGATTTCTTCAACCAACACCTCTCCAAGCTCTAATTTGCTCAATAATGGGACTCTCCACGAATTTAGGGTTTCTGGGACTCAAGGGGGGGAATAAGGGAGGTTGTGGAGGGGCATAATGCTCTTTATATAGGGCTCAACCCCGAAAATTAGGGTTTTCTCCATACAGCACCTACTCGCTGAGTCCATCTTTGGACTCGCCGAGTAGGCCACTTGACACGCGACCATAGTCGCGACCTGACTCGCCGAGTCTATCCATGGACTCGCCGAGTCACCCTCTGAAACTTACACTTTTAGCCCTTCAACTCTACTCTTGCGATTCCGGGATGTTACAATTCTCCCCCACTTAAATTAGGCTTCATCCTCGAAGCCTACGACATCTCATCTTCAAATCACTTCCCACGACGCGCCACCTGATCTTGACCGAACCAAGTCCCTCAAGGTACATCCATAGAAACTAGAAGCTCACTTTCTCCTTCCATACGGTGTCCCCACCACCTACTTAAACCGGCACCTGTTGTACCCTCCGATAACCACACTTAACAACCGAGAATTACCCATGATGCCTTACTGCTCTAATTCTCATCTTTCACTTGACTCATATGGCTATAAAGCCACGAACCATCGGATCCCCGATCCGAATTCCACTCTATCCATCCCATGACGACAGAAAGACCCATTCTTCCATTCCGGAGCAACTCCCCCGAGTTCTCCTCTCGCAATCACACACACATGCTGATCTAGCTCTAGCACCCTCAGGTTTGGAAAACCTGATACACTGATGATATCCTCAAACATCCCTCCAGGATGAACCGCTAATACATACCCAAAACCCTGATCAGAATCTCACTGAGAGTCCAAGACTCTCTCTCTGTATCCCTTCTGAACCCCTCTCCCTGGCTCTACGCCTGTGGTATTCCCTCCGCGCCCTGAGCAAACATATCGAGTCGAATGAGCTTTTATTCTACCGCCGCAACACACTACTCAAAGACCATCGACGGACCACTCCAATCATAACTCTACACTGCCGCTTTCACTTCCATGAATTCGCACTCCCTTTTCGGAATTTCATTCCTCCCTCTTTCCTTACCAAGGAAACCACTCGTCCGCCCAGTCACCATGACAGACACTATGGTGCTCATCCCACGCTACATTACCTCTTTAAAGCGTACCCGACATCCATGCATCACCACTACTCTGACTCTCATCACAGGGACTCTCAAGCCCATGCACTACCTTGACTGCTCAAGATCGCTACCCGGGGCCAGACCTCCTAATGTAATCACACTGCAACATACGCAACCCATAACCTCGAACCGATCCAACAATACTCGCAGAGTCTTCAGCATGATTGGACCGCCTCCCCAGGCCTTCAACCAATCTGGACCACTCTCAGAACCTTCAGCCAATCTGACTGGACCGTCCTCCGAGCCTTCGGTCTGACTGGTACGCCTACCGGCCTTCAGTCTATCCGGACCGCTCAACTAGCATTCATCATTCCGAACTATCCCTTCGGGAAATCCTCCCGTGCATACCGTTCTAGCCCTCTAGGGGTTCCGAACTCTATCTCCATCATACCTACTCGATCCCGGCCTGATCCCATGCCTTCCACAATCAATTGTTCTAGGTCTGTATTCCGCCCAACACGCCTGATACCCACCCATATGAGCCTGCTCTCGGCTGAAAGAAATAACGTTGAATTCCCCAAGTAGCTAAACAACCACTCAGGCCCAATGATCATCCGAAGAATTTCCAATTCTCCCCCACTTAAGACACTGAAAAATAATCACCGGTCGCCATCACCGATCTCCCAAAGCAACCTTGCAGAAAAGCAACACTTACACGCAAAATGTTTCTCACCAGTGCCAACAACTTTCATAAAAATCATGTTTCCACGCTGCACAACCCACTCGAAAGGAACCCAATCTTCAAATATCCATCCTCAGACTGCAAAATCTACCCGTCCTTCAAACCAACACCGCATCCGCCACCAATCCTCACAAAGATAATCAACGATAGCTCGAAGTACTAATCCATAACCATATCGATCCTTCAGGGAACAAGGGATACCAAAACGAAATCTCGATCACAACTCGCCAAACCCTCAGGGAACAACGGATACCACACAAAAACCCGAACTGCAATTCCATAACCAACCAACGAAACCAACAGATAACAATACTCCACAACAATCATAAATAATCCAAAACAGTAGAAAGAACATACCCGCAGCAGCAAGCTGAAAAACAAGACCCTAAGCCCTTGGGGGCTCCGTTCCACCCTGACCTCCACCTGTGATCCTCAACGTAGCCGGTGCTGGAGCCTACACCGGTCCTACAGCAAGCCATGGATAGTTGACCTTCAAATTCCCAACCTGATGACAATGATAGCATATCCTCAAATCCTGAACCGGCACTGACTGCCGACAATCCCTCGCATAGTGTCCCTCCTTTCCGGACTTGTGGCATGCTCCACCGGACCGACAAACTCCGGCGTGACCCCTTCCACACTTTCCACAGACGTGGCTACCCTGATCTCCCATCCTGGAATCAATGGTCTTAGACCGTTTCGTCGTTGGCTGCGACTGAACCGGAGCTTGCCTCAGCTCACGCATCTGCAACTCAATCTCTAACTCACGCCGCCTGGCGGCCTCCTGCAACTCCAGCAAAGTCTCGCACATCTGCGCAGACACAAACTGTCTGATGTCTCTCTTTACCATACTCAGATACCGGGACATCTGAGCCTACTCCGAAGCAAACTCAGGGCAAAACATCACCCTCTCAGTAAACATCCTGGTGATTTCCATCACCGATTCCGAATCCTGTTTCAGCTCCAAGAACTCCTAAGCCAACCTCTTCCTCTCGACCTGCGGAACATAACTAGTGCTGAATATCTCTCTAAACCGATCCCATGAAATCGCAGCTCTCTGCGCATCCGAGTATGACCCCGTGGTCAATCTCCACCAATCCTTTGCCCCGAGCCTTAACAGGTTCAGAGCACACCTCACCCTCTGATCAGCAGGGCATGAACACGTGAAGAAACATCCCTCCACATCTGATAACCATCTTATAGCATCGATCGGATCCTGAACTCCATCAAAAGTGGGAGGCTTCATCTTATCGAAGTCCCGATACTGAAAACCGCTACTAGCTCCTCCCCCTGCTGCTGCTACAACTGCTGTAGCCGCCGCGGCAGCCGTCTCCGTGAGAGCCGCATAGCGCTCATCAAAATACTCCACCATGGCGGTCTTGATCGACCCAAACAACTCCGGCAGCTCAGCCCGAAACAATGCAGCAACCTTATCATTCAGGATCTCACGAATCCTCGCATCCAACTCGTGCGTACTCATCTGACTGACAACCTCGGGTTGTACAGACCCACCCGGAACTCCCTCTCCTGCTCCTGATCCTGACTCGGATCCACTCCCAACGTGCCCTGAAATCTCCATACTGAAAATAAAACACCAAAATCTCAGACATATTCCACTATCCCGGGAACCAGCTCTCATCCCAACCCTAGAGGTCATGGTTTCCCTGATACGCGTATGAGTCCGTGCTTTTAGTAGTACGGGCCCATACTACCTTCCACACCTACCCATATTTGTATGAAGTACTTCCACAACACTCTAGCGACATACATAACAACGCTCCATCCTCACAACTAGAGGAACACTAGAAATCTCTCACAAGGAACCCTAGGCTAGCAGGCATCATAAATCAGGCAACTCATCAAGAAATCCTGAAGATCCCTAGCCTAACTCTAGCATTCTGTTCTATCAAAGCTCAAGGAAACAATTGTCATGTATGGTATTTTGGGGTTACTTACTGGCTCCGGCTGATCGTACCTCCGCGTCCTCCTTTACTTATTTTGAAAACCATTTTAGATTCTCTTTTGAAAACCCTCCTCGATTTGAGACTGGAGTCACACAAGTGTTCCTCCAATTCACTAAAACCAAGGCTCTGATACCAACTTGTAACATCCGAAAAATACAAACCAATTTAATTTTTTCAAAACAACCTGATTTTCACTAAATTGTTTACAAAAAGGTTTTCAATACAAATCATTTAGAGTATTCCCAGAATCACATTGCTACAAAATCATGAGGAGCGGTACGATCGCGCCTTCGCCTTGCCACGGTCGCCTTGCCACAACTGTAAGCCCGAAAGCTTAATGAGATACCCCCCAAATACCAACCATGTATACGCCCTTCCAGGCTGCGACCTTCCGGTCCAAAACATATAAAACATACATAACATAACAGAACATAGAACAGCCATGCATATCGGGTCTACTGTGTGACTGGTCCGCCGTATCGGGCCTTCAGTCCACCGGATCCATCCTCCAGGTCTAGTCATGTCCTTCGAGTCTACAGTGGGGTTGGTCCGCCCGCATCGGGCCTTCAACCCACCTGGTCTAATCTCTAAGTCTACAGTGTGACTGGTCCGCCCGCATCGGGCCTTCAGTCGGCCTGGTCCACTCTCCGAGCCTCGGCACGTCTGGTCCGCCCTCGTGGGGCCTACAGCCTATAAGGACCGCTCGCTGGGCCTTCGGAATAACCGGTCTGCCCTGGGTATCTTGGCCTACAGCACAAAGCAGGACCCGCCTCAACCCATCTCTAGTCCAAACAACCATGTGCACAAAACATACAATCACATCACAGTCATAGCCAACAAACCGAACAAACAGATCACATAGCATATCATTACCCTACCCAGGTTACCGACCTAACCGGTCACTAGCATAGCATCACTTTATATATATCGGGAAACTGACCTTAACAAGGTCTCCTAGCATGTACCATCCTAGCTACCAGGATGCAGACACGTCGAACAATAACATAATAACCATATCCGAATCTCAATCCAATAAAGGGCCGGCCTTGGTGCCTTAGACCCTGTTGATATAGTGAGGATAACTCACCTCGAAACTGTCGGCTGAAAGGATAAGATCCCGCTGCTCCGAACACTGACACGAACTCCTCCACTGAACATAAAAACATACAACTCAATAAATACCCTTAATTACCAAAATACCCCTGGAAGACAACTGGTCAACCTTGGACAAGTCAAAGTCAACCCCTGACTGACCCTACTCGCCGAGTCCTTATGCTCAGAACTTCCCTCAATTAGCGACCCAACTTGCCGAGTCACCCCAAGACTCGTCGAGTCCAACAACTCTAAGTCCACTCACACCCAAGTCACCGAGTCATCCCTTGACTCACCGATTCATCGACTCAACCAGAAATATTAGGACTTCCTCGACAAGACTCGCCGAGTCCAAATGGACTCGTCGAGTCCAAGGCTATCTTCAACCTACTCGCCGAGTTGTTCTTCCAACTCGTCGAGTTCCAGGCCATCTTCAAGCAACTCGTCGAGTCCAACCATGTGACTCGTCGAGTACCACGAGTCTGAATCCATACAGAAGCATCTCAGGCCATGCAATTGATCCAAAACATAGATCCAACCTCCTACAATCCATCCATCACGTAAAGTGGAAAACTTTACGTGAATCTAAAGAGATCTAGGCCTTATTCACCTTAGAACCAAGGTTTGGGACATGGTAGCTCCATTAACAACACAAGAACAGGGGCTTTAATGCTCTTAAGATCTTCTCCACTCCAGATCTGAGGTAGCAACCTTAGATCCATCCTCCAAACATCAAGATGCCACACAACCAAGCACCCCACACAACCCTAAAATGAGAAACTAGGAAAACACAGCCCAAGAACGAAAGTATTACCTCCAAAAGATGCCTCAATAGCAATGAAACTCGAATCCAAACAAAGCCCTTTGATCCAAGCCACTTCTCCTTCATGATTTCTTCAACCAACACCTCTCCAAGCTCTAATTTGCTCAATAATGGGACTCTCCACGAATTTAGAGTTTCTGGGACTCAAGGGGGGAATAAGGGAGGCTGTGGAGGGGCATAATACTCTTTATATAGGGCTCAACCCCGAAAATTAGGGTTTTCTCCATACAGCACCTACTCGCTGAGTCCATCTTTGGACTCGCCGAGTAGGCCACTTGACACGCGACCATAGTCGCGACCTGACTCGCCGAGTCACCCTATGAAACTTACACTTTTAGCCCTTCAACTCTACGCTTGCGATTCCGGGATGTTACAATGTTTGTAAAGAAGAAGGATGGGTCACATCGGATGTGTATCGACTAGCAAGAGCTGTATAAGCTAACGGTGAAGAAACGTCATCCACTCCTTATGATTGATGATTTATTTGATCTGCTTCATGGTGCATCTTTGTTATCCAAGATTCTAGGTTCGGGTTATCATCGGATGAGGGTCGGGGAGGAAGATATGTAGAAGACAACCTTTTAGACTCGTTATAGTTAGTACGAATTCGTAGTGATGCCCTTCAGGCTCACCAATGCTCCAGCTGCATTCATAGACCTCGTGAATCGTGTATGCAGACATATGTTGGATCGGTCTGTGATTATGTTTATCGATGATATCCTGATCTACTCTAAGACCCAAGTGCTGCATGAAGAGAACCTTAGGGAGGTATTAGAGACCGTAAGGAAGGAGAGACTATATGCAAAGTTCTCCAAGTGTGAGTTCATGTTACGCGAGGTGCAGTTTATAGGGTACCTTGTCAATCAAAAAATAATATTCTGGTCGATTTGACCAAGGTCGAGGCAGTGGTGAGATGGGGTGGAGTTTCCTTGGTTTGACAAGTTACTATCGAAGATTTATTCAAGATTTCTCAAAGATAGTAGTTCCTTTGACTCGGTTGGCGAAGAAGACCGTCACGTTTCGTTGGGGCCTGAGCAACATGCAACTTTTTAGACCTCGAGGCAGAAATTGTGTGAGGTGTAGATTCTGACCCTGCTAGAGGGTGTTGAGAATTTTTGTGGTTTATTGTTATGCGTTGATCACGGGTTTGGGTGCAGTTATGATGCAGAGGGGTTGCGTTATTGCTTACACGTCGAGGCAGCTGAAGCCTCATGAGGTGAACTATCCTACACATCATTTGGAGATAGGGGCTATAGTGTTCTCCCTCAATTTTTGCCGAATTTACCTCTATGGGGTCCGTTGTACTATCTACATGGATCGAAAAAGCCCGAGGTATTTGATGGATTAGCCGAATCTGAACATGTGGCAATGTAGGTGGTCGGATGTGGTGAAGGATTATGATTTTGAGTTCCTTTACCATCTGGGGAAGGCAAATGTGGTGGCTAATGCTCTAAGCCGCAAGGTGGTCGTGGCTCCATTCAAAGATATGTTTTTGATGACAGTGATTACTCTAATCTTGGAGGAGATCTGAGAGGTTCAGATTTAGGCTTTAAAAGAAGAGCACTGAAAGAGTGAGCGCATTATGGGTTTGGTGGCTATCCTTTGAATATGATAGACAGGGTTATTGAAACTTTATCAGAGGGTGTGGGTTCCATATTGGGGTGGTCCGCGGCAGGTTTTGATGGAAGAGGCACACAAGTTGAGATTCTCTATTCATCCCTGAGCGAAAAAGATTTATAGAGATGTATTTCCCGATTATTGGTGGCCATGTATGAAGCGGGATGTGTCATGGTATGTGGAGAGTTGTATGACTTACAGGAAAGTCAAGGATGAACATTAGTGACCACATTGCAAGATGCAATTGTTAGACATTCCTGTTTGGAAATAGGAAGAGATTACTATGGATTTCATCACAAATTTTCCATGGGCAACGCGCAGAGTGGATTCGATATAGGTCATCATAATGGTTGCAGAAATTGGGATTAATTGTGGATTAACCGTTTGGTGTTCTCCAATTGACTAGGATTACTGTGTTTGAAGGAAATTAGGGTTTAATCAGGTTTGACGGGATTAATTGGTCAATAAAAGTCAAAAAAATTCAAAAATTAAAACTTTTTTTACTCTAAAATTTTCAAAATTTCAAAAATTTCAAAATTTCAAATATGATACAAAAATGTCGATATTTTCGCATTTTCAAAATTTCAAATTACAAATTCTCTTATTTTCTAATTTTGAAATACTTATTTTTTTTTTTAAAATATATTAATCTTTGATTAATTTTAATATTTTATTAATAATATACAGTCACTGATTAAACCCCATCAAGACTGGTGAATCCCTTAACACCAGTCGAACGTCAAGCTACCGTCGAATGGATTTTACAACCATGGTCATCATGGGTCAATTGACCAAGAGCGAGCATTTTGTTCTGATCCACGAGAATATCTCTGCGGAGAAGTTGGCCAAAATCTACCTTAGGGAGGTTGTGGCACAACATTGGGGGCCTATTTCAATGGTTTTAGACAGGGATGTCTGGTTTACTTCCGAGTTTTTGAAGAGTTTTCACGAGGAGCTGGGTACATGACAGAATTTTAGCACGACTTTCCACCCTTAGACTAATAGCCAGAGTGAGCAGACTATCCAGACCCTTGAGGATATGCTTCGGGCATATGTATTGGATTTCAATGGGAGTCAGGATGTGTACCTCCCTTTGGCAGAGTTTTCATATAACAACAGTTATCACGCCAACATTGATCGACCTCTATTTGAGATGCTCTATGGGAGGAAGTGCAGGACCCCGATATGTTGGGGTGAGGTCGTTTAGCGAGTCATGGAGAGCATTGAAGTTGTACTCAAGACCACCTAACTGATTCAATAGGTTCAGGGTAGGCTTTAGACAACACATAATCGATAAAAGAGCTATGCCGGCAAGCGCCGATCAGATCTTGAGTATCTAGTTGGGGATATGGTTCTCCTAAAGGTGTCACCTTGGAAAGGTGTCTTCCAATTCATGAATACGGGCAACTTTGGCCCCAGATACATCGGTCCATTCAAGGTTTTGGCCTGGGTGGACCGGGTTACTTATCACTTGGATATTTCTGGGGAGCTTAGTTAGATCCATAACCCGTTTCACGTCTCTCAGCTGCGGAAATGTTTAGTTGATGATTTCACGTTACTTCAATTGGAGGATATTCAGGTGGATGATCGTCTGAATTATATTGAGAGACCGATTTCCATCGTTGAAAAGAAGAAAAAAAACTTGAGGAACAAGGTTGTGGAGTTAGTGAAGGTGCAGTGGCAACATCAGAAGGGGTCTGAATGGATGTGGGAGACTTAGGACAAGACGAGGGAGCATTACCGTAGTTATTTGTGGCAGCAGATTTCGAGGATGAAGTTTGATTCAATTCGGGGAGAACTGTAACACCCGATTCAAGGTACTTTTCATTTTGACCCTTGGTATGTAAATATTTTACAGATTTGGTCCCTAAGGCGTAGTTTTGCCAATTTTGGAATTTTTGCAGTATGCGGGGCGTACGCCACCATGGGACAAACCCTAAAACTTAGGGCTTGGACCATATTTAAACAAATTAATGACAAAGATCCTCTCATTTCTTAGCTTCCATTACCCTTTGAGTCCTATTTCGAAATCCTAGCCCATCTTGAAGAGATTTAACCTTCTTTTGTGTGTTTTTAGTGAGTATAGGTCAGATTTGAGGAAGAAGAGCTTGGAAGAAGGAGCCTTGATTAAACGAGAACTTGTAGATCCATATTTCACACATCATTTCGAGATTCATTGAGGTATACATCTTGGAACTTGCTCCTTATATATTTAGATCTAGTCTTTATGAAGTGTTGATCCCTTTTTAGTCCTACGATGAGATCTAGTGGATTTCTTCCACTCCAGAAGTTAGGAATTGCTTATCTTGATATTCCTAAGGTCCCTAGTCCATAAAGTTAGCATCATCATGGTTGTGGATCAACCATGCATATGTTTAGGTCCATTTGGTGAAAGTAGAATACTAAAGTAAGTTTTGGGTTCTTTTGAGCCATGAAAAGGCTCCAAGTTCATAACTTTATGGATTAAGACGTTCCTTTAGACTTGGATCTAGAATTTGGATGTTGGAATGAAAGTATTAAGCACTTAAGGAAAAAGTGCTTAATAGGTGCGTACACTGGGTAAACGCAAGAATATGCTGTGCGTACGTCCCTGTGTCTGTGATCACGCATTGTTGCCTGGTACGCAGGGTGTACTCCTTGTACATGCAGTGTACCAGGCCTGGTATTGGGATTCTTTGCTTTAGGCCTTCTTTTGGACTCAGAATCCTTTTATACTTTGGGCATTAGCTGGATTTTGGGCTTTGTATTTGTTAGGTCATAGTTGGACCTTAGTTTTATGTGTTGGACCATTATTCTTCCTTGGACCACTATTGGGTTATTTGGCCAAGCTAGTTGCACCCAAAACGGGGAAAAGGTAGAATAGTCTTTTAACCTTGAGGCTAAAGGAGTTGGGTCGGGCATCCTAGTTATAAATTGGAGCTAATTATTAATTAGGGTATTGTTTGATTGATTAGCTGTTGGAACCTGAAAGTCAACCTCTAGCAATCACAAGTATTGAAGATCCGAAGTTAGCAAGTTCCGAATTAGAGATGGAGTCTGAGGTGAAGATCATTCCAATATCGAGCAAAGATCCGAGATTGATAGTCTGTTTATGCAGTTATTATTTCTTGTCTTTTATCTGATGTAATGTTTCATAGGAATTATCTTTTGGTATCAGTTGGATAATCAATTGTCAGAAGTTGTTTATTATCCACTCCTTGGAACGAAATGAAGTTTGTATGATGCACCACTTTTTCCTATATAAGGAGTGATTTTATTGACAAGAAATACACAGATTGTTCCTCCAAAGATAGAAAATATTTCTCTTAACTCTCTTTCACTTTTCTCTCAAGTCAAAAACCTTCACTTCATTCACCTTGTTCATTTATTGTATTTGCATTTATCATACTCATAGTTTCTTCATTAAATACCTGTGTACTTTGTTGAATATTATTTTCAAGTCTCGACTGGTTTTACCAGATTTAACTGGAACATAAATTAAGAGCATACATCGATCTATAAAGTTAACTCAAGGTTTGAGTTTTCAAACCTCGTCCTTGCACATTGATTCTAGTACTCATAATTGGTATTAGAGCTTGAGTGGGTGTCCTTTGAATTCATAAGAACAAATTATTGTTAATTCGAAATTACCTTGGTTTTTCGATCATTTCTTTGTTCAGGATAAAAGTTCTTCTATATACCGCTTTTACTCTCATATCTTAGATTCAATGGCTACTCCTAATTTTCAACAAATGTATTCAATGCAAATACTAAATAGCATGGGTTGCCCTTCTCTGCCCCCATTGCGATTTTTTGAAGAGTATGATCACTGGAAAGTCAGAATGGAAAGGTTCTTACTTAGTAAAGAAAAAGGTGAAGCTATCTGGAGATTTGTTAAAGAAGGTCCACATGTTCCTGTAAGACAAAATGTGAGAGATGTTGCTGCAACTCTTTTAGGATAGGATGAACAACGTCAAACACCTCTTACTGCTGATGACATCGAGAAATTGCATGCATATCAAGTTTCATATTCTGAAATGGTATTTGGTGTTATACCTTCTCTCTTTGAGCACATTAAGTTGTGCAAATATGCTAAAGATATTTAAGACACTCTCTAAGTCCTGTTCGAGGGATCAGAAAACATGAAGGATAAGCGTTTGACTTTCGTCATCAACGAGTTCGATACTTTCACCACAACTCCCAGTGAATCAGTTTCATCATGTCACACCCCAAACCAAAACGGCAAAAACGTTGGGGGTGGAGGACGTCCTGTGTAGTATCACAACATTTACATCATAGTAATCAAAGTAAACACAACCATTACACGGAGATATGAATATTTACATCTGTTTGATTCATTGTTTGTGTACATCAAAAGTATAATAAAAAATGTAAAAGACATGTCTCTATATGCTCCATCTTCTCAAAAGTCTGTGGGAGTACCTGTCTACTGATTTCCTGAGAATACAAGTGATTTTGAAAGAGTATCAGCATAAAGTTAGTGAGTTCATAAAGTGCTTTTGATAATGAAAACTTGTTAATGAATCTATAAAATATGTGTATGCTTCCTACAAAAATTCAATATTTTATAACATATATGTTCGTTACTATATTCTATTTAAAAACCCTAGCTACCACCAGCATGTATAGTATGTTCTGTTTGAAAACCCTGACTACCACCAATATGTATTGTAGTTTTATTATTTAAAATAAAACCATGTATTGTATCCCTGGAATCCTCTAGTGTAATGTATAGTAGTTCTATTAATTAAGATAAAACTAATGAAGAATGGAATCCAATAAACAAATGTTAGTTTATATTATTATGAGTCGTATACCCGTGTTTGATATGACTGATGACCTCAGCGATGTTCTTCAGGTGTCATACGGTATGGTATTTGTCACTCCTGGCATGCCTTCCTAATTGTAGCTAGCAGTTTAGGTGTGGGATTATCAGTCCCGAATATATTTATTCACAAATCTCACGCTCTCCCTCCAAGAGACTCTGGTTATACTAAATGTTGAGGATTTATCTGTAACGACGTAAATTTTCAAAAACAAAAATTTCATTTCTTAAACATTTTTTCCTCCAAATCAAGTCATAAAAATCCAATATATCATATCGTCATACAAAACATATAAATCCCATGATCATAAAATATATCCCCCGCTAGTGTGTACAGATCACGCCGGCACCTTCCCACGTTCCTCGCTAGTACCTGAAACACATAACACAACAACTGTAAGCATAATTGCTTAGTGAGTTCCCCAAAATACTACTTACACACACATACGCCCTTCCAGACCCTGATCTTCCGGTCCATGCGTCTCAGGTGACTTCCGTCCCAACCCGGTAAACCTTCCGGTCCTACCAGCGTCAACCTTCCGATCCTCATCACAATGCCTTTCGGTCCATAACATAACGCCTTCCGGCCCACATCAAGCATAGCAAACATAGCACATACAACAGTTAACTTAATCACATACAATGCATACTTCTCATAACATATCCGACCTTCCGGTCACACATAAATACTCTTCCGAGTACAGTATAGTGAGAAGACTCACCTCAGATATCTCGGTAACTCACTGACTTGGTGGGAAATGCGATCTAGCCTCCGCCTAAACACATAAGGCAAATATTCCCATAAATATGACCGTACTCTAACCTTTCTTAACATCCTCAAAAGGGTAAAAGACCATTTTACCCATCTTTTGGCTCAAAGGTCTCGCTGCTGACCAAACCCTAAAAGCCAACGGTCAACTATGACCCGACTCGGCGAGTGCACTTGGGCAACAGGACGAGTCCACCTGTCTCCACTCAACTCCTTAGTCCAATTAACACGTCGAGTCCTTCCCTTTACTCGACGAGTCCCCAGGCATGAATCGCGGGGCTACCTTGACTCAACTCGCTGAGTCCCAAGAACAACTCGGCGAGTACATGCCATGCACAGATTCTTTTGACGTCCTGAGGTCAGATCTGTTCCACCATTCCATAGATCTGACTTTTCCAATCAATATAATCACGTAAAGCTCGGAACTTGATGCTTATAAACATACATAATGGTATCAAATGGAGATTTAGTCCCATAAATGGAAACCTAAGTTTAATCACCCCTCAAGGACCCATAAAGCATACTGGATTGAAGCCTATGAACCTCTTTGAGTCCAGATCCAAAGCATAGACTCGATAAGGGACCAATTGCTCCACATAAACATCCTCACAAAAGGTTAGAAAACCCTAATCTCTAGGTTCAATACTAAAACTGAAGAAAAATCGAATGAATACCTCAAGTTGGAATCTATGGACTCTGAAACCACTTGAACCACACCCCCTTCAGCCTCCTCTTACTCTTGATCACCTCCTTTTTGCCAAACCAAGGAAAGAAAGATCAATAAAGGCTTCTCATTCCTTCCAAACAATATAGATCACTAAGGGAGCTCTCAAGGGACTGGTAGCCGCAATGGGAGGCTAAGAGTACCCTTAAATAGGCTCCAACCCTGGAGGATTTAGGGTTTCATTAAATAACGTGGACTCGCTGAGTCCAAAGTGAATCCGGATGAAAAATCACGACCCTACTCGGCGAGTCTACGCATCAACTCGCTGAGTTCCTTCTCATAATTCAAAAAAATAAGTATTAAATAATATACCTGGATTCCGGATGTTACAATTCTCCACCACTAGAATTAGACTTCTCCCTCGAAGTCTCATTCTACAAACAATTCCGGATGTTGCTCCCGCATCTCGCGCTCTAGCTCCCAAGTCAGCTCTGACCTCTTCCTGTGCTGCCACTGCACTTGCACCAAAGGCACTTCCTTGTTCCTCAGAACCTTGATCTTCCGATCCCTAATTGCCACTGGTCTCTCCACATAGTTCAGGCCTGCATCCACCTGAATGTCCTCCAATGGTACTACTGCTGACTCGTCAGCAATACACTTCCTCAACCGCGACACATGAAAGGTGTCGTGAATCTGACCCAGCTCTGCAGGTAGATCCAAACGGTAGGCTACCCTGCCTACTCTCGCGATTACCCTGAAAGGTCCAATATATCGAGGCCCCAACTTGCCCCTCTTCCTGAATCGGATCACTCCTTTCCAAGGAGAGACCTTTAAGAGTAAAAGGTCGCCAACCTGAAACTTGAGCTCGGACCGACGCCTGTCCGTATAACTCTTCTGGCGACTCTGAGCGGTCAACAATCTCTGCCTGACCTGTTGTGTCTACTCTGTTGTCTGAAGCACAATCTCCGTACTACCCATTACCTGCTGCCCCACCTCTCCCCAGCAGAGGGGGGGTCCTACACCTCCTCCCATACAACAGCTCAAAGGGTGGCATACCAATGATCGAGTGATGGTTGTTGTTGTACGAAAACTCATCCAAGGGTAGATAGGTGTCCTAGCTCCCTCCAAAATCCAAAAAACAAGCCCAGAGCATATCCTCGAGAGTCTGAATCATCCGCTCACTTTGCCCGTTCGCCTGTGGGTGGTATGAGATACTGAAATGCAGTCTCGTTCCCAACTCCTCGTGAAACTTCTTCCAAAATCTGGAAGTAAATTGTACGTCTCGATCTGAAACAATCGACATCGGGACCTCGTGCCACGATACCACCTCCCTCACATATAACTCTGCTAACCTCTCCGCAGAAGATCTCTCACTGATAGTAAGAAAATGAGCGCTCTTCGTCAATCTATCCACAATCACCCAAATGCATCGACCCCCCTCACAGTCCTTGGCAATTTGGTGATAAAATTCATGGTAATCTGTTCCTACTTCCACTCGGAAATCTCCAGCGGCTGCAACTTACCATGCGGACGCTAGTGATCGGCCTTAACTTGGTGACAAGTCAGGCACCTCTTGACGAACCATGTAACATCCCTCTTCATACAGGGCCACCAATACTCCTTCTTCAGATCCAAATACATCTTAGTAGCCCCGGGATGGATCGAGAACTTCGATCGATGTGCTTCTTCCATCAAAATGGTACCCATGCCGCCCACAAATGGTACCCAAATCCGTCCCTGAAATGTCATAAGTCATCGACTATCGGTAACGAACTCCGATACCTACCCGACAACCCGCTCCCTCTTTCGGTTTTCTGGTCTAGCAGCCTCAGCCTGGGCCCCTCGAATGGTGTCCAATACCGGAGTCATCACCGTCAACCTCATACAAACGTCTCGAATCGGGGCGCTCTCCGCCCTACGGCTCAACGCATCGGCTACGACATTAGCCTTGCCCTGGTGGTATAGGATCTCACAATCACAATCCTTCCCCACATCCAACCATCTCCTCTGGCGCATATTCAGGTTAGGCTGTTCCATAAAGTACTTCGGACTCTTGTGGTCTGTGTATATGGTACACCGAACCCCAGATAGATAGTGTCGCCAGATCTTGAGGGGAAACACCACAGCCCCAAGCTCTAGATCGTGGGTGGGATATCTCGACTCATAAGGCTTCAGCTGCCTCGACGCATATGCTATAACGTACCCCCCTCTGCATAAGCACTGCCCCTAACCCAGGTATTGGTGCATCCCAATATACCACAAAATCCTCCATCCCTTTCGGGAGTGCGAGCGTTGGGGCTTCGCACAACTTCTGGCGAAGTGTCTCAAATGAGGACTGCTGCTCCGGACCCCAAGAAAATGCAACACCCTTCCGGGTCATCTTGGTAAGTGGCACAGGGATCTTGGAGAAATCCCTAATAAACCTCCGATAATAGCCGGCCAATCCCAGAAAACTCCTGATCTCAGTGGGTGATCTCGGCACCTCTCATCTCATCACCGCCTTGATTTTGGCCAGATCGACCAATATCCTTTCCTGATTAACAAGATGCCCTAGGAACTGGATCTCTCGTAACCAAAAATCGCACTTGGAGAATTTGGCATACAGCCTCTCCGATCTCAGAAGTCTAAGGATTTCCCTCAAATGCTCCTCATGCTGCTCTCTAGACCTCGAATATACCAAAATATCATCAATGAATACGATCACCGACCGATCCAACATCGGCCTGCACACCCTGTTCATGAGATCCATGAACGCAGCTGGGGCATTGGTGAGCCCAAAAGGCATCACCAGAAACTCATAATGTCCATAACGAGTTCTAAATGCAGTCTTCTGGATATCTTCATCCAGAACCCTCATCTGATGATAACCCGACCTCAGGTCTATCTTGGAGAACCAAGATGCCCCTTGCAATTGATCGAACAGATCATCGATCCTAGGTAACGGATACCGGTTCTTCACCGTCAACTTGTTCAACTCCCGGTAATCAATGCACATCCGGTGTGAACCATCCTTCTTCTTGACAAAAAGAATCGGTGTTCCCCAAGGTGACCTCCTCGGTCGAATAAACCCCTTTCCCAACAGCTCCTGAAGCTGCGAGGATAACTCTTGCATCTTTGGTGGATCGAGGCGATAAGGCGCCTTGGCGATAGGTGTTGCTCTCGGAACCAGATCGATACAGAACTCCACTTGCCTTTCCGGAGGCACGCCCGAGAGCTCCTCAGGAAACACATCCGGAAACTCGGACACTACCGACACCTCGTCGGCCAAACTTGGCCTCCCCGCGGCCACTCGTGTGCCCATCACATAGGCTATGAATCCACTGCAGCCCTGCTGTAAACTCTATCTTGCCTTGGCAGCCGAACAAAACGCTGACCCACACCGGGTCCCCTAGCCATACACAATAAGCACTCCCCTACCAGGGTATCGTATGGTCACTAGCTGTCTGTCGCAGTCAATGACCGCTCCAAACTTACTCAACTAGTCCATGCCCACGATGACACATACATCTCCCATCGCGATAGGAACAAGGTCTATAGGGAACTTGACACCAAAAATCTCGAGTACGTATCCTTGAATCACCTTGGTGGCATATACCGCTTTCTCATCAGCTATGGAAACCCTCAGGGGTCGACTCATCACCTCTCGATCAATACTGATGTGCTGACTAAAAGCCAAAGATACAAAAGACCGACTCACACCCGAGTTAAATAATACCAAGGCAGGTACATAATTCACAAGAAAAGTACCTACGCATATCATAATATAAGCACAATATCTCAACATGAAAGTAAATACACGAAAGAATACATACCAACCACAACATCGGGCGCCGCACGGACCTCCTCTACAGTCAACTGAAAAGCTCTCACACGAGCCTTCGGAGCCTCGGCCTTCACCGGTCGAATCTCGGTAACCCTAGCAGCAGGCACAGATCCATGTGTTGATCCCTGGTGAAGCTGAGGACACTCGGCCTTCCAATGGCCGGTCTGGTTGCAATGAAAGCAAACCATAAATCCTTTGGGGCAATCCCTGGCGATGTGCCCCTCCTTACCACATTTGTAGCAAGCACCAGATCGACAGGCCCCCTCATGACCCTTACCGCACTTTCCGCAAGTGCAGCACTTCTGACCCCCTATCCTCGAATCAGCAGACTTGGTCCGCTTGGCTGCCGGTTGAGGCTGAGCCGGCCGCCGATCCACCCGCTGAGACTCGGCCTCCTCCCTGGCCTGAATCTTTAACTCAATCTCGCTCTTCCGAGCATTTTCCTGGAGCTCAGCAAATGTCCGGTATGTCGAGTTCGATACGAACTCCCGAATATCCCTCCTCAGAATACCCAAATATCGGCTCATCCGTGCCTGCTCACAAGACACCTGCTCAGGGTAGAACATCACCCTCTCATGAAACTTTCGGGTGACCACAACAACTGAATCATTACCTTGCTTGAGGGTCAAGAACTCCTTAATCAACCGTTCCCTCTCCACCGGGGGAACATACTCGTCTCAGAACATGGTAGTTAATCTCTCCCAAGTCATTGCTGAAATCTCTGCAAGAGTGAAATTCGCCATCACGAACTTCCACCAATCCTTTGCCCCTAGGTGGAGCTGGTTCAAAGTGAACCATACCCTCAGATGCTCCGGACATGAACACGTATAGAAGCATCCCTCAATGTCAGCAATCCATCTTATCGCAACGATCGGATCCTACGTCCCATCAAACTCGAGTGGCTTCGTGTTGCTGAACTTCTAGAATAGCAACGAGTCACGTCCCTGAGGTCTGGCAGCAACCACAGCTGCCGTAGCTGTAGCGGCTGCGGCCTCAGTCACCGCGGCGTACCGCTCATCGAAAGTCTCCATCAATGTGGTATTGATAGACCCAAACATCTCCGGAATCTCGGCCCGGATTACCGTAGCCACCTCATCGTGGATCATTTGACGAAGCTCCTCGTCACTCACACCGATCGTCCCAGGTCTGTGGCGTGTCCCAACCATAATGCCCCTGAAATACAACATAAGAATGTAAGAGACTCAATCGAGCATACTCGCACTCGATAATACAACCCTACTCGTCCTCTGATACCCAAAGGATTCTTACTTGGGTTGCCAGTGATCCAGTTTCTTCAACAGTACGGGCCCTATGCTACTGACTACACCGCATCAACATTCACCCCAAGTCCTCCTCCTTGGACCCCGGATCACGAGTACTCTATTCTTGCTATACACTGGCTACCTACTCGCTCTCAAGGCATCTCCGGGCAGCAGGTTTCCCCTAGACTAAGGCATCACAAATCAGGCTACTCTAGTCCTAATATGAATACCTAGTCTACTTTATCATGCATAACATATCATAACATATCTCATAACACATATTGTAAGGGTATTTTGGGGATTTTACCGTTCGGGCGCTGGCCGACCGTACACACTGCTTCTTCTTTGGTTATCACAAAATCTCTTATAAAATTTTATGCTTTTATTATTGAAATTTTTTTTCTCAAATCCTCGGTTTGAGTTCAGTTATGCCCGAAGGTGTACCCGAATCCCTCAAACCAAGGCTATGATACCAACTTGTAACGGCGTAAATTTTCAAAAAAAAAAAAATTCATTTCTTAAACATGTTTTCCTCCAAATCAAGTCATAAAAATCCAATATATCATATCGTCAAACAAAACATATAAATCCCAAGATCATAAAATATATCCTCCGCTAGTGTGTACAGATCACGCCGACACCTTCCCACAGTCCTCGCTAGTACCTGAAACACATAACACAACAACTGTAAGCATAATTGCTTAGTGAGTTCCCCAAAATACTACTTACACACACATACGCCCTTCCAGACCCTGACCTTCCGGTCCATGCGTCTCAGGGGACTTCCGTCCCAACCCGGTAAACCTTCCGGTCCTACCAGCGTCAACCTTCCGATTCTCATCACAATGCCTTCCGGTCCATAACATAACGCCTTCCGGCCCACATCAAGCATAACATACATAGCACATACAATAGTTAACTTAATCACATACAATGCATACTTCTCATAACATATCCGACCTTCCGGTCACACATAAATACTCTTCCGAGTACAGTATAGTGAGAAGACTCACCTCAGATATCTCGGTAACTCACTGACTTGGTGGGAAATGCGATCTAGCCTCCGCCTAAACACATAAGGAAAATATTCCCATAAATATGATCGTACTCTAACCTTTCTTAACATCCTCAAAAGGGTAAAAGACCATTTTACCCCTCTTTTGACTCAAAGGCCTCGCTGCTGACCAAACCCTAAAAGCCAACCAAAGTCAACGGTCAACTATGATCCGACTTGGCGAGTGCATTTGGGCAACTCGACGAGTCGACCTGTCTCCACTCAACTCCTTAGTCCAATTAACACGTCGAGTCCTTCCCTTTACTCAACGAGTCCCCAGGCATGAATCACGGGGCTACCTTGACTCAACTCGCCGAGTCCCAAGAACAACTCGGCGAGTACATGCCATGCACAGATTCTTTTGACCTCCTGAGGTCAGATCTATTCCACCTATCCATAGATCTGACCTTTCCAATCAATATAATCACGTAAAGCTCGGAACTTGATGCTTATAAACATACATAATGGCATCAAATGGAGATTTAGTCCCATAAATGGCAACCTAAGTTCAATCACCCCTCAAGGACCTATAAAGCATACTGGATTGAAGCCTATGAACCTCTTTGAGTCCAGATCCAAAGCATAGACTCGATAAGGGACCAATTGCTCCACATAAACATCCTCATAAAAGGTTAGAAAACCCTAATCTCTAGGTTCAATACTAAAACTGAATAAAAATCGAATGAATACCTCAAGTTGGAATCTATGGACTCTGAAACCACTTAAACCACACCTCCTTCAGCCTCCTCTTGCTCTTGATCACCTCCTTTTTGCCAAACTAAGGAAAGAAAGATCAATAAAGGCTTCTCCTTCCTTCCAAACGATATAGATCACTAAGGGAGCTCTCAAGGGACTGGTAGCCGCAATGGGAGGCTAAGAGTACCCTTAAATAGGCTCCAACCCTGGAGGATTTAGGGTTTCATTAAACAACGTGGACTCGCCGAGTCCACTCATGGACTCGCTGAGTCCAAAGTGAATCCGGATGAACAATCACGACCCTACTCAGCGAGTCTACGCATCAACTCGCCGAGTTCCTTCTCATAATTCAAAAAAATAAATATTAAATAATATACCTGGGATTCCGGATGTTACATTATCCAGTACCCCGAAGGGTAAAATTGAAGAGTTGTCTCACAATCCTGTATTAACTAGTTTACGTGTAGTTTTGTATCGTTTTCTCGTATTTGAAACTGTTTGTATACTTGGTAGAGTATTAATAATTATACTTAAATAATTATTTAGTGTTATACTGTTGTTATCTGAATGTAGTAATGAATATCATAAACTAAGTTGTCATAGTTTATATGTTTGTCAACGTATATAGTTTGAATCAGTAAAAATTGTGTAATGAATTCCCCAAACTATACCCATTATTGTTTATCCGTAATGGTATGCACTTGGTTTGTGGATTGTTCTAAAAATTATGCAGTTATGATTTCAAGTTGAAAGCGTCCCTTATGCTCAACATGTTACAAATAGGATAAAATATCTAAATATTTTATAAATGTGGAAATCGTTTGACTGTATCAATTGCATAAGTTTTAAACTTGTTGAAATTCTTTTGTATTAGTTCACAAAATCATTTGTGTTTGGCTTGTATCCCCCCCCCCCCTAAAAATGTTAAAAACCATAAAAGCGTAAGGGTATGAACTCACTGTTAGTTATGTGTAAGCGTCGAACAATGAAATTGGAAGCGAAGACCCTCGGGTTGATGTACACAACACTTAACGGAATCCTAATAACAGTTAAATACATATATGCATCTAAATTAGCGATTTCGTTAGATAAAGTGTTAGAGAAACACTTTCTTTCAGTTAAGGAATGTTACCGTAACTCGATTAAATCGGGCAAAATGGGTTTTCAGCCACGATTCATGGTTTTGGGATGGTTTGCGACCGTGAAGGGGATTTCGGCTGTGAACTGTTTACAGCTATGATCTGATCTTGGTCGTGAACGGTTCAATGCCCTTGAATGGATCATGGTCGTTGAAGGTTTGAAGGGTTCACAACTTGTTCTTTGTGAATATGAAGATTTGAATGGTTCACGTCCCGACTTATGAAGATTTAAAGGGTTAATGGCCCGACTTATGAAGATTTGAAGGGTTCACGGCCCGACTTATGAAGATTTGAAGGGTTTACGGCCGTGAACTCAAGAACATGATGTTGAATCAACGGAAAGTGAATGTTTGATGCTCTAAAACGTGTTTTAAGGCGGTTAAAGTGATAAAGGAAGAGAATTCTTGTAAAACTTTGAGTTTTCGGGTTAGAGCTTTTTAGAGAGAGGAAGTGTGTTTGCTGCCAGAAAAGTAAAAATGAGGGTAGAATTCATATATATATATATATATATATATATATATATATATATATATATATATATATATATATATATATATATATATATATATATATATATATATATATATATATATATAGGTTGGGCGTATGGTCGGTGGGGGTCCAGCCGTGATAAGGTTCAAGGCCGTGATCGGGTTCACGGTCGTGAACACCAGTCAGACCGGAATTTTTGGCTTTCTCGGAGAAATTCCAGGTCTTACGCATGATTTTTGGTACGACTTATATATAAAATTTTACCATAAAACTGAATGGTTTTCCAAATCATAGGGATTTTGATGAAAGTTAAATAAAATACATTATTTATTTAACGGACATCGTTTTACAGTGACAGAATAGATTTAGGTTGTCATATCTGCATCAACCTATAACAGATACCGAATCATCGTCAACAACATGACAACTCATCATATTGTTTGAACTCCTCTAGAGTACAATCTCAAGTTCATCAATAGTCTTGGTAAAGGATGGGGAAATGTTAAATCGTGTCTTCATAGTAATGGATCTCTGAAGAAGTTGGAGTTTTACCAACTGTTTGATGAGATTCAAGGCCATGAATCAAATGTTGCGCAAAATTTGAGAGAACTCTCAGGAGGACCTCTTGCTCTTGTCGGTTCTTATGATCCTCAAGTTCTGAACCTCTCTGCTTTGGACCTTTGCAAAGCTATTATCCCATCTATCCCACTTGTTCAACCCTCTCCACCAACTTTAACGACTCTTTCCAGTTCAAACTATCAGTTTGATGGAGACCTAGACCTTGAAGCAATGGACTCCGAACTACATTTTCAACAAGAAATTTCCTTTATCTCCATGAAATATAAGAGTCCTTTCAATCCCACTCACAAACCATACCTCAACCATTTCCAATCTCCTCATTAAAGTAATCCCTAACCATACCCTAAACCTTCCGAAAATCCACCTGCATGCAAGCCAAACATTATGACACAAACTCACTCCTTGGAATCTCACGAGACTCCGAAGTTAGACAAACCAAAAATTAATTGTCACAAGTGTGGTCATGCAAAGCGCTTTGCCAAAGATTGCTTGGCTGAAGCACCACAAAAACCAAAGATCAAGGACTCTGTATACTATCCACGTAGAGCCCAAGAGATGGCTGCTAGTGAGAAAGCTTTCGTAATCACTGTGTCGAGAAATGTGGAAGGATACTGGTCATCTGGAGATGAAGATGATATGAATACTAGTAGAAACATATGTATTATGGCTAGACAAACCATCAAATGTTAAGAAGGCTACTGGTCATTTGGATCAGAGGAAGATGATAATGATGCTGAACCAAACTACTGCTACATGGAAACCAACGACCCACCTGGTAGAAGCATCATGTAATAGGAACTCTGTGCTTTGGAACAAGATACAATCTAATCAAAGTGGCTCAACTAATCAATGTGGCATATGTAGTTGACGTGAATCACAATCTAATCAATGTGGCTCAACTTATCGATGCAAATTGTCTACTTGAATTATGCAACAAACACAACTATGTCATGTCCGAAGACAGGAAAGAATGTCTGATGAAGTTAAATCACAATAAGAACGTGTATCCTCTTGACATCAACATGATCGTTTGCAAGCCTCATCTCTGTCTACTCTCAAAGGCAGTTCCTGATGTCAGTTGATTATGGCATCGAAGGCTTGCGCATCTTAACTTTCGATATATGAACGATCTTGTTTTCAGTGAAATGATAAGAGGTTTTCCTCACCACAAGTTCGTAAACGATCATCTTCATGGAAAAATCGACCTCGGAACCGTTAGAACTGCTTCATATTGATCTTTGTGGACCCTCCATTATAGAGACTCTACATCATAAGAAATACATTATTGTGATTTTGGATGATTTTACAAGGTTCACCTGGGTTTTCTTCACCAGGGTTAAGTCAGAAACTGTCTTGGAACTTATTACCTTCATTAAGGGTATTGAAGTTCTTGTGAAACTGCATGTTCGTCGAATCCAAAGTGATAATGGCTCGGAGTTTACCAATGTCACCATTGAGAACTTCTTATCCGAGAAAGGTATTGACCATAATTTCTCAGCTCCTTATACCACTTAACAAAATAGTGTAGCCTAAAGATTCAATAGGACCTTCGTTGAAGCTGCTCGATCGATGCTCAATTTTGTAATTCTTCCAATGTATCTCTGGGCTGAAGCAGTGTCCACCGCTTGCTTTACTCAGAATTGTAGAATCATCCAGCGACGCCTCAATATTGTTGGATTAGGTGTCTAAGCCCATAACTATAATTGGTATGTACTTGAATTGATAGTAGCAATGTCCTTTTGGGGTGCCTTCAAACCTGGTAATGGAATAGGATAATTGTTGGAGAGAGAAGAATGATTTATTAATGTATTACTTGGTTAATAAATTAATTTGAAATCAAGATAAATGATTTATTAATGTATTATGGATATAATATATTGATTAGAAATCATGTTGTTTAATTAATATTTAATTAGAAATTAATTTGGAACTAATTTTAGGATTAAAGGAATTAATTAAAACTATAGGGACTAAACGTGACAATGTTCAAAAGTGTAGGATTGAAGCATTCTAGAACCTCCCTTAGAGGTGGGGAACGAAATCTAGAGTGTCCTAGGGTTTCCTTGGGCTCTAAGGGTGCCTTGGAAGCCCTAGGGAGGAAGTTAAGGGAATAGGGTTATCTAAGATACACCTGTCTTATCTTAAACCTTCCTTATCACCTATATAAACCCCTATAGGGTTGGATTTCATCCAAGGCACTCCAAGAGAGGCTTAGATCCGAATTTTCCACTTCCCTTCTCTCTCCATAGTAAGCCTTGGTTGCTAGGTTTGTTTGTGAGCCATTAGAGGCGCGACACTTGTGGCGCTTGCTACCAAAGTTCAAGATCTTTAAGGATTTGATTAGTATTACAATATAACAATCAAGGTATGTAATGTAGCCCTAATTATATGTTAATTTCGAAAATTACATGTGCCTACTAGGGTTTTCTAGTTTTTGTGTTCAATGCTTGTATGTCTAATAATGAAAAACATAGATCCTCAAATTAAGGTTGCATGCACACATACGATTGTTTGCTATGTATAAAACCCATCAGTGGTATTAGAGCCTTAGGTTTTTGTTTTCAATTAGATTTGATACATATGTATGAATATGACAATTAGGGTTTATGGCTAATAAACCCTAGAGGCTTGATTTTCGAAATTAGGGTTTCTAAACCCTAGATTTCGAAATTTTGGTAGGGTTTCCTAAACCCTATCTTTTGTCCCTAAGATTTCGATTTTAGGGTTGTCTAACCCTAGAATTTTGAAATTTGCCTTGTCCCCTAGATAGGATTTCCAAATTTTAGGGATTTGGATAATATCATATCTTGTAATTATCCTTGATTCCTTAAATAGATAATTAAAGATCTTATGAATTATTCAATTCCATAAAAATTTCAAATCTTAAGGGATATGGGATTAGATTAAATTATTTGTTTAATTTAATAGAAAATCCTACAAGATTTAATAATTTTAAATTAATTGTTTAATTTTGGATAATTATTAAATCAATGTTTTAATATTTAAGAGTTTAAAATTAAAAAGTTTTAATGTTCAAAAAAATTAAATATGATTAAAACCCTAGTATTTTAAAAGTATAAAATACACCCTTATACTATATGTAACATTAAAAGTCTAATATATATATATATATATATATATATATATATATATATATATATATATATATATATATATATATATATATATATAGTAAAGAGTCAGTCTTATCGTTAGTAGGTCTCATTCACGAAGTTGGTCTATAAGGGGTGTTTAAGGAAATTGCCTATAAAATGACGATTGAATGGGTATCCACTATTACCCACCGCACTCTTGACTAGTGGAGGGTCGTTAGCCGAACGGGTAGGATAGGACACAACCTTCCATTATAAGTATAATGAAGAACAAAGTAACTAAATGCTTTTAAAAAATCCCAAATCATAGTTACCTTAGGCAAAATGTGAAAGTTTATGCTAATCCATGGAATTACACTTTGTACCCTTGTCAAATGTTAGTGGAGCGTGCGTGGTTAACCGATACACTAATTTGGGATTGACATCAGTAGGGAAGTGTGGCTCGATGTTTATCATTGATCAATGGAGCATGTGTTCCTAACCGGCACATTGATTAGGTGATAGTAGCATTGAGTGCACTATTCACACCTTGTTTGTGATCTTCGGCATCCCATTCACAAACATGAAGGGCATAATCTAGATTAAGCGTGCCATTGAAAAGTTCAATGAATCTCAAAGGATCTAGGAGTTTTCAATACATTTATGGTGGAAATTTCTCAGTTGGATAGGCCCAAACCGGAATGCAAAGTAACTTATACTATCGAGCCCAAAAGACGCAATCTTCAAAATAATCTTCAGCCCAACAATCTCCCCCTTTGCGTCAATTTGGAGCGAGATCTTCACTAGTTACTTGGGCCAGCAGCTGAAGCAGGTACCTTCTTCTTCACGGTGCTAAACAGACATTTGGTGATGGAGAGAATGGTCTGTCTAAACTGGGTGTACCAATTGATCATATCATTGAAGTACTTGATGTCATCAGCCGTGTTCTCTTTACACCGTTTGATAATGAATAACACATGCTCCAAACCAGTTGTGGTGTAAAGGTGTTTATCAGCTAAAGCGAAGAGACATTTCTGTCCTTCCGCTCTAGTGAACATAACCGAGTTGCATCTCAGGTCGATCCTGCCCAATTGCATTTGGTTGAGATCATTGGCCGATCCCACAGGAGCAATCTTTGGTTTCTTCTTGAAGACTGTGGCGACCTCCTGATCCATTAGGGCAACCTCCATGATGTAGCAGGCTAACATCCTTTTGACATGGTCTAGAATGGGACCATATTCGGCTTCATTAGTCAAAAGGATATTATACAGGACAATCCAATCATGAGGATTTAGATTCGGTAGATCTGCCAGGGAGATAATATGAGCAGTTCTTGCAGATCCCCAAATCAACTTGAACCGAACGTTTATAAAACGACCTTCGGTATAAGGTTTCAGCACCCGAACGTTTACAATCTTCTGGGCGCTCCAAGTGAGGAATTGAGGATGAGCAGCCGCCAGATAAAAGTCAATGAGCTCCCTGTCAAGCTCAGCATTCGGGTGAGGGACTTCAAAAATGTTTGAGAAGACATGGAAGATGAACGCCTTTCGAGTCAGCGGCATGTCGAACTGCGAATCAACAGTATTGTTGCAGTCGAACGAGATAACCGGCTCGAGCCATAAAATGCTAGGAGTTTCTATGGCCTCTTTAATCAAACGATCCCTGGTCCAGGCAGGGAAGAGAGTCTTCCGGCTTTCAAGGAGATCGTGGGCTTCCTTTTGTTTGCGTTCGGCTTCTTCAGCCTCTCGCGCCACACGACTGGCATCATCGTCAACCTTGCGACTGTTCTTTCTTTTTAATATGTCAGCAATGGTCTCCTTGTCTCCTTCTTCATTTTCTTCCTCAGCTAAGTTTTTGCCTTTGTTCTTCACACCCGAACCCAAAGCTTGACCAGCCGGAGGAGATTCGGTCGTGTGAGTAGCTTTAGAGGAAGGAGGTGGTTTCGATCCAGTCTTCTCATCTCCCCCTTGTTTCGTAATGGACACGAAACTCGGTAGTCCTTCGATTTTGTTGAGAAGATCGATGGCCGGAGAGAGTTTTTCAGCGAGGGTACGCCTCACCGAAAAGTTTAGAATGGGATCGTGTGCTTCCAGGATGTTGGATAATGCGGCGTGGACATCCGAAACACACGTTTTGATCACCTCCCTTTCGAATCGAAGATCGTCAAGTTGTTGTTGGGAGTTGGAGAGTTGTGTGCTCTTGACTTCGAGGGCGGTTGATTTTCCCGCCAGAACGTCCATCAAAGAATGCTCAGCTGCAAGATCCTCTTGTAGCTTAGCGAGGCGAGCATCGATGGAGGCACGAAGTGCCGAGTTGTCGTCGCTTAGGTTTTGGCGAAGAGTAGCGAACGAAGTCAACTCCGTTGAGACACAGTTGGCCAATTGCTGAACAATTGGTTCCAAAGATGTCTTGGTGGCATGGGCGCTTTCCTGCAAGGACTTCAGCAGGACAGAAGCGTCGGAGAATAGTTTATCGACTTTTTCGATCGCAGCCTCACAGGCTCTGGTGGAGGCATCAATCGCAACAGTTGCTGAGGCCACCGAATCATGTTAAGCCCTAGAAAAGACATCAACAATTTTCTGAAGGGCAGCTTCAGAAAGAGAGGACTGGTGGTTGGAAGAGGAGGTGAGAAGTAGGTCAACCTTCTCGTTAAGCTCTTTGAGATGCTTCTTTGTCACTAGAGCATCATCCTCCTCGTCACTTTGAACTTGAAACGGACTATAGTAGACCGAATCAAAGATCATGTGTTCACCACCAAGGTAAGGGTTTTCGCCATCAGAGGCATTTTCAGGAGATGAAGGGGGTGGTGAAGTTGGGGGTGTTGTGGGTTTGGTAGGATCAGGTTGAGTGGGTGTTGGTATAATTTTGGGTGGTGGTTGAGTATGGGTAGTTTTGGTTGTATGGGTTTCGGTTTGTGGTGGTTCGGTTATGGGAGGTAGGTCGGTTACTGGTGGTGTTTCGGTTGCAGTGGTAAAGATTGGTGGAGGTGAAGGAACTGGGGAATTGTGAAGTTCCATCTCTGGGGTAGGGGACCGAGGTGGTGTGTTGCCTCGTTGAGGAGATTCGTCTCCTTGAGAGCCGTCAGAGCCCGAACTCTCACCCTCAGAGTCACTCGAAGAAGAGGGAATTACAAGCTTTCGCTTCTGTTGAGTCTTCCTCCTCTTCGGCTGTGGGGATTGTGCAGCCTTCGGTTGTTTCCTCTTTTTGGGAGAAGGTCCCTTTGGAGCTTTGGACGCATGCTTCCCTTTTTCTGCCTTTTTGCCCCTGCTCACTGGTTTGTTTGCATCGTAAATCGACCTAAGCATATCCGGTGTCAGTTCCCTTGGACCAGATGGCCTAAGCTCCTTGATCTTCCGAATTAACCTGCTGTCAGATGGCACATCGCCATACATTGACTCCGGGATGGAGCCAATGAAGGAAAATTTTGATGCATCTGAGACGATGATCTTCTTGGTATGGAACGTACCGACAGAAGACATCGATGCACCGTCAGCAGTAGGAACAACAAATTTATCCATGGCCCATCGTGTAATCAAGATCCAGAACCGGGCCAACGACACCTCAGAGTGTCGGGATGATGAGGAGAGGCTCTGGATAAGCTGCTTCCATAGAACAAACCCATAGTCCAGGTTAATCCCGTTGTAAACCCCGTACATTATTGACAGGAAGAGACGACTTGCACCGTCGGATCCTGAGCTCCTTTCCGACAAGCCCTTGAAAAGGACTGTAAATAGGCCATTCCACTGTGGCGGCAGGCAAGACTTTTTAAACTTAGCGACAGAGGTGAGAACCTCTGTGTATCCCATGTTGTAAAACATGTTATACAGATGACCAATCTGAATCAACTCCGGATGAACTCTTGAAGGGTCAACAGCAAACCCTAGCAAGGTGCAGAAGCGTTGGCGAGAGACTGAGGTCTTGTGTTCTACAAGCTCGAAAAACACCCGGTCGACAGCCTTGTCGTAGTAGGCAGTCGCGTAAACCTGCGATAGGGCCACCATTGACACAGATTCAATTCTTGAGAGATCCGGAGCAAGTTGGGAATACTTCAAACATTCTATGACCGGCGACATATAGGAGTCATACGCCAGTGGATTAAGATCAATGACCAGACATTGTTGTGGGCGGATGGGAAGGATTTGTGAGGTAGCATGAACGGAAGATGAGTCAGCCATTTATGCAGGTATGAAGAAGAGGATGAACAGGAAACTGTTTGGGAGTATTTGCTTTTTGGAAATTTTGGAGGCAGTAAAGAGGTAAAAGGTGGTGTAGAGGGCTTTTTATAGTGGGTGAGAGGAGAGAGAAAAATCGTTTCAAATCTCGTATGGAAATATGAACCGGGTTCTTGAGTGACAGATGGATGACAGTTGAGGCGTGCGATGATCACGTAGGAGAGAGAGTGTCAGGTTCCTAGGATCACGCCGCCCAACTAGCGCCGTTTCAGAGAGAAAAGCCATTACCATTTCCACACGCTCATTTAATGCCACAGGACAAGAGAGACCTTAAGGTTTAAGTGTGGATTCCCGTTAAATTACGATCAAACATTTATTAAGAAATGTTGAAAGGCTTCTTTTAATTAGACTAAATAAGGGTGGCTTGGAAAAATATAAAATCTCAGAAGAAAATTAAAAACTGGATCCCAAGGGAAGAAATGTTATGGTGTTTAACAATTTCATAGCAATCACACAAAATAGAATTTGAGATTTTAGTAGGGTACATTCGTCAATCCTTTAGTGAAAACTTGAGCAACTTAATTGTTCACCGTCAATTCATTAGGTGTTGAATTTTGGGTTTCACGCAGCTCGTAGTGACACGAGACTAAGATCATAAACACAGATGTTGTGTAACAATAAACCTCAGCGGTAATTTCTGAGAGTCTCAAGGGTTACTATGATGGAACGAGTGTAGTGGAGAAGTAAAATGGAGATGGTGTAAGAGAACGTAGTACCTCTGCTGCGAAAATAAGGACCAAGCAGGAAACTCTTAACTCATGTGAGAAAAGAGTGAGGTAGCTCACGATTAGAATAAATGAGTTAGCCTTATTGGGAAGACAAGGTTTGTGTATACCAGGTCATGAAGGCCATTATTCAAAATCTTATGAGGCTTGAGACACATACAGCAGCATGCTTCTAGGGACACTTAGGTAATTCATCAAATTTATCACCATAAACGAACACAAACACACAAGAAATTAAAAAAAATATTTTTGGAGTTTTTGAGATTAAAAAAAATAAGTAAAAAGAAACGAAAAAGAATAAAACTTAAAAAAAACTTTGGAAAGAATATGAAAAACTGAACCCGAACGTTCGGTTGGTTTCGGTTCAAGAAAATTTTGAAAAACCGAACCCAAACCTTCGGTTGGTTTCGGTTTAGGAAAATTTTGAAAAACCGAACCCGAACCTTTGGTTGGTGTCGGTTCAACAAAATTTTGAAAAACCTAACCCGAACCTTCGGTAGGTTTCGGTTTTGAAGAAATTTTGAGAAACCAAGGAATTTAGACATACAAGGAAAAATATTTTTAACACAAGGAAAAACAAAATTGTACAAGAAATATACAACAGAGAAAGACTACCTTTGAAGTAATGAGCGAGTCAGATAGTTGAACCGAACCCGAACGTTCGGTTGGTTTCGCTTCTTACGTTTGAGGTTGAGAGGTAGTGTGAGGTACTGACTCTGATTCCATCATACCTAGCCCTTGCAATATTTTATTGAATGATGCTTCAGGAAGAGCTTTGGTAAAGATGTCAGCCAGTTGATCAGTGGTTCTTACGAAGTGAACTTCGACGTTTCCATCTTCCACGTGATCTTTGATGAAGTGATACCTCAGTGCTATGTGTTTGGTTTTAGAGTGTTGCACTGGGTTATGACAGATCCTAATTGCACTTTCAGAGTCACAATATAGTGGGATCTTCTTCATATTGATTCCATAGTCTCGAAGTTGACTCTGGATCCAAATCACTTGTGATGTGCAAGATGCAGCGGCAATGTATTCCGCTTCGGCAGTAGACAATGACACACACGTTTGTTTCTTGGATTGCCAGCTGACCAACTTCCCGTCAAGGAATTGACAGCCACCAGTTGTGCTTTTACGGTCGAGTCCACATCCTCCAAGGTCAGCATCAGAATAGGCTTGAACGAAGAAGCCTGAGTTGGATGGATACCATAGACCTAAGGAGGTGGTTCGTTTGAGATAGCGTAAGATGTTCTTCACTGCAAGCATGTGAGTTTCGCGTGGGTTTGCCTGAAATCGAGCACAATAACACACAGAAAACATGATATCAGGTCTGCTAGCCGTTAGATACATCAGTGAGCCTATCATTTGATGATAGAGCGTGATATCGACAGCCGGTTTATCTAGAGATGGGGTAAGTTTGGTGCCGAATGCCATTGGGACTTTGACTTTTGAGTCTCCCATCATGCCAAACTTTGCTAGGAGAGTCTTCGTGTAAGCTTCCTGATTAATAAAGATGCCTTCGGGTCCCTGTCTTATGTTTAAACCAAGGAAAAAGTTCATAGGACCCATTGAGCTCATTTCAAACTTAGTCTCCATCAGCTTTCTGAATTCTGCTGTTAAGCTGGGATTCGTGGAGCCAAAGATGATGTCATCGACATAAATTTGAACTATCATAAGGTGGTTACCTTCGTTTTTGCGAAAGAAGGTTGGGTCAACCGAACCTTGTTTAAATTTAGACATCTTTAAAAATTTTGTAAGCGTTTCATACCAGGCTCTCGGAGCTTGTTTGAGGCCGTACACAGCTTTATCCAGAATATAGCAATGATTTGGATGCTTTTCGTTCACGAACCCAGGAGGTTGCTCCACATACACAGTTTCTTCGAGTTCTCCATTGAGAAATGCACCCTTGACGTCCATTTGGAAAACCTCAAAGTTTTTGTGAGCAGCATAAGCCAGAAATATTCTAACAGATTCTAGCCTAGCTACTGGAGCGAAAGTCTCTTCATAGTCTATCCCTTCCTCCTGACAGTATCCCTTTACCACTAGACGAGCCTTGTTCCTGATAACATTACCTTCCTTGTCCATTTTGTTCCTAAAAACCCATTTGAGACCAACAACCGAAGCATCTCGAGGAGTTGGAATGAGGCGCCAGACTTTGTTCCTTTCAAATTCGTTCAGTTCGTCTTGCATTGCTTGAACCCAATCAGAGTTATCTAGGGCAGTGTTAACTGTCTTCGGTTCAACTTTTGATACGAATGAGTTAAACATACAAAACTCAACCTTTGAAAATAAGGATGTCTGTTTTGCCTTCAGTTGTGATCGGGTCAGAACCTTATCAGATACATCACCAACTACTTGAGAGATAGGATGATCTCTAGTCCATTTGACAAGAAGAGGGTAATTCGTATCAAAGGTTGGGTCTAGTTCAGCATTAATCATTTCTTATGGCTCAGATTGGCTGTCGTAATCGAGCGTCATATCATTATGTTCCCCCTCAATTGATGAGCTTTGAGAAACATGAGGTTCAGGTGTTTCTTGTGGTGCTGAGCTTCCAGGCGTTGAAGCACCTTCGGTTGGAGAAGTATCTTCGGTTGGAGAAGCACCTTCGGTTGATGAAGGACCTTCGGTTGATGTTGTAGAATTTGGCTCCCCCTAGACTTGTGAGCTTGGCTCCCCCTCTACATGAGAATTTGGCTCCCCCTCGACATGAGAGCTTGGCTCCCCCTCGACTGAAGCGTTGTTGGATGGAGAGTCATTCGTGGTCGATTCTCCTTCCTGCATTTTTCTTGCAGAATCTTCGATAATCTGCTTCATATTATCAACTTTGTTGTCTGTTGCACCTGCTTCGGAGAGTGAAGCTTTCTCCAGTTCGTCAAAGAGCTCTAGAAATTTGTCGTATAAAATGGCGACCGAGACTGTGACCTGGCTAGTTAGAGGAAAGATTTCCCCAGCGGTGTCTTCTTTGGCCTGTAGCTTCTTGACATAGCTATCGTCAAAGGTCACATAGTATGTCTCTTCAATCCTTCTCGAACGCTTGTTTAGGACCCTGTATGCCTTGGATGTGAGCGAATAACCCAGAAAAATTCCCTTGTCGGCTTTGACATCAAAGTTGTTGCGGTGTTCTTTAGAGTTAAAGATGAAACACCTTGAGCCGAACACATGGAAAAATTTCACATTGGGCTTTCTGTTGTTTAGTATCTCATATGGTGTGAGCGTGAATCGCTTGTTGAGATAGGACCTGTTCTGTGTAAAACAAGCAGCCGAAATAGCATCAGCCCAAAAATAAAGAGGTAAGGAAGCGAAACTTATCATAGTTCGGGCAGCTTCACACAAAGATCGGTTTTGTCTTTCGACTATTCCGTTCTGTTGTGGTGTGTAGGGAGCTAAGAAATTGTGACTAATTCCCTTTTCTGCAAGAAACTCTTCAAACTCCCTGTTCTTGAATTCAAGACCATTGTCGCTCCTGATGTTGCGAACAACCTTCTTGAGCTGTACTTCAATTTGCTTGATAAACATTTTCAGCTTTTGAGTCGCTTCAGATTTAAGCTTTAGAAAGAATACCCATGTAAATCGTGAAAAGTCATCAATAATAACAAGAATATACTTGCTACCACCGATGCTTTCGATAGATGAAGGACCACACAAATCGATATGAAGTAATTCGAGTGGTTCAATAACTTTTGTGTTGATTATAGATGGGTGACTTTGACGACTCTGCTTCCCCATTTCGCATGCAGCACACAAATGATCTCTGTCGAACTTGAGCAATGGAAGACCCCTAACATGACCTCCAGTGACAAGTCGGTTGATATCTTTAAAATTGAGATGAGAGAGCCTTCGGTGCCACAACCAGCTTTCGTTGGATTGAGCTTTTGATAACAAGCATATAGTTGGGTTTCCTTTGATGGGTTTAAGGTTTAATGGAAACATTTCACCCTTTCGCTCTGACTTGAGAATCACTTTCTTTGTCCTTTTCTCTATGATTTCAAAACCTTCATCATCGAATGAGACTTTGAGACCTGTACCTCCAACAAGCTGAGATACACTAATGAGGTTGTGTTGGAGTCCTTCCACATAAGCCACCTTCCTTATAGTAAAGTCCCCATTTGTTATCATCCCGTATCCCTTTATGGTGCCGAAAGAATTATTTCCAAACTTGACGTTGCCACCATTTGCAAGAGATTTGTATTCCCTAAGCTCCTCTTTCCTCCCTGTCATGTGACGTGAGCAGCCACTATCGATGTACCATTCTTCGTCGAACTGCTCGTCACTTATAACATGCAAAAATTAGGCAGATTTAGGAACCCAAAGTTTCTTGGGTCCACGTGAGCTTTTCATGGGAACGGGAACAGTAAGAGAGATGTTAACTAGATATGTTCGTTTTATAAGAGTTGTTTCATCTTTCCTTTTAATGGTAAAAACTTTTATTTTGTTAGGATTGGGTGTGCTTGGTTTGGACTCTGGTTTGGATTCATTGACCTTCTGCTTTCCCTTTTGTTCAGCTGACGAATGAGATTTTTGAGAAAAAGGGGAATTGGCTTTAGAGCAAGATGGAGATGAATCGGTGGAAGTAGAAGAGTTAGAATAACGAGAAGAATTAGAATGAGAGGGTTTGTATTGAGAGGACTTCCTGGCTGGAGACTCTAGATGACCCTTTTGCTTTTGATCGTTGGGGGGACCGATCTTAGAGTCTTGTTTTCTTTTGACTTTAGAACCGAACCTTTGCGTTCGGTTTGAGCTGTCCTTGGAACCAAACCTTTGGTTTCGGTTGGAGTCTTTTTCAGAATCGAACCTTTGCCTTCGGTTGATATTTTCTTGTGAACCGAACCTTGGCTTTCGGTTGTTGTGACCTTCAGGCTTTCCTACAGGATTGTTTTCATACTTCAGATTCTTCTCTTGGTGTGAGAAGTATGCATTCTGGGAATGCCAAAATTGTTTCCTTTCAGAAAGGTTCTTCCTGTATCTATGGTTCCTTTCTCTCTTCCTATTCCTCATCTGTTTAGGTTGATGATGAACATTCGCTTTCGTTTTCGGTGTCTCCTTGGCTGGTTCCTTTTGAACTGCAGGAGTTTTACTTTGAGCCGAATGAGCAGAGGGAGTATCTTCTTTTGCCGAACGATCATCCTCCTGAGGAATATCTTTCGTACCACTGGTGCTTGGCTCATTGAAATTGTCCGGCTTATTCAAGGGTTCAGGTATGTATCTTCCTTTACTCATCCAGGAGGTTCTTTCAGATAAGCCAACAGTTTCGTTTGCATTATCTATTGGAGCTTCCCAGAAGTACTCATCGCAGCCTTCAGCATTGTCTTCGTTTACAATAGCTGTGAGTTCAGCTGTTTGATGTTCGGTTACTCCTGTCACCTTGTATACTTGATTCGGAGTGGTCCTAACCTTTTGATACACAATTGCTTTCCCAACTAATATTGGGGACTTTTGATGGGACAATCGAGCGAACTCCACTGAATTTTCAGAAATAAGATTCTTGTGGTTTTCAGGTTCGTTTTTCACAAATTCTGAGCAGTCAACCGTGTCCTCTACAGAAATTTCACTCATGTTTTCGTCCTCGTTAAGCTCAGATGCATTTTCAACATCAATTTTGTTTTCTGAGCTTTCGTTGGCATTTAAAGAGTCAAATTTTTGCATGGTTTCGGTTCTCAGTTTAAGTCTATCATTTTCATCCAAAAGGTTTTTAAGCATGTCCTTGTGGTCCTTGGATTTAATGAAGGACTCAATTTTGTCCAGTCCATACATGTAGGTCGGATTGACATCATCAGACGATATCACACTCTCACAATTGTAGGCTTCGGCATCGATTTCATCCTCCTTAAACTCTAGGAAGGGCAAAATCATGCGATGGATCTTATGGCCTATTTCACAATCCAAGTGAAGCTGAGTAATATTAGAATACAAACGTTTAGCAATTAAACAAAAAACATTCCGCTGTTTTAACAATTTTAAATTGTCTCTTTGCAAATAAATGTTTTCATCTTTAACTCTAACTAATTCCGACTCCTTTAACTCGATCCACATTCTCCGCTCCTCACTCTTCGATGCCACCCTGCTTAATTGATCAGTTAGGTTAGAATTGGTGACTCGAGTTTGAGTTAAGCTACTATCTAGATGAGAAATTCTTGTATTAACATTTTTTAGTTCTTTCTCATATGAGGATGGTGGTACTTTGGATGAAATAAAAACAGATTGTACCTTCTTTATCAGTTCATCGAGCTCATTGAACTGCTGGCTGAGTGGTTTGGCCGTAAAGCACATGTCCTCCTATACCTTCAGTCCATCGCTTCCTCCATCGGTGTTGTATCCCCTCATTTGGGATATGTCAGTCACCATGAAGCATCTTCCTCCACTACTTTCCTCCTTAGCCACATAAGCCTTTCCATGGGTAGGCTTCCTCACTTCATCGTCTTCTGAGTCGGTAGACCAAACTTCCGTGCTACCGAACTCGTCATCATTAACCGAACCCTGCACAATGAGAGCATTAATAGAAGGGTTAGCGGTAGACTTCTTCTTTCTCAACTCGTCCAATCTTTTCTGTAACACGGCTTCCTCATCATTTCCATCATCCTTTTCAGTCATCTTCTTAAGGACACAGTCCTTAGCATAGTGGTTTTTCCCACCACAGTAAAAGCAGCTTACTCCGGAATCGCCATCCACCTTCGGTTCCTTCTTGGGCTCCTCAGCCTTCGGTTCATTGTTCACTTTTTCAGAGCTGTAACTCCCCTGCCAGTTTCGGTTTTTGTTGCTGGGGAATCTCTTCTTTATGAACCTCTTGGGATTGGACACCATCATGGCATAATCCTCAGACGTGAGGTCATATTCCTCCAAGTTGAGGTTTTCATCCTCCATCACAGCTTTACTTTTAGATAGGAGGGCCAACGAACCAAGACTAGAAATGATGTTCTTTTCTTGCAACACAATCTTCTCTTGGGACTTGAGAATACCCACCGGTTTCGCCAAAGAGTATGATTTAAACTGCTCATGGGCTTTGACTGTGGAAACCACTACTCTCCATTCAGACCTCAGTCCATTCAAGAAAGTAACCTTCTGTTCGATAAGCTTCCTTTCAATATCATTTTTGATCATCTTGCTGAGAAGATGATTGAAGCGATCAAACGTCTGGGTCACCGTTTCTTCGACCCCTTGCCTGAATTCTCCAAACTCAGATAAAAGCAAAGTTTGAATAGAATGTTCAAGATCCTCGTCTGTAGAATACAGTTCACGAAGTCTATCCCAAACTTCCTTTGCCGTCGTGCATGAGTTGACCAACCTGAATGTGTCGGACTGAAGGGCGAATCTGATCAACCTTAACGCCTTAATATTGCGCTGGATTTTGTCCTTTTCATCTTGTGCAATATCCTTCACGTCCTTTAGCGGATCATTGTACTCCTTTTGAGTCTTAATAATTCTGGACGTTGCAGAATGAGAAAACGGTCCATTGATGATGGCCTCCCATATGAGGTACCCATTATCCTCCGATCCAATCACGTAGTCTTCAAAGTGATGCGCCCATACTTCATAGTCATGGGTGTATAAGATTGGAATCTTTGTCGTCGAACCGATGCTGTTGGAAATATTAATAGGGTTTGATTGTGTCGCGTCCATTATGATCGTAAAAACCTGTTCAAAGATCAGACTTGTAATAAAGCAGATTAGGGAAAAACAATAAATATCAAGATACGTCAATAAAGAGATGACGGCTCAATAAATATTGATAATTGCGGAAAAACCCTAATGGAAATCTTTTTCACAGAAAAGATGTGTATCAATTACACAGCCTCCTGCTCTGATACCAATTGATGCGATTAAACCAACCTTTAATCTACAAAGATCAATTAGATGTTGAACAAGTATGTAAATATAAAACTGTATGAATGCAATAATAAGAACAAGTCAAGATGGAATCAAACGTGTCGAATGATTAAACAAAATCCTCAGAAGAGCTCGATTAAGAACATCAACTGTAAAGGATTGGTAGGTTACAAGAACGATTAAAGAAACCTGTTATACTCTAGATGAAACGCTATGTCGTTAATCTCTAAAATCGTTAACCTAATAAGCATGCAAGCGTAAACTTATATACAAAACATAAAAGGTTCTCGGTTGGACAGGCCCAAACCGGAATGCAAAGTAACTTATACTATCGAGCCCAAAAGACGCAATCTTCAAAATAATCTTTAGCCCAACAACCTTCAAATATTCTGCAACTAGATTACGACATCCCTCTTCTAGGTTGTAGAGTATTGTGTTGGATCCTAGCCTTGATGTTTCATTTAGGTGTTACATCAAGGATTCTTATCAACTAACTTGAATTTTCTCCCGTTTTGTAGATGTCTAAATCTAACAATTGTCTTCCCAAATCCCTTGGAACAAGTTTTCCAAATGAAGATGACATTCCACGATACGATCAAGGAAATGAGAGTCTTGCTTCACTTCCTCCACCTCCTCCTATTGTTCTCCCTAACCCACATAAACGAAGGCTTGAAAACTTCAAGCTCACTGAAGCCCTAATGGTAATGAAACATGAAGATGGACAACCTGTGTGTGCACATGTCTTAAAGATGAAGTCACACATTGACAGGTTGAGGATGTTGGGTGTAGATTTCTCAGAGATGTTGGCTGTAGACTGGGCTCTTCAGTCACATCCTGACTTGTATAGTGAGTTCGTAAGAGAGTACTATATGATGGAACACGACGTAACCCTCACGGATTTGACCTATTTGCTAATTGCATCTGAATCAATGATGATTTGGTGCACTGGTAAAGAAAACTTGATTGGTCAATCGAACTCCCAAACTTCATTGGACATTGGCAACATTGGAAGTCCAAAAAAGGCTAAGATTGCCCCATATGCTAATCCAAAGGAGTCCATTTGCTTTTATTGCAAAAAGAATGGGCATTGGAGACGAAGCTGCCCTGACTACCTGAGAGATCTAAGATATGGGAGAGTCAAAACGTATGGCTTTACTTCAGGATCAAAGAAAAGAAAGGAAGCTTAAGGAAGAAGCATGTTGAATCTGAATATCTGATAATGAAGAAATGGATTTCGATCGCACGGATTAGAAGATCATATTTGTAAGCTGCTACTTTAGAGTTAGGGTAGATTGCTAAGAGATATGTAATAGCATAGTTTTTCATTTGAATTGGATTGTAAGGACAAAGTTTTTCCACAATAAAATATTTTTTTTGTCGTATTTATTTATCCTTGCCATGGCATGTATGAAAAATTGATGTTTGTATATTTCTATTGTTAGCAATAATGGATTTGATTCTTAATTATGTTATTTGTGGAAATGTTGAGAATTTGCCAAATTAGGAAATATTCTCATCACCCACGTTTCAATTGGACAGAAACTTGGAATCGTACAACTTTGTTTGTGTGATGAATGAGAAACTTTATATTTGGAAATTTAAGACTAATTCATTGACAAGGAGTCAAGTGAAGGACTAAGAGATCAAGTTCGCAATCTTGTGCAATGGTCTAGTCCACCACAAAGAAAAATAATAGATTCGTCATGATTTGCCAAAAGCTTGGTGAATATGGTTATGCTTACAAGTTTAAGTATAATTCTGCATCATTGGAAAGGTCTCAATGAAAGGCAGAACGAATAAGAATTATCAATAAGGAAGAAAGATAAAAGTTTTTCCATTCTAAAAAGAAGGGAGAGTACCTTTTATCATGTTTTATGATTGAATTAATGGTTAAGAACCATAGCTCAATTGATCCTCTAAGTGAGTCTTAGTGCATTTGTATGACTAAGAAGAGGAATTGGAATTGTTGAAATGGTTAATATGGAAAAACCTAATAATATTTCGTTCCAATATCAAGTCTTAGAGTTAAGATGGCGACATTCAGTGACACACACTTTGTACGTTTATAACACTTATCAAATGTGGAATAAGGAAAGTTTCTTATTCCTGCACATTTGAAATTGGTAAGTTGTGATGTCTTACAGAAGACAAAGACCAACCAGAACCTATTGAGTGAAGTGATAATCTTGATAGGATTTCACACTAACTCTTGAATATTTGTTTTGTCAAGGAAATTTCATTGACAAAAGAATCATATATGTCAGGAGGTTAATGGGAGTCTCAATTGCCTTGAAAAGTTCGAGAGCTAAATCAAGAATAAACCGATAGTTAATGACTAGCACACGATTTGAGGTTTGCGACCTATTGTGTTGACATAATCTTGTTTTTGTGTCATTCAAGTTTGATTCAACTATGCATATGAGTTCTATGAGTTCTCAATTGATTGCATAGAGGCAAGGCACCCTGATCAATGGAAAGTCAATTGAAAGGAAAGGGTGAGCTGCTTAACAATCTGGAAGCAATGGTGGGTATTCATGATGCCATAAGGCGAGGAATCAAGATTGAACAAGTTCGATCCATAAGAGTTAGATTTGTCACAAACACTATCTTATGATTATGTTATGACAAATTCATATGGATAGGAACACAAACACCAGATAAAACTAAGTGTCATAAGGTTTCTCTCCATTCATGAAAATGATTGTGAGGAAATGCTTTCCCTACAAGAGATTTTAAAAGGATAGTTATTGAGAAAATTTTATTCTCAAATTCGATTATGATTACGACATCCCTTTTCATAGTTCCAATTGTGAGATTTGGCAATTAGTTTGGATATTTGGGACTTATTGATATATGTTCTAAATTAGTTTAGACACACATGTGAGCTATTTAAGGTAAGGTGTATGAGATTAAGAAGCTTAGATAAAGTCTTATCAAAGCATCAGTTATTAGAAATATGAACTTAAGAAATTCAATAAGTAGTGTTTTCTGGAAGTTCAGTTGTTTTCTGAATACATGTCAAAGCTAGTGGGAGAATAAGTGGTATGCTAGTGATGAGATAATCATCATATTAGTGGGAGCATGATTATTATTTTAAGTATTCCAAGTTAGCAATATTAATTATAGAAAACAAAGATTCACTTTGCAAAGTTGTAGGGGTTGAAAAGTTGGTTTGCTATAATTAAGAGAGAGAATATTATACTTCGTTTCAAAATCTAAAAGCTTAGATCGAGAAATTAAAAAATAATAGTCAAGGATACATAGTGCATTCTCAAAATTTGATTATGATTACGGCATCCCTCTTCATAGTTCGAATTGTGAGAACATGGCACATAAAATGTTATGGCAGAAGACTGATAAGGTATCATGTCTTTATGAGAGATATGATGCATTGTGTCCCATACGTTTCTGGTATAGGAATGATTGCATATGCTATAATATTTAACCGTTCTAAAATTTTCCAAATGCCTAGGGTATTAAGAGGGAAAAGGGACTAGAACCGATTTTGACTATAATAATTAAACAACTATCAAAGCACGATCCAAAGTTCGCCGAGGATTGGTCGCTTGTGAGTAGTTGGAAGTATAGTATTGGATGAACCATATCGACATTATAGATAAGATTCTATTTAGAATGAGTTATCATATGGAAAATATGGAAATGTTTCCTTAATTGTGAGTTGGAACTTAAGAATTTATGTCTAGATTAGAAACTTTTATGCAAAAAGGATGTTTAAAGGAATGTACTTTGAGTGAGAGACATCACATCTAAAGAATTGTTTTGTAACAATTTCTAATAGAATACTTTGTAATTTCATTGGCCAAGTCATGGTGGCTTTGTGCTGTGACATTATGAAAGGATCTTTGCATAAAATGGTAGAATCTGACATATTCTAAAAGTGGCAAGAATTTGGTATTCTTACACTAATGATGAGGATTGGGGATTGTGAAATGAGTTTCATTGGAAATTTTTTTCAATTGATCTATTTCACAAAGTATAGACCATAGGAAACCAAAGTGTGCATGCTTGGAGCATGGGACGATTGTGGTTATAATTCAAGTATAAATTTGATTATCCGAAACATTAAATAATGAATAATGAGTAATCAATATGGTGATTAAATAAAGGTTTTTTATTTATACTCACAAGTTTGGGGTCATATAGGATTAAGTATTATCATTGTGTTTCTCTTTGCATGTTTTGCCTTCCAGAATAACCGGGTTATTCGAACCTCCAGAGTTGTTCATACGTGGGAAGTAGGTTTGAAGGAAGACTGTCATGAATATGTCTGTAGATTGTCTGAAGTGTTTAGGCATAGTGCAAGTTTGCTGCAAAGTTCATGAGTGCTCTGACAAGATTAGAGTATTGGATTAAACCCATGCTCACTTGAATCAATTCATGGATTTATCACAGGTGATTAGTGAGACGATAACATTGTATATTCTTGAAACCAAGACGTGTGAGTTGTTATTTGCTGGTCAGATGCACATTGATAATAAGTAAATGCACCAGTAACTTAGTGTTATAAAACTTATTGTTGTGTGTGATTTGATCAGTAGGTGCAAGCGAGCATTTGATTTGAAGTTTATCCATTCCTTTTACCCAAAGTGGGATAAAACGATATTTGTGGGCCCCTCGATGATTTATTGATGACACCCTAAAGTGCTTTTCCAAGCCAGGACTGATTTGATTTGCTCAATCAGTCATGGTCGTCATAAGTCGGAAATCGGTAAATAGAACATAGACTGAGAGAATGATCAAACATAGAACCCTAAAGTGCTTTTCCAAGCCAGGACTGATTTGATTTGTTCAATCAGTCATGGCCGTCATAAATCGGAAATCGATAAATAGAACATAAACTGAGAGAATGATCAAACTCCATGTCTCATGTCTATACGATATCTAGAATGGAGGAATATATGATCCCTTATCTAAAGGACACGTCACTGATAAGATCAGAGTCCGACAACGGCTTTTGGTAGCTAAAATTTGCTAGTTAATTTTTGAAGTTATACTTACAACTATAGTTATTAGACTTATCCAAGTGGGAGACTGTTGGATTAGGTGTCTAAGCCCATAACTATAATTGGTATGTACTTGAATTGATAGTAGCAATGTCCTTTTGGGTTGCCTTCAAACCTGACGATGGAATAGGATAATTGTTGGAGAGAGAAGAATGATTTATTAATTTATTACTTGGTTAATAAATTAATTTGAAACCAAGATAAATGATTTATTAATGTATTATGGATATAATATATTGATTAGAAATCATATTGATTAATATTTAATTAGAAATTCATTTTAGGATTAAAAGAATTAATTAAACTACAGGGACTAAAGGTGACAATGCTCAAAATTTGAGCATTGAAGCATTCTAGAACCTCCCTTAGAGGTGGGGAACAAAATCTAGAGTGTCCTAGGGTTTCCTTAGGCTCTAAGGGTACCTTGGAAGCCTTAGGGAGGAAGTTAAGGGATTAGGGTTATCTAAGATACACCTGTCTTATCCTAAACCTTCCTTATCACCTATATAAACCCCTATAGGGTTGGATTTCATCTAAGGCACTCCAAGAGAGGCTTAGATCCGAATTTTCCACTTCCCTTCTCTCTCCATAGTAATCCTTGGTTGCTAGGTTTGTTTGTGAGCCATTAGAGGCGCAACACTTGTGGCGCTTGCTACCAAAGTTCAAGATCTTCAAGTATTTGATTGTTATTACAATATAAAAATCAAGGTATGTATCCTAACCCTAATTATATGTTAATTTCGAAAATTACATGTGCCTCCTAGGGTTTTCTAGTTTTTGTGTTCAATGCTTGTATGTCTAATAGTGAAAAACATAGATTCTCAAATTAGGGTTGCATACATACATAGGATTGTTTGCTATGTATAAAACCCATAAAATATAACATCATATGAAGCCATGAATGGCCGTAAGCCGAGTATCTCCTTTCTACATGTCTTTGATTTTTGGTACTTTATCAAGAACAATTGTGATCAACTCACAAAATTTCAGCCCAATATCGATGAAGCAAATTTTCTTACATACTCATCAAAATTAAAAGCTTACCGGGTTTTGAACCGACGAACTCGTGTTCTTGAAAAAAGCTTTGATGTCATACCATGTTCATACCATTAGAAAATAATTGTCGGTACTCCATCGCCAGGATGTCTGAATCCTCAAATAATTCATGAAGTCGATTTTGAAACCATATTCATACCATTAGAAACTGCTCTTGATTCGGAATCTCGATCAAGAATATCCTTATCTGTTATTACTCCTATTCCCCAAAATGTTTCTGGTCCGACCCCCACCTTTCATCCATTTGATTCTGAACTCTTTCAACCTTCTCAGGTTGAGGGGAAAATGGTCTACCTTCTCTTGAATCAAATGTGGATGGATTTCAAGATGCAGTTGATCGATTTTTTGAATTCAATCTTATTCTAGATAACAACAACGACAATGTCAACTTCTTTGATTTTACGGATGAAAATTATGCTGATATCTCTGGTTCAGAAGTTCAGGGGGGAGCAACATAACCCTATCGTTGATGTCGGATCATCTGCTACAGAAGAGCTTCCGAGACTACACATCTAGACCAAGGCTCATCCTCCAAACCAAGTTATTGTAAATCTAAAAATCGGTATTCAAACTCACTCTACCATTAACATCCAAAATGAATGCCATTTCTCGGCATTTGTCTTAATGGTTTAACCAAAATCCATCAAGGAAGCACCTGAACATGCTGACTAGATTACAGCCATGCAAGTAGAGTTGGCAAAATTTAATAGAAATGAAGTGTGGACTCTCGTTCCACCTCCTCAGGATCATCCCATTGTTGGTACGAGATTGGTGTTTCGAAAAAAGCTAGATGATGTAGGAGTTATCATTTGAAACAAACCAAGATTGGTGGCCAAAGGATTCACACAGATTTAAGGACTTGATTATGATGAGACCTTTTCTCCTGTTGCCCGTCTTGAAGCTATCAGAATCTTTCTTCCTTATGCAGCTCATAAAGTTTTTAAGTTTACCAAATGGACGTTAAGAGTCCTTTTCTTTATGTGAACTTGATGTTGGGTTTTGAGCAATCTAACACTTCCTAAGTGTGCATGCAACCCTAATAAACCTTGGATCTATGTTTGTCTAAATACATGCAAAATAATAATTTTCCAAGGTTTATAACCTATCTAACATGGCATGGGGAACATTTCAACATAAAAGAGTTAGAAGAGATTACATACCTTTTGGTGAGTTTGGTTCTAAGGAGTTTGAGGGCCAAGCACCAATAGTGTGAATGCCTCAAATGAAATCACAAACACCACAAACTCTTGGAAAACTTTGAGAGAGTATACACCTTGTATAAAATCGGCCACACACATGCACACACACACTAGTTCACTAGTTTTCTCTTAGACTCCATTTCATGCTCCATAAGCATGCTTATATAGTGTGCATGGTTAGGGTGAAACCCTAATAACCCATGTCTTTTCCTTTCCAAGGATCCATGGGTTAAAGGCTCCATGGATCATCCATGGACTTCCACATAAGCCTAGCCCATTAACAAATGAGTATTAGCCCACACTATATAAAACAAATAGCCCATAATCTAATTAGTATTCCTTTTAATCTCTAAATTAATTCATAATTAATTTAAGACTAAAACTAATTAAATAATGTAACTTCATATTAATATATTATAACTCATAATATATTAATAAACATATGTGTATAACTCTCATAAAATTATCCATAATAGTTTGGATGAGATGCAACCCAAATGGACCATGCCGGTCGGGTCAAGTATATACCAAATAAGTTATGGACTTAGACACCTTATCCAACAGACTCCCACTTGGATAAGTCTAATAACTATATTTGCCTATAACTTCAGGAACCAGCCAGCAATCATAGCTCTCGAAAACTCCCTCGAACAATGAAGACTCTGTCGAACTATGAAGCGCCATTTTAGATAAGTGATCACATAATCCTCTGTTCTCATGATATCAGCCGGACAAACACATGGAACTATGTCTTGCTTATTGTCTAGCAGTTGTTTCTCGATTTTCCGATTTGTTTGACGAAGAACTTCACTGAACACATCGGTTTAGTTCTGACCAGGCCTGGTACATGGGTCAACACAAAATCATCGAGGGGCCCAGATATCGCTTCTATTTCTAGAAGGAACAGATAAACTTCGACTGATATGCTTGTTCTACTACTTATTGAATTGTACACAAAGGCACGTTTTATAACATTAAGTTACTGATGCGTTTACGTGCAATCAATGCACAACCAACTCATAGGTAACAACTCATATCTCTAGGTTTAAAGATTTATATGATGTTATCGTCTCACGATCACTCGAGATAAATTCCATGAAGTAATACAAGTGAGCGTGGGTTTATACCAATACTCATAACTTATGAGTACTCATGAATGTTGCAACAACCATTGCCATGTCTAAACACCTTTAAGGCATCTACAAACCCAATTCATGACAATCTTGATTCATACCTACTTCCGACGTATGATCGATTGTGGAGGTTTGAATAAATTAATTATTCTGGAAGTCAAAACCTGCAAAACTAAAACAATAGTAAATAATTGACAATGATAGTAACACTTTACTCATAAATAAATCACAAATTTTATTCATCATCAAACGTCGATTACATTTTACAAGTTTCAGGAAAACTATCTAAATTGTAAAACTAATATCGTCCCTCAGCCCGATGCGTCTCGCATGCTGAAAATGCTTAACCCTCGTCAGTCCCTTCGTAAGGGGATCTGCAGGATTCTCATCCGACGATATCCTCCTTGTCACAAGGAGTCCTTCTTCAATCTTGTGTCTTATGAAGTGATATTTTCTGTCAATGTGTCGAGATCTGCCATGATCTCTTGGTTCCTTGGCTAAGGTAACCGCACCATTGTTGTCACAGAAAATCTCTATAGGTTCCTTAATAGTTGGTACAACTCCAAGGTCTCCGATAAAGTTCTTTAGCCATATCGCCTCCTTTGCTGCTTCACTCGCTGCTATATACTCTGATTCACAAGTCGAATCAGCCACTGTCTCCTGCTTGGAACTCTTCCAAGAAATTGCCCCTCCATTTAAGGTAAAGATCCAGCCCAACTGAGAGCGGAAATTATCCCTATCAGTCTGAAACCCAGCATCACTATACCCTAATACTTTCAAGTTATCACTGCCACCAAGGGTAAGGATCCAATCCTTAGTCCTCCGCAGGTACTTGAGAATGTTTTTTTACCGTGGTCCAATGAGCCTTGCCAGGGTTCCCCTGATACCTGTTGACCATGCTCAAAGCAAATGCCACATCAAGACGGGTACAAGTCATAGCATACATGATCGAGCCAACTGCGGAAGCATACGGTAATTGGCTCATCTCAGCTATCTCTGCCTCTGTACTCGGACTCTGAGTCTTACTCAGTTTGGTATTGCTTTGGATCGGTAAATCTCCTTTCTTGGAATTCTCCATGTTGAACCTTTTCAACACTTTATCCAAGTAGATACTCTGACTAAGTCCAATTAGTCTTCTACTCCTTTCTCTTAATATCCTTATCCCTAGGATATAGGTAGCCTCCCCTAGGTCCTTCATAGCAAAGCACTTCCCAAGCCAGGACTTAACCTCCTGCAAGGTTGGGATGTCATTTCCTATGAGTAGTATGTCATCCACATATAGTACCAAGAAGCTAACTATACTCCCACTAGCTCTGACATACACGCAAGACTCATCTTCGCTTCTCGAGAAGCCAAACTCTTTTACCTTCTCATCAAAACAAAGATTCCAGCTACGAGATGCTTGTTTTAATCCATAAATGGATTTCTCAAGCTTGCATACTCTATTAGGGTACTCTGCACTGACAAAACCCTCTGGCTGATTCATGTACACATCCTCAGCCAACTTTCCATTAAGGAAAGCGGTTTTGACTTCCATTTGCCATATTTCATAATCATGAAATGCTGCAATGGCTAACATAACCCTAATAGACTTAATCTTTGCTACCGGCGAGAAGGTTTCATCATAATCAATACCTTGAGTTTGAGTAAAACCCTTCGCAACCAGTTGAGCCTTATAAGTATGCACTTTTCCTTCCATGTCGGTCTTCTTCTTGAAGATCGATTTGCACCCGACTGTTTTACGGCCTGGTACATTGTCAACCAAGTTCCAAACTTGATTGTCATACATGGACTGTATCTCGCTGTCCATAGCCTCCTTCTATTTAGCAGACTCCGGGCCTGCCATGGCTTCCTTAACACTGCTAGGTTCATCCAAATTTACCAGTGTACTATCACTAATAAACGTATCACCTTCCGTAGTAATATGAAAGCCATAATAAAACTAAGGTGTGTTCCTAACCCGTGTGGAACGCCTCGGAGGTACAGACTCGTCAGCTGGATCAATAGGAGTTTCCTCCTCAGGTTGATTGCTAGTGTCTGAGGTTCCTTCACCAATTGATTCTTGAATTTCTTCAAGATCAATCTGCCTCCCACTGTCTCCTTGGCTTATAAATTCTTTCTCGCGAAAGATCCCTCTTCGTGCTACAAAGACCACATTCTCACTGGGTCTGTAGAAGAGGTAGCCGAAGGATTTCTGTGGGTAGCCGATGAAAATACACCTTTCACTTCGGGGTTCAAGCTTATCATGAGTTTCACGCCTTACAAAATCTTCGCAACCCCAAATTTTGATGTGGTCCAAATTGCGAACCTTCCCAGTCCACATCTCATGAGGTGTTTTGGTAACCTTCTTTGTAGGGACTAGATTAAGGATATGGGCGGCAGTCTCTAAGGCATACCCCCAAAAAGAGATTGGTAACGAAACTCAACTCATCATAAAGCGAACCATGTCCAACAAAGTTCGATTACGCCTCTCAGCCACACCATTCAGCTGTGGTGTCCTCGGAGGAGTCAATTGTGAGATAATCCCACACCCCTTAAGATAGTCAAGGAACTCGGTACTAAGATACTCACCACCTCGATCGGATTGAAGCATCTTAATGTTCCTGCCCAATTGATTTTCTACTTCCTGTTTGAATTCCTTAAACCTTTCAAAGGTTTCTGACTTATGTTTGATTAAGTAGACATACCCATATCTACTAAAATCATCAATAAAAGTCACATAATACCGATTAGCATCCCTTGTGGCGGTTTTGAATGGCCCACATACATCAGTATGTATTAGGTCCAACAAACCTTCACCCCTCTCACAAGTTCCAGTGAAGGGTGATTTTGTCATCTTTCCAAGTAGACAAGATTCACAACTATCATCCGATTTAAGGTCAAATGATTCCAAGACTCCACTCTTTTGGAGTTGGCCTATGCGTTTCTTGTTTACATGTCCAAGACGACAATGCCACAATGATGCTTTATCTAGGCTAGTAGAAGAATCAATATACAACACATTATTTCCTAAGTTGTCTACAATCGACACAGTTTCATACACACCATCACAAGGTAACGCTTTAAAACAAAACACATTTTTAAAGAAAGCATTAATACCACCACATTCATAATCAAACGAAAAGGTAAAACCTTGTTTGTACAATGCATGAAAAGAAATAATATTCCTCGCCATTTCAGACGAGTACACACATTTATTCAAATCTAATTTTAACCCATTATTAAGCAACAAAGTATAAACTCCAATCTTGGAAACAGGTGAAGCCTTCCTATTCCCCATGATTAAGTTTATCTTCCCGTGCTCCACATCCTCACTTCTTCTTAGGCCCTGCAAATCAGAACATATGTGAATACCACATCCTGTATCAAGCACCCAAGAGTTAGAATATGTTGAGTAATTAGACAATATAGTGTAAATACCTGCATGGGTGGGTTTCACTTTCCCATCCTTTAGATCCTACAAGTACTTAGGGCAGTTTCGCTTCCAGTGTGCCTTTTCATGGCAATAAAAGCATTCAGCATCCTTGGGAATGGCAGAAGGAGTGGCAGAACCGCTCTTGGTCTTTGATGAGGAGCCTTCAAGATACTTTCCTTTGGTACCCTTCGAAGGGTGCTTCCTCTTTTTCCCTTTGCCTTGCCCAATAGCTAAAACAGGGGTAGATGTTGGAGTAGGAGTAGTAGAGGTAACAACCGCCTTACCCTTAAGACTGGATTCCGCGGTCTTCAAGAGTCCTTGAAGCTTGCTGAGGGTAACTCCCTCCTTGTTCATATGATATGTCATTCGAAAATGATCATAACAAGAAGGCAAGGAGTGCAAAATGATGTCAATTCCCAACTCCTCAGGGATGTTAACATTCAGCTTCAGCAAACGGTCCACATACCTTTGCATCTTTTGCATGTGGCCCGTGACGGATTCACCGTCCTTCATGCGGGTAGTTATTATGGAGGAGATTATTTCATACCGCTCCTGACGAGCACTCTGATGGTACCTTTCTATCAGGTCTTGGTGCATCTCAAAAGGGTAGAAATCTTCATACGACTTTTGGAGCTCGGCTGTCATCGTGGCCATCATGATACATGCCACTTTAGTAGCATCTCTCTCATGAGTCCTTAATTCAGCGATCTCCTCAGGAGTAGCAGTAGACTCATCAAGTTCTTTTAACTCCTTATCGAGGACATATTCCTTGTCCTCATAACGAGTAACCATCCTGATGTTCCTAATCCAATCCATGAAGTTGGAACCATCAAAGATGACCCTCCCACAAAGATTCATGAGAGAGAAAGAACCAGTTGGGTTAGAGCCTGAAGCATTAGTGTTGGAAGACATCTGAAAAGAGAGTAAGTTTAGATTAGATATATATGATCCTTAATAAGACACCCAAATGTAATATTAAGGCTAGGATCCAATCACAATATATTACACTTAGAAGAGGGATGCCGTAATCTAAGTAATAATATATTTGAAAGGTAGGTGAATGACGATTCACCAATTTCCACCATGAAAACGAAATGATTTATTAGGTTTAATTGGATTTGAAATTCCTAGATTCTTTTGAGATTCATTGAACTTTTCAATGGCATGTTTCAATCTCGATTGTGCCCTTCAAGTTTTGTGACTGGGATGCCGAGGATCACAAAACAAGGTGTGAATAACCATGCTAATTCACTTGGTACTCTTAATATTATCACCTAATCAATGTTCCGGTTAACCACACACGCTCTATTGATCTATGACAAACATTGTCACCCTTTGTGATCCTTACTAGTCCTAGTTAGTGTGCCGGTTAACCACACACGCTCCACCAACGACTTGGTAAGGTACAAAGTGTGAATTCCATGGACTAGCACCATGTTCACATTTTTCCTAAAACAACTAAGATTGGGAATTAAAAGAGTTTAGTTATTTTATAATATTCATTATACTTTTAATGAGGATATAAAGTCATTGTTCTACCCGTTCGGCTAACGACCCTCCACCGATCAAGCAAGCGGTGGGTGAGAGTATACACCCATTAAGTCGCCATTTTATAGGCAACAACCTTATACCCACCTTATAGACCGACTTCGTGAATGAGGCCTACTAACAGTATAACGACTTGTTCTTATACATATATATAATAATTAACCATTAATGTTATAAATAGTATAAGGGTTGAATTTTAACTATTAAAACTCTAAGGTTTGGAATTAAAGTTTATTAAAGTGTGTGAAACTTTACAAATTCCAAAACTTGAGGGCAAGTTTTGTAACTTTGCAAAACTCTTCATTTCATAACTTATGAATTAAAGTTCATAAAAATGAAGACTCTTCATTTTTATGTAACTTATGTGTTTTAAGTGTGTGTCAAATAAAAGTGACCTTTGGTAATCCATAACTTGAGGACAAATTATGGACTCCATTAAAACACATAAATGATAAAGAATTAATCCTAAACAATTCAGCAAATAATTCCTATCATTTTCTAAATTCACAAGAACATGAACATGATCATCAAAAATTCAAGAATTATATGAACACATAAAATCATGGAATTTTGATATATGCTATTGTAAATGGATTAGAACAACCATTACACCAACTAAAATAAGTTTTATAACACCAAAATAATTTAGGGTAATGTTTCTAGTTCATTTCCAGCAGCAAAAGTCGAGAATCTGCACTCTTTCGATCCTACTCGTCGAATGCATGAACTGACTCGTCGAGTAGGTTGAAGTTTGCCTTGGACTCGTCGAGTCCCCCCAATGGACTCGGCGAGTCCACCATGCAGACAGCAACGATTTCGACTTTTTTCACTATTTTGCATCAAGTATCAAACAAGCAAGCCTAGGCTCTGATACCACTGTTGGGTTTTGAGCAATCTAACACTTCCTAAGTGTGCATGCAACCCTAATAAACCTTGGATCTATGTTTGTCTAAATACATGCAAAATAATAATTTTCCAAGGTTTATAACCTATCTAACATGGCATGGGGAACATTTCAACATAAAAGAGTTAGAAGAGATTACATACCTTTTGGTGAGTTTGGTTCTAAGGAGTTTGAGGGCCAAGCACCAATAGTGTGAATGCCTCAAATGGAATCACAAACACCACAAACTCTTGGAAAACTTTGAGAGAGTATACACCTTGTATAAAATCGGCCACACACATGCACACACACACTAGTTCACTAGTTTTCTCTTAGACTCCATTTCATGCTCCATAAGCATGCTTATATAGTGTGCATTGTTAGGGTGAAACCCTAATAACCCATGTCTTTTCCGTTCCAAGGATCCATGGGTTAAAGGCTCCATGGATCATCCATGGACTTCCACATAAGCCTAGCCCATTAACAAATGAGTATTAGCCCACACTATATAAAACAAATAGCCCATAATCTAATTAGTATTCCTTTTAATCTCTAAATTAATTCATAATTAATTTAAGAATAAAACTAATTAAATAACGTAACTTCATATTAATATATTATAACTCATAATATATTAATAAACATATGTGTATAACTCTCATAAAATTATCCATAATAGTTTGGATGAGATGCAACCCAAATGGACCATGCCGGTCGGGTCAAGTATATACCAAATAAGTTATGGACTTAGACACCTTATCCAACACTTGATACCGAAGTGTATCTCAAACATCCTCCTAGTTTTGTCAATCTTTCTTATCCGAACTATTGCTACAAACTCTGAAAAACTGTTTACGGTCTAAAGCAAGCTCCTTGCGCATGGTACGAGACTCTCACCGACTTTCTCAAGTGTTCTAGTTTTCAAAGAGGAATTCTCGATCCTAACTTGTTCCAAATATCAAATGGAAAGCATATCATGTTGGTTCAAATCTACGTTAACGATATCATTTTTAGATCCATGGATTCATCAATGGTTGCTGATTTTGCCAAGTTATTGGTTAGCTAATTCCAAATGAGCATGAATCATGAACTAAGTTTCATCCTAAGTCTCCAAGTAAAACAGACCAATAGAGGAATCTTTACTCGCCAAGAAACATACATTTCCGAGCCTCTCAAAAAGTATTCGATGGACGCTTGTGCCTCTGCCAAGGTTCTTATGGGTTTCAGGCATAAGATCTTCTCGGACCCATCAGGTGTTGATGTCGATGGAAAGAAGAATAGAGGAATGATTAGGTCACTACTCTTCCTAACAACAAGTCGTCCGGACATCATGTTCTCCACATGTTTGTTTTCCAAATTTCAAGTCAATCCAAAGATGTCTCATTTTTTGGTTGTCAAGCAAATATTCCGATACCTCAAAGGTACAAAGAGTTTCGGAATCTGGTACCTATAAAATGAGAGTTTCCTTCTACAAGTATACTCCGATTCGAATTATGTTGGTCTTCAATTGGACAGAAAAATCACCTCTGGTGGCTATCAATTTTTGGGTGGAAGACTGGTTAGCTGGTCATCTAAGAAGCAAAATTGCATTGCACTATCAACAGCCAAAGTCGAATACATTGTTGCTTCTAGTTGCACCTCTCAAGTTCTTTGGATGAAATCTCAGCTCATGGATTATGATTACTGGTTTCAACAAATTCCCATCTATTGTGATTCACAAAGTGCCATTGCGATTTAACAAAATCCAATTCAGCACTCCATGATGAAGCACATCGATATACGGTTCCATTTCGTTAAAGAACATGTTTTAAAAGGAAACATTGAACTTATTTTTGTTCCATCTGATGATGAAATTGTTGATGTCTTTACTAAGGCATTAGACGAAACCAAATTCAATGGTTTTTTGAACAAAATGGGTATGATTTTTCCTGATTGTCAATTCTTTAAGAGGCTTGCACTCTCTGATGTAATCATCAGAAAGTGAAATAATTCTGAAGTTAAATTTACTTTTCATCTCGGAATCATTTCCTCTCGGAATAAATAGGATCATTTTACGTGTCTTTGTATCTGACCTATTCTTCTAGTTATAAGTTGTATAACTCATTCAATCTTTGGAAGTCCATGACCAATATAGTCACATTGGTATTTTGTTTGATCTCATCTCGGAATCTATATCAAAAAGTGTGTTATGAAGTTTATCTTGGAATTCCATTCCGAAACAGTAATGTACTTTCATCTCTTACCTTTTCTGAGATCAGTTCCTTTTCTTCTCAAAACTTCAAAATCTGCTTAAACATGTCCTCTAAGATCTTCCTTCCTTTTACCTATGATATTCAGCCTGAGTCTGTGCAATCTCAGACTCTATATCATGTACAAGTATTTTTCTTTTTCATCATGGAAGTATCTTATGACAATTCATCTCGGAACTTCCATGCTCCAAGATCACATTGTAAATTTATCTCGAAACTTTCATGCTCTAAGATCCATTTTTCAAATCATATCGGAACTTCCATGCTCTGAGATCATTCTCTTGAAAAGAAGTTCAAAATTTTTTTCTTCATTGTTTGTGAAATGTTTTCTTAATAACTCAAACATTTATATTTTTTAATGATGATTACCCTTTAATCCTAGAAAATTGCACCTTTTTGCTGACGTCTTCGTAAAGTAAACATCATGTCAATCAAATGATGGTTTTCATTTTGCACCTCTTGCCATTGTTTTCTTTAGTCATTGTAGGTCAACTCATACTAAAAGTGGCAACACATTTAATGCGGTACATATCCACATTTAGATATCATCATTACTCTTTTCCAACCCGACCCATTTCTTTCGAACCTATAAAAACCTTTCAAAAACCTTTTTTTCAATTTACGCTCTCTAAACATTCACCCTTTTCTCTTTACAAGAAAATTGTTCTTCGAGCTCTCATAACATGCAACAATGGCGTCTTCACAATCCATTCCAAAAATCATCAATAAGGCTCCCAATAAGAAATCATCAAAAGGTTCTGCCTCATCATCCTCAACTAAACCGTTTCTCCGTGATACCATGAGACTCTCCTCTTTGGTTCCCATGGACTATGTCGAGTCCATCCGAGTCATGATCGGGTTTATTTTTTATCCACCCATTCCTCTTCGTCTCCTTCACATTGAATTTGATAGAATCAAGATTGGAGATGGAGTTCTTGAAGCAAGAACCACTAGTGATCGTATTGTTTCAGTTCACAATTCATCTTACTTAAAAACTATTGGGATTTCAGAAAACCCTAAGGGTTTCAAGGTTCAAGAATCAACATTTGAATAGTTTCTGATGTTTCTCTGTCACAGTGAGTACGCTGAAGAGTTCGAATCGAATAATTTTAAGAAATATGCAGTTCCTGGGCTATGGATAGTCCTTATGTACTTAATCCTTCAAGGTCTGTCTAGGAAACATGGAGGCACATACATAATGAGAAAGGATAGGCTCTATGTTGTGTACAAGGTCTTTTCGAGGAAGACGAATGTTGTCCATCTACCAGAAGTCTCGTGGCGAGACTTTCGAAAGTTTGCTATCAAATGCAAGCCACTGGAGATCTCGAGTCTGAGATTCTGGGCTCTGACTATCCAAGAACTCTACTGAGAGAGGCATGAGCCAATCCTAGTTGACACAATTCCAAAAGAGGTATTTCTATCTTTCAAAACTATTAAGACCTATCACCTTCTGAGTCATGCTTCTTTTGGACCTATTTGAAGATTTACTGACCACCTTTTGGCTACTCTACCATCTGAGTCCCCCATTTGAAACAACACTTAGAGAATTCGATTTTGTATAGCCCTACACAGTCTACCCCTATCTCAGTTGAGCCCACCTCAGATGTGGCCAAGCTAGTTCCTTCTTACATAAAGAAAAAGAAGGATTCTAAGAGAAAGTCCTCTTCCTTAAAACCTAAAGCCAAAAAGAGAGCCAAAGTTGACACTTCCTCTCAAAAGGAATCTGTCAAAGATATTCCGACTGACTCTGGTCATCGGCTTACCCCACCTACCGACTCTTCCGAAGTATCTTTTAGAGTTTCAAAAACCACTTCACAAACTCATGAGGAGTCTCCTCATAATCCACCCTCACCTTCCCAACAAGGTGATGCCAGTGTTGAACAAATTTCCTCGCACCCCTGGAACAAACCCACAAGTCATCTCGGAAATCCCTCCTTCTTTCACACAAGCATGATTTGAGACCCCTGTCTCGGATCCCAAGCATTCCAAAGTGGGAGTTGTCATGCCTGTCTCAGATGCCACAACTGGTCTGATTCCTAGAAAAGGTAAAGGACGAACAGGTACTAATGATCCAAGTTGGCTAGACTTTGTCACCAGGGCTCACTCAAGGCATCCGAATCTCACAAGATACCAAGTTGAGGCAACCTTCATTTCAATGAGAAACAGATCAATCCAATTCAATCTTCCATTTGTTGCTCCATCAAATGAAGTTGTTGATCAAGAGTTTACATTTGGAGAGACCTTCAACAACAATATCATCCCAGACAACCCTCTGAAGTCTCCCTACCATGACGCACCACATGCTGATCCTGATGAGAACCACTCGTTTGAATTCATGTTCGATGATAACAGTGCGATTATTGCTGCTTTTCTTGTTCACTCTTCTATTCATTTTTTCTTAGAAACCACCTTCACCCATACCAGCTTATGACTTTGGACTCTCACCGTCCTCATCCGAACCAGTTGATGAAGAAATTCAAGCTGAAGGAGAAACTGAAACCAATCCTCCAAAGGATGATCAAGCAACAAATGCCAACAAACCTAACACTTCTGAATAGCATGTGAATCAAGAGCATGATAAAGCCAAGACTGTGAGTTCATCCTCAGACACGGGATCATCATCCAAAAACGATGTTGATCCCTTTACCTTGTTGGAACTCCAAGAAAATGTCTCAGCTGCTATTTCTAAGGTGGAATCCTTAGATAAATCTGTTGCCTAGCTTGAATCCAAAATTGATATCAAAGTTTCTGCCCTTGACACTAAGGTGGGTGTAATTTTCAAATCTATCTTGGACGTTAAGAAATGAAGAAAGAGCTCAACATTTGGATCAAATGATTTCCTTCCGTCACAAGCACACCATCGAGGAAGTCGAACATAAATATAAATTCAGTCTTGATCATTATCTTGACACCATCACCACCATGATTAAAGTACACAATGACATGATCAGTTCCACCAATGAGCTGATCAAACAAACACATGTAAGGTAAGAGAACAAATATAGAGTATGTAGAAGGAGATTAAGAAGAAAGATGAGATGAATCTCGTCATTCAACAAATTCTCATCAAACTCCTTACGGTCTGCTGGAATATCGTGGACATTCCGGACAAAAAGTTTGATGAAATGTTGTCAATTCTTGGTTCTTTATGTGAACATCTCAAGGCTCAGGCTCCCACTGCTGATGCCTATGACACTCTTACCCTACAGATGAACACCAACTTTCAGAAGGTGTTCACCCGTCTCTCGAAATTTCATCACTATGCATCGCCTGCCTCGGTTTCCAAGCCATCCGATGTAAGAAGGGGAGAAGGCCCAATCAATATAGACAATTCCATCTCTTGGAAGCCTACCTCGGAGTTCAAACTCCGAGATGAGTCTAATGATTAATTTTTTCAGATTATTTCCACTGATACTCCGTCCAGTGATGATGATGATGAAGACAAGTATGTCACTAAGGCAGTGATAGGGATTCAATCTCCAAGGAAGTTCCCTGCTAAAATTCTTTCCAAGGAAGAGCAACAGATATGGTCTGATGTATCATGGTCATCATCCCTAGCTGACATACTTCAACGAAGCCATGAGATGGCTAAGGCAAAAACCAAACTGACCATTGCCGCTTTCCGAGTCACTCAATCGATGTTGCCTCCGGTTACTTCGCCTAGAATTACTCCAATAGATGAAGACTCTCCACTTCGGAAACCTAATAATATTCCTAAAGAGCCCCTAAATCCTCTTACTCCTGAATTCACTATAGATGAAAACATAAAACACGTCATCTCGGTCCTCAACAAGCAATAAGATAAGGGAAAAAAGCCCATCTCGGAAAATCAAAGCTCCAAACCATTCACCAAAAAGTTCGAAGGTTGGTCCCAGGCTCAGATACATCAAGCCTTGGAAGAGAGAATCCTAATTCAAGCTATGAAAACAACCCCAATCCGATTCTAGGTCTTTCCCCACTCTAAAAAGATGGAATAATTCTTGACGTGGACATAGTGCCATTTATGTATTATAACCTCCCAACTCAGGATTCAGACCAAGTTGATCCTCCCATCTCTCCATATGGCAAGTTTTATATCAAATTCTCCCTTCTCCACCCAGAAGATGATCCTCAAGTGTTCATCAAAATAGAAAGTGAACATTTGAAGATTTTCTACTCCTTGAACGCACGTCCCCAAAAGGAAGTTGGTCTCGGATGAGAATTACCAAGATCTCTGGGTTTAGAAGGAAAGTTATGAAAAAGTTTAATTTAGATTGCCTCTTACACCGCTTCTATGTGTATCAGAACAAAACAACACAACTCACAATTATGGACACCGATTTCCCAGTCATCAATCCTAATGATATCTTAACCATTGCTGCTCACTTCCGAATGCGTCAAGACAATCAGATAAGCATGGTTGCCTACAACACTGCAATGAGTTACTTGAAGGATTATGTCGCTGAGTTTTGAAGATGTGAATTCGAATTGGCTCACTTGTTCGGAACTGAAAAGTTCTTAGCAAAGATCGACTTTAAACTACCAGAAGCTGAAATCTTGGTGTGACATCCCCAAAATAACGGCCAGAAAAGACCGGTTTTGTTTATACTTTATTTCAAAATCAGAGTTATCTTTTAATAAAAGGGTTGCGGAATTTGTCCCAAAACAATAATATGATAAAGATTTATCAAAAGCATTTCCATAGAAATGTATTTCATTAAAAGACTCGGGATGTCATGTTCGTACAGATCAAAAGTATAAACAGTACAATATAAGCCTTACTACATTATTTCATATCTACAGGCCTATATCCGTAATCCCTCGTCCAAAACATCACACCTATGCTCATGCGCCACTACCTGTAATGCATAAAACTGAGTGGGTCAGGCTTGGGAGCCTGGTGAGCACATAGGGTTTTCAACCCACAATAAATAAGTTTATTAAATTCATCAATCAACAACAACCCGATTACCCATTCCCGTTATCCTCACTTTACGTCCCTAAACACCTATCATAAGGGACCTAGCCTAAGGATCATCATCAGGACGAACACTACTGCTAAGGGGATTCCTCAGCAATAAATGTCCTAATAGGCAACCATGTAGGGGATGGAGTACACCGGTGAACACATCGTTCACAACACCTACAGGTTGCGAGCCTGCTAGTGTTCCACTGGACTGTCTAGAAGAGTCTGTGGTCGTCATCTATACTCCGCTAGATGACTGGATCAACAACAACAACATTGAGGCCTCTCATCATTTTATCACACATCACCTATTACATCTACCCATGTTTTACCCCAACATTTTCGTAGATATAAAATACATATACAGTTTAAATCATTGAAAACATGTATAACAACGTTCATCTAACGTAGATAGCAAGTATTCAGATAATATGCACACATAGCACGTAATTTATATAAAATACTTCATATCTATGTGTAAGCTGAAAGTAACTATGCACTCACCGGAAAAGGTGGTGATTCCGAACTCAGACAGCGCTTCGCTTCTTAAAAAGAATTTTTTCTTCGACGAAACCTAGTATTATTACCACTAGAGTTTAGTTTATTATTCGTCGAGACTAATTAATAGTCTAGCTATTATTATTATTATTATATAAGCGTCAAAAAAAATACTTATATAACCCATAATAATAGCTCAAGTATTTATTATAAGTTCCTAATAACGTTACTATAATTAAATAAAAGTTATATTAAAAATAGCGTAGGCGTAGCTCACTTACAGCGGGTTTTATAGAAAATCGGGCTTTGCTTGGAGCAGCGTTCCCAAGCCGAAAAGCTCTTCTTCTCAGAGCCTTCGAGCACTCTGGGGCTTCCGCCTCGTGCTAGGGAGGTTCCCTAGGCTTTTCGGGGGATTTCGGGGCTAGAGAGAGGTTCTAGAGAGAGAAAGTAAAGAGAAGAAAGAATGGGAAAGGTGTGAAGAAAATGAGGGTGGGAGAGGTGGTATTTATAGGGTGAAATGTGGCTGAACTTGGTGCCACATGTCACCATCTGGTGGCAAGCCTTGGGGAGAAAGCAATGGCCAAGATTGTGCCACATCACCCATTTTCGCACAACACACTTCCGACTTCTAAAATCCGTAACTTTCACATACGACCTCCATTTTTGACGTTCTTTATATCCACGCGTAGGTAATAATAAGATCTACAACTTTCATTTTGACACCGTCAGCTAATTCTCGACCGATCTTAAATTTAACAGTACAAGGAGATTATATTGTTAAACGTCTGCGTAAAATTAATAACTTCTACATACGGACTCTGTTTTTGTCTGTGTTTTTACCGTTGATTTCCTATTAATGAGATCTTCAACTCTCATTTACGTTGCGTAAGCCAAAAACCGCTCGAACTAAAATTCGAGTTTCAGGCCGTGCACTGCTAAGCCGAATCTTAGAAAAATCATAACTTCTTCATACGAAGTCAGATTTGGGCGTTCTTTTTATCGATGTTCTTAGTTTAACATATTCTACGAATTTTGTTTAGATTGCTAAGGCTAAAAAGTCTTTTATCGTAAATTCACTATTTACGTCTCCCGGTGTCGTGCCGGTTTTGCCGTAAAACTTCGGCGGGCCATAACTTCTTCGTTATAGCTCGGATTTCGGCATTCTTTATATGTACGGAAACCTTGAGACATATTCTACAACTTTATGTAGAGATATTGGGATTATCTCACACTTTAATTTTGACGCTCATTTTTATTCTTTATTGATTATACATTTATAATTAAATAATAAACACATAAACACACATAATTCACATAATACTCAAATATTTCATATTTATTACTTCAAAAAGAGTTAAAATAGTTGACCTAGACTATTACATTGACAAAAATGCTTAGCCCTGAAAACCCGGGCGTTACAATTCTCACCCCCTTAGGATGATTCCGTCCCGGAATCATGCATCAGCAAACAGATGTGGATAGCGACTCATCATGTCATCCTCTGTTTCCCAAGTGAGATTTGGCCCATTCGAATGTTTCCATCGGACTAGCACCAAGTCGACCATCTTGCGTCGTAACTTCTTAGTCTTACGGTAAATAATTGCCTCAGGCTCTTCGATCAGCCTTTTATTCTCATCCATCCTTAATTCCGAGATTGGAATTATGTCGGGAACATCTCCCGTGAATTTCCTCAAATAACACACATGGAAGGTGTTATGAATACCATTGAGTTCTTCGGGCAATTCCAGCTTGTAAGCTTGGTTCCCAATCTTCTGAAGAACTTTGAACGTTCCAATAAACCTTGGACTCAACTTTCCTCGTTTCCCAAATCGTATAAGTCCCTTCCACGGTGAGACTTTAAGCAAAACGGAATCCCCAACTTCGAAGGTTATCAGTCGTCTTTTCTTGTCAGCATAGCTCTTCTGACGATCCTGAGCTGCTAACATTCTTTCCCTAATCACCTTCAATTTCTCAGCAGTCTCATGGACCATCTCGGGGCCCATAAACTGCTTCTCTCCGGATTCAAGCCAACAAGACGGCGTACGACACTTCTGTCCATACAAGGCCTGATAAGGTGCCATCTTGATGCTCGAGTGAAAACTATTGTTGTAGGAAAATTCTACTAGAGGTAAGTGCTCGTCCCAATTCCCTTGGAATTCGAGGGTACATGCTCTCAGCATATCTTCCAACGTCTAAATCGTTCTTTCACTCTGACCATCAGTTTGCGGATGGTAAGCAGTACTCAAACACAACTTTGTACCCAGCTCCTCTTGTAGACTCCTCCAAAACCTTGACGTGAAACGACTATCACGATCTGACACAATCGTAAGAGGGACACCGTGATGTCTTACAATTTCCTTCACGTAAGCATTTGCGAGCTTATCCATAGACCACTTCTCGTTGGCTGCTATGAAGTGTGCACTCTTGGTGAAACGATCCACGACTACCCAAATCATGTCGTGTCCGTTCTTTGTTTTGGGCAGTTCAGTCACAAAATCCATGGTGATGTCTTCCCATTTACCCATGGGTACAGGTAAAGGTTCTAAACTCCCATACGGTTTCTGATGTTGTGCCTTAACCCTTGCACATGTTACGCACTCAGCCACATACTTCGCAACATCGAGCTTCATCGTCGGCCACCAGTAGTAGGGTTTTAGGTCCCTATACATTTTAGTGCTACCGGGATGAATTGAGTACATGGTCTTGTGTGCTTCTTCCATTAGAAGATCTCTTATTCCTCCCGTCTTAGGTACCCAAATTCGATCTTGGAATACCTTCAGTCCTCGACTGTTCGTACCGAACACTAACGTTTTTCCCAAACGTTCTTCCTTTCGGTCATTCTTTTCTAAGGCTTCCTCTTGAGCTTACCTGATACTTTCCACAATCGTCGAGACGACTTCAATTCTTAACGCTCTTGCCCTTTTTCTTTCAAGGTTGACTTTCCGACTAAGAGCATCAGCAACAATATTTGCTTTACCTGGGTGGTAAAGTATCTCACAGTCGTAGTCCTTGAGAAGTTCTAGCCAGCTTCGTTGCCTCATGTTCAACTCCTTCTGATTAAAGAGATACTGGAGACTCTTATGATCAGTGAAGAGCTTGCACTTCGTGCCGTAGAGGTAATGCCTCCATATCTTTAAGGCGAATACTACCGCTGCCAACTCCAGATCATGAGTGGGGTAGTTCTTTTCGTGCTCTTTCAATTGTCGATATGCGTATGCTATCACCTTTTCTCTTTGGGTCAGAACACAACCTAACCCGACTCCAGATGCATCACTATAAACTGCGAAATCTTCTACTCCGTCGGGTAGAGAAAGTATCGGTGCTTCACATAACTTCTTCTTTAGCTTTTCGAACGCCTCATCGTGTTTCTCACTCCATGTATACGTAGCTCCTTTATGGGTCAAAGCTGTTAATGGAGCAGCTATCGAAAAAAAACCTTGGATAAACCGTCGATAATACCTGGCTAATCCTAGAAAGCTTCGAATCTCCGTGGGATTCTTCGGACGTTCCCACTTCATTACAGCTTCGATCTTGGCAGGGTCAACCATTATTCCTTCTTGGTTAACAACATGACCCAAGAATTGGACTTCCCGTATCCAAAAGTCGCATTTGGAGAACTTTGCAAAAAGCTTCTCCTTCTTTAACACCTCCAACACTTCTCGTAGATGCTTGCCATGCTCCTCCTGGCTTTTCGAGTAAATGAGAATGTCGTCGATGAACACTATCACAGATTTATCGAGGAATGGTTTACAAACCCTATTCATCAAATCCATGAATGCTGCGGGAGCATTGGTTAGTCCGAATGACATAACCAAGAACTCGTAGTGTCCATATCTTGTTCTGAATGCAGTCTTCTCAATATCCTGCTCTCTCACCTTCAGCTGATGATATCCTGACCTAAGATCGATCTTTGAGAAGTAGCTCGAACCTTGCAGCTGATCGAATAGGTCATCAATCCTCGGCAATGGATACTTGTTCTTCACCGTTGCCTTATTCAACTCTCGGTAGTCTATGCACATCCTCATGCTTCCGTCCTTCTTCTTCACGAATAACACCGGAGCTCCCCAGGGTGATGAACTGGGTCGAATGAAACTACTGTCCAACAGCTCCTGAAGTTGCGTCATGAGCTCCTTCATCTCCGTCGGTGCTAATCGGTAAGGTGCCTTTGCTATCGGTGTTGTTCCTGGTAATAAGTCTATACGAAACTCTACTTGCCTATCAGGTGGTAATCCGGGAAGATCTTCGGGAAAGACTTCCGGATAGTCGCACACAACCGGTATATTCTGCACCTCTTTCTTTTCTTTCTTAGCATCGATTACGAATTCCAAGTAGGATGCACATCCTTTGGACAAACATTTCCTGGCTTTCATCAGGGAGATGATTCCATAAGTTACTCTGCGTTTGTCCCCGTACACCATAAATGATTCCTTTCTGGGTGGGTTTATCCTAACTATCTTCTTTCGGCATAATATCTCGGCATCGTTGGCGCTAAGCCAATCCATACCAAAAACGATGTCGAAACCGTTTAACTCTATGGGTAGTAGTTCCTCATGGAATTCGTTTCCGTTTAGGTCAATGACGATGTTCCTAATACGATTACTAACAGGTACGAATTTGCCACTGGCAACTTCTACAATCAGGGCATTATCTAGTTTTTCTACAGGCAATGCTAATCTTCCACCAAATTTATGCGACACAAAGGAGTAATTGGCTCCGGAATCAAATAGTATATTTGCAGGCAAACCATTTACAAGAAAGGTACCTGAAGCGACGTCTGCTGCCTCCTTCGCAGCCTCGAGCGTCATCTGAAAGGCTCTCGCCTTTGGCTTTGGTGGTATGTTGGTCCTTCCCGCATCTTTCTTCTTTGGGCAATCCTTAGCAATATGCCCTTATTCACGACACTCGTAGCACACCTTCTTGTTGGTGGTGCACTCATTGGCATAGTGCCCTGTTTTTCCACACTTGTAGCAGGTTACTTCATCGCCACATTTTCCCGAGTGCTTCTTCTTGCACTTCTCGCACCATTTAAATTCGTTTCCTCCCTCGAATTTTTTTGAACCGAACTTGTTCTTCTTTTTGTTGGGTTTAGCAGACCCTTCAAATTTCCTCTTCTCGCCAACCTCGATTTTGCTGGCAGCTCTTCCCTTAATCATGTCCTCCACAAACTTGGCAGCCCAGATAGCTGCCTCCAAAGTAGGTGCCTGACGTACTGGCACCGCGTACTCCGATGGAAGTCCCTTTGCGTACTTATCAATTTTCGTCAGCTCATCCGGAACAAGACGCAAGGCAAACTCCATCTTTTCTGTGAAGTTGTTCGTGTATTCATCGATTGACATGCTTCCCTTCTTCAGGGTTAGAAACTGGTTCTCTAACTCTAGCAGGTTTTGAGCCGAGCAGTATTTTCGTTTGAATTGCACCAGAAATTCTGCCCATGTTAGTTGCAGGGGCTTGTTGGGGCTTAAAGTCTTCCCCAAGGTATTCCACCAACGTACAGCGCCTCCTCGAAACTGACGTATTGCAAATGTGGTTTGTAGCTTTCCTCTGCAACCGCACGTCATGAAAGCTAACTCCATCTCCAAGATCCAATCCATAACCCCGATTGGATCTTCTTTTCCCGTGAAAGTCGATGGTTTGCAAGTAAGAAAATCCTTGTACTTGCATCCATTCCTCTCGACTTCGTCACCTTGGTTGTTTTGTTGAACTAGTGGTGGGTTGGCTTGACCAACGGTTCCACTGTAGTCTCCTTCCTCAGTCTGCCCTTCGTTCAACTCAGGCTGTTCGATTTGAATAGTCGCTTCCTCTCGATTTTGCTGGAGCAAACGCCTGGTTTCCTCCATTTGACGATCCAACATTGCCTGGATCATCGCTTGCACTCCGACCATCGTTATTGGTCCGGCAGCGGCTTCCACAACTGGTATTTGCTCGATCACGGGGGGTTGGTGTCCATTCCCATTTGCGTTTACGTTTCCGCTACGGGTTCTTACCATCTTGATCTATACACCAAATAAGGCGAATTCAGATCTTTATTTAGGAGAGACGTTTTAAATCGTCCTTATCACTCCGAAACGTTTACATGCTAGTTCTAATAGCGTAGTTGTACGTTTAGAATCCTAAACACATAAGGTTTCCAAATCCGGTCGGCAACAGACCATAGATCCGAACATAATAACAGCATATCATGCATAAAGCAATTAGCACATAAAAGCATTCTAGGCACAATTCCTAAAATAAGATAGTGCTCACACCTCACAATCATCGCTTAGCATTCTAAGTTTAAGTCTAGAAATCCTACAAATTCCTAGTTCGCTTAAACTAATGCTCTGATACCAACTGTGACATCCCCAAAATCACGGCCAGAAAAGACCGGTTTTGTTTATACTTTATTTCAAAATCAGAGTTATCTTTTAATAAAAGGGTTGCGGAATTTGTCCCAAAACAATAATATGATAAAGATTTATCAAAAGCATTTCCATAGAAATGTATTTCATTAAAAGACTCGGGATGTCATGTTCGTACAGATCAAAAGTATAAACAGTACAATATAAGCCTTACTACATTATTTCATATCTACAGGCCTATATCCGTAATCCCTCGTCCAAAACATCACACCTATGCTCATGCGCCACTACCTGTAATGCATAAAACTGAGTGGGTCAGGCTTGGGAGTCTGGTGAGCACATAGGGTTTTCAACCCACAATAAATAAGTTTATTAATTTCATCAATCAACAAGAACCCGATTACCCGTTCCCGTTATCCTCACTTTACGTCCCTAAACACCTATCATAAGGGACCTAGCCTAAGGATCATCATCAGGACGAACACTACTGCTAAGGGGATTCCTCAGCAATAAATGTCCTAATAGGCAACCATGTGGGGGATGGAGTACACCGGTGAACACATCGTTCACAACACCTACAGGTTGCGAGCCTGCTAGTGTTCCACTGGACTGTCTAGAAGAGTTCGTGGTCGTCATCTATACTCCGCTAGATGATTGGATCAACAACAACAACATCGAGGCCTCTCATCATTTTATCACACATCACCTATTACATCTACCCATGTTTTACCCCAACATTTTCGTAGATATAAAATACATATACAGTTTAAATCATTGAAAACATGTATAACAACGTTCATCTAACGTAGATAGCAAGTATTCAGATAATATGCACACATAGCACGTAATTTATATAAAATACTTCATATCTATGTGTAAGCTGAAAGTAACTATGCACTCACCGGAAAAGGTGGTGATTCCGAACTCAAACAGCGCTTCGCTTCTTAAAAAGAATTTTTTCTTCGACGAAACCTAGTATTATTACCACTAGAGTTTAGTTTATTATTCGTCGAGACTAATTAATAGTCTAGCTATTATTATTATTATTATTATTATATAAGCGTCAAAAAAATACTTATATAACCCATAATAATAGCCCAAGTATTTATTATAAGTTCCTAATAACGTTATTATAATTAAATAAAAGTTATATTAAAAATAGCGTAGGCGTAGCTCACTTACAGCGGGTTTTATAGAAAATCGGGCTTTGCTTGGAGCAGCGTTCCCGAGCCGAAAATCTCTTCTTCTCAGAGCCTTCAAGCACTCCGGGGCTTCCGCCTCGTGCTAGGGAGGTTCCCTAGGCTTTTCGGGGGATTTCGGGGCTAGAGAGAGGTTCTAGAGAGAGAAAGTAAAGAGAAGAAAGAATGGGAAAGGTGTGAAGAAAATGAGGGTGGGAGAGGTGGTATTTATAGGGTGAAATGTGGCTGAACTTGGTGCCACATGTCACCATCTGGTGGCAAGCCTTGGGGAGAAAGCAATGGCCAAGATTGTGCCACATCACCCATTTTCGCACAACACACTTCCGACTTCTAAAATCCGTAACTTTCACATACGACCTCCATTTTTGACGTTCTTTATATCCACGCGTAGGTAATAATAAGATCTACAACTTTCATTTTGACACCGTCAGCTAATTCTCGACCGATCTTAAATTTAACAGTACAAGGAGATTATATTGTTAAACGTCTGCGTAAAATTAATAACTTCTACATACGGACTCTGTTTTTGTCTGTGTTTTTACCGTTGATTTCCTATTAATGAGATCTTCAACTCTCATTTACGTTGCGTAAGCCAAAAACCGCTCGACCTAAAATTCGAGTTTCAGGCCGTGCACTGCTAAGCCGAATCTTAGAAAAATCATAACTTCTTCATACGAAGTCAGATTTGGGCGTTCTTTTTATCGATGTTCTTAGTTTAACATATTCTAAGAATTTTGTTTAGATTGCTAAGGCTAAAAAGTCTTCTATCGTAAATTCACTATTTACGTCTCCCGGTGTCGTGCCGGTTTTGCCGTAAAACTTCGGCGGGCCATAACTTCTTCGTTATAGCTCGGATTTCGGCATTCTTTATATGTACGGAAACCTTGAGACATATTCTACAACTTTATGTAGAGATATCGGGATTATCTCACACTTTAATTTTGATGCTCATTTTTATTCTTTATTAATTATACATTTATAATTAAATAATAAACACATAAACTCACATAATTCACATAATACTCAAATATTTCATATTTATTACTTCAAAAAGAGTTACAATAGTTGACCTAGACTATTACATTGATAAAAATGCTTAGCCCTGAAAACCCGGGCGTTATACTTGGTAGAAAGACCAATTAATGAACCAATGTTGGGATATGTTTACGTTCAAAAGAAGACAAACAAGAAGGATTTCTTCCGAGTCCTTGACAAACATCTTGTCCCTTCCAAAAATCTCCAAAAGTTCATCAGGAATGCATCTAAGTCAGATGCTCCTGAACATGTGAAGTCCAAGTTCATAAGCCAACTCCAATGGTATCTTGAAGTACGAGATTGGTTGTTCAGAGCTTATGTGTTCATTCGAGAAGAAACCAACTAGCTGACTAGATTGCTAAGTTCCCTTAGGGGGGAATTGTTGGAACATGAAAGTGAACCTCTAGTAATCACAACTATTGAATATCGAAGTCAGCAAGTCCTGAAGTAGAGATGGAGTCTGAGGTGAAGATCATTCTGAGATGGAGCAAAGATCCGAGATTGATAGTTTGTTTATGCATTTATTATTTCTTAAACACCAAAATAATAATAATCAGTTTGGAAAATCATCAAGGAATGCTGTGGAGTTAATCTGAACCATTCCTTTGGAATTGAAGTAGCCAAAAATATTTAAACCGAAAAATTGTATGCACAAATCTTAGTGAGTTCCCCAGAATATCACATATCATACATATTAGTGTTCCCAACCGCAGGGGTGTATTTCAACCTTATGTGAATGCTATGATCTAACCACAGTCTTACAACCACATCCATATTACAGCCCAGTTATATTCTCTCTGCTATGACCCAACCATGGTCTTCCATGCAAGTCACAAAGACAAACAAGTTTTGTGATCCAACCAAAATCTTCCATACAAGTGATGTGATCCAACCACAATATTTCACACAAGTGTTGTGATCTAACCATAGTCTTTCATATATGTGTTGTGATCCAAGCACAGTCTTGTGAGAAGACTCACATTGCAAACAAAGTCAAATGCTAATAACTCTCAAAGTCAATTAATCAAGTGCTATACACCTCATAATAAACCATACAAGGTAAACCTTTAGTCCACATTCTAAAACTAGCCAAATGGAAAAAAATCAACCGAGTCAAAAGTCAACTTCAGCGAGTCTCCACGTTGTAGTAGAATAAGACAAAATAGTCGGGCAGCCCCCTAAACGCCATGTCGTGGTGGTTAAAATGCCACGTTGTGGGAACTGGGTCTTAACAACTTAATGGATTAAAATGTTTTCCTTCTACACCAAGAGCTCCAAACCTGAAATCTAATCGTTCCTAAGGTCATGATGGATAAATTTCAAACTTTATCCATTAAGGCATCCTAATCAATCAAGATCTCTAAACCTACGTCCTAAATGACAACTTAAGGCATGAACTAATATGTTAAGCACTTAAACACCAAATCCATAATTTGATAACTTCCAAAAGGCTTTCCTACACCCAAATCATCATAAAATAATCAGTGATTTATGGACATGCATGTCCAATGTATGTCTCTTTAAAACTAGGTAAAACATGGAAAAAATGAACTTAAACTTGTACATGATACCAAATACACCATAGGATCTAGATATGGAAAATATAACCCCAAAAGGACCTTAAGGATCCATCAGCTTGCCAACTTTATGGAATCCATTCCTCTAAACTCCCACAACATGAAGAAAAAGGCACAAAGAGCCTAGATCTAAAAGCAAACAACATAAAGATTAGATCTTGAACACTTATAATAGTCCAGAATTGTGTGAGGATATGATCATGAGGATTGCTAGTTGAGAGTATGAGCCAAGGGATCTTCCTTCTCTTTCAAGATGCCAAAAACACCAACAAGAACCTTAAGGACTCAACAATGGAGGCTATATCTGATTAGGGTTAGAAAGGAATGTGTTGGAGGATTGGGGTGTGCAAACCCTAGTTCCCACTTTGCTTAAATAGGGTTTAAGGCCTGAAAAATTAGGGTTTTTTCCTTCAGATGGTCGCCACATCATGGCACAATATATGCCACATCCTAGGGCACAAAAATGATTCACGATCACTTTGGCATGCCACGTCATGGGGACTCCTTTCCCACATTGTGGCCATTAAAAATCAAAAATATTATTTTAATAATTTATACAATGAATTTCAGATGTTACATATTTCAAGCCCATATATCACCTACCTATTGGGTGGAAGCTCTCCACATGGGCACCCATGTTTTCAATATACTCCCTTCCACTTCCATCCAAAACGACATAACCACCTATCCCCGATTTCAAAAACATCTAACGTACACTCATCTTCGGTCTTTTGATTGTCTTTGCTTCGTCGCATGACTACAACTCACAAATTCTCTCCTTAATCCTCACCATGTGTGTTTCTTGAGTACCTATATCATCGTGGAGGTTTCTTGGTTGCCATGTCGTTGGGCAAAAAATGATCCACGATCACTTTGGCCATGCATATGCTACGTCGTGGGGACTCCTTTCCCACATTGTGGCCATTAAAACTCAATAATATTCTTCTATTTATACCTGGAATTTCGGATATTACATATTTCAAGCCCATATACCACCCAGCTATTGGGTGGAAGCTCTCGACATGGTCATCCATATTTTCAATATACCCCCTTCCACTTCCATCCAAAATGACATAACCACCTATCCCTAATTTCAAAAACATCCAGTAAACACTCATCTTTGGTCTTTTGGTTGTCTTTGCTTCCTCGCATGACTACCCTTCACAAACTATCTCCTTAATTCTCACCATGTGTGTTGCTTGAGTACCTATATAATCATAGAGGTTTTAGATGTCTCGACCTTAACACCCGTACCATCATTATTTCTTGACGCGTTACCTTTAATCAAACAATTTTATGTATCTCTAAAAGAATCACCCTCGTATTCTTTTTTAGATGATACATCTGACCCATCTCCATACTTATGCTCTCACTTTTCCCTCTTATCGATACCATTACACCACTCCATGACTCTCTCGACCTATCTTCATCCACGGGCTCGCCCGATCCCTCCTTACCATATCCCTCTTTGGATCCTCATTTCCCAAATCATTCTACTTCCTTAATCGATAACCCCCAACCCACACAAAGGTCTCAGATAAAAGCATTGAACCTCCTCCACTCCGGACTCACCACATGGCCTCCTACTCCCATAACAACATTGTCAAACCCATTCAGAAGTTAAATCTTCACACCTCTTTTGTTTCCCCTGTTGCTCAGCCGCATTTACGGGCTACTAAGGACCTTAACTGGCACCATGTTATGCATGATGAGCACAATGCTCTTATCTCGAACAAGATTTGGGCCCTTGTTCCTGACCCTAAGTGGTCAATTTTGTTAAGTCGATGTGGATTTTTCGCCACAAATTTAATGTAAATGGCTCTCTCACGCTACAAAGAAGGACCTGTAGCAAATGATCATAGTCAGTAACATGGTATAGACTGCGATGAAACTTTCAACCCCGTTGTTAAATCGAGATGAAAGTGTCATCCCATATTTCACAAATGTCCTGGTTGTTTTCAGGTTGATGGAGGCAATGAGGATTTCGAAGTCTAGAAAGATGGCAATGGAGGCGATTGTGATAGTTTTTTTTTTCTATTTGGTGGATGACCGGATGTTTTGGCAATACCATAATAACACTACATTTGAAAAAAAAAATTAAGATGAATATGATAGTTGAGCATATTGTTGATTATTCGTTTGATTAGTTTGTGTATAGAAATAGTAAGTTTGCTATCAAATGGATTGGTTAGATGCGTAATCCTACAAATGTCATCTCGGTGTAATTGTTCTTTTTCTATACCGTCTTTCTATTTTTATTTTTTACTTTTTTGAAACGGATGAATTGCATTAAAAACAACACTAGCAATAAGCTAGTGAAAACCCGGAACCATTACATCAAAATGTTTAAATTGAATTTTGCTAGCTTCTTAATATAATATTTGACGTCTTCTAAAAAAATTACATATTTTCGTTTTTAGCTTTTTATGGGTAGTTTGTTATCATCATTCTAACACATATGGATGGTAATTTGAATTTCATGGAGATGATCTATTCACATTTTCAAGTAACCGAATTGGTTTATCGCATCATATCGATACGATTCACATCAATTACATTGATACGTAAAAGTGATAAAAATCATAAAACCATACCAAATAAATAGAAAATAACATAAGCAAATTAAAAACTTTAAAGAAATCAACTATAAAATGTAAAAAAAGACATTATGCACAATATACATATTATTATTTCAAGCCCTCAACGAATCCAACCCAAACTACAACAACCACCCAAAACAAACTTCCTTAACCAAAACTACTACTAATGTAACTCTTCACACCATTGTTGCAAAGTATTTTCAACACAGTTTGGTTAGCCGGTCCCACACACCTCGGTGTCTTGAACTGATTTAACGCAGATCCTAACCCAACATAATGATCCAGAATCTTTTGGAAGGTTCCCCTTCTTAAAACCCGAAGCTCTAAAGGTCCGATTGCCTTCACTTTTCGTGAACTCACATAACCCGCATCAACAAACGACTTATCCAAACAATTACAACATTCTTTCAAAACATCATCACTCGCTTCCCCACTAACTTCCCAAAAGACAACATAATGGCCCGGGTCAGATGCAAGATCAACATGGCTTGTAAAGTCAACCACTTCAAGTTTTTCGGTAGTTAAGATTTTGGCAGCTGCTTCAACGGCTAACTGTAGATCTTTCTCGGTGTTTTTATCGATGTTGATTGTGAGCATGAGGTTTCTTCTACAAACAAATTGGAGCTCAGGTGTCGAGTTATGGAACCCGATAACCTTAACCACGTCCCCGAGGCGATATCGATACAAACCTGCAAAGTTGGTGACCACAACCTCGTATTCTTCACCGATCTGGACATCGGTCAACCCAACTAGTTTGGGTTGACCAACCAGATCGATCTCTGTCAAGGGTAAGAATTCGAAATACCCGATATTAGGGAGGACAGCGTAAGTTGTCATCTCGGGTGGCAAATTAGGGTTTACGTTTGCTCCTATCCACCCTTCTGATGACCCGTAATCCGCACTTAACAACCTTACTTTTCCCGCATAGTGTCGTAGTTTTTTCAAATACGGCTCCATTGACCCGGTCATGATCCCGTATATGTACTTACAGTTCGGGAAGAGTTCAGGAATTAACCCGTTCCAGTTGGTTAATTCCTGACACTTTTTGTAAATTTTGTCGGCCAGATCAGGGTTTGCGGTCAGAACCTTGGACATAGCGGTTCTCACCGACGGATCAGTGATTCTGGCCGACAGAACTCCTGTTCTGATATCAGAACAGAGTTCTTCCCAGACCAGTTCGAATGTTCTGAAGGAGTGAACGATGCTATGTGCAAAAGTGGAGGATATGATTTGAATTTCTTCATGGAATATGATTCCACAAAGGAGATGGCAGTATAAAGATTGATGGAAATCCGACCCGAAGATTACTTCGTCTGGGCTACAAGATGGGGTTTGCATGGCCTGCATCGTTTTCTTGAACTGTGGGCTCCGGTATACATTTGTAGTCGCCGTTCCGGCGAGTAAGCCACCTTTGGTCGTGAATTGCTTGCTTCCGAAGATTAAACTCAACGCTTTTCCGTTTTCAATTGGGAATGCCCTAAAAGATAATAACAAAAAACGAACATGAGATACAAATCGTTTTATTATGATTTAGGAAGATTATTGATTCACCGGAATACCTGTTTCTGAACGCGAAAGAAGTCCGATAAATCTGCATTGTTGTTTCAGTCAGTTCGTCGTTGTAAGGTACAAATTTCGGTTTCCCTTGAGTAGTTCCAGAACTAGAAATTAACATAAACAAACAGTCAGTAAATTATCAGTTCACCGGAAAACGAAATACAATCTCCGGTCACCGGAGTAGATATGGACCTTAGCGTAATGGTGGTGATGGGTTTTCCGGTGAGCACGGGGTAAGATACACCATCGGCGATTTTTTGAATATAAGGGTCAAGATCTTGGTGCGTAACAACAGGAACACAAGAACTGTAGCTTTGAGGATCAAATCTTCCATCAAGATTCCATTTTTTCAAATACTCTGCTTCGCCATTTTCTGTTAAGATTTTCTTTAACGTTTCAATTTGAACCCTTTTTGCATCTTTCGTTAAAGATTCAAATTCTTGAATAACTGTTTCTGAATCAAATCTTTTCTCCATGTTCTTGATCCTGCAATGAAGAGTTTGCATCGTGTTAAAGACAAAGTTTGAAGCAAGATGAGGGAAAATGGTGGAATGGAATCACCATAAAAATGAAAATGAGAGAATAACAAGGATATATCGAAAGAACAAGAGTTTTTGCGAGATGTCACTTTTCAAATAATGCAATTTGACTGTAAAGTCAACATAAAAGTTACCTGGAATTATCGTGATTTTTATTTTTATTTTGTGGGGTTTGTTTCAACGAGAAAAATGACGTGTAGGACCATTAATGGTTTGGAGTTACTCATTATTTAAAGAATATATGAAGGAGACAAGATATAAAATCTTACGAGAAACACTGTTTTAAGAAATAATTTACACATAAATAAATAGATAAATATTGCAATTATGCTGTCACAATTTTTAATTGACAAATAAAAAAAGAAAGACTTAAAGTCTAAATACGAAGGAATAAAGAAACATTTTTATCATATTTATTTTAGAAAAAACAAAGTACAGTTTTTTTTGTTTGATGAATTATGCGAATCATTTAAATCATTTTTAATGGTGAAAAATGAAAATTGAAATATTTCTAATTGTTCGTTTCGATTTTAAGAAAACAAAAAAAAACTAAAAAATTAAATATTATTTATAAGAATAATGTAAAACAGTAAATAAATGATAGTTTTTTAAAGACTTTTGAATTCAACGAACCTCATAAATTTGAGGTGAAACAAATGATTTTTAATTGATATCTACAGTTATAAACATTAAACATCATTGTTTGCACAGACAAAAACAAAAAAACTAATAATTTTTAAAATCAGGAATCGGATCTTCAAAAGGGATCAAGAAAGACAGAGATTCAGGATTAGTATGCAAAACCAGAATAATTCTGTTTAATTTAAATGAAAACACGCACCCAATTCATCAATAAACAAATACAATATACAGTAGAATCGTGATAGAGTTGATTTTTCTTCGATTCGTGATCAAAACAGAGACACTCAAATCGTCAAGAAACACATATAGCATTGAAGATTCACAAATGGTCGATGATGATGATTGTGTATTGAATTCATTGGATTCAGAAGAAAAACAAGAAACAAACAGTAGGGAGTGTTCCAAATTTTCGCTGATTTCAATACTATTGAAATGAAAAAGAGTCACCGAAAACACATAACATAAGCAATTAAGAATGGAAGATGATGATGATGATGATGATGATGATGATGATGTTTGTTCGAGTCAGATGAAAAACAGATACCCAGTTGAAAATAATCAGATTGATGTAATGATATCGAATAAAGTGTTGGTCTTGAAGTGAGAGAAACAACGACAATCATTATAATAAGAAGAAATCAAAGAAACTTAATTTGGCTGTTTCTACAAAAATATGCACACAGAAACACACAGTGGAATATAAACAGCTGTGAATCAGTACATTTATTTGTGTGTTTCTAGAGAGAGAGTAACGGATTTGAGAGAGAGAGAGAGAGAGAGAGAGAGAGAGAGAGAGAGAGAGAGAGAGAGAGGCGTTACCTTTGTGTTTTTGATTCGGGAGAAATGAGTGAGAGAAATGGAGCACAATAGCAATGGAAGATTCTTTAAGAGCAGGGATATATATATAGGCGTTTACCTTTTTGTATGTATGAACATATTTATTTCTATTATGGGTATTATTTTAATTATTAAATTATATATTTGAATACTTGGTTCAAATGTCATAATGACCAACAAAATACAGATATATTATAATATGTTTCTACCAAGTACCAACATACTAAAATGTTTTGAAATATATATATATATATATATATATATATATATATATATATATATATATATATATATATATATATATATATAATCTTTATTTAATAATAAAATGAATACTTTCTATTTTAAATTTATTATACGGGGATGTTTAACATATAGCTTTCCAGGATTTTTGGTCATTTTAACTTTTTGTTTTAAAAAATGAACTAATTAAAAAAAGTTTCTGTGAAGACCATGAGTTTTTACTTTTATTTTTAATTTAACAGAAAAAACTTCACCTACAAAAACTACTTAAAACAGTTGTAGCTTTTAGCTTTTAATTTTTAATTAGTTGTACATATTTAAAAGCTAACGATTAGTTCGACTAAGATACCATTATATAAAGAAAGTTATATAATAAAGTTACAGTTTGAACTTTCACCCAACTTATTATTACTTTGATCTTATGACAAGATATCTAAATAATTTGATATTTTTGTAGTTGAAAATAAAATAAAAATTAAGTATATTAATTGATATGAAGCATATCGTTTTTATCTTGAAAAAATATTAGAAATCCTATATCATATCTCTCAATTGCTTGGTGTACTCCCTATGTGAGTTTAATAGTATTTGTATACTCAGGATCGAGCCTGAAAAATAAAATATACTTATGTATATACCCTTATGATTTGATGATTTATATGAATAAAAAGTATTTATAGTAGTACCAAAAAATTATATATTATTTCTAGATGCTTACAAAATCTTTCTGTTTTTTTTTCTTATATGTTAAGATTCTATTGTTATTTGAGTTCTTGTGAGACATAAAATATATATCTTTACGTATATATAAACTAAGTGTAAGACTCATTTTTATATTGTTTAATTAAAAAAAATTAAATATAAATGTTTTAATATTTAAGAACTTTGGATATATAAGAAAAAAAAAAGAATTATTAAAATTGAAATGTCTTTTATATCTTAAATATTTTTAAAAATAATTTAAATAGATAAAAAAAGAAACTAATGAACTTTAATTATAAAAAATTTAAAATTAGAAGATAACTTATTAATGAAATTGATATTTATTTATTATTATATTTATTGTAATTATTATATTAAAATATTATATAAAGTTAAATAAAATAAAAAAACACTCATAAAATAACATGTGCCAAAAATTAATTCAAAATAAAAATATAATAATTACCAAATTAAATGAGATTATAACATATGATAAAAAGATATTAAATTAATAAAATAAGATGAAAATCACAGTAAACCAGTATATGAATCGGATATATCTACCCTAATAAATAAAAATGATTTTGCCACATGTCCTTCTCTCATTCAATTTGCCACATGTCATTTTGTCATAATTTAAAAATATATTTATTTTCCACTTGTCATTTATTTCATTTTCCATTTCAAATGTATTATTAATTAGTTTCCATAAATTAAACCTACCATAATGATATTAATTTTAAATTTTAAATTTCAATTTCAATTTCAAATAAATTTACAGTTTAAACCTTTGTGTTTAACATTTTGTTATAATTAACCTGTTTAGTATACAGGTCTGATAACTAAACAATAATTTTAATTTATTTATTTTTTGCATGTTTTTTTTTCTCATAATTTTTATTTATTTTAAATTTCGAATTCAAATAAACTTCTCATTTAATCGTTTATATTTAACATTTTGTTTTAATCAACCCGTATAATATACGGGTTTCACAACTAGTATAGTGTATATAGCATGTATAAGGTTTTCCATTGTTTTTTAGTTAATAATTCAATATAAAAATATTTTATAAACATAAAAATTGAAACCGACTTGGTCACCATTGTAGATCACCTGTCCTGATGATGTGAGATCTAGTAAATCATGGTTTTATAATAAATGTCAAGTTGTGAGCATTTATAGTCTTTTATAATAAAAGAATTATAATTTATTTCCCGTTTTAAATTTTGTTTGGACTTTCTATTAAATAAGAAACGCAACAAACACATTTGTATAAATTAACGTGACGTTAGGCATAGCAGCCTTAAACCACATATGCAAGCAAGATAACGACAATAATAGTAAAATGAGATAAAAAGTAAAGACTATTAGCATAAAAATGAAATATACGTATAATAAATAGACTATTATGATTCAGAAAAGCTACTCATTATTTGGTTAAGACATGTTATGATTTCAAGGCTTAACAAAATTTTACACTCATTATTTCGTCATTAAGACATGTTATGATTTCAATGCTTAACAAAATTTTACATCATGACGAATCATGATTAAAATGTTTTATCTGATATCACGTCTTAACAAAACATCATGTTAAGTTATATAGATATATAAAAATAAATAAATAAATATATATATATATATATATATATATATATATATATATATATATATATATATATATATATATATATATATATATAGAGAGAGAGAGAGAGAGAACTATGTTCAAATTTGAATAAACATCTATTGTACGAATGTGTCCACAATACCATTATGTGAGAATGACAAACAAAATATATTGTTTGATAATATTAATACTTCAATCTAACATAACTATTGTCATTATTATACATTCTTACAAATTAAATCTTCTATAACGTTATTATACACTTATTATTATTATTATCATTCTATCCGAATTTTATTGACGTGTATTCTGTAAAATGAAATGAGTAAAAAACGATGTGTAGAATAAAAAATGAATAAGAATTAATGAGAATTCTTGAAAATCACAATAATTGTGTGAGTTTGAATACATTTACATTATTAAATGACCTATTCTATTAGTAATTTTCAAAAAACAGCATTGTGCACATGTCCGCACAATAGTTGTCCATCTACATTATAATCTAGCCCCTCTCTCTCTCTCTCTCTCTCTCTCTATATATATATATATATATATATATATATATATATATATATATATATATATATATATATGTGTGTGTGTGTGTGTGTGTGTGTGGAAAGGTTCAAATGAGAACAATTATAAAATCAAAAACACGAGAACAAAAAATTTGGGTCACATAATATTCATATATGAATAATCACTTGAAAGTATGCATATACTCAAGCCAGTATGCGAGAGGTTTTGTGACAAAGACAAATATGTTGCCCAGTGTGGTTGCGTTAGTTGCGATGGTAGTGGTTATATTCACATATGAATATTAAGTTCATCCGTCACGCCAGCACGCATACGGATTTAGGGCAAAAAAAATAAGTCACTTATATTTGTTCTCGTGTTCTGAATTATATAATTGTTCTTATATGAACCTAAGTCTATGTGTTTGTTTATATATATATATATATATATATATATATATATATATATATATATATATATATATATACCCTAAAAACCAAAAATCATTTTTGTTAAATATCATTTTCTTATTAAATTTATCTCATGTAATTTCGTAGTTTCTTTTGAAAAAACTTTAAATCCACATGTCATGTAGTTTTTTTTAATTACATTTAATTAATATGTCACATATTTTTTTCATTTGTTGTTCTTGTTTTTTTATTTATAATGTTTTGGGAAGAGTGTTGAAAATTTTGTGGCAAAAATTTAAAGAATTGAAAGAATATATATATATATATATGGTAGGTTATAATGTGGATGGACAACTATTGTGTGGACGTGTGGATTATGCGATTTTATGAAAATTACTAAGAGAATATGTTGTTTAGTAATGTAAATACCTTCAATCTCATAGAACTATTGTTATTTTAATGAATTCTCCCAAATTCTAATTCAATTTTGTTCTCATTCAACGTATTTAAGTTATTTTAATTTTTACAGAATACGATTTAATAAACATCCTGATAAAATTCTGACAGAATGAGAGTAATTAAAAAAAAATGTACAATAACCTTATAGACGATTTTGTAATAGTTGTTTTGTTGTAATTATTCGAAGCATACTTTGTACTGTTCGTATGAATAGCCTTGTCTACTTTTCTCTGTAAACACTCAAAGCGTAATAGAGCTGAAGCGATATATTATTTACGTCTGGTGTTCAATTACTCATTCATTCTTCAATATCAACTCTGATTAATTTCATACTCGATTCATGGATTCATCAACTAGTATCAGAGCAGGAATCATCTCTATGATCTGATTTTCAATTGTTCAAAAAGTTTTTGAATCAACTTTTTGGTTCAAAAGTTTCCGCGTTTTTTGAAATTGAAAAATTCTCTTAGATCTAAGATTGTGATTCGATTCTGCATTTGGATTGTTGAATCGAGTGTTTTACTGGATTTTCTGAATCGTTTCAGATAACTGTTTTCAAATTTTCGTTGTTAATTCAAAATCACGAAAAACTTCATCTTTTCGTCAATGGTGAATTTCAATATCAATTCAATGACTTCGTTTTCTCATCTGCTTGGATCATTAACCAAAATTCCAATGTTAATTCCTGAATATTATGATCAGTGGGTTGATCGTATGCAGGATTATCTTAACGGGATTGATGAAGAGTTATGGACTCGTATCAGTGGATCAGTTCAGCCTCCAGTAAATGTTCAAACTTTAGGTTCGTCTGGAACTACTTCTGCTGTTGAAGATCAACAAACAAGACTGAAGAACAATGAAAATCGATGCATGAGAGAGTTGAGAGGTGCTTTGCCATCTGTTGTTTACAACTACATTCGTGGTTGTAAAACTACTAAGGAGATTTGGAATACTCTCAAAGAAAAGTTTGACGAAGTGAAAAGACAAAGATCAATTCTGTAAAGCAGTGTTTTGTTGAACTGAAAGAGTTTAGACAGAAGGAAACAGAAACAGTTGAAGTTTATTACGATCATCTGAATGAGTTGATCTACAGGTGAAATCGCTATGGAATTACAAGGTCCTTAATGGAGTATAATCTTACTTTTGTTATGGGACTGAGGAAGGAGTGGAGGAGTGTAAGCATGATGATCAAAAACCAGCAGAGCTTCGAGTGTTCGTCTTTGAATGATGTTTACAATCAGCTAAAGATACAAGAAAGTGAAGTTTCTGAAATAGCTGAAGAATCGAAGCTGAGTTTAGGAGGACCACTGGCTTTAGTTTCGAAAATGTCTGAGGTGAAGTCTGTTGAAAAGGAGAATTTCGATGAAGAAGGTTTTCTTTTCAATTCTGATAATGAAACTGTAGCTTTTTACTCGAATAATCGAGTTAAAAAGTTTTTCAAAGAGCCTTTCAATCCTAAAGGGAAGAAGAGTGAGCTGAAAGGAAATTTTGCGAAGTCTAGTGAAGAGGAGAAAAAGAAGTTTGAAAAGTCTGAGAAGAATGATGACAAGTTGAAAGAGTTTAAAGGCGAAAAGAAATTGAAAGGGGATTCTGGCATAGACTATCATTATTGCAATGGTGCAAATCATTTTGCAGTTGATTGTATGCTTCAAAAGAAAGAAGAAAAGAAGAATAACAGGGACGAAGCATATTATGTGGAAAAATTGGAGGAAGTTCGTGAGAAGGCGAAGGGTTTGTCTCTAGTGGCAAGAAGAGAAAGTGAAGATGAAGAAAGTGGCACGTATCAGATCTGGTCATCCGGGTCTGATGATGAGGAGATGAGGCATCCGGCTCATGGTGCCATGTTTGCAAGCTTTGAGGAGGAGATATCTGGATGTTGCTTTGTTATGAAGTCAAGTGACAAATCTCATATGACAACCAAGGTACGTTCTATACTTGAATCTTTTAATATTCCTTTACATGCATATGATTCTCAAATAATTGTTTTTGATGATACTATTGCTTACTTTCACGCTATTGTTGTGTCTTCTAGTAACGAGACAAAGAAATTTAATAATCAATTGTTTGAGACACAAAAGTTGCTAGACACGAAACGTAGTAGGGTAGAGTATCTAGAGTTACAGTTACAAAATGTCAATAAAGATAGAGAGAATCTAGACAAAGATGTAAGGATGTTGTTGGCACAACGTAACATATACTGTAATTTTGTCAAATGTTTGTATGCCAAATTAACTGATTTACATCATTTTTCTAGCATTAGCAAAGAACAATATTGTATATTTTTATCTTTAGTTACATTCGAAAGAGAAAAAATTGATGTCATGTCATATGATTGTGAAAACACAATAGCGGATTTTAACAAAGTACCAGATGATAGGTTTGCATATGACATTGTTAAGATAGATGAGTTTTTAAATGCTGATGAATTGTTTAATATTGTTCATGAAAGTTTGACAAAAGATGAACAAGTGAAAATTTTGAAACGAACTGAATATCCGAAATTTGATTCACAACTCAATTTTGCTGATGTTGATGAGAATTCGGATATTCTTAGCGAAATCAGTGAAATTGAAGAAGAAGAAAGTATTGATTGTTCTCAGTTATCTATCATTAATATCACATCTACGGTCAAAGGTAAAGAAATTGTTAATGATTCGATGGTTGTGTATGACATTGGAAAACCCTCTACTTCAAATTTTTTTGACTTTGATGATGTGGAAGTCCGAGACTGTTAGACAGATAGTAGCGATGATGAGGAGGACGAATATATAGTTTCGAATGTTTGTAAGGCAGAAAAGAAAGTTTTAAGTGAAACTTTAATTCTAAGAGTTGTTGTTGAACTATTGTATGGTGACAATGAAAAGTTTGACAAAGTGATGAGTAACCAAGGAGCACATTTTCTAGAAACTAACACAGTTGTATATCCAAATTTTACATGTACTGATAATGTTGTGTTTCCAAATCAAGCCTTCGTCACCACTGGAAATAAAGAGAATATAAAGCCAGAATTCAACAAATTGGTCTAAGAGGACAATAAGCGTTCAACAGACGAAGGATTCTTAGTGAATCAGAACATCATTGAAAACAACTTCACAAAAATTTTGTATGTTTTTCAACAACAGAAACCAAAAAAAAAATGGGTTGTTAAATCTGAAAAGGAAAATGAAGTTGTTACAAAAGAAGTTGTTAATTCAACTCCAATTATGAAACTTAATTCAAAAGAATTCAAAGTTCTTGTTGATAAGTTTTCAAAATATCATAAAGTTTCAAAGAGAAAGGCGTGAAAGGTAATTTTTTGGAAAGTTGTGTCTAAGGAAAAACTTTCTTTAACCAAATCCAAAGTTTCATATGAGAAAACAGTGTTTCAAAATCCAACTCAACATATATTTCAAAATCAAAGAGTTTTCAAAAGCCATTAGTCATAGATAAACCACAAAACACATCTTTTCATCAACCAATGAATGTAATAGACATCTTTCCAGTTAATCAAAAGGTTACATATGTTCGAAAATTTGATAACATTCGAAAGTATGAGACATCACAAAAGGTTGTGAATGATCGAAAACTTAAAAATGTTCAAAAATCAACGAATAGTTAACCAAATTCACACGAAACTTTCAAATCATCCATAAAATTTACACCACAAAAGCCAAAATTTCTAAATCCTCCAATAACAATACCAACAAAGGTTTCAAGCACAATAGGAAAATCAGAAGTTCATTCAGTTAATCATTGGCTTGAGGGACAAGGAAAAAGGTTTCAGTCTGGAAAGTTTTCTCAAGGTCAGATCAAAACAGCCTATGAAAAATATTTGAATGAGTCCACAACTGGCAGTTTATCTTCTCAATATTCAAATTATCCAATTCAGAGATGGAAACCAATCAACAAATTAACAAAAGTTGAGAAGCCTCACGTGCAATCTAGTGAAAATCCAAAGCTATCGAAAAAATACATTTCAGTATCTTTAGATAATGATGTTAATTTAATTGATAGGATCAAGACACAAGTTCGAACTTGGGCTTTCAGTTCTAAAATTCATTCTTTGTTTCAAGCTAATAACCAAGGACCCAAAAAGCCTTGGGTACCTAAATTTTTTCAATAATTGCAGGTACTATGTGACGAGCAATACGATAATAAATGGTACATTGATAGTGGTTGCTCTCGTCACATGAATGGGAAGAAGGAGAACTTAAGAGGTTTTCGAAGCTTGAAGAATGCTGGAGTGGTTAAATTTGGAAACAATCAAAAGTTTCAATCAAAGGATATGGGAAAATAACTAATGGTTAATTCACAGTGAATCGAGTTGCTTATGTAGAAGGTCTTCAACATTAATTGATAAGTGTATCACAACTTGTGGTAGGAAATGGAAATCAAATAATTTTTAACGAAGAAGGAAGCATTATTTCGAATGTCAACACAAAAGAAGTTTTGATTAAATCCAAAAGGAAAGGTGACATGTTTACATTAGACATCAATCCAATTGTGGGTAAACCTGTTGTATGTCTACTTTCGAAAGCTACATCAGATCTTAGCTGACTTTGACATCGAAGACTTTCACATCTCAACTTTTGAAATATCAACAAACTTGTTGTGCAAGATTTGGTACGAGGTTTAACTATACTAAAATTTGATAATGATTCTTTATGTGCAGCTTGTGAAGTTGGAAAAAAACATAAGCAAGGTCATCCAATCACGATTGATTCGAAATTTTTTGAACCTCTGGAGCTTTTACACATTGATTTGTGTGGACCATCGACTGTATCCACTCTCAACAAGAAACGATACATTTTAGTAATTGTTGATGATTTTTCAAGATTCATGTGAGTTTATTTTCTCAGGCTTAAATCCGAAGTTGCACAAATCATGATTGACTTTATCAAGAAGATGGAAACGACGTTGAAGAAGACGGTTTGAAAGATAAAGAGTGATCATGGAACTGAATTTAAGAACAATGTTCTTGATTCGTTTTTTATGGATAAAGGAATTTCGCATAATTTTTCATCTCTATATACACCACAACAAAATGGTGTTATTGAACAAAGAAATAGATCTCTATGCAAAGCCGCAAGAACTATGTTGGCATATGCGAATCTTCCACAATACCTTTGGGCTGAAGCTGTCTCCACTGCATGTTTTACTCAAAACAGATCTTTCATCCATCGTCGTTTTAATATCACTCCATATAAAATAATCAATAACAGAAAATGTAATGTGAATATTTTTCATGTTTTCGGATGCAGGTGATTTATTATGAATCTTAAGGACAACCTTTCGAAGTTTTAAGAAAAAGCTGATGAAGGGATTTTCCTTGGATATACGCATAATTCAGTCGCCTATCGTGTGGTAAACAAAAGAGCACGAAAAGTGGAAGAAACATTCAATATTACATTTGATGATTATTATATCAAACAAACTGATTTTTTTTAAATCATCCTATTTTAAAAGAAATTCATGAAGAATATGAATTGTAACATCCCAAAAATATGAGCCGAAAATTTCATTTTTTTTAAAACACATACTTAGCAAAACATTAGAAATAAAACATTCACCGATCATACCATTTCATAAAAGATGTGCATGTCTGGAAGCCAGTTTATCAAAACATAACAATGTCATAGTAAAAATCCCCAGGAAGATCTCGTAGTGCGGAATACAAAGCGTGTGTGTGATGTGCCGCTACCACGCCAGCTCCTTCCCCTTCGAAGAAGAGGTACCTGAAACCAAAATTGAAAACTGTAAGCACGAAGCTTAGTGAGTTCCCCCATCATACCACACACCATACAATCACATATCATAACTACTGTTGGGCAATTTTGGGGTGCCCGACTTACCCGGTACAGCCATTCTGGGGTGCCGACCTACCCGTGTCAAGTCGTTCTGGGGTACTGACTACCCATGTCAAGCCATTCTGGGGTGCTGACTACCCATCGGCCCTAACAACCGATCCTCGGGGACTATTTCACCCCCTATTGCTACTATCACATATATCATAACATAACATATTATCAGACATATCTGGGGTTCCTGAACTACCCTTCGGTCCTATCAACCGAACTCGGGGATTGGTCCCCTCCTACTACCTCTATTGAATATAACATAACAAGCCAGCGTGCAAACATATCATCACATATTGTCAGACGTATCTGGGGTGTCTGACTACCCTTCGGTCCTAACAACCGAACTTTACTACTATCACATACAACATATCATGCTAGCATATAACATATTAGGTAGTAGCAAACCTAGATGATATCACAAAGACAATCATCTATCATACGTCTCCTACTGGTGGGCCGACATTGTGGCCTTAGACCCACCGCTACTAGAAGGTAACTCATCTTGAGAGTAGCTGCTGAAAACCTGCTCAACCTACGCCTGGCTGCCGCACCGGTAATCCCTCCGGCTATAAATCCGTAAACATGGATTAGGTACTCATAAATACCCCTTAGGTCAGATGACTGGTCAAAGTCAACTTCTTGGTCCAAGTCAACTCTCTGATTGAATGGACTCGCCGAGTCCATATAGCGACTCGCCGAGTCTTTCTACGTCTAGTCCGACTCTGACTCATCAGCTCCCTGTTCCCACTCACTGAGTCAGCCTGACTCGTTACTTAGGATGATTGGTCTGACTCGTGACCCAACTCGCCGAGTTACATGCAATCTTCATAGGACTCACTGAGTTGTTCATCCAACTCGCCGAGTCTAAGGCCATCTTCATGGAACTCGCTGAGTTGTTCGTCCAACTCGCCGAGTTCCTTCAAACCTTCTTCCTGTACAGGCCAAATATGAGACATGCAATGGATCCAACTCATGGGTCTCAGTTCCTAGGGTCTGGTTATCACATATACACACGAAATCTGGGGGTTTTAAGGCTTGAAGACCACCCATTAGGGACAAAAAGGAACCTAAGAAGCTAATGAACAAAGTAGGGAGTTTTATTACCTGATTTGGTGCCTTCCATAGAGTAGATTTTGGATCTACCTTCACTTATGGAACACTCCAACTTCTTCCTTCTTCCTTAAGCTCCAAAACCTTCTTTGGAAGATCAAAATCACTCAAGAACACTAAAGGGGGGCTAGGGTTGCTCTCTACTGCTCTCTGGGAGTAAATGGGACGAAATGGGTGTTTTTGCATGGGCAAAATTGGGTGCAACGTCTTAAGGTAGAGTTTCATTCAGACAGGTGAACTCGTCGAGTCCATATATCGACTCACCGAGTTCCCCGTTTAGATCCCTTGTCCACCTCGCTGCTACTCGGCGAGTCGAGACGCAGATTCGCTGAGTTCATGGCAAAAAAATTGAGAAAAAAATCTAAATAAAATCGTACCCGGAATCCGGTGTTACATGAACCTTCCCAACCATTGGATATTAATTATGATTTGATTTTTGGAATTTCAGATCATGATGTTGCTGCTGAAGTTAATGCCAATGACAATCATATCTTTGAATCAACGAATCTCAATGATAATTCAACACCACATCATCAAGCAATGGACGAAAGTATGCATATTAATCCAGTGGAGGGGGAGCACTTGTATTCGAACACTTTTGTTAAGGGGGAGCATTCTTTCGAGGGGGAGAATGAGAGAGTGAATGATGATGTTGAGGGGGAGCAAGTTGAACAAAATGAAGATTTTCATGATATTAATGATGCATGTTCAATTGCAGGTTCAGAACATGATGATTTATACGAAGATGCACCTTTGGAATTTGATTCAGCTTATCCACCAATGGAAAAATGGACAAAAGATCATCTGAAGGAGCAAATAATTGTTAATCCACAAGAGGGAGTCTTAACAAGAGCTCAAATTCGTGCGAAGAATGAGGTATTAAACACTCATCAAGAATTTTGCATGTTCAATGTTTTTATCTCTAAAATTGAACCACAGACAGTTAAGATTTCAATGGGACACTCAGATTGGGTTGTTGCAGTGCAATTTGAATTATTTGAATTTGAACGAAATAAGGTTTGGAGATTAACTCCTAATCCAAATGATGTTTCGATTGTCGGGTTAAAATGGATTTTCAAAAATAAATTTGACAAAGATGGAAACATTGTTCGAAATAAATCCATGCTTGTTGTTAAAGGTTATTCTAAAAAAGAAGGAATAGATTATGAAGAAAATTTTGCCCCTGTCGCAAGACTCGAGGCTATTTGTATATTTCTCGCTTATGTAGCTCACAATGACTTTGATGTTTTTTCAAATGGATGTGAAGTGTGCATTTTTAAATGGAGAGCTTGAAGAAACTGTGTATGTTGAACAACCCCCATGTTTTGTTAACGAAGAACATCCTGATGATGTTTATATCTTAGATAAGACAGTTTATGGTTTAAAACAAGCACCACGAGCATGGTATGCAACGCTTACTTCATTTTTGAAACAATCTAAATTTAAACAAAGAATAGTTGATCCCACATTATTTCGAAAGAAAGTTGGGAATCATCTAATGCTTGTTTAAATTTATGTTGGTGATGTAATTTTTGGCTCAACTGACCCTGCCTTGTCTAGTGAATTTGAAAATTTGATGAAAAACAAGTTTGAAATGAGGATGATGGGAAAAATCAATAATTTTCTTGGATTGAATATTCGTCAAAACAACGAAGGTATTTTTATCAATCAAGAAAAATATACGAAGAATTTGCTAGAGAAGTTTGGATTGACGAATAGCTCAAAATTACGACTTCCGATGGCAACTGGCATAAGGATGACACCTTCGTTAGATAAACCTGCAATTGATCTAACTCTTTACAGAAGCATGATAGGTTCGTTACTTTATATTACTGCTAGTAGACCTGACATCATGTTTTCTGTGTGTAATTATGCTAGGTATCAGTCAAATCCACGAGAACCACATCTCACTGTTGTGAAGAATATATTTCGTTATTTTAAAGGAACAATTTCATTAGGTTTGTGGTATCCTTCGAAAACTGGGTTCTTTGTTCAAGCTTATTTGGATACAGACTTGAGAGGTTGTAGTCTTGATAGGAAAAGCACAAGTGGTGGTTGTCAATTGTTTGATGGTAAAGTGGTGAGCTGCCAGTCGAAGAAGCAAACATGTGTATCAATTTCAACTGCTGAAGCTGAATATGTGGCTGCTGCTACCTGTACTTCACAAATAATTTGGATTCAAAGCCAATTGTAGGATTATGAAATTAATATTAAAAAGATTCCACTATATTATGATTCAAAAAGTGTCATAAGAATTTGTCATAATCCTGTGCAACATTAAAAGACTAAACATATTGCTCTTCTTTATCATTTCATCAAGGATCATGTGGAAGATGGAAATATTGAAGTGCATTTTGTGAAAACAACAAATCAGTTAGCTGATATTTTCACAAAACCTTTAGAAGAAAAGTCTTTTGTAAGAATTTTGGAAGGACTTGGAATGATCAATGGAAATTCAGTTCCATGCAAAAAAGAAGAATGATCAGTAAAAAGGAATGGTTCATAGACACGTCATCAAAGAAAGAGGAATTTCATTTGGTATTCAAAGGTTACTATTCATGGTCAACTCTTCGAATCCTTCGAATTCGTATATTTGTCAGTTTTTTAATGAGTGTCTAAATTTCGTATGTTTGCAACAACTACATTTCTATTTTTTTTTTTGAAAAATCAAAATTTCCAAAAAGATTTTTTTCTTTTGTTTTTCAAAAATTCAAAAACAACAAAAATATTTTGTTTCTTCTTTGTTTTTTCATTGATTGTTGTAGATTTTTTATGCTGAATCACTTGGTGTAATGCTTGCAGTTCTGGGGTCAGATATTTTTCACACGCTTTGAACTTGTTAAGATGTCCCTAGAAGCAAGCTGCTGCATGTTGATTGTGAGAACCCGGAATTTTCATTCGTACTAACCCTAAAGTCAAACACTTCAATTAAAAGTCAATTACATTTCTGATAATTGTTAGCCAGTTCAAAGTCCGTTTGAGTGTTTTTAGTATTTATTCTTCGAACGAATGAATGAAAGGAAGTACTGTCTCAAGTCTTGGAGTAGCAAACCCACCCAATGCACTCTAATAAGGAGTTCACGGCCAAACTTTTAGAGTTTGGGCTATAAACTCTCATGTGTTCGTGAACTCATTCCTTAGGCATGAGTTTACTGCCCATTCTCTTCATTTCTCACTTCCACCCTCAAGAACACTTCCCATTCTCTCTCAACTAGCATCCCGTTCTTCATCTGATCTTCGAAAACGTAAGTGTTTCTCAACATGATTTATTGTTATAACCTAACATCTATTTATTATACATCATTTCATCCATTCATTATTGCTTTTCAACTAGATCCTCAAGTGTTCTTCAAAACACCAAGAACACCAAGAACACACACTAGTGTTCTTGGACCTTAAACACCCAATCAAGCTTCTATCTTGTAAGTACACTTTCCCTAGCATCTTTTATGCATAATATGAACTTGATAACACTTGAAAATCATCAAAAATCATAAGACCAAAGGAGTTTACGACCAAGGTTGTTCTTGGGCCGTAAACCCTTCTTAAAGGGGTTAAATGGACCCTAGTCCCTTCCTAAGCCTTGGATACTAACCTTGATCCTTCCTAGAAGTGTTTAAGACCTTAAAAACAATAAAAACATGTCCCCATAAGAGTTTACAACTGTAAACACATAAGCATATGGTCCTTAGGCCGTAAACTCTACAAAGTAGTCTTATTGTGCCCCTAATGCATTCCTAAGGCCTGGACTTGATCATTGATACTCACTCATGACTTATAAGACCTCAAAACACAATATGGCACTAAGTACCATGAGTTTACGGCCATAAACTAATATGGAAATGACCATGGGCTGTAAACTCCATAAGGAGTGGTTCTTGGGCCATAAACTCCAATGCCATGCCATACAACCCTTTGATGCAACCCTTTGGTACCTATAACACTTGAATCAAAGCGTTTCCATGTCCTAGGGTGTCTTAACTTGATTAATTAGTTGTCAAATGACTAATTATATACATATATGTTTATTATATGTTAACTAGGATCATTATGTGTGTTCAAGTCCTCACTTGACACCTAGCACCTTATCTAACACTTCCGTACAAACCACTCACTACAGGTGAGTTCATACCCCTTAATTAACATTTGAAATGTTTTTAAATGCTTTTATGGGGGGAATACAGGTTGAACAAAGTTAGTTATTAGATTAATCACATGTGATTAATAACTAGCATTCAAATGGATTTTTCATACTTTAAACTGTTCTACCAAACAAATGACTTCAAATTGCTTATCAAACTATTTTACATGTTAAACTCTTTATCAAATTCACTTTTGTATGCTAAACCTTTCTTTTATAATTTTTAAACTTATATATTGTTAAAACCATGTCTACTACATATATAGTTATATAAATAAGGTTTGAAGGACTTAGAACTGATAACCCACTTTACTTCCTATCCTTGTTTGGTTGTGGACTTAAAGTACCCATTTTTTTGTCCGAGTGTTGTTGAATCCTTACTTATATGTTATGTATATATGTAAAGATATAAAGACTTTTATCCCAGTTCAGTACATTCAGTCATACAAACAAGTCTACTAATAAACTATAATAGGTATAGTATATGGTTATACTACTTACTACTCCTAGTCCAATGTAGCATACAAGAGTCAGTTCATTCATGAGTCATTACTTACTATGATGAGAACACATACAACTATACTATGATGAGAACATATACAACTATACTATGATGGGAGCTTATACAACTATACTAGGATGAGAATATATACAACGATACTATGATGAGAAACAATACATTCATTACACAAGTACATACATTACATATACAAGTATACGATAACATAAATGTGATCCACTGTATCGGAGCATGCCTTAATTGTTATGGCCCGAGTTGTAACCAAAATCTCCTGGAGGGAGAATGTGATTTTATGTATAGATCTATACTGGATTGACTATCCTACACCTTACTGCTAGATACAGTGGGAACGGCAGGTCTTCGGGTGTTAAATGTCATACCTTTTGTTGACTTACACTGTCGTGTTTCCCAGTCGATAGTATGGTACAGTTAATCACATAATACCTTGATATAAATCCGGTTTAAGGTAGTTAGTATAGCAGTAGTTCCTATAATACAACACTACAGTACTACATTAATTTACCCTTTACATATATTTGGTGATCACTTCACTTAAACATTAATGTATAAACTATATTTTGATAATGATAGTTACACTTGGGAACATTACACACTTTTACAAGAAACAAACATACAAAACAGTTGTGCCTTGGTAGAAGGCTACTTTTAGTAGAAAATATAGGATTTTCTAGGTGTTACAAACTTTTACAAACACTTACAAACATTCACATACTTTTACTACTAGCATTTACAAACTCGTACTTCAATCACCGTTTCAAACATTTTGATACAAACGTAGACACTAAATACTTATGAACTCACCAGATTTAATGCTTATAAACTCTTTTAAAATAACTTGTATTCTCAGGTCATCAGTAGACAGGTACCGATGCCAGCTTTTGAGAAGATGGAGCGCATACAAGACTCATCTTATATTTTGATTAATGTTTTGGTGTCTTATATATTACAGAACACACTTGTATTAAAATTATATATTTAATGCAATGGATGATGTTGTTTACTTGTTTGCTATTATACTGTGTTGTCATACCATACATGACGTCCTCCGCCCCAGAACGTTCCGCCGTTCTTGGTTTTGGAGTGTGACAGATTGGTACCAGAGAAACGTTTATAGTGAATCTTGTATATCAACCCATAAAAGATATACTAACTATAAACACAATGGGATTAAAACATTCTGACCAAGAGTATATACTTTTAAATAATAAAAAATTTAACTAAGTATACAAGCCTGCATTCATACTAAAATCAGTGTCGCAATGACAAATCCAAAAGTATTACGATTATTTAATATCACAAGTATGCTCGGGGATGTATGGTCAGTCTTGGGAGTGGCATAGCCTGATCAACTATGCTGGTCCAAGGAGTGATTAGCATATGCCCAAGAATGGTTATGATATGCCAACAAGTATAGAAACTTACCAACACTACTACAATGAAAGCACTAGAACAATTAATAAGTTTAAAATACTATAGGAGTATTTTGTGTTAATATAATTACTTATCTGAGAACTAAAAAGGTCTCTATCAAGTAGGTCAATAGTCGTTAAGTGAATACGCTAAGGTTATATGAAATTTAGGTGTTATAGATTCAGAATCTGTGATCTTTGCTTTACTTCCTGTCCTTGTTTGGTTGTGGATTTGAAGTTAGGGTCACTTATTCGAAGGTCTATCCTGCTTCGATTTCATATAACTGGTATGCACTACCTAAGTATTGACATAACTGATAAAGATCATCTTATAATTATCTTAGGTAGTACGTCTATTTATATAAGATTCTTATACCCTTTTTCTCGCGTAGATATCATGGCTGGATTCCAACATCTTGGCGACCCGTACTTTCCACCCCACGACAATGCTGGATGGCTTGAAGCAGAGCCTGAGCATGAGAATCAAATCCCTTTGGATGATCATCATGTAGAAGGCTTCTTGGATGGATCCGACTCTGAGCCCAAAGTCAACAACCTACCCCAAGTTGGTCAAGCCCCAATTAACAACCCCTGACCAACATTTTAGGGTTCCACACCCTTGTGGGCAACAAACTTTAACTGCTAGAGCGACAAACAGGGCCAACCCTTACTGTACAATAGGGACCGAAGCTTCTATAACATAAGCAAGGGTGGCTCGGCTGATCGAGCCCTACCCATCATGATTCGTAGGATTACTCGGAATGTGGAGCAAGGTCGGGTCGCCATCGGACGAGTAGTAGAAATTAATGCCAACATTGGTGTCAACACAGTCCACATTCGCAACAACAACTACCTGCCTCCTGAGCTGAAGTCATAAAACTTCTAGTTCACCAGAGGGCTCATGAACGACACCTCCAAGAAGTGGTTCGTCAGATGGAAGACCTTAGGGTTCACCCGAGGAATTCCCATCGATGTTAGAAGATGCCTAGCACATCTTTTCTTTTGATTAAGGAATATCCTTTCATATCTGTGCTCTATGAAGCACTTTTCTGTAAAATATTCCTATCTTTCAGTACACTATCTAGTCTTCTAAGTTGTCAAACATTTTCCCTCATATGGTATGATGTAAGACCTACTGTTATGTCATTTTCCCAAACTCATTTACATCAGTAATACAAGTAATATTGACAATTATCTAATTTGTTGGAAAAATATGTACTCTTCTATTATACTGCCATTTCAAAATACACACTCAGTCAACTGTTGGACTATAGCGATTTAGCCCATGGAACACTCTCTTTATGCTTACAAATGACTCTAACTAATCCATTCATATTTATAAACTTAGAGTTGAAAGATGCTGTAGTAGCTACGGCAGTGGAAACTGCCATGGCTCAGTATCACTCCACCAGTGCCAGCGGAGGTGGAACGCCGGTTCATTCTACCCAAGGTGAAATCCTTATGTGAACGAGAGAGTGCTCCTACAAGTACTTCACTAACTGCAAGCCAAAGTCCTTTAAGGGGACTGGTGGAGTCATTCCCCTCTCACAATGGTTCGAAAAGACGGAGTCAATCTTTGAGATTTGCTCCTACCCTGCCATGAGCAAAGTCAAATTTGCTACGTGCACCTTCGAAGAGAAAGCCCTGACATGGTGGAATGGCCATGTCAAGTCACTAACTCTCGTAGTGGCTAACGACATGGGCTGGGAACTTTGAAAGACCTCACGACTGAGGAGTACTACCCGAGGGGCGAGATCCAAAAGTTGGAACAGGAGCTGTGGAGCCAAAACATGAGGGGACCCAACATAGTTGCGTATACCACCAGATTCAGTGAACTGGTGGCCCTCTGTCCCAACATGGTTTCCACTGAAGGGAAAAAGATCGAAATGTACATCTGGTGGCTGGTGCCTCCGTATCAGGGAAATGTATTAGCTTCAAACCCTGCTACCTTCGATAGTGCCGAACGATTGACATAATGAATCATCGATCATGGAGTCCAATACCCATCATCAACAACAACCTTGTCCATCTCAGAACCCTCCAAACCCGCTAACAATAAACGGAAGTTCTGGGATGAAAAGAAGAAACAACAAGCTGCTAAAAAGCAGAGGGTCGTAGCGGTTCATGTTGCGATCGAACCTACCACTGCTACTCCAATAAGGTAGTGTGTTGGAAGTTTTCCAAAGTGCAACAAATGTAACTTCCACCACAACGAACCCTACCATGAAGTGCAGTGCTCAAACTGCAACAAGAAAGGACACACTGTTCGTTTGTGCAAATCTCCGGCAAGGCCAATCACCCAAGTTCCTGGCGCTGGTGTGGGCCAGGTTTCTATAGTTGTGGCGAAGTGGGCCACTACAAAATGGACTACCCCAAAGCAAGAAATGTGGGTGGAGCGGGAAGAGTTCAGGCTATAGGCCACGGGGAAGAAGTTGATGACCCTACAGTGGTGACCGATACGTTTCTCCTCGATAACTCTTATGTATGTATACTGTTTGATTGTGGAGCTGAGAGAATCTTCGTGAATCATAAATTTGTTCGCCTACTTAAACAAAAACCACACACACTTAAGGAACCATTCACTGTAGAAATGGCTAATGGGAAAACTGAGAGCACAAATAGCATATACATAAGATGTACCCTAACTCTAGATAGCCATTCATTTTTAATCGACCTCATGCCCGTCTCAATTAAAAGCTTCGACGTCATCATCGGCATGGATTGGTTGAGTCTTCATCGCGCCGACATCATGTGCTACAAGAAAGAAGTTCATCTAAACCTCCCAGCTAACGAAACTCTCATCATCTACGATGAAAAACCCGACACGAGTCTTCGTATCATCTCAAGTATTCAAGCATAGAAGTATCTACGTAAGGAATATTGTGCATTCCTTGCTCACGTTGTCGATACGAGTCTAGAAACGAAAGAACTAAAGAACATTCCGGTAGTGAGCGACTTTCCGAAAATCTTTCCAGAAGAACTACCCAGATTACCTCCGCAACGACAAGTCGAGTTCAGAATCGATTTAGTCCCAGGAGCTACCTCAGTAGCCAAATCGATCTACCGACTAGCACTAGCTGAGATGCAGGAACTATCTGGTCAACTTAACAAACTACTCAGCAAGGGCTTTATTAGACCAAGCTTCTTACCCTGGGGAGCATCGGTCCTGTTTGTTAAGAAGAAAGACGGATCATTCTGTATGTGTATCGACTATAGAGAACTCAACAAACTGACAGTCAAAAATCGTTACCCTTTGCCTCGCATAAACGATTTATTTAACCAACTGTAAGGGGCGAGTTACTTTTCCAAAATTGATCCAAGATCCAGGTATCACCAGTTACGAGTGCTAGAGGAGGATGTTCCAACGACATCTTTCCAAACTCTTTACGGACACTACGAGTTTGTGGTGATGCCGTTCGGATTCACCAATGCACCTGCAATGTTCATAGACTTAATGAATAGAGTATGTAGTCCTTACTTGGATCAGTTCATCATCGTCTTCATTGATGACATCCTGATCTACTCTCAAAGTGAGGAAGAGCATGCCAATCACCTACGACAAGTTCAAGGAACTTTACAAACGGAGAAGCCCTATGCGAAGTTCTCTAAATGTGAATTTTGGATCCGAAGAGTCGAATTCTTAGGACACGTGGTTAGCGAAGAGGGAATCCACGTGGGCACATCCAAAATTAAGGCCATTGAGAACTGGTCAGCACCGAAGACTCCTACAGAAATTCGTCAATTTCTAGGTCTTGCTGGCTATTACCGTAGGTTCATATAGAACTTCTCCCGAATTGATGGGTTTTAGCCATATGAACATTCCTATGTGCACATACAAACCCTAATGCTTGGATCTAGGTTTCTCTAATTGAACATGCATGAATCCAAGACTTATAATGGTTATTCTAGCATAACAACATTGAGAATTCAGAGTTATAAGTTTACATTGAATCACTTGTTTGATCTTCTTGTTCTTCGAGCTTTAGAGTCACAACTGTCACTCCTCTAATGGCTTACAAACACCAACTAGCAAGAGGATGATTTGAGAGAGTGGGGAAGGACTTAGAAATCGGCCAGGGTTTCCTTACACACAAGGGTGCCGATTTCCATGACCCCTAGGGTATATTTATACTTGTAAGGCTCTTAGGGTTTTACCTTTAAACCCTAATGCGATAACTTAAGCCCTAAGCAATCCTAATCCCTTCATGATAACCCTTTGGATGGATTTTAGGATTATCCTAAGCCCTAAAATCGTCCACCATATCATCCATAAAGGATTACAACCTAAAGTATAACTATCACACATTTGACAGTTTAAGTCCTTCTATTTAATTAATCTCTTTAAGTCACCAAATTAATTCCTAATTAATTTATGACTTATATTAATCAAATAATAATAATATTATTCCTTATAATATTTCAACCCTCATTGTAAATCATCCTATCAAGTTGCTATGGTGAAGGCAACCCAAAAGGACCATGCTCAATCGGGTCAAATACTTGCTTAATATAGTTGCAGCCTTAGACACTATTCCAACAGTCTCCCACTTGGATAAGTCTAGTAACTATATACACCAATTAGCAATCGTAGCTCTCAAAGACGCTGTCAAACTCTGATCTAATCAATCTTGTCCTTTAGATAAGGGATCGTACAGTCCTCTGTATAGATATCATGCTGACATTTATATGGAACCAATTGTCTAGCATTTGGTTTCTCGATCTCAGATTTATTTGACATAGAACTTAATCGAACACATCAATTTAGTTCTGACCGGGCCCGGCACATAAGTGAAATCAAATCATCGAGCGGCTGAGATATCGCTTTTACCTTCTTCGGATAAAAGTAACAGTTAAACTTCGACTTATATGCAGTTACTTATTCATTAACCAACTATACACAACAATGCGTTTTATAGCATCAAGTTACTAATGCGGTTTCGCATTATCAATGTACAACCAATTAACAAATAACAAACCATATATCCAGGTTTTAAGACCATATGATATTATCGTCTTGCGATCACCCTTTTCTCTCATTCCATAAGGTGATTCCAGCAAGCGTGGGTTTGTTCCAATGCTTAAAACTAGTTCATAAGCACTCATGAACGTTGTAGCAACCTTTTGCTATGTCTAATACCATTTGTACAATCTACACACCAATTCATGACAATCTTCATTCATACCTACTTCCAACATATGAATGATTGTGGACAATTCGAATAATTCGATTATTCTTAATAAACTCAATTATTCTGGAAGTCAAAACATGCAAAGTGAAACAATAGTTAAACAATTAACATAAGACAATATCATTACTCATAAATAATACTCTTTTATTTAATCATCAAATGTTAATTACATTTATCTATTATACGTTTCTAATATTATCTAATCTATACTAATATCATCCTTCAGCCCAATGCTCCTAGCATGTTGCAAGTGATTAACCCTGCTCAGTCCCTTCGTAAGCGGATATGCTGGGTTATCTTTTGATGATATCCTCTTCACCACGAGTTGTCCTTTTTCTACACGATGTCTTATAAAATGATATTTTCTGTCGATATGTCGAGATCTACCATGGTCTCTTGGTTCCTTAACTGCTCCTTCATTATCACATAAAATCTCCATGGGCTCCTTTATGGTAGGTACGACTCCAGGATCACCAATGAAGTTCTTTAACCATATTGCCTCTTTCGACGCTGCGCTCGCTGCGATGTACTCTGATTCGCACGTTGAATCAGCTACGGTTTCTTGCTTGGAACTTTTCCAAGTTACTGCTCCTCTATTCAGGGTAAAGACCCAGCACGACTGCGAACGGTAGTTGTCCCTGTCGGTCTGAAAGCTGGCATCACTATACTCTCATACCTTCAAGTCATCACTCCCTTCGAGGACTAAAAACCATTCCTTGGTCCTCCAAAGGTACTTAAGGACATTCTTCACCGCAATCCAATGGGCTCTGCCAGGGTTCCCTTGATATCTACTAACCATGCTCAAAGCAAAGGCTACATCAGGGCGAGTACAAGTCATAGCATACATGATTGAGCCAACTGCGGAAGCGTATGGTACTCAGCTCATTTCTGCTATTTCAACTTCAGTAGTCGGACTTTGAGTCTTACTCAACTTGGCATTATATTGTATCGGTAATTCTCCCTTCTTCGAGTTTTCCATACTAAAACATTTTAGTACCTTATCTAAGTAAGTGTTCTGACTAAGAACTATTAGTCTCTTACTTCGTTCTCTCACTATCTTTATTCCCAAAATATAGGAAGCCTCTCCGAGGTCCTTCATAGCGAAGCACTTCCCGAGTTAGGATTTAATCTCCTGCAGTGTCGGGACGTCGTTTCCTATGAGCAATATGTCATCGACATACAAAACGAGAAAGATAACTATACTCCCAATGGATTTGACATATACACATGATTCATCTTCACTTCGTACAAATCCAAACTCTTTGACTTTCTCATCGAAGCAAAGATTCCATCTGCGAGATGCTTGCTTAAGTCCATAAATGGACTTCTCAAGCTTACACACTTTATTTGGATGCTTTGAATCGACAAAACCTTCTGGCTGAGCCATGTAAACATCCTCAGCCAACTTCCTATTAAGGAAAGCGGTTTTGACATCCATTTGCCAAATTTCATAATCATGAAATGCGGCAATTGCTAGCATCACTCTAATAGATTTTATCTTCGCAACTGGCGAGAAGGTTTCATCATAGTCAACTCCGGGAGTTTGAGTAAAACCCTTCGCAACCAATCGTGCTTTATATGTGTGTACGTTTCCATCCACGTCGGTCTTCTTCTTGAGTATCCGTTTGCACCCAGCGGTCTTACGTCCGGGCACATAATCAACCAAATTCCAAACTTGGTTGTCATACATGGATTGGATCTCGCTTTCCATTGCCTCTTTTCACTTTGCAGATTCCGAGCCTGCCATGGCTTCCTTATAGCTATTAGGTTAATCAAGATTTATTAGTGTACTATCACTAATATACGTGTCCCCTTCGGTAGTAATATGAAAACCATATAATTGGGGTTGAACTCTAACTCTTTTGGAACGTCTAAGAGGTAAGGACTCGTCAATTGGTTCAACCGGAGATTCCTCATCGGGTTGAGTGCCAGCGGTAGAGGTTCCTTCATCTATCAACTCTTGAATCTCTTCAATCTCGATTTGCCTCCCACTGTCTCCTTGGCTTATGAGTTCTCGCTCTCGGAAAACTCCTCTCCTCGCAACAAAGACAACATTGTCCTTCGGTCTATAGAAGAGATATCCAAAGGATTTCTACGGGTAGCCGATGAAAATACATCGCTCACTACGAAGTTCGAGTTTGTCATGAGTATCTCGTCTTACAAAAGCCTCGCAACCCCAAACCTTGATATATGCTAACGAGGGAGCTTTCCCTGTCCACATCTTGTGAGGTGTTTTGGCAACCTTCTTAGTAGGGACTCGGTTAAGGATATGGGCGGCAGTCTCTAAGGCATACCCCCAGAATGAGATAGATAGCGAAGCACGACTCATCATAGAGCGGACCATATCCAACAAGGTTCGATTACGCCTTTCTTCCACACCATTCAATTGTGGTGTCCTAGGTGGCGTTAATTGTGAAACTATTCCACACTCTTTTAGATAGTTGTGGAATTCAAGACTTAGGTACTCTCCTCCTCGATCGGATCGAAGCATCTTGATTTTCCTGCCCAATTGATTCTCCACTTCATTCTTGAACTCTTTTAACTTTTCAAATGTTTCTGACTTTTGCTTGATTAAATAGATATACCCATATCTACTATAATCATCGGTAAAAGTCACATAGAAGTGGTTTCCATCCTTTGTGGTTGATCTAAACGGTCCACATACATCGGTATGTATTAGGTCCAATAAACCCTCACCCCTTTCACATGTACTAGTGAAGGGTGACTTAGTCATCTTTCCAAGTAAACAAGATTCGCACGTGTCATCTTCCCTAAGGTCGAATGACTCCAACACTCCATCCTTTTGGAGTTGGGCTATGCGCTTCTTGTTGACATGTCCAAGACGACAATGGCACAAGGATGCTCTATCCATACTATTGGAAGAATCCATGCATAAAACATCATTTCCTACAATCATAACAGTTTCATAAATTCCATTACACGGTATTGCTTCAAAATATAAGACACCATTTAGATAAGCACAAATAGAACCATTCTCATTATTAAAAGAAAATATAAATCCTTGTCTAAACAAACCATGAAATGAAATGATGTTTCTTGCCATTTCTGGCGAATAGCAACAATTGTTCAAATCTAAAGATAAACCATTCCTAAGCACTAGAGAATACACTCCAATATTGGTCACAGGCAACGACCTTGTGTTCCCCATGATTAGATTTATTCTTCCATGCTCCACATCCTTATTTCTTCTTAGTCCCTGCAATTCAGAACAAATGTGGTAACCACAACCGGTATTGAGGACCCAAGAAATAGCATGAGATGAATCATTAGATTTAATTGTGGATATAACTGCGAAAGACGGCTTGATCTTTCCTTCCTTGATGGATTGGAGGTACTCTGGGCAGCTTCTCTTCCAATGCCCTATTTTGTGGCAATGGTGGCACACTACCTCCTTTGGGTTAGAAGTAGGCTTGGTGGGATCAACTTTTGTCCCACTAGTGGAGGAACCATCTCGGGACTTTCCCTTGTTGTAGCTCTTAGATGGAGCCTTCCTCTTCTTGCCTCTTCCTTGCCCAATGGCCAAAACAGGAGCAGCGGGTGGATTGGGAGTAGGTGCAACGGACTTGTCCTTGAGATTGCTCTCAGCAACCCTAAGGAGACCTTGGAGCTTGCTTAGGGTGACCTCTTCCTTGTTCATGTGGTAGGTCATCCTAAATTGGTTGTAACACGGAGGCAATGAGTGAAGCACCATGTCGATTGCTAAGTCTTCCCTAAAGTCAACATTTAACTTGCGAAGACGATCGACATACCTTTGCATCTTTTGTAGGTGCACGGTTAGAGATTCTCCATGACCCATTTTGGCGGAAATCATGTTAGTGAAAATCTCGTAATGCTCTTGTCTCGCGTTTTGATGGTATCTCTCCAACAAGTCTTGGTGCATTTCGTACGGATACATGTCCTCATAGGACTTTTGGAATTCGAAGTTCATAGTGTCTATCATGATGCAATGAACCTTCATTGCATCACGCTCATGAGGTTCAAAAGCGGTGATTTCAACCGGAGTAGCGATTTCAAGATTGATCTTCTCGAGCTTCTCATCGAGGACATACTCCTTGTCCTCGTAGCGAGCGATCGTGCGAATGTATCTTATCCATTCGCTAAAGTTCGTTCCATCGAAAGTCACCTTTTGGAAAAGGCTCATCAATGTGAACGAGCTAGCAGCAGCGTTGTTCAGGTTCGACATCTACAAATAGAAAGGACAAAGATAGATTAGAATTTGGATCCCTAATTTTCAACCAATAAGAAAATTAGGGCTAGGATCCAACAACAATATTTACATATTAGAAAAGGGATGTCGTAATCTAACATGCAAACAAATTGAAGGTACGTGAATGACGATTTACTAATTCTCCACCATGAAAACATAACTTTAAGTTCTAAATATATTGCGAATTCCTAGGTTTGGATGAGATTCATTGAACTTTTCAATGGCATGTTTAAATCTCGATATGCCCCTCTTGTTTGTGACTGGGATACCGAGGATCACAAAGTGGGTGTGAATTACCATGCAAATTCACATGGTGCCTTCATTGTAACGATCACCTATTCGATGTGCCGGTAAACCACACACGCTCCATCGAACTATGACAAACAATGAATCACCCTTTGCCACCTTTGCTTAGAACCAATTAGTGTGCCGGTAAACCACACACACTCCACTAACTTCTTAGCAAGGGTGCAAAGTGTAATTTCATGGGATTGCATCAATTCACTTTTCCTAAAGTAACTAGGATTGGGAATTTTGAAAAACATGTAGTTACCTTTTATTTCTTAGTATACTTTTAATGAGAAGATGAGGTTGCCCTATCCTACCCGTTCGGCTAACGACCCTCCACCGATCAAGCAAGCGGTGGGTGTGAGTGTACACCCATTAAGCGCCATTTTATAGGCAGCAACCTTATGCCCACCTTATAGACCGACTTCGTGAATGAGGCCTACTAACGGTAAGACTAGCATTTTAATTATGTATATATATATATATATATATATATATATATATATATATATATATATATTAATCTTGTAATATTATATTAGTATAGGGTTGAATTTTAGACTTGTAAAATTCCAGGGTTTGAAATTTAAATTGGCCAAATTAAACTTTTAATCACAAAACATAAATTTCAAAACTTGAGGGCAGGTTTTAAACTTTTCAAAACATATAGGATCAAACAACAAATAATTTAAATTAACATTTAATCACATAATTATCCATATTTGATTTATTTAATTATTTCTTGCAAAACAATTTACCAATTTAATTAAAATAATTAGTCAATTATCACATAAGGAAACTAATATTGAATTAATTGATAAATATCTTCAACTAGGTCAAGGATATACTCAAATATATCAAAAAATCAGATTTATATTGACCTAATTTGATTAAGGTAAGTTTCAAAAGGATAAACAGCAAGAAATTCCAAAATTAGCTCTTTCTGACGCTCGAACTTGCCGAGTACCACAATGGACTCGCCGAGTTGAGGCCTACTCGCCGAGTCCACTATGGGACTCGCCGAGTTCATCAGGCAGGAACACAAAAATCAAATTTTGCAAGCATCAAACAAGTAACCAATGCATCAATTCAATAGAAACCAATCTAGCCTCTGATACCACTGATGGGTTTTAGCCATATGAACATTCCTATGTGCACATACAAACCCTAATGCTTGGATCTAGATTTCTCTAATTGAACATGCTTGAATCCAAGACTTATAATGGTTATTCTAGCATAATAACATTGAGAATTCAAAGTTATAAGTTTACCTTGAATCACTTGTTTGATCTTCTTGTTCTTGGAGCTTTAGAGTCACAATTGTCACTCCTCTAATGGCTTACAAACACCAAATAGCAAGAGGATGATTTGAGAGAGTGGGGAAGGACTTAGAAATCGGCCAGGGTTTCCTTACACACAAGGGTGCCGATTTCCATGACTCCTAGGGTCTATTTATACTTGTAAGGCTCCTAGGGTTTTACCTTTAAACCCTAATGGGATAACTTAAGCCCTAAGCAATCCTAATCCCTTCATGATAACCCTTTGGACGGATTTTAGGATTATCCTAAGCCCTAAAATCTCCCACCATATCATCCATAAAGGATTACAGCCTAAAGTATAACTATCACACATTTGACAGTTTAAGTCCTTCTATTTAATTAATCTCTTTAAGTCACCAAATTAATTCCTAATTAATTTATGACTTATATTAATCAAATAATAATAATATTATTCCTTATAATATTTCAACTCTCATTGTAAATCATCCTATCAAGTTGCTATGGTGAATGCAACCCAAAAGGACCATGCTCAATCGGGTCAAATACTTGCTTAATATAGTTGCAGCCTTAGACACTATTCCAACACGAATTGCGAAAACTCTTACTACACTGACCCAGAAAGGAGTGGCCTTTGACTGGGAATAGAAACAAGAAAGAGCATTTCAAACTCTGAAGCGAGCCTTATGCACCACACCGATACTATCCCTCCCCGAAGGGATAGAAGACTTCGTTGTATACTGTGATGCATCCAACCAAGGGCTCGGTTGTGTTCTGATGCAACGAGGTAAGTTCATTGCTTATGCCTCGAGATAGCTAAATATACACGAAGTCAACTACACCACACACGATCTTGATCTGGGGGCAGTTGCGTTTTCCCTGATGATCTGGAGACACTGTCTGTATGGTACAAAGAGCACCATCTTTACATACCACAAGAGTTTACAACACATATTCAATCGAAAGGAGCTCAAAATAAGACAACGATGGTGGGTCGAGCTACTCAATGACTACGAATGCGAAATTCGTTATCATCCGGGTAAAGCCAACGTAGTAGCAGATGCCCTAAGTCAGAAAGAATATTCTGGTCGAAGGGTCAAATCGTTGACAATGACTATGCATTCACACTTGTCTACAAAAATTCAGGAGGCTCAACTTGAAGCCTTGAAACCTGAAAATGTGGCGGGTGAATCCCTTAGAGGAATGGATAAGAATTTAGAAGCCAAGGGTGACAGAGCCTTATATTTCGTTGACCGGATCTGGACACCGAAGCATGGTGGCCTCCGAGACTTGGTTATGACCAAGGCACACAAAACTCAGTATTTCGTCCACCCAGGTTTAGATAAGATGTATCTGGATCTTAAAAAGTTATACTGGTGGCCTAAGATGAAAGCAGAGATTGCTACCTCCGTGAGTAAATGCCTTACTTGCGCAAAGGTTAAGGTCGAATACCAGAAACCCCCCAGTTTACTATAACAACTAGAGATACCAGAATGGAAGTGAGAGCGGATCACTATGGACTTCATAACCAAGTTGTCCAAGACAACGGGTGGACTTGAATACCATATGGGTCATCATCGATAGATTGACGAAGTCTGCACACTTCCTGCCTATCAAAGAAACTGGCAAGATGGAGAAGCTTACGAGAACATACATTAGGGAAATCATACGAATTCATGGTGTTCCTATATCCATTATCTTCGATAGAGATAGTAGATTCACTTCGAGGTTCTGGCAGTCACTACAAAGTTCCTTAGGAACGAGGTTGGACATGAGTACAACCTACCATCCTCAGACCTATGGACAAAGTGAGAGAACCATCCAAACACTGGAAGATATGTTGAGAGCCTATGTGATCGACTTTTGGAAGGCATGGGATACTCACTTACCCCTTGTCAAATTTTCCTACAACAACAGTTATCACACGAGAATCAAGGCTACTCCATTTGAAGCCCTCTATGGTCGGAAGTGCAGATCCCCTCTGTGCTGGGTTGAGAAGGGTGACACCCAGTTAGCTAAAGGACAAGTACCTGAGAGCACTCATAGGTGTGACAACCTGATATTTTAACTACATGTAAACGACCTAAAAAGTCAAGTATTGTAACCACGTTAGTTGTAATAAAATTAACTTCGAAAATAAAATATCCAAAAATCACCAATTAAATTACCTATTATGATTAGATGTCATTAAACTGTGATCGTACGTAAAAAAAGTCCAAATCCGACTTCGTATAAGAAAGTTTGGAATTTTCCAAGTTCGGCTTAACGGCAGACGGCTAAAAACTCGAATCAGAGATCGAGCGACTTTCGACCGGAATGACCTAAACGTGAATCGAAGGTCTCAACAATGGTATTTCAGCGGTAAAAAGTCTGGCAAAAACCGACGTCAGATAAAGAAGTTATGAATTTCTAAAGAAATTTTCTTACCACGAACTTTTAAAAATAAATAATAAAAATAATTTCGGAATTTGCCGACGGAATCTAAACGAAAGTTGTAGAGTATGGTCTCACCTTCGCGTGGATATAAAGAACGTAGAAAACAGAGTTCGTATGAAGAAGATATGAATTTTTGAAGTTTATTAAATAATTAATATATAAATTTAATTAAAAAACCCCTTGGTATTATCCGAAGGGGAGTCACCAGATAGGGCCGAGTTATGCCTAGCGTAACCCCCGTACGCCCAGCGTACGCGGGGCCTTGGCCTCGGATCGTCCACGTCGCGCCTGTGCGAGGCTATGCTGCGTCGCATCCGAGCTCCGAGGCAGTCGAGGACTCGGTCACGCATGATGCACGTGTACGCCCCGCGTACACGCGTACGCCCAGCGTACGAGGTCGGTTCCCAGCCCCTATAAAAGGGATGCGAGGGTTCCGGGAAAATCACACAATTTCTCTCATTTCTCTTACGTTCTTGCCTCGTTTTCCGTGCCCGTACTACCTTGAAGCCCCGATCACTTTGCTCAAGTCCCGAAGGTCGTTTGTGCTCCCGAGATTCCCGAGAATCCCGAGGAAATCCACTTTCTCGAGCCGAAATTCGGTCCGGTTTTCATCCCGCAATCTCCGATCTTACAAGTGAGTTCATACCCCGATAATTCACACTTTTAAATATTTTATGAGTACTTTTACATGCTTTTAAGGGGGGCAATACAAGTAAAACACTCGATTATTATCGTGTGTTATATAAACTTTTACTATAAGCGTTTTATCAAAGGAATCATATGTGATTTAAAACTATTATAGGGAAACTTTCATATGCAAATTATACCACGATAACATTTTATCTTTTGAAATGAGAAACGATTTATGTATTTATATAAATCAGATACTTTTCTTATACTACATTTCTGTGTGTCGGTTTGGCACTATGAAAACTACACTTTTCATAACAAGTGAACATTTTCAGTAAGGGTTTATTATACAAACGAAACACACTTTAGGAAACTATAATAGGTATAGTTTTACGAGAATACTACGAAATTTTACATACATGGAAACACTATTTCAAGAAGCTACTTTCATATACAATAACGAACGAACGTTTTCACACGTAAATCTGTTTTATACTAAGTTTTGTGAGACATTAACTTCACGTACGTTTGAGTACACATTTCAAGTCATGTATAGATCTATACAGGCTTGAGAACCCGTGCTCTGACTGTTAGCTATAGTCCACCATTTGGGGTGACAAACGTCCGAACATTCCAACGCCTGAAGAATGTTGTGTATAGGCAGTCCTTGTCAATAGTATGGCTATAAAACTCACATAGAGTATTAAAAACACACTGATTTACGGGGTTTTTCAGACATATTGGAAATTTTATACGTACATACATTTACTAGAAACAAACATTTGTCCTGAAAGAAGGCTACATTTATACTAGTAGAAAATATAGGATTTTCTAGGATCAAGCAAACAAAGAACAAAAACATTTCATTTCATATAAACATTGTCATTAAATACTTATGAAACTCACCAGCTTAAATACTGATCTACTCTTTCAAAACTATTTGTATGTCCCAGGGATTCATTAATTACAAGTAACAACTAGGTTTTGGAGAAGGGACGCTGCGGTGCCAGTTTAATTTCATATTTTGACATCATATTGTAATTGATTTTGAACATGTACACTTTTAAACAATGTAAACTTTCAGTTATATATATGATGGTTGTATTGCTTTCTTTACTATGTATTCATTTTGTTACGTTACCACATGAACTCATCCGCCCCCGAACGTTTCCGCCGTTCCGGTTTGGGGGTGTGACAGATTGGTATCAGAGCAATGTTTATAGTGAACTAAGTATATCGAACCTCATAAGATATACAAACTATAAATGCTTAGGGACTCAAAGTCTCTGACAAAAGTTTTCGTACCTAAAATCCTTATTTCATATAAATATATTTTTTTTTGGTTATGAAAATCCAAAATACATGCATACAACGACATATTTTCATGATGAGAACTATACAAAAGTATTAAGACAAGTTGGACACTACGATTAGTTCTCGAGATATGTAATCAAATTTGGGACGAATATAGCCTGATCAACTATGTTTATCCGAAATTAGACTAACGTATATCAAGGAATGATTGTAGTGAGCAGCAAGTCAAAACTTACAAAAATTAGACACTAGTATCAAACGTACAATTTAAATACTATAGGAGTATTTGGTGCATACAATAGATTAATTAGTATTACATGTCTCAAGCTTTGTTCAAATCTTATAACCCTATTCTCGTATAGTCATATGGCTAGATTTCACCCGCATGGGGACCTCTACTACCCAAATCAAGGCAACGGAGGATGGATTGAGGAGGATCCGGAAGAGGGCGAAGTGCCTATCGAGTTGGATGGAGGGGACGACTCTGGTACAGACTCGGAACCAGAGATAATCAACCCTCCAGCCATTAGGAGGAACTTCCAAGGACCGACTCGTGTGTGGGGAAGTCACCTCGTCCACTGGAGCCAACAACAAGGGATACGCTCTCCCTATGGTATGTGTCGAGACTTTTACGACATCAATGAAGGAGGTTTAGCCGATCGAGCACTTCCGACGATGGTAGGTAAACTGGCCAACCAATCCTACCAATCGGGGGTTCAAGTAAACCGAATCCGAGAGGTCAACGTGGAAGTACAAGTCCACAGGGCCGATATCCACCGCCTGGATATGTTGCAGAATGACATCCACCTCCGTGCCGAAGCATTCCAAGCACAAACGAATGCAGCCCTCGTAGAGTTGAGGGAACAACAAGCCGCCTTCGATAGGCGTCTTATGGAGTCGAAGCAATCGGATGCGGAGTCGAGCTCCAGGCGCAACACACGTCGCAAGTAGTACTTGGGAAAACCTCAAATTTTGTTATAAGATAGGACATCGGCTAAAAGTTTTTACATCCTTTAAATTCTTGTAATCGGAGACCCTTTTAAGGGATAAATTTTCGTGATCGTTGTATCATCTATCATATTAATATCATTCGCGCACTATTACTACTACGTTGAGTATCGCGTTCAATCTTTAAAATATTATGGAAAAACCATACGCTTGTTCATATGTTCGGATTTACGAATAACCTTCGCTCTTCTATCTGTGAGACTCATACTATCATTTGTTGTTGAACTATATCAATTTAGTTCATAAGACACATTCATTATTCATTTATTCTTATCCATATCATCATCTTTTAAACGTATAGTCAAAGATGCCGCCACGCGGGAATCCCAGGCGTAACCCTAACAACGAAACACCGATACCACCACCATCTCCACCTCCTTAATTTGATGTTGTCATGTTCCAGGCAGCAGTCACTGCAGCTGTGGCAGCTGCCATGTCATAGATCAATACCCATGTTACTACCGATTCAGGAATTGGCATACATCCCTCCAACCATGGCGATAGTCATGGGCAACCCCGGGAGTGCACCTATAAAGACTTTACGAATGCTAAGCCCTGGATGTTTAATGGAACGGGTGGTGTGATGATTTTAAGGCAGTGGATTGAAAGAACGGAATCAGTTTTTGAAATCTGCTCCTATCCCGAGCACAACAAAGTCAAGTTTGCAACTTACACATTTACTGATAGGGCTTTAACTTGGTGGAATGGCCACGTTAAGGTACTTACCCTGATAGTGGCAAACTCGATAAGCTGGGAGAGCTTGAAGATCATGTTGATGAGAGAGTACTGTCCACAAGGAGAGATTCAAAAACTCGAGCATGCACTCTGGACTCTGGGAATGATTGGTACCGACATAGCAACTTGTACCAACAGATTCTACGAGCTGGAAATCCTTTGCCTAGATATGATTGCTCCTGAGAGCAAGAAAATAGAGCGATACATTTAGGGACTGTCGCCCCAAATTCAGTCAAGCGTGTTAGCTTCAAAACTTGACACTTTTGAAAGTGCCAAGGAGCTGGCACAATCGCTTATTGATTACGGAAATCATCAAAACTCAACAACTTCTGCACCAGAACCACACAAGGGAAACAACAGTAACAACAACAAGAAGAAGAGAGGGTGGAATAAATGGAAGGGTGGGTCTTCCCAAGAATCCTCGAAGAAACAACAACTAGTTGCCATAAACGTTGCGACGGTACCTACTACCGTTCCTACAAATCTCTACCCAACAAAGCCTTATGTGGGCAACCTCCCAAAGTGCACCAAGTGCAATTACCACCACCACGGACCGTGTCGAGAAATGCAGTGCTCCAACTGCAACAGAAAGGGGCACACTGTTCGTTTCTGCAAGGCCCCCGCAAAACCGATCACTCAAGTTCCCGGTGCTGGTGTGGGCCAAGCATGCTACGGTTGTGGTGAGGTGAGCCACTACAAAAGAATTTGCCCAAAGGCAGCAAATACCGGCGGAGTGGGACGAGTATTAGCTATTGGTCACGAGGAAGCCGTAGCTGATCCTACAGTAGTTGCTGGTACGTTTCTTCTCGATAATTCATATGCATGCATCCTATTCGATAGCGGAGCAGAGAGAAGCTTTGTGAGCCAAAACTTTATTCACTTACTTAAAGGTAAACCTAGCATGTTAGAAGAATCATTCACTGTAGAAATGGCAAATGGGAAAACAGAAAACACTAATTGCATATACATGGGTTGTACATTAACTTTAGACGTTCACTCTTTCCCAATCAACCTTATGCCAGTCCAAATAAAAAGTTTCGACGTTATAGTTGGCATGGATTGGTTAAGTCCTCTTCGCGCTGACATCATGTGCTTTGAAAAAGCCCTTCGTCTAAATCTCCCTAACCATGAAACATTAGTGATCTACGATGACAAATCAAGTACAAACCTTCACATCATTTCGTGCATCCAAGCTCGAAAGTGTTTGCGGAAGGATTATCAGGCATTTCTTGCACACATCGTCGATACGAGTCGGGAGGTAAAGGATATAAACAGCATCCTAGAGGTACGGGATTTCCCCGATATCTTCCCAGAAGAACTACCAGGATTACCACCACATCGTCAAGTTGAGTTCAGAATCGACTTAATTCTAGGGGCTACCCCTGTAGCAAAATTGCCTTATCGTCTGGCACCAGCAGAGATACAAGAACTTTCCAGTCAGCTTAACGAACTTCACCAAAAAGGATTCATCAGACCAAGTTTCTCACCTTGGGGAGCACCGGTCTTGTTTGTAAGGAAGAAAGACGGATCGTTCCGGATGTGCATCGACTACCGAGAGCTGAACAAACTCACTATCAAGAATCGTTACCCTCTACCCTGCATTGACGACCTATTTGATCAACTTCAAGGAGCGAGCTACTTCTAAAAGATAGATCTATGATCCGGATATCACCAATTACGAGTGCTAGAGGAAGACGTTCCCAAGACAACCTTCCAAACCCGTTAGGGACACTACGAATTTGTAGTGATGCCGTTCGGATTAACCAACGCACCAGCAGTATTCATGGACCTAATGAATAGAGGGTGCCGTCCTTACTTGGATTAATTCGTCATCGTATTCATCGATGATATACTTATCTACTCCCGAAGTAAGGAAGAACATAGTCAAAACCTACGGAGGGTCTTAGAAACACTACGATCAGAGAAACTCTATGCGAAGTTCTCTAAATGTGAATTTTGGATTCGAAGAGTGAAATTTTTGGGCCGCGTTATTAGAGAAAAAGGGATACATGTGGACCCCTCCAAAATTAAGGCCATTAAGAACTGGTCGGCACCAAAGACGCCTACGGAGATTCGTCAATTTCTAGGCCTGGCTGGCTACTATCGCAGATTCATAAAGAAGTTCTCTAGCATCGCGAAACCTCTTACTACATTAACCCAGAAAGGCGTGGTTTTTGACTGGGAAGCAAAACAAGAGAAGGCGTTCCAAACTCTGAAACAAGCTTTATGCACCGCACCAATACTATCCCTCCCCGAAGGGATGGAAGATTTTGTAGTGTATTGCGATGCATCGAATCAAGGGATTGGTTGTGTTCTTATGCAACGAGGGAAGGTTATTACTTATGCCTCCCATCAGCTTAAGACAAACGAAGTAAACTATACGACACACAATCTCGAGTTATGAGCAGTGGTATTTGCTTTAAAGATCTGGAGACACTACCTGTACGGAACGAAGAGTACTATTTACACCGACCACAAGAGCCTTCAACACATTTTCGATCAGAAGGAGCTCAACATGCGACAACGACGATGGGTCGAGTTACTCAATGATTACGAATGCGAGATTCATTATCATCCTGGCAAGGCCAATGTAGTAGCTGACGCCCTCAGTTGAAAAGAATACACTGGTCGGAGAGTCAAATCTCTGAATATGACCATCCATTCCCACTTATCCACACAAATTAAAGAGGCTCAACTGGAAGCTTTACAACCCGAGCATGTGACGGGTGAATCCCTGAGAGGAATGGAAAAGAATCTAGAAATCAAGGATGGTGGAGCCTATTATCTCATGGACCATATCTGGACACCAAGACATGGTGGTTTTAGGGATGTGGTCATGACTGAAGTGCACAACACGAGGTATTCCGTTCACCCAGTTTAAGATAAAATGTATTTGGATCTTAAGAAACTGTACTGGTGGCCTAACATGAAAGCAGAGATTGCTACCTTTGTAAGTAAATGTCTTACTTGCGCTAAGGTTAAGGTCGAGTACCAGAAACCTTCAGGATTACTACAACAACCAGAGATACCGGAATGGAAATGGGAATGGATCACTATGGATTTCATAACCAAGTTGCCCAAGACAACGGGTGGACTTGATACCATATGGGTCATCATCGACAGATTAACCAAATCCGCGCATTTTTTACCGATCAAGGAGACTGACAAGATGGAAAGACTTACAAGAACTTACATACGGGAAATAATACGATTGCATGGGGTTCCGGTGTCCATTATCTCCGATATAGATAGTAGATTTACATCAAGGTTCTAGCAGTCACTACAAAGTTCCCTAGGGACTAGATTAGATATGAGTACAGCCTACCATCCACAAACAGATGGGAAAAGTGAGAGAACGATACAAACTTTGGAGGATATGCTGAGAGCCTGTGTGATTGACTTTGGAAAGGCATGGGTTATCCACTTACCTCTTGTCGAATTTTCATACAATAATAGTTATCATACGTGCATAAAGGCTGCTCCGTTCGAAGCCCTCTATGGCCGCAAGTGCAGATCCCCTCTATGCTGGACCGAAGTTGGCGACCCACAACTAGCTAAAGGACGAGATACTGAAAGCCCTATCACCGGTCCAAAAATCATACGAGAAACGAAAGAGAAGATCGTTCAGATTCGTGAATGGTTGAAAGCATCTAGAGACCGACAGAAAAGCTACGCTGACCAACGGAGAAAACCTTTGGAATTCCAAGTAGGAGACCGTGTTCTATTGAAAGTCTCGCCATGGAAAGGCTTAATACGCTTTGGAAAGCGTGGAAAGCTAAATCCAAGGTACATAGGGCCTTTCTAGATTCTTGCCAGAATCGGCCCAGTAGCTTACAAACTTAATCTACCACGTGAACTTAGTAACATACACCCAACCTTCCACGTATCGAATTTGAAAAAGTGTCTGTCTGATGAGACTCTTGTTATCCCACTCGACGAGATCGAGATCAACAAGAGCCTCAACTTCATGGAAGAACCGGTAGAAATCATGGATCGAGAGGTCAAACAAACGAAACAAAGTCACATACCCATCGTGAAAGTCCGCTGGAACACCAAGCGAGGACCTGAATTCACATGGGAACGCGAAGATCAGATGAAACAAAAGTACCCGCATCTTTTTCTCTGATTCACTTGTACCTTTCTTTCTTTAAATTTCGGGACAAAATTCCCTCTAACGGGGGGATGATGTGACAACCCGATATTTCAACTACATGTAAACAACCTCAAAAGTCAAGTATTGTAACCACGTTAGTTATAATCAAGTTAACTTCGAAAATAAAATATCCAAAAATCACCAATTAAATTACCTATTATGATTATATGTCATTAAACCGTGATCGTACGTAAAAAAAACGCCCAAATCCGACTTCGTATAAGAAAGTTAGGAATTTTTCAAGTTCAGCTTAACGACAGACGGCTAAAAACTCGAATCAGAGATCGAGCGACTTTCGACCGGAATGACCTCAACGAGAATCGAAGGTCTCAACAATGGTATTTCAACGGTAAAAAGTCTGGCAAAAACCGACGTCAGATAAAGAAGTTTTGAGTTTCTAAAGAAATTTTCTTACTGCGACCTTTTAAAAATAAATAATAAAAATAATTTCGGAATTTGCCGACGGGATCTAAACAAAAGTTGTAGAGTATGGTCTCACCTTCGTGTGGATATAAAGAACGTCGAAAACGGAGTTCGTATGAAGAAGATATGAATTTTTGAAGTTTATTAAGTAATTAATATATGAATTTAATTAAAAAAAACCCTTGGTATTATCCGAACGGGAGTCACCAGATAGGGTCGAGTTACGCCCAGCGTAACCCCCGTACGCCCAGCGTACGCGAGGCCTTGGCCTCAGATCGTCCACGTCGCGCCTGTACGAGGCTATGCCCCGTCCCATCCGTGCTCCGAAGCAATCGAGTACTCGGTCACGCATGATGCACGCGTACGCCCAGCGTACGAGGTTGGTTCCCAGCCCCTATAAAAGGGATGCGAGGGTTCCGGGAAAATCACACCATTTCTCTCATTTCTCTTACGTTCTTTCCTTGTTTTCCGTGCCCGTACTACCCCGAAGCCCCGATCACTTTGCTCAAGTCTCGAAGGTCGTTTGTGCTCCCGAGATTCCCGAGAATCCCGAGGAAATCCACTTTCTCAAGCCGAAATTCTGTCCGGTTTTCATCCCGCAATCTCCGATCTTACAAGTGAGTTCATACCCCTATAATTCACACTTTTAAATGTTTTACGAGTACTTTTACATGCTTTTAAGGGGGGAATACAAGTAAAACACTCGATTATTATCGTGTGTTATATAAACTTTCACTATACGCATTTTATCAAAGGAATCATATATGATTTAAAACTATTATAGGGAAACTTTCATATGCAAATTATACCACGATAACATTTTATCTTTTGAAATGAGAAACGATTTATGTATTTATATAAATCAGATACTTTGCTTATACTACATTTCTGTGTGCCGGTTTGGCACTACGAAAACTACACTTTTCATTACAAGTGAACATTTTCACTAAGGGTTTATTATACAAACGAAACACACTTTTAGGAAACTATAATAGGTATAGTTTTACGAGAATACTACGAACTTTTACATACATGGAAATACTATTTCAAGAAGCTACTTTCATATACAATAACGAACGAACGTTTTCCCACGTAAATCTGTTTTATACTAAGTTTTGTGAGATATTAACTTCACGTACGTTCGAGTACACATTTCAAGTCCTGTATAGATCTATATGGGCTGCAGAACCCGCGCTCCGACTGTTAGCTACAGTCCACCATTTGGGGTGACAAACATCAGAACATTCCAACGCCTGAAGAACGTTGTGTATATGCATTCCTTGTCAATAGTATGGTTATAAAACTCACATAGAGTATTAAAAACACACTGATTTACGGGGTTTTTCAGACGTATTGGAAATTTTATACATACATACATTTACTAGAAACAAACATTTGTCCTGAAAGAAGGCTACATTTATACTAGTAGAAAATATAGGATTTTCTAGGAACAAGCAAACAAAGAACAAAAACATTTCATTTCATATAAACATTGTCATTAAATACTTATGAAACTCACCAGCTTAAATGCTGATCTACTCTTTCAAAACTACTTGTATGTCCCAGGGATTTATTAATTACAGGTAACAACCAGGTTTTGGAGAAGGGATGCTGTAGCGCCAGTTTAATTTCATATTTTGACATCATATTGTAATTGATTTTGAACATGTACACTTTTAAACAATCTAAACTTTCAATTATATATATGATGGTTGTATTGGTTTCTTTACTATGTATTCATTTGTTACGTTACCACATGAAGTCATCCGCACCCGAACGTTTCCGCCTTTCCGGTTTGGGGGTGTGACAACAGGTCCGAAAATCATTTGAGAAATGACGAAGAAGATCGTTTAGATCCGTGAACGATTGAAAGCCTCTAGAGACCGACAGAAAAGCTATGCTGACAAGCGAAGGAATCCTTTAGAATTCCAGGTGGGAGACCGAGTCCTTTTGAAAATCTCACCCTGGAAGGGATTGATATGCTTCGGAAAGCATGGGAAGCTCAAACCAAGATATATAGGGCCTTTCGAGATTCTCGCTAGAATCGGCCCTATAGCTTGCAAACTCAATCTACCCAACGAACTTAGTAATGTACATTCTACATTCCACGTCTCAAACTTGAAAAAGTGTCTGTCTGACGAGACTCTTGGAATCCCACTCGACGAGATCGAGATCAATGAGAGCCTCAACTTTGTGCAAGAACCTGTAGAGATTATGGACCGTGAGGTCAAGTAAATGAAGCAAAGCCGCATCCCAATAGTGAAGGTTCACTGGAACGCCAAGCGAGGACCGGAATTCACATGGGAGCGCGAGGATCAAATGAAATTGAAATATCCTCATTTATTCTCTTAGTTATTTGTAACTACTTTATTTGCTTAAACTCTAATTTCAGGATGAAATTCCCTTTAATGGGGAGATGATGTGACAACCCGGAATTTTCATTCGTACAAACGCTAAAGTCAAACACTTCAACTAAAAGTCAATTACATTTCTAATAATTGTTAGCCAATTTAAAGTCCGTTTGAGTGTTTTTCGTATTTATTCTTCAAACTTTTAGAGTTTGGGCCGTAAACTCCCATGTGGCCGTGAACTTATGCCTTAGGCATGATTTTACACTCCATCCTCTTCATTTCTCACTTCCACCATCAAGAACACTCCCCATTCTCTCTCAACTAGCATCCCGTTCTTCACCCGATCTTCCGAAAACATAAGTGTTTCTCGACTTGATTTGTTGTTATAACCTAACTTCTATTTGTTATGCATCATTTAATCCATTCATTATTGCTTTTCAACTAGAACTTCAAGTGTTCTTCAAAACACCAAGAACACATACTAGTGTTCTTGGACCTTAAACACCCAATCAAGCTTCTATCTTGTAACTACACTTTCCCGAGCTTCTTGTGTGCTTAATATGAACTTGATAACACTTGAAAATCATCAAAAATCATAAGATCAAAGGAGTTTACGGCCTTGGATACTAACCTTGATCCTTCCTAGAAGTGTTTAATACCTTAAACAACAATCAAAACGTGTCCCCATAAGAGTTTAAGGCCATAAACACATAAGCATATTGTCCTTAGTCCGTTAACTCTACAAAGTAGTCTTATTGTGCCTCTAATGCTTTCCTAAGGCTTGGACTTGATCATTAGATACTCAATCATGACTTATAAGACTCAAAACACAATATGGTACTTAGTACCATGAGTTTATGGCCATAAACTCATGGGCAAATGACCATGGACCGTAAACTCCATAAGGAGTGGTTCTTGGGCCATAAACTCCAATGCCATGCCATACAACCTTTAGATGCAACCCTTTGGTACCTATAACACTTGAATCAAAGTGTTTCCATGTCCTAGGGTGTCTTAACTTGATTAATTAGTTGGAAAATAACTAATTAGATACATATATGTTTATTATATGTTAACTAGGATCATTGTGTGTGTTCAAGTCCTCACTTGACACCTAGCACCTTGTCCAACACTTCCGTACAAACCACTCACTACAGGTGAGTTCATACCCCTTAATTAACATTTGAAATATTTTTCAATATTTTTAAATGCTTTTATGGGGTGGGGATACAAGCTGAACAAAGTTAGTTATTAGATCAATCACATGTGATTAATAACTAGCATTCAAATGGATTTTTCATACTTTAAACTGTTCTACCAAACAAATGACTTCAAATTGCTTATCAAACTATTTTACATGTTAAACTCTTTATCAAATTCACTTTTGTATGCTAAACCTTTCTTTTACAGTTTTCAAACTTATATATTGTTAAAACCATGTCTACTACATATATAGTTATATAAATAAGGTTTGAAGGACTTAGAACTGATAACCCACTTTACTTCCTATCCTTGTTTGGTTGTGGCCTTAAAGTAGTCAGTTGTTTGTTCGAGTGTTGTTGAATCCTTACTTATATGTTATGTATATATGTATAGATATAAAGACTTTTATCTCAGTTCAGTACATTCGGTCATACAAAGAAGTCTACTAATAAACTATAATAGGTATAGTTTAGGGTTATACTACTTACTACTCCTAGTCCAATGAAGCATACAAGAGTCAGTTCATTCATGAGTCATTACTTACTATGATGAGAACACATACAACTATACTATGATGAGAACATATACAACTATACTATGATGATAGCTTATACAACTATACTAGGATGAGAATATATACAACGATACTATGATGAGAAACAATACATTCATTACACAAGTACATACATTACATATATAACTATACGATAACATAAATGTGATACATTGTATTGGAGCATGCCTTCATTGACTATCCTACACCTTACTGCTAGATATAGTGGGAACGGCAGGTCTTCGGGTGTCAAATGTCATACCTTTTGACGACTTACACTGTCGTGTTTCCCAGTCGATAGTATGGTATAGTTAATCACATAATACCTTGATATAAATCCGGTTTAAGGTAGTTAGTATAGCAGTAGTTCCTATAATACAACACTACAGTACTACATTAATTTACCCTTTACATATATTTGGTGATCACTTCACTTAAACATTAGTGTATAAACTATATATTGATAATGATAGTTACACTTGGGAACATTACACACTTTTACAAGAAACAAACATACAAAACAGTTGTGCCTTGGTAGAAGGATACTTTTAGTAGAAAATATAGGATTTTCTAGGAGTTACAACCACTTACAAACATTCACATACTTTTACTACAAACGTTTACAAACTCGTACTTCAATCACCATTTCAAACAGTTTGATACAAACATAGACACTAAATACTTATGAACTCACCAGCTTTAATGTTGATAAACTCATTCAAAATAACTTGTATTCTCAGGTCATCATTAGACAGGTACCGATCATAGCTTTTGAGAAGATGGAGCGCATGCAAGACTCATCTTATATTTTAATTCATGTTTTGGTGTCTTATATACTACTGAACACACTTGTATTAAAATTATATATTTAATGCAATGGTTGATGTTGTTTACTTATTTGCTATTATACTGTGTTGTGATACTATAGATGACGTCCTCCGCCCCATAACGTTTCTGCTGTTCTTGGTTTTGGGGTGTGACATTGATCAAAGCCTCTAATTGACTCAATGTGTATGTTCGAAAGCCTTAATGAAAAGTTTCATACGAAGATTTCTTCCCAATCAGGCTTGTATTCACATTAGTCTTCTGAGCTACCTGAATCTTCTCACATGAGTTAAGAGTTTACTGTTTGGTCTAAAAATAACAGAGGTACATTTTGTTTCTTATACCAATTTTTTCATCTCAAAATTCTTACACAATCACACACGAAGACATATGTCCAAGAGGTATCTGATCAAACCAATCGTAACCTAGACATATCACAAATCTGTGTTTATGATCAGACATCATGAGACCATGATGAAAGTGAAACCCAAATTTCTCAACATTTAAGGAATTGATGGGGAACTATGTTCTAGGTTTTAACGAAACATTTGTTTATGTACCTACATTTGAAACTCCAAATCATATTCATTTCTTATCAGTGGTCTTGATCAAACATTCAAAACCCACGATGTTTGTTACCCAACACGATCCAGTACACAATTGTTTTTCTTGAATGTGATTTCAGTGTGAGTTTTATCGAAAATTCAATGTTAGTTTAGAGTTTATCAAAGCGAACTTGTCACTGACTACACTGGTCAAACAAGTAATTTATGTTACACTTACTCACCTTATGTTTAGGTTGATATGTAACGAAATTCATTAAGTCACCTCAAAAGCCTTTTAAAAGAAGCCCTTCGATACTTCTTTACAAGTATTCGATTGTAATTAACGGGAATGTACATAAGCTGTTGATTATCTCTCTTGATGATTAACGAAGAAATCTTTGCCCAGGATTTTAAATTCCTTCATTTCAAATTGAACTTTTGACATCACTAAATATCCAAAAAAAATTTGTTATTGCTTCTCATCTGTATTCTTTGAAACACTACACACACGAAATCCTTTAGGTTCTGAGTAATACCAACTCAGGTTGATAATTTCAAAAATCTGGCAAATGACTTTACTTTGAAACCCTAAAGTAAAAGAGCCTTACTTTCATACGAAGTGTTCCGACGGTTACTATTCCATTGGGGCAACCAAACCAGCCTGTTTGAGGGGACGTTTTGTATTCTGTCCGGGTTTTGAGGAGACATGACAGTTAGTTTATCACGCATGGTTACAGTACCATCATCATGATGCAATTTTCTCGGTGACACGTCAAGTTTCATTAAATGCAGATCCCACTAATATTTCAAAATCAAGGGTTACATATAAAAGGGGATTCAAGGGTTCATTATCAGTTTACACTTTCAAACTCAATAATTCCCAGATACTCTCTGATAAATATCAAGCTTTCAAACCCTAACAATGGCGACTACTGCTAATCTTGATGCAACTCTTTCTCACACCACTGATAATGTTACTTCTTTGCCGATTATGAAGATTCAAGGTACGGATTATCAAGTGGAGGCAAATGTTTCTCAATACCCTGAAGAAATCAAGATGCTAATCGTTGCTTTGAGGAGTTATGTTCTGTCAAAAGCTATGTTCAACTCGTTTTTTGTTCCACTTTCATGGATCTCTCAAGTTGGATCAACTGCTACCTATTCAAAATCTTTGCATGCAGTCACTTTCAATTTGGTGAATGATAAAATGGTTAGACTATCCAAGAAGCTTTTCTGTTAGATTTTGGACATCCCTAATTCCCCACCATATGTCAATTTTACCTTTCCACAAATTGTACACATGTTTAATGAAATGGGCCATCAACCTCAACTATCAAAGATAAGTGACTTCAAGAATTATGGTCTTCCTATTGTTTGGAATTTCTTGTTTGGTATTTTCTTGAGGTGCTTGACTGGAAGAACAGTTGGTTTTGAAAAAGGGAGAATGGAGGTTTGTGCCATGGTAGCAGGGCTTTATTATGATCTTCAAGTGGATTACTCTGCTCAATTGTGGAAAGAATTTTTGAAGAGTATCGTAAACATGAATGCTCTTCATGGCATTTCGTGTACGAGATATTGGAGCTTGATCTTGCAGGATTTTTAAAAGAAGGAGGGGATTATGATTCCTATGTGTACAGTTGTACGAAGGATGCAACTGATGATGCTGAGGAGTTTCTTGTTGTAGCTCGTATTCCAGATGCAATGCTCAAACAAGTCGATCCAACGAATAAAGTCTTAGTGGCTTATTTGCAAACAATTGATACAGCTATTGAGACTGAAATTCTATAGGCAAGAGAAGAGACGAAGTCAAAATGTATGAAGAAGACTGATGCTGGTTCTTCTGAGAAACAAATCAAGGAGTCTAAATCTACAAAGGTTCCAAAGAAGTTACCAGTTACTGAAGTAGAGCCAACTTTACACGAAGTTTCAGTTGCTGATACACCCTTAACTCAAAAGGAAATTATTCCTTCGAAGACCGATTTTTTTCGAAGAATCAAAATGAAATCAAAGCACAAGAACCGATCTCCACTCACAAATTTTGTCCAAAAGCCACAGGTTACTCATTAAGGACTTCTATTTCGTGAAATTCCAGCACATGCTTCACCATCATCAAAGAAACGAAGGGCTGCTGATATGGCTAAACACATTTCCAAGAAAAAGAAGAAGAAGAAGAAAAGCAAAATGATCATCTCTTCTGAGTGTACAGCTGATGAAGATGATACATTTACAGAAACTCCAGAAGCCAATCTTAACAAAGAAACTTCTACTCCTGCACAGAAAACTGTTATACCACCCGAAGATTCGGTTGCCAAGTCATTATCTAAGGAGGCCCGAACTTCTGACATTCTTGTAAACGTATCTAATACGGATGCAAATGTCATCATGGGTGAGGATGATTCGAAGAAAGAAAACCAAGGTAAACCTTCGACTGTAACCTCAGAAACCTTTGTTTCTTTTCCTCCACACATTACACCTGTCATACCCACTACTTCCACTACTAGTTCTCCTACTTTCTAAAACATTATCCAACAACCAATTACTTCTCTTTTTTCTTCTCAATCCACTGATCCACCCACAACCACTTCACAAATTCAAGAGTCTATTTTTATGGAATCTGAGCATGAATCGAAATGTTTTGGAGGAACTTTTGAGAACTTGGAATTTGATGAAGAAGAAGCTGATTTATGCTTATGACAATGAAGCGGTTTAAGATCTTGAATACAAACCTGCATTTAATTCTTCAGTCACAAGAAGATCTTGGGGGAGGTAATTCAGTAACCAGTTTAGAAGTTGAAGGTTTGTTAAAACTGCTAGAAGGAAGGATCACATCAAAAGTTTTGTGCATGATCAAAGACTCTGAGTCTCTTCTTTTAGAGAAAGTTGATATTTGTGATCATAACAATGAGATAAAGGTGAATTCTCAGAAGTCTACATTTGAAGGTGATTTGAAAGAATTGAGAATGGTGACAAAGGAATGTCATGTATTGTTCGTCCAAGATGTTAAAAAGGTGAGAGAGGATGTTAATTTTAAACTTCAAGAGCATCGCCAAGACATGGAGAAAGAGATTGCATGTGTTCACACATAATTTGCATCTTTAAATCAGAAGGTGGACATAATTTGTGATGTTGTTGTTGGATAAGGTGTCTAAGTCCATAACTATTTCTGGTATGTACTTGACCCGACCCGGCATGGTCCATTTGGGTTGCATGGCATCATGCAATTGGATAGACTAAATGAGAGAAATAACACTTGGAGATTATTAATATATTATAAGTTCTAATATATTAATAATATTATTTGATTAGCTTGATCAAGAATTAATTTAGAATTAATTATGTGATCAAAAGATAACTAATTAAATATATGGGTTGATTATGTAAATCATCCATATCTTGTATAGTGGGCTAAAAGGCTCCATGGACTATCAAGTTGGGTTCCACCCATAGGATGCTCCATGGATGCTCCATGGGAGTTACAAACCCATGGGTCATGGAAATGAAGAGTCATGACACATTAGGGTTTAACCCTAGATGTGTCAACACTATATAAGTAACATGTTCTCCACCTAAAATCGGCTACACTAAGAAACAAGAGGGCTTGGCCGATTTTGAGAAGTGTGTGTTCTCTCATAAGTTCTTCCAAGAGCATTTGGTGTTGTGTGAAGCATTTGAGGCATCACACTTGGGGTGCTAGGCTCACAAGGTTTCAAGGAACACAAACAACAACAAGGTAAGTTATTCTATCTATACTTTATGTTAAAATTGTTCCCCATGTATGCTAGATAGGAATATAACCTTGGAATTCAACTTTGCATGATAATTAGACAAACATAGATCCAAGGTTATTAGGGTTGCATGTACACTTAGGAAGTGTTAGAATGCTCAAAACCCATCAGTGGTATCAGAGCCTAGGCTTGTTTGCTCTTATTTGTGCTTAAAAGTTGAAAAAAGAATCGGAAATCTTGCTGTTTGCGAATGGACTCGTCGAGTCTATAGGGGGGACTCGTCGAGTTCATGAGTATCTTCAACCAACTCGGCGAGTGAGTTCATGCACTCGGCGAGTAGGGTCGACTGATTGCAGAATTTCGATTTAGTTACTGGAAATGAATTAAAAACATTACCCTAAACTATTTTGGTAATTGAAAACTTGTTTTTGGTGGTGTAATGTCTTTGCTAATTCATTTACAACAACTAGTTATCAAAATTACAAAGTTTTAAATGTAATTTTTGATTGTGTTCATATTCATGTTCTTGTTCTTATGATGTTTTAGATGATCATAGGAATTATTTGTAACCTATGTGGTAGATTAATTCTTGATCATAATGTGTTTTAATGGAGTCCATAACTTATCCTTAAGTTATGGAAAACCAAGAGTCACACTTGAATTAAAACCATTAAAAACACAAGAGTTAGAAAAATGAAGAGTCTTCATTTTATTACTCTATTAAACTCATAAGTTACAAGAAATGAAAAGTTTTGAAAGTTACAAAACTTGCCCTCAAGTTTTGGAACAAGTAAAGTTAAGTTAAAACTTTAAGTTCCAACCCCTAGAATTTTAAAAGTTAAAATTCAACCCTTATACTTATATTATGATGATTTAATAATTATATATATATATATATATATATATATATATATATATATATGTATAAGAATAAAGTCGTCTTACCGCTAGTACGCCTCATTCACGAAGCCGGTCTATAAGGTGGGTATAAGGTTGTTGCCTATAAAATGGTGACTTAATGGGTGTTTACTCTCACCCACCGCTTGCTTGACTGGTGGAGGGTCGTTAGCCGAACGGGTAAGACAAGGACTTATAAATTCTCATTCAAAGTATGATGAATATAATAAAGTAACTAAATGTTTTATTAAATTCCCAATCTTAGTTACTTTAGGAAAATGTGAATAAGGTGCTAATCCATGAAATTACACTTTACACTTTGTCTAAGTCGTTGGTGGAGCGTGTGTGGTTAACCGGCACACTAACTTGGACTTAACAAGGTAGGTAAAGGGTGACTTAAGGTTTATTATAGTATCGGTGGAGCGTATGTGGTTTACCGGCACATCGATTGAGTGATAAACTTTAAGGGTACCAAGTGATTTGCATGGTTACTTCACACCTCGTTTTGTGATCCTCGGTATCCCAGTCACAAAACTTGGAGGGCACTCTCGAGATTGAAACATGCCTTTGAAAAGTTCATTGGATCTCAAAGAATCTAGGAATTTCTAAAACCAATAAAAACTAAATATCTAATATTTCAGTTTTCGTGGTGGAAATTGGTGAATCGTCATTCACCTACCTTTCAAATATGGTATAGCTTAGATTACGGCATACCTCTTCTAAGTTATATTATATTGTGAGTGGATCCTAGCCTTAATATTACATTTGGGTGTTTTATTAAGGACTCCCTTAAATCTATACTAAACTTGTTCTTCTCTTTCAGATGTCTTCAAATAATGCTTCTGGCTCGAATCCTAATGGCTCCTTTACTCTTATGAGTTTGTGTGGGAAAGTCACCTTTGATGGATCCAACTTCAATAAATGGATCAGAAACATCAGGATGATTACCTGCTACGAGGACAAAGAATATGTCCTTGACAAGGAGCTTAAGGAAATTGATGAGTCCACTGCAACTCCCCAGGAGATCGCTGACTTTCATACTCATGAAAGAGATGCAACCAAGGTGGCTTGCATCATGTTGGCCACAATGACAGCTGAACTCCAAAAGTCTTATGAGGATTTCTACCCTTATGAAATGCACCAAGATTTGATGGAAAGATACCATCAAAGTGCACGACAAGATAGGTACGAAGTCAACTGCTCCATGATAACAACCATGATGAAGGACAGAGATTCCGTCACGAGCCACATGCAGAAAATGCAAAGGTATGTGGATCGTTTGCTGAAGCTTAATGTGAACTTCCCTGAGGAGCTTGCAATAGATATCATTTTGCACTCCTTACCATCGTGATATGATCAATTCCGCATGACATATCACATGAACAAGGAAGAGGTCACCCTCAGCAAACTTCAGGGACTTCTCAAGACCGCAGAAACAGGTCTTAAGGGGAAGTCGGTTGCTATCACTCCTACTCCAGACTCAACTCCGATCTTGGCAATCGGGCAAAGTCGAGGGAGGAAGAGAAAGAGATCTTCGAAGGGTACCAAGGCTCGGACCCTTGATGGCTCTTCTTCAAGTGGAACCAAGAAAGGTTTCATTACTCCTTCTTCTGACCCAAAAGAGGCTGAATGCTTCTATTGCCATGAAAAAGCTCATTGGAAGCGGAACTGCCCAAAGTACCAGCAGGATGTGAAGGATGGGAAAGTCAAACCCAACCATGCAGGTATTTACACTATCATTTCTAATAACTCACCCCATTCAAAATCTTGGGTCCTTGATACCGGTTGCGGTATTCATATTTGTTGTGACTTGCAGTGACTAGGAAGAAGTGAGAATGTGGAGCAAGGAAGAATAAACTTAATCATGGGGAATAGGAAAGTTACACCTGTCACCAAGATTGGAGTTTATACTTTATCGCTAAGTTGTGGGTTAAATTTAGATTTGAATAAATGTTGTTATTCGCCAGAAATGGCAAGAAATATTATTTCCTTTCATGCATTGTACAAACAAGGTTTCACCTTTTCGTTTGATAATGAAGTTGGTTCGATTAATGCTTTCTTTAATAATGTTCTTTATTTTAAAGCATTACCTTGTGATGGTGTGTATGAAGCTGTATCTGTTGTAGATAACTTAGGAAATAATGTTCTGTGTATTGATTCTACTAATAATAATAACTTGGATAAAGCATCATTATGGCATTGTCGTCTTGGACATATAAGCAAGAAACGCATAGGCCAACTCCAAAAGGATGGAGTCTTGGAGTCATTTGACCTAAAGTCAAATGATAGTTGCGAATCATGCTTACTTGGAAAAATGACAAAGTCACCCTTCACAGGCTCGTGTGAAAGGGGTGAAGGTTTGTTGGACCTTATACACACGGATGTGTGTGGGCCATTCAAACATGCCACAAGGGATGCTAATCGTTATTATTTGACTTTTACTGATGATTACAGTAGATATGGATATGTATACTTAATCAAGCATAAGTCAGAGACTTTCGAGAAGTTTAAGGAATTTAAAAAGGAAGTCTAGAATCAATTGGGCAGGAACATTAAGATGCTTCGATCCGATCGGGGTGGTGAGTATCTTAGTTCAGAGTTCCTCGACTATCTAAGGGAATGTGGGATTGTCTCACAATTGACACCTCCCAGGACACCGCAGTTGAATGGTGTGGCTGAGAGGCTTAATCGAACCTTGTTGGACATGGTTCGTTCCATGATGAGTCGAGCTTCGCTACCAATCTCATTCTGGGGGTATGCCTTAGAGACTGCCGCCCATATCCTTAATCTAGTCCCTACAAAGAAAGTTGCCAAAACTCCTCACGAGATGTGGACTGGTAAAGTACCTAAACTAGACCACATCAAGATTTGGGGTTACGAGGCTTTCGTGAGACGCGAGACTCATGATAAGCTTGAACCCCGAAGCGAGAGGTGTATTTTCATCGGCTACCCACAGCAATCCTTTGGTTACCTCTTCTACAGACCTAGTGACAATGTGGTCTTTGTAGCAAGAGGAGGAGTCTTTCGAGAAAAAGAGTTTATAAGCCAAGGAGACAGTGAGAGGCAAGTTGATCTTGAAGAAATTCAAGAGTCAAGTGGTGAAGGAACTTCAAACTCTAGCCCTCAACTTGAGGAGGAAACTCCTGTTGAGCCAATTGACGAATCTGTACCTCTGAGGCGTTCCACGAGAGTTAGGAGTGCACCTGAGCATTACTATGGATTCCATATTACTGCAGAAGGTGAGACACTTATTAGTGATGGGACACTAGTAAGTCAAGATGACCCTAACAGCTACGAGGAAGCCATGGCAGGCCCCGAGTCTACTAAATGGAAAGAGGCTATGGATAGCGAGATACAATCCATGTATGACAATCAAGTTTGGAACTTGGTTGAGAATGTACCAGGTCGAAAGACTGTAGGGTGCAAATGGGTCTTCAAGAAGAAGATCGACATGGATGGTAAAGTACACACTTATAAGGCTAGACTGGTTGCAAAGGTCTTCTCTCAAATTCCTGGAGTGGATTATGATGAGACCTTTTCTCCGGTAGCCAAGATTAAGTCTATTCGGGTTCTGTTAGCCATAGCCGCATTTCATGACTATGAAATTTGGCAAATGGATGTCAAAACCGCTTTCCTTAATGGGAAGTTGGCTGAAGATGTTTACATGAGTCAGCCAGAGGGTTTTGTCAGCAACAAGTACCCTAATAGAGTGTGTAAGCTTGAGAAATCCATTTATCGATTAAAGCAAGCACCTCGCAGATGGAATCTTTGCTTTGATGAAAAGGTCAAGGAATTTGGCTTTTCTAGGAGTGAAGATGAATCTTGTGTATATGTCAAGGCTAGTGGGAGTATAGTTAGCTTTTTGGTATTGTATGTGGATGACATACTACTCATAGGAAACGACATTCCAACCCTGCAGGAAGTAAAGTCCTAGCTTGGAAAGTGTTTCGCTATGAAGGACCTTGGTGAAGCTGCCTATATTTTGGGGATAAGGATCTTGAGAGATCGGAGTAAAAGACTAATTGGACTTAGTCAAAGGACCTACTTGGATAAGGTGCTGAAGAGATTCAGAATGCAAGACTCCAAGAAAGGAGAGTTGCCCATCCAGAGTAACGCCAAACTGAGTAAGACACAAAGCCCTAGCACTGGGGCTGAGATAGCACAAATGAGTTGAGTACCTTATGCTTCGGCTGTAGGATCGATCATGTATGCTATGACGTGTACTCGACCTGATGTAGCTTTTGCCCTGAGCATGGTTAGCAGGTTTCAGGGGAACCCTGGCAAGGCACACTGGACTACGGTAAAGAATATTCTCAAGTACCTACGAAGGACTAAGGACTGGGTCCTTACCCTCGGTGGGAGTGATGACTTGAGAGTTGTAGGGTATAGTGATGCTAGCTTCCAGACTGATAGGGATAACTTCCGCTCTCAGTCGGGCTGGGTCTTTACCCTAAATGGAGGAGCAATTTCTTGGAAGAGTTCCAAGCAAGAGACAGTGGCAGATTCTACTTGTGAATCAGAGTATATTGCAGCTAGCGAGGCGGCAAAGGAGGCGTTATGGCTGAGGAACTTCATTGGAGACCTTGGAGTTGTACCAGCTATTAAAGAGCCAATGGAAATTTTCTGTGATAGTGAAAGTGCTGTTGCCTTAGCCAAGGAACCAAGGGATCACGGGAGATCCAGACACATCGACAGAAAATACCATTTCATCAGACATCGGATCGAAGAAGGACTCCTCGTGGCAAAGAGGGTATCATCAGATGAGAATCCGGAAGATCCCCTCACGAAGGGACTGACTCGGGTTAAGCATCTCCAGGATGCTCGGAGCATAGGGCTGAAGGATGATATTATATTTAGTAGTTAGATAACCTCGAAATTTGTAAAGTGTAATTGACATTTGATGATGAATAAAAGTGTTTTATTTATGAGTAAAGTGTTGCTATCTCTTGTCGATCGTTTACTATATTTCTTTTGCATGTTTTGACTTCCAGAATAATTTTGTTTGGTATAACATATTATTCAAACCTCCACAGTCGGTCATATGTCGGAAGTAGGTATGAATCAAGACTGTCATGTTTGGTTGTAGAGGTCTTGGAGAAGGCTACAACAATCATGAGTGCTCATAAGTTCTGAGCATTGGACTCAACCCACGCTCACTGGAATCACTTCATGGAATTCTATCTCGAGTGATCGTGAGACGGTAATATCATATAAGTCTTTAAACCTAGAGATATGATTTGTTACTTACAAGTTGGTTATGCATTGATTGTACGAAAAATGCATTGGTAACTCGATGTTATAAATCGCGCTCTTGTGTGTAATTCAATGAGTAGTAGAACAAACATATGAGTCGAAGTTTATCTGTTCCTTCTTGGATTAGAAGCTGATATCTGGGCCCCTCGATGATTTTGTTTTGACCTATGTACCGGGCCCGGTCAGAACTAAAATTGATGTGTTCAATGAAGTTCTTTGTCAAACAAATCGGAAATCGGGAAACAAATTGTTGGACAATAAGTAAGACATTGTTCTATGTATTTGTCCGACTGATATCTAGAACAGAGGATTATATGATCACTTATCTTAAATGGCGTACCATCATCTTCTCAGTTTCGAGAAACCTTGTAAAGAGCTACGATTGCCGATCGGTTCCTGAAGTCATACTTGCAGTAACAGTTATTAGACTTATCCAAGTGGGAGACTGTTGGATAAGGTGTCTAAGTCCATAACTATTTCTGGTATGTACTTGACCCGACCCGGCATGGTCCATTTGGGTTGCATGGCATCATGCAATTGGATAGACTAAATGAGAGAAATAACACTTGGAGATTATTAATATATTATAAGTTCTAATATATTAATAATATTATTTGATTAGTTTGATCAAGAATTAATTTAGAATTAATTATGTGATCAAAAGATAACTAATTAAATACATGGGTTGATTATGTAAATCATCCATATCTTGTATAGTGGGCTAAAAGGCTCCATGGACTATCAAGTTGGGTTCCACCCATAGGATGCTCCATGGATGCTCCATGGGAGTTACAAACCCATGGGTCATGGAAATGAAGAGTCATGACACATTAGGGTTTAACCCTAGATGTGTCAACACTATATAAGTAACATGTTCTCCACCTAAAATCGGCTACACTAAGAAACAAGAGGGCTTGGCCGATTTTGAGAAGTGTGTGTTCTCTCATAAGTTCTTCCAAGAGCATTTGGTGTTGTGTGAAGCATTTGAGGCATCACACTTGGGGTGCTAGGCTCACAAGGTTTCAAGGAACACAAACAACAACAAGGTAAGTTATTCTATCTATACTTTATGTTAAAATTGTTCCCCATGTATGCTAGATAGGAATATAACCTTGGAATTCAACTTTGCATGATAATTAGACAAACATAGATCCAAGGTTATTAGGGTTGCATGTACACTTAGGAAGTGTTAGAATGCTCAAAACCCATCAGTTGTCACAAAGTTTGCTAAGTTGTATGAAAGTTTGAGTCCTCAAATAGCTCAACTTTTTTTATGGAAGTTCTCACATTGTTAAAGGAGCTCAAAGCCTTATCTTCAAAACCAGCTTCGTCTTCTCAACTATCTTAGGATGATCTCTTCTAGAAATTTTCTCAATTCGAAGCACTACTTCTCCAACAGTTGGCTCCTGTTTCCCACATATCCAGCCTTCTTCTAACAACAAATGCCCCTCCTGTTTTTACAGGGGTGCAAGGGGGAGAAAGAAAGGGTGAAGTTTCGAAGGCTGGAGGTGATGATGCGAAGGTGGTAGGAAAGGTATTTCCTTCGAATATTCCAACTACACAACCAATTATAGTGTCTGCTGGTCCAATTTCATCAACAGTAATAACAACTATGCCAATTACAAGACCAATTTTGAAAGGAATTGTGATTGGTAAATCTGCTGATGTTGGTGGGAGTGATTCAAAAGTGAAAGAAGTAATAGAAGACTCATATTCGAAGGCAAGAGGAAAATCTATTTTGATAGAAATGTCAAAGGAAAAAAAGAAGGTTGAGGCTGAGGCTGAACTGGAGAGGATGAGATTAGTACATAATATAATGACTCAAAGAGCAAGTGATCCTACACGGATGAACAAAGGTGATCAATCAAAGCGGTATAAATATGAAACAATTGAAGCCAAGGTTGCATTTAATCATATGTATTTATTCGAAAAGAAGCTAAAACAAAGCTACATTGTCACGAATACTAATGCAAGCCAATTGGACTTACCAATCAATGAGATGATGTTCATCATGCCCCAGTTCAAAGCCAAAAGCAAATTCAAAGAGAAGGATGAAGGAACTCATATAAAAATCAGGTTTCACATAGTCCTTGCGAAACCAACTGAAGAGGTGTGGTCGTTAGTAAAGATAAAGAAAAATATCAGCATAAAGAAGGATGTTGTTTTTGAAAACATAGTCCAAAATATGAAATATGTGGTGACCAGGGCGAATGGGAATGTTTGTGAAAATTTTATGAATGCTTAACATTAACTGATGTGGATTTGGCTACAGCTAAAGGATTGGAAATTACAACTCCTATGGCTCCTTCGAAGAATCAAGCAGATTTAAAGAAGTATGTTGATGGTGAAATTAGTTTGAAGCCTTTTGGATTAGTCTTCTCAGGGAAGGACAAGTCTGGAAAATCAAAACGATTTTTGTTACAGGCCAGTGAGGTGGAAAGGTACTCAACTTCTCAATATACGAACCTAATCGTTCGTATGAATCATTGTGCGAAGAATAATGAAGGAGATAAAAAGGAACTTAAGAAGATTATCTCATGGTACACTAAGATACGAAGAGTGATGTTGTATTCCATTCAACTGCTTATGAATTAAAGTCTTCGACTATGATTACAAATGGGGAGATTGTAAAGGTTGTTTTGATGTAATTAGTCGAAGCATACTTTGTACCCTTCTTATGATTTGTAATCTATTTTACTTAGGTGCTTTTATACGAAGCTTTAGATTTAACGCCTTAATATATTTTTGTACGCTTTATGTATCCTATAAATAGAATCATTTACTAGAGTTAGACAACTTTAATAGCCTTGTCTATTTTTCTCTGTAAACACTCAAAGCGTAATAGAGCTCAAGCGAAATCTTATTTAAGTCTTGTGTTCAATTACTCATTCATTCTTCAATATCAACTCTGATTTATTTTATACTAGATTCATTGATTCATCAGATTTAATTAGTGAAAATGCTTAATAATTAAAATAATTATATAAGATTGAACGTATTCATATTATCAAACAATATATTTTCTTCGTAATTCTCACAGAATATCATTATCCACACGTCCACACAATAGATGTCAATCCACATTTGAACCTCTGTCTCTTTCTCTCTCTCTCTCTCTCTCTCTCTCCCTCTATATATATATATATATATATATATATATATATATATATATATATATATATATACATTGAATGTGAAAATAAATGCAAAGAATATTAGAAAAAATAAGATGAAAAATGTCCGCACAATAGTTGTTGTATTTTTGATGGTATATATATATATATATATATATATATATATATATATATATATATATATATATATATACATTTTAAAATTCAAAAATAATATATATATATATATATATATATATATATATATATATATATATATATATATATATATATATATATATATATATATATATATATATTAGTCATATTTTGAATTTTAAAATGTATAATTAAGAAAGTTCTTTTATAAAAAATCAATTATGTATAAATGAATCATTAAAAGTTGTAAAAACTTGAAAGACGTGAATTATATATATATATATATATATATATATATATATATATATATATATATATATATATATATATATATATATATATATTACAAGACTAATTATTAGGCAAATATAAAAAACATGTATATTGATGTATTTTTTGGTATAAAATTGATACTAGGTGTAACAATCAGTGTGTTACACGTGTTAATTAAAAAAAGTTGTATTTGAAAATATAAATATTAAGTATTTTTTATAGAAATGTCAAATATCAACGTGTAAACATTAAGTATATTTTTAAATTAAAATTTCAAAGTAAAAGGCAAACAAAATGATAAATAAATAAATAAATTTAATTTACACTAATAAAACCAACTACGGATAAATAATTATATTTTGGTCATATAACCGTTTTTTTAGTTTTATTAATGAAAAATTACAATGTTTGATTACTTTTCCTAAGTAGACCATTTTGGCCCAAAATAACAATAAACTTTGAAAGAAACATATCAATTTTATATTATGTACATTGCAGGAAACATATTAAAATTTGAAAATATAAGAAAACAAATTAATGACACTTGAATTACTTTCTATAACCTATAATAGTTAATGAATAAATTGAAAATTACCACAAAATGACAAGTAAAAATTAATTTCTAATAATAAACCATAGAATGACATGTGGCAAAATAATGGGAGTGTATATCAGATCACAATTTTAAGGATTATATTTTAGAAAAAACTATTAAGTTTCAGTTTGAAATGAAAATTAATATCTTTTGAGCATTTATATGCTAAAAGATATCATCATTTAAAAATTATCCATCAATTCCTTAGAGTTACCATATTTACTAATTAGATGTGATTTCACCCAACAAATCAAAAGCCCAAAATTTAGGATTGAATTATTGTAGGACACGTCACAGATGTACTTTTATATTTGTAGATCTTTTACTAGATAAGGCATAATTAATGTTGGCTACATCATTTATATTAAATTTTGTAGCCAAAAAAATAAATTTTCGGGCCTTTTGACTGTTTATTCAAATGTGTAACATCCCAAAAATACTGATAAAAACTTTTGTTTCTAAAATAGTCAAATCCATACATCATATGTTTCAAAATCAATCATGGTATAAATGTATCAAAATCATTAGAGTAACATAATAATCATCAGTGTGGAAGGTCAAAAAGGGAATTTTGTGTAGTCAAGCCAAGCCCTTCCCTTTGGAACTGGAAGTACTTGAAAAATATTTAAACCATAAATTGTAAGCACAAAGCTTAGTGAGTTCCTTAAAATACCACATTCCATACACATGGGAGCAACCTAACATTAAAATAGGCACAACCTAACATGCAAATGGGCCCATCCCAATATACATATAAATGGGCGCAACCTAACATGTAAATGTGCCCAACCCAACATATATATAAATGGGCCAATACCAACATACGAATAAATGGATACATTCCAACATACATACGCAAGAGTCACAAAGACGGATAACATGATACATAATATAGTGAAAAGACTCACCCATCACACAAAATCAACTAAAATACAACTCATTGTCACATGAACGACACTACAACACACCTATTGAATCAAACAAGGTCCTACCTCAGTCTAACCTCCAAAAATGGCCATTTTGACCAAAAGTCAAACCAAGTTAATAAGTCAATGGTCAAGGTCAAAGTCAATGGTCAACATTTCCATTACTTGACCCTCATGTTGTGAAAAACAGATTATAACCAGGTCCCAACCTAGTCATGGTTCAACTCAGTACCATCTCAACTCATTTTTTCGATCTAGGCAACCATCACGTCATGATGACCATGCCCTCACATCATGACAAAGCCAATCCAAAAATAGTCAGAAGGTCTCTTAAATAGTCACGTCATGACTTACACAAAATGTGCATCTCAATGCATTCAACCCTAAACTTTGAAACCATGCATTATAACTTTCCAAAGGGTCTTATAACTCCAAAATCTACCTAAATTTTGATGCTTTATGAGCATTAATGTCTAATGAATGTCTAGATCTCATTTTGGTTTAAAATGAAGAAAAATCACCAAAGCTCACATGTAAGGGTCCAAAACACATTCAATTTCTAGATCTAAACTATATGATAAAGAAAGGAACTCAAGGATCCATAAATTTGCTAAATTTATGGAATCCAACCATTCCAACTAACTCATATATGAAGTTTATGGAACAAAACTTTAGATCAAGCAACCTAGCATAAGAAAGTTTAGATATTGGATACTTACAAAGGTCCAAACTTGCTCAAAATCAAGCTCCAAGCTGGCCAATTCATTCACGACTCTTCCAAGGATTCCATCTTCTTTCAATAGCAAGTACATTCACCAAAATGAACCCAAAATTGAGGAGAGGGCTTGATGGTTTTCTTTTAAAGGTTAAGAGGGGATGGAGGCTGAGGGTGAAGGAAACCTTAACCCCTTACTTCCTTTAAATAGGGTCCAAGTCCAACTTTTAGGGTTTGCAATTGACCAGGTGTCATGTCGTGACCCTTTATAGTTTTATGTCGTGACACTTAAATGATCCATTGTGTATAACATGGCTATGTCACAATGTAGCGATGCTTCCCTCACGTCATGATTACCTTTAATTCTATATTTTAATTAATTTTTCATACCTCGAGGATCTGAATGATACAACTCTCACCCACTTGAATGTCATCGAAATGTACTTTTAGGCGTTCATTGACCTAAATATCATCCAACCGAACCACTGCGGAATCATCGACTACACACTTTTGCAGCTGGGAGACATGGAAAGTGTTGTGGATCTAGCTGAGCTTGTTAGGTAGGTCCAACTAGTATGTAACCTTTCTTACCCGGGCGATAATGCTTACCCGAGTGATAATGCTGAAAAGACCAATGTACATGGGGCTCAATTTTCCACGCATCCAAAACCAGATGACACCTTTCCACAATGACACCTTCATAAGCACAAAATATCCAACCTAGAACTCAAGGTTTGAAAGTGTCCAGTTTCCATAACTCTTTTTTTGAATCTACATGTTCTATAGCCGTCCACACACATGATGTATTAACTCAGTGGTCTTGAGTATTTCCTTAGTACTCCCCATAACGCGATGCCTAACCATACCCGAACAAATCGGGGTCCGACATTTTCTACTCTAAAGCATCTCGAAAGGAAGTCAATCGATACTAGCGTGGTAACTATTGTTGTAGGAGAAATCAGACAATGGAAGATAAGTATCCCAACTCCCTCCAAAATCTAACATACATACCCGGAGCATATCCAGTATATCCTCAAGTTTCTGAATAGTTTTCTCTCTCTGTTCATCAGTCTAGGGTGGTAAATGGTGATGAAATCTAGCTGAGTACCCAACTGCTCATGAAATTCCCTCAAGAACCTGGAGGTGAAGCGAACATATCGATCAGAAACCATTAAAACTGGCACCTCGTTCCAAACCACTACCTCCCTAATGTAGATGTCAGCCAATTTCTCGGTGGAGATGCTCTCAGTAACGGGTATGAAATGAGCATTCTTGGTCAATATGTCAATAATCACCCATATAGAATCAACCTCGTATACCATCATAGGCAAATCAATAATAATATCCATAGTGATATCTTAGCATTTACACATGGGAATGGGTATCAGCTACAATTTTTTGTGAGGTCGATGATGTTTGGCATTGACTATCCGACAAGTGAAGCACCGCTGCACAAACCATATTATCTCCCTCTTCATACAGGGCCACCAATAACTCAACCTCAATTCTCGATACATCTTTATGGCTCATAAATGAATCAAAAACTTTATGATCTTCTAGTAATATTTTCCTAAACCCACAACAATTGGGACCCAAACCATACCGCACCAAATCAGTAGTCCTAAATTATCCATGAAGAAAAACAAAATCTAAACCAGATCCTTTATTCCCTCCAATTTTCCTTCTTCAACCCCTTTACTTAAGCTTTATTGATCAACTACAGCAAGGGTGAAACAATAACCATTCTCATACACATATCCCTGGTGGGTGTACTCACTACCTTGCGACTAAAGACATCAGACACATCATTGGTCTTCACTAGGTGGTACCAAATCTCGCAATCATATTCCTTTACCACATCCAACCATCTACAATGCCTTATGTTTAAACACATTTGATCCATTAGATACCTCAGACTCTTGTTGTCACACCCCCGGTCGGCGACATAAAAGTTAGCAGGCACGTCGTTAGGATACTGGTTCATAGATAAAGATTACATATGAATTTATACATACTTTTATAACATAAATATCACTTCTGTTTATCTGTTGTTGTCTTATATAAGGACCTGAATTTATTACATAGCGATTTATCTTGGCAAATATGCTTCTTGGTAAACTGATAACCACTTCTTTAGTTGTTGTTGTAAGATCATTTTTAGGTGCATTTTGTGCACATTTTTGCACTCCTTTTAGTCCCTTTTTGTGCATCTATTTAGCATCATTGTTCTTCATTTTTCTTTCATTTCATCATGTTCATATTAGTTTCTAGAACAACCTTATTTGCACACTTTCATGATCTTTTCAGGTAAAATGGAGGTTGGAACACGCTTTAGGAGGTGTTAGGAAGCATTGGTGAAGATTTCGGGATGATCGGGCGAAGAACAGAAAAGCTGAAAAAAATCAAGTTTGAATCCGAAGTCAGAGGGGTGCACGGGTCATGTTGGATTTACACTGCAAAAGGAGCACGAGTCGTGTTTGACCTTAAAAGGAGTTGTTGAGTACACTGAACACGACATGTTTCAGTTTTACCCATTTTGACACGGGCCGTGTTGGCCCAAATGAGCAACTTTCAACATTGTACTTTGGAATGAAAATCGAGGATTGAAGGCAACATTTCACTCAACACGACCCGTGTTGATTTGCTATATTTTGACATAGGTTGTGTTCGACCCTAAAACCAACTTTTGAAAGTTTTTCCTATTTTTCATATGACGGGAATTGGTTCAATCTTAGGGGAACACATCATATCATAACACTATTGGTGAGGGTATTTCAAATGTTTTTTCAAGGATTTGATCAGTTATCATTTGGAGACATTATTTATCTTATGTGTACGTTGTAATTACATACTATTTCCATCTTCAAACTTGTGATATTGTACTAGTCATGTGTGGCTTGAACCCTAGTTTCTCTAATTCATGTTTCAACTTATTAGTAGTGATTTCAATCATATGACCTAATCTTTGCTTTTAATTTCTATCTAGTGAGTTTGATTTTTCTTTAATTGAATGTTTGATTCTAACTGTGATTCTTATTGGCCATTTGAATTAGGGTTAGGGCACTCAAGTTATATCTTTTACAAAATCTGTAATTGTTTTGTGAAATTGAATAAGTAACAAGCACTAAATTGAATTCTTTTGAATAAATCTAGTGTAAATATTATTCAAACATTCTTACGCCCCCGAGCTTGTGAGGAGTATTGGGTGTTGTTGGGAACATTCACCTAAAGTTCAACGCAATCTTTTAATCTAGTTCTAAGAGCTTGTTTAGACTAGGTTAGTAAGGTTAGGGTTAATCAAAGAGCGTGTTTTGGTCAATTAATGTAGTGAATGGGAAGTGTTAGAGCTTTTTAACACTTTCAAGTACCAACACAGATAGAATCTGTCACACCCCCAAACAGGAACAACGAAAACGTTCGGGGGCGGAAGACATCATGTTTAAGTGTCACATCAATTGTATAATAGTAATCAAAGCAGCAACAAGAATTATATTAATAATATAAAGTTTACATTATGTTCAAATCATTTCATGATTTAGATTAAAATTGTAGCAAAACAAAAGATGTAAAGCTCCATCTTCGCAACACCTGAGAGAATACCTGTCTACTAACGATCCTGAGAATACAAGTGGTTTGAAAAGAGAATATAAACATTTAAGTTGGTGAGTTCATAAGTGTTTTCTTTTAGAAAAACAGATTCTTTAATCTTTGTAAAACATGATGTGTTTCTCCAAAAAGTTTTATATTTCCTGATGTGATGAATGATAAGCAAAATGACCCATACTAGTTCCTCCTACGAGTACTTAGTGTATACAAGTTATGTAGAATTCAGATCGACCAGAAAATGGATTGTGTAATTCTACCACAAGCTCACAACCTAACATGGAACAAGAAATGTGGCGGAGGTCATACATCCCATTGTCTGTTAGATCCACACTATATATAACCCTGGCATATTCACTAGGTACTTACAGAGTTAACTGTAATATCCCTTTGAGATATGATGAAAGTGTTCCTTAAGAAAATCCTATATTTTCTTAATGAGTAATATGACCGTGCCTGTTCCTTCTACGATCATTTAGTGAATACAAATTACCTATAATACCGATCGAATAGACACTTGAATTTGTGGATCGGTCCTAAGCCCAAAACCAAAGAAGGTACAAGAAGTAAGGCAGAAATCACACATTCCACTGTGCATCGGATCTTCATTACATATAATTCTAATGTATTCACTAAGTAACAACAGAATTAGCATTAATGATTCTTTTAAATTGCTTAATGTGTTTTCTTCTATAACCGCTTAATTTATACTAGTTATATATAAACTGACATCCAATGGATAGTTGAACGAGTGGATCTGCCCTAAGCCCACAACCAAACAAGGAACAGGAAGTAAGGAAGTAACCACACATTCCACTGTGAAACAGATATTATATATATATATATATATATATATTATAGAATTATTAAATAAAGGTCCTTTATGTTATACTAGTTTGTAAGTAAGTGTTGAGCCATTTGTAAATATGATGTTTATCATAGAAAATCCTATATTTTCTATAAAATCGATTTGTACTCTTAATGATTCCAAGAATGAAAAGCAAAAGTATAATTACCATACTCAGTTTAATGATACCCATATTTATTTATAAGTAAAACTAGTTGAAGATATGTTTTTCCTGGAAACTCGATGTGACGATACTACTCTCCTATGATCACTTAGTACATACGAGTTGTATATAACCGATATCGAATAGACAGTTGAATGGGTGAATTTGTCGTAAGCCTACAACCAAACAAGGAACAAGAAGTAAGTCGGAAGTCACACATTCCACTGTCTACCGGTCTTCAATTTTATATAACCATGTTGTATATATTGACTAATCACATAGTTAATATCCCTTGAAACTGTTTAAGAAAAAGTATATTACTACGTAAATATATCATTGTTTTTTCCTTGTGAGTTCTTACAACCTTACTAATGCGACAAATATCCTAATACTATGTGAATCGGTCATCAATCTCATTAATGACGTTTGTCACCCGTAGAATTGCTGGTCAAACTGTAGCTAATTATCTGGGTGCGGGGTTGTCAGTCCCATATAGATCTATACATAAACTCACGCTCTCCCTCCAGGAGACTCTGGTTCATAAGGCTAGACTTCCCTTGGTACTTAGATAAGTACACAAAGACGTATCTCACAATTAGTTTCAATGAATTTACAAGTAATAACACAAAAACCTTTCTATAAATAACAGGTAATTTTGTAAAAATATCCCTTTTTTCCATAAACTATAATTATTATAGTTTATATGTTCATTTCCATGTTTTAACAAGTTTCATGTTTAAATACATATTAATGGTAGAGAAAACTTAATAAGTAAATTATATTTTTAAACACAAAATTCTTGTGTTTTACTTGTGTCCCCGCCTGAAAAATTGTAACATACACGTTTTGTAATTGTGTATTGTTATTATTAATAGTGAATAAAATTGAATGTTGAGTTCTAACAGATGGTTTTTACTAGAAATGAAGTAAAACTATGTTTAGAATCACTCAGAAAATATTGGAAGTCTTATGAGATTCCAATTAAAAGCCAAATAGTGAACTTTAGCGAAAATATAAAATTTTAAATAATTAAAATTTTATTATTTTATGTTGTAGAGAATCTTGTTAGAAACTTGTAGGCGAAAACCTCGTCGAAATCCGAGTTATAGCGGAGAAGTTATGACCAACCGAAGATCCGCGACAAAACCGGCACGGCGCCGAATGACGTAAAACGTGAGTTTTTGATAAACTACTTTTTAGCCTTAGTGATCTAAATGAAAGTCGTAGTGTTCGTTAAACCGAGAAATTCGATAAAAAGAACGCCAAAATCTGACTACGTATGAGGAAGTTATGATTTTTCGAAGTTTCAGCTTAGCAGTAGACACCTAAAAACTTGAATTTTAGATCGAGCGATATTTTACCAATACATCCTAAATGAGAATCGAAGGTCTCTTCATATGTACTACAACGGTAAAAAGTCTGACGAAAACGGATGTCAGATGAAGAAGTTATGAATTTTTAACGGATTTTCGTGTCGCGGTCTGTTAAAAATAATAATGTTAATATTAAATTCAAAATTAGCCAACGAAGTGTAAACAAAAGTTGTAGAGTGCAATTTTAGCTACGTGTGCATATAAAGAACATAAAAAACAGAGCTCGTATGAGAAAGTTATGAATTTTAGAAATTCATGGCCCAAAAACCGAGAAAACTCGCATGAATAGTACCGGCCACGTCACCTTCGCACGAAGCAACAGCATCACCGGAGACGTGGCCGAATCCGAACTCAACAAGTGTTGCAAGCAGATTCGCCGAGGCCGAGGTCCAGCAGGAAGGGGACACGTCTCGCATCGGTGGCCAGTCCGACGCGAGACACGTCTCGCCTACCCACTTCGCACCCGGTGCCACGTCCGAGCATCGCTTAAGCCGCGTCAACGAGACGTGGCCTCGCCTGATTGGTCCGAAGCTCGCAGGTGCCACGCTTCTCCCCTCCTCTCGTTTCGTGGCCTTCGCTCCAGCAGCCACGTGCTCACTTCTTAGCCCTCGGATCCGAGCCTCTCACCCTATAAATAGAGGACATGCGAACCCTCCCGGCTAGACTTTGAAATTTTACAATTTTAACCCCTTTTTCTGTATTTTCACTATTTTGACTTTTCCAGAAGCCTCGGTATCAATATTAGCACCTGAAACACGTCCCGAGACCCCCGAGAAGACCGAAAATTTTATTTTTTCAGTTTTGAAGCCCTACCTTCGCAGATCCCGGTTTTCAATTAAGCCCCCGGTTTTCGACATTGAAAGACATATTTAAAGCCGAAATGCTGTCCAAATTACTATTTTAACCCCCCGTTAACTTAAGGTGAGTTCAATATATAGGAACAATTGTATGTTATGTGTTATATGTGCTATCTGCTTCTCCGTGTTATTATCCTGAGTTATTCTCCCGTGTTATTTTATTTGCTATGTTTATAGCAATTATAATAACTTTGACCATGTGATCAAAGAAAGGACTTAGATTCACATTGGAACTGGTACGTAGCCTCTGGCCATGTAGAGCATCTCTCTGTAAGAGAATGACTTTTATTCTATGGCATTGGCATAAGGTTTGATAGGAATTGTATGTAGCATCTGACCATGTAGAGCATGACTCCGTAAGAGAATGAACTCTATTCTATGGTATTGGCAAATGGTTAGACAGGGCTATAAGCCTGAAATCTACCGAAATGTTAATCAGAAATTGTAAGTCTTCTGTGCCAATTGGGCTGAAGCTTTATTGATGCATATCAAGTATTGAAATCGTTATGTCTCATTGAAAAATATATCTTGAAATAAAGTCTTTGATTAATATGAACGCTTGTCACATGATTGCACATATGTCTTCTTGTTCCCTTCTGCTTCTGTGATATTGGTATATGTAAGGCATAAGATTATATTGTATCTATCTATTGAATTCACTAAGCGTTATCGCTTATTCCTCTCAATATTTAACAATTGCAGGTGATGAGTATTCCAATATAGTTTTATACTGCTGAAAGATTTACAATAGTTAATAGTATTTCTCTGTATTTTCAATATTTATGTATGTATATGAATAGTAGATTCCTGGGTAGACATGAAATTGTAATAAATTTAGTCGGTTTGTATCCAATCCTTTGTAATCACTTTATCAATATAAAATATTGTTTTATAAATATGCATGTAGCATGTTTTGAGGAAGTAACTTAAGAAATCTTTTGAAATAGTATGAAAGTTTGGGTCTTTCATAAATACGAAAGTTGGGTCTTTCAATCATGGTATCAAAGCAACGATTTAAGTGAACTAAATATCACGGATTGGTATTTAGACTTAAACTGTTGGATGCTCAATATATGAGCTGATTATAATAAGTATATGGATACAAACCATAGGAAATATTTAAGTGGGGGATTGGGTAATGATAAACCCTAGTATTCTAAGATACTAAGTTACTTCAGAATTTTAAGAAAATTAGTTTAAGTGAACTAGAAATTTTAAAAATTTCTAAACTTAAACAAGAATTATTAAGTAAAGATGATACGATATATTTTAGGTTGAATACCTAATGGAGGCAAGCACTAGAATATTAAGAGTAGATATGCCTTATATTCTATTATGTGCTAAATGATAAATGAATATAGAGAGGAGATATGCCTTATATTCTATTATGTGCTAAATGATAAATGAATATAGAGAGGAGATATGCCTTATATTCTATTATGTGTTATTATTTGAGAAAGTTTAAAGGTCTGTTGCCGACCATATTTTAGAAACTTTTAAGAATTTTCATAATAAAATTTTTCGAAGTGATAAAGAGACTTATGATAACTGACATCAATAAGTTTATAAATAAACGATCGCGAGATACCGTAAAAATAAGAAATATAAATTATTATCGTAATAAGTGTATAATTTCCAATAGAGCAGTAATATACATTTAAAGTATGTTTGATATATAATAAATCTTTGGAAGAAAGATGTGCGTTTGAAACACGTTTGGACAAGATAAATGTGTTGGTACAAATCCACGAAGTTGTTCTACCGCTGTTCAGATTGAAGCAATGATTGTTTAGAAAGTCGAAAAGACCGAAGATGGCGATAAATACTTCGATAGTATCTCAATTGATGTGGTACAAGATTAGAAGAGTTAAATAAAGATCAAAAGAAACGCTAATGAAGTTTTCAGACTCAATACGCCAAGACTTTGTGATATAAAGTTCCACTGTGTGTTAAGCCAACTTTAATATACAAGATTGGGATGGTGAATTGAGTCCTCTAGCGGTAAATGGTTAAGCAACTTACTTTTTTAAGTAAGGTAGAATTCTTCATTGAAGAAGAAATACACCCATAGTATCGTATGAGAAGAAATGTTGTAGTCAGGAATGATAGAGAACGAAGTTGAAGCTAGTAGAGCTTGCTGAGGTGCAGCTAAGATGCAGACTTGTTAGGATAGACTCCTATGAAGTAGACTTAGACTTACTCGGATACAAGAATAACGATGTCAAGGAAGAATTATGAAATGAACAAATGTGCATGATGGATTGCATGATTTAGGAGATGATGCAGGTAGTTGGAAACCATTTGTCTTCACGCTACAAGAGTAAATTTTGGTATTGCATGTCTTGCAGAGTAGACACTACCCGAGAAAGATTTTATATGAAGAATTTGGAAGTGAAATTCCTAATAACCTAGGAAAAGTATCAAAATATGCTAGATCAAGCATATGCAAGAGAAGAATCCTAAAAGGCGAATATAGGAAATCTAAGATATGTTTACGTGAAAACCCTAGTTGAGTCTAGAGGAAATTGTTGTGTGTACTTGTTTAAATACATTCATGTGTGATCAGTCGTTTTGTGAAAACTTTTGAATAGTAACTTGGGAACTGCCAGACAATACTTGGGATGAGTATGAGTAAGTGTGAATACTAGTAGAGGCCTATACTACTGGAAGCACAGGACTCACACTTGGGTCAGGAAAAGTCACAAGGTTACCAAGAATCTAGTAAATGATTTCGTTTTATTCATGTGTGTCGTTACCTTCGTTTCGGTAATGACTAAGAACATAATTATCGTTCAAATCTTAATGTCATAAAGAATCTAGTTGGATTAGTATAAATCCGCGAAGGGAGTTAATTGGTTCGGAGAACCATGTCTTATATAGTGACAAAACATCAGTAAGAATACTGAAGAAGTAAATGGTCGAGATAGTCGATAGAAATATAACAATCTTCACTAAAGAATTGAGAAACCATTAACCAGAGATGTGACTTGCTATGTGGTGTTACTGGCCACAAGAAATGTATCCACCCTACACTTACTAATCAAATGGCGGGGAGTCAAGTTGTCGTTCAAACAATCAAGGAGTACTCCAACTAAAAAGGAGGAGGTGCCAAAAGCTAAAAGATATGTAGGTTCGAAAGCACGAATTAGAGATACGTGGTGCTATTCTTTTTGTTCCAAAGCATCTATGTATTGATCAAACTCTTTTTGTTTTTGTTATTCTATCAGCTCGATTTATTCGATCTGATTCTAATATAAGAGTTTGAATCGTTATGTGTCTTGTGCGAGATAAAATCAAAGGTCATTAGAATATGACCATTCGAGTTGTTGTTATAGCAAAAGTAAAGACCTTATCTTGGGTTTAGTCTATAAACCAAGAAGGAGCAGGAATCTGCAATGAGAATTGAGTTTTAACTCAAAGTTTAAGATCAAATGTTCAATAGAGAATGAAGAGCGGGTGCAAATTTAAACACCACCAGTAATTAGGAAGTTTGAAGAATTTGACAATCGTTTGGAAAACTAAAAGCTAAATATTGTACATTTAGATTACCACAAAGGAAGTAAGTTAAAACTTGAATGTAGTAACTAGTAATTTTCTCGTAAACTCTAGATCTACTCACATCTTATTTCATTTCAATGCCTCAGATTCTTTCGTGCCTTATAAATTCTCATATTCTTTTCAAATTACTTGTTATCCAGTTGTCGAATCATTTCATATAGATAACATAGGAAATATATCATTACTTGCTGATAAAGCCTATAGAGTTATTGTTATAGGAATTGAAAGTTATAATCTTCCTGCTAACCTAATTCCTATCTTTGATATTATTCTCGACATGGATTGGTTGTTAAAGAACCACACAAAGCTCTTGTTCTAGAAGGAGATGATATGCATCCCTATCGGAAGGGAAGATTCTATTTATATCTACGGTGAAAGTAATAAATTTCTTTCTTAAAAAAAAATAATAAGAAAAAAAAACTCGTAAATTATGTCGAATGGATATTCTACTTATCTGGCTTATACAGTTAATACCTTGAAAGAGGAGAAGAAAACTGTGAATGATAATCTTTGAATAATTATTAACCGGCTGATGAAGAGTACATATATTTTTGCCACACGTGAAACGACTCCATTGGAGAAATACACGTAAGTTACTTAGACGAAATTTTGGCATGTCATGATGTGCCACTATAAATTATTTCCGACTGTGATACTCGTTTGACTCCTCACTTTTGGGTGAGAATGAAGCATGAATTAGTATCTCGAGTTGCTCTTAGTACGACTTATCATCCTAAGACAAATGGTCAAAAGAAGAGAGTAATCCAAATAGTAGAAAATATACTGAAGGTATATAGAGTACTGTATGAGCGTAAATGTCATACTCAAATATGTTGACGTGACGTAAGACAGAAAATCTTTATAGGATCTAAAATGAATCAAGACATCACTAACAAGATATAAATTTTCCGAGAAAGAATGAAAGCGGCCCAGGATCGATAAATTCCCTATGCAGAAAAGAGGAGACGACCCATAGAATTCCGGGTGGATGATTTAGTAATACTGAAGGTATTTCATGAAAAGGCGTTATACTACTTTTAAAGAAACAACGGTTGGTAAGCAAGCATACTGCTTGGAATTGCCTGAAGATTTAACACATATTCATGAAGTGTTTCATGTGAGCTATCTGTGTAAAGGTTAAGCATATATGATGAAATGGTTCTATTATCCGAGATGAATAGAAGAGATTGTAAATGAAAGAACGACTAGTTTACGTAATAAAGAAATGAAGTTGGTGATTGTCAAGTGGAAGCACCATCTAGGCCCAAATTATACTTGGGAAAAATAAGAATGAAATAAGAGTGAAGTATCCCTAATTGTTTTAATCATTATGATTTCGGGGACGAAATCCTCAAAAGGAGGAGGTATTTGTAACATGCACGTTCTGAAATTGTTTATTGTTATTATTAATAGTGAATAAAATTGAATGTTGAGTTCTAACAGATGGTTTTTACTAGAAATGAAGTAAAACTATGTTTAGAATCACTCAGAAAATATTGGAAGTCTTATGAGATACCAATTATAAGCCAAATAGTGAAATTTAGCAAAAATATAAAATTTTAAATAAGTAAAATTTTATTATTTTATGTTGTAGAGAATCTTGTTAGAAACTTGTAGGCGAAAACCTCGTCGAAATCCGAGTTATAACGAAGAAGTTATGACCAACCGAAGATCTGCGACAAAACCGGCACGGCGCCGAATGCCGTAAAAAGTGAGTTTTTGATAAACTACTTTTTAGCCTTAGTGATCTAAATTAAAGTCGTAGTACTCGTTAAACCGATAAATTCGAAAAAAAGAACGCCAAAATCTGACTTCGTATGAGGAATCTTGTTAGAAACTTGTAGGCGAAAACCTCGTTGAAATCCGAGTTATAACGGAGAAGTTATGACCAACCGAAGATCCGCGACAAAACCAGCACGGCGCCGAATGCCGTAAAAAGTGAGTTTTTGATAAAATACTTTTTAGCCTTAGTGATCTAAATTAAAGTCGTAGTATTCGTTAAACCGAGAAATTCGATAAAAAGAACGCCAAAATCTGACTTCGTATGAGTAAGTTATGATTTTTCGAAGTTTCAGCTTAGCAGTAGACAGCCAAAAACTCGAATTTTAGATCGAGCAATATTTTACCGATACATCCTAAATGAGAATCGAAGGTCTCTTCATATGTAGTACAACGGTAAAAAGTCTGACGAAAACGGATGTCGGATGAAGAAGTTATGAATTTTTAACGGATTTTCGTGTCCCGGTCTGTTAAAAATAATAATATTAATATTAAATTCCAAACTAACCGATGAAGTCTAAATGAAAGTTGTAGATCGTAATTTTAGCTATGCGTGCATATAAAGAACGTCAAAAACGGAGCTCGTATGATAAAGTTATGGATTTTAGAAGTTTGTGGCCCAGAAACCGAGAAACTCGCATGAACAGTACTGGCCACGTCACCTTCGCACGAAGCAGCAGCGTCACCGGAGACGTGGCTGAAACCAAACTCAGCAAGTGTTGCAAGCAGATTCGCCGAGGCCGAGGACCAGCAGGAAGGGGACACGTCTCGCATCGGTGGCCAGTCCGACGCGAGACACGTCTCGCCTACCCACTTCGCACCCGGTGCCACGTCCGAGCATCGCTTAAGCTGCGTCACCGAGACGTGGCCTCACCTGATTGGTCCGAAGCTCACAGGTGCCATGCTTCTCCCCTCCTCTCACTTCGTAGCCTTCGCTCTAGCAGCCACATACTCGCTTCTTAGCCCTCGGATCCGAGCATCTCACCCTATAAATAGAGGACCTGCGAACCCTCCTGGCTAGAATTTGAAAATTTACAATTTTAACCCCTTTTTCCATATTTTTAGTATTTTGACTTTTCCCGAAGCCCCGGTATCAATTTTAGCACCCGAAACACGTCCCGAGACCCCCGAGAAGCCTGAAAATTTTATTTTTCGGTTTTGAATCCCTACCTTCGCAGAGCCCGGTTTTTAATTAAGCCCCCGGTTTTCGATATTGAAAGACATATTTAAAGCCGAAATGTTGTCCAAATTACTATTTTAACCCCCGGTTAACTTAAGATGAGTTCAATATATAGGAACAATTGTATGTTATGTGTTATATATGTGCTATGTGCTTCTCAGTGTTATTATCCTGAGTTATTCTCCCGTGTTATTTTATTTGCTATGCTTATAGCAATTATAATACCTTTGACCATGTGATTAGTGAAAGGACTTAGATTCACATTGGTACTGGTACGTAGCCTCTGGCCATGTAGAGCATGTCTCCGTAAGAGAATGACTTCTATTCTATGGCATTGGCATAAGGTTTGATAGGAATTGCATGTAGCCTCTGACCATGTAGAGCATGACTCCGTAAGAGAATGAACTCTATTCTATGGTATTGGCAAATGGTTAGATAGGGCTATAAGCCTGAAATCTACCAAAATGTTAATCAGAAATTGTAAGTCTTCTGTGCCAATTGGGCCAAAGATTTATTGATGCATATCAAGTATTGAAATCGTTATGTATCATTGAAAAGTATATCTTGAAATAAAGTCTTTGGTTGATATGAACGCTTGTCACATGATTTCACATATGTCTTCTTGTTCCCCTCTGCTTCTGTCATATTGGTATATGTAAGGCATAAGATTATATTGTATCTTTCTATTGAATTCACTAAGCGTTATCGCTTATTCCTCTCAATATTTAACAGTTGCAGGTGGTGAGTATTCCAATATAGCTTTATACTGCTGAAAGATTTAGAATAGTTAATAGTATTTCTCTATATTTTCAATATTTATGTATGTATATGAATAGTAGATTCCTGGGTAGACATGAAATTGTAATAAACTTAGTCGGTTTGTATCCAATCCTTTGTAATCACTTTATCAATATAAAATATTGTTTTATAAATATGCATGTAGCATGTTTTGAGTAAGTAACTTAAGAAATCTTTTGAAACAGTATGAAAGTTTGGGTCTTTCATAATTACGAAAGTTGGGGTCTTTCAAAAACATTGAAAAGATTGGAAAAATATGGGGGGTATGAACTCACCTTATGTGCGTGTTCTTGGTTAGATTCGTTGTGGTTGCGATGATTTCAAGGATAGAATAGATGTAATTAACCGTATCCTAATTATATTTTACACATAATTATATGCATAAATTAGATATCTAATAATCTAACTTTATAATTAGCATTGGTTTATGTAAATGAGTTACTCATTGTGAAGGAATTCTTATGAAAGTTGCATGGTTTCTTGGTAACAGCTTGAAGATGCGAAGAACTTTGATATGTGTTTTGAGAGAATATGGATGAACTGAGTTTACTGATTGTGTCAAATGAATTCATTTGTATCTTAAATATGAAGTAAACTCATGAGGTGGTGTAAAGTTTATGGAGGTATCACATTGGGAAACTTTCATACTTTGACTTATGTCAACATATATTAGCTTAGGTTTAAATCCATTCTTAGCTATAACCTTATAAACATGCTTTCATAGTGATTAAATAACATAATGCATTAAATTTCCAATTTGATATGTGCATAATTAGTTAATTATTTAGTATATATTTGTATTCATTTTTAACTAATTATGTGTATAATGTGGACAAAAGGTACTTAATAATGCTTAAATTTTGTTTTCAGTCCATAAGACATGCTTGGGAGTAAAAAGGAACAAAGTGAAGCAATTGAAGACCAAAGAGTGAAGAATGAAGGACAAAAAGCAGTCCTACTCGGTGAGTTCTAGAGCATACTCGGCGAGTACAAGAGAAGATTCCAGAAGATAAGTCAAGACTCCTGATTTGAGACAGATAACTAGCACCTAGTCGGCGAGTTGGCTCTACTACTTGCCGAGTACACCCTGTTTAGGGATAATTATAAATACCAACCTATTATCTGATTGGAAAATACTTTTGGAAAATTTAAGAGCTGAACCTACGACAAAGAATCCCTGGAGGAGCTAGGGAACCCTAATCTTCAATCCTTGGAAGAATCAAGGAACTTAGGTTAGTCATTCCACTTAGCTTAGGAATTTAAGATGTTTAGCTTAGTTAAATCTGCTATTGAGTTTGTTTTTATCATGAATATGAACTAAATTCGTTTAGTTACTATTTGGGAAGACTAATTTTCTCCTATGGTTATAATATACTTTTTGATTGATTATGATTTGGTGATTTTATTAAATTAAGTTTGTTAAAGAACCTTATGCATTGATGACAACTATTTTCTGTTAATTGGAAGGTAATTAAGCTGCATGAACATCTCTTGATTATTAACCTCATATGTATTGTGAACACTTGATCATATGCTTCAGAGTAATGAATATGAAATTAAGATTAATTAGAAAATAGGTAAGTTAATGTGTGAGCTTGTTTGAGGAACCAACAAACAAGAGGTTAATTGAAATATCAACTTGATTAACCAATTACAAATCTTATTTAATCCAAATAATTGAACTAGGGAATTAGTTAGTTTAAACAATTGGCCACTGCTTGAATTAATTAATTGTCTAGGGGTTAGGAGTAATGAACATGAACCTAACCACTATAGTTGGTAACCAATAATAATTAGTTTATCATTAAAATAACCATAGGAGTGAATTAGTTGAACCTAAACAGAAACCCTTTAATAAATTTGGTAAATTTGTCATTTGTTTTAATCGTTAGTTAGTTAATTGTTTTATTTGCTATGTTTAAGTTTCTAGTCTTGTAAAACTAGAGAAAAAACCCTTTTACTTTTATGATTTTCTTAGTTAAAATTAGTTATTAGATCAATTTCCGTTCCCTGAGTTCGATACCCTACTTGTTCAACTATACCACTAAAAGACAGGTTCACTGCCTTTGTGTGCTTAACTCATTAATAAAAAGTAGGATTAAAACTAGTTGGTTTTACACACATCACAATGTGTTTTCACTTGTACTAGGTTAGGTTTAGACCTTGTTGGCTCTAAAATTTTTGGATTGTGACATTATCCCCTCGTTAGATTGGTTTTACACACATCACAATGTCCACTCGTAGCTCTGGGCAGCTTTTGTAATGAAATTCATGTAGGACTCATACCTGGTCCATCCATCATTGTCTTGTGTATACAAGTCACATATAATTAAGATTTATAAGACGAACAGATGGGTGACTCTACCCCAAGTCCACAACTAGACAAGAAACACGAGATAGGGCGGAATCATACATCCTAAATCTATAAAATCTTAATTATGTACTACTCTCATGTATACACTTAGCAATGTTTGGTTAACCGTATGGGTCCTTAGTCTCTATGCTTGAACTTGACTTGCTGCATATGTGGTATTCCCACATGGTCTACTAGGAATAATTTGGGAGGTCACAGACTTCTGGAACATCCTAAGTGTTTTTCACTTTATAAGTTTATTGTCTATGGAGTAAGCTAGAAAGGTGTGGTACCTTTCACATGGGTACTTCTAAGTATTGAAGCGAGAGACGATACTGAGGTTTGTGTTTAGTTTGTTATCATAGATTCAAAGGATTTCGTTAGATGGTCGTTTAAGGCGAAGGATCTTTATATGGCACAGGAAACTGGTATGGCGAGGATCAAGCCAATCCATTTTTAAGAACGACATCAAAATTTCTTATAGTAACAGTTGTTTATTCAATTAGGAAGAAGTGTTTGTTAGAGTGGTAGTACTTTCTATGTTTATGTCTTTAATGTTCTTTGTTTTATCCTTGTTATTACTACTTCAAATATTTGTACTGTATTTAGCGAGTACTAGTAGTACGAGTGTTCTGATGATTGAAAATAATTAACTTTTATAATATAATACCTATTAGGTCCTTCTATAATCGCTTGGTGTATACAAGTCATGTATAATTAAGATTGGAAATACAGTCGACTGAGTAACTCTGCCCTAAATCCACAACCAAACAAGGAATAGAAAATAAGGCAGAATCACTCACTCTATGCCTTCAAATCTTAATTATAAATGACTCTAATGTATACACTAGACCATCATAGTTCACCTACAAGGATCCTTATTTTTTATATGAATGTTGTGATTTAATTCGAATGAGATAGTAATTTAATAATTACTTTTTAATTGGCATCGGTTTTAGTCAAAACTTAAGGTTTAAATATTTTTATTGGGAAAAACATACCGCTACTCACAGGGGTTCCGGGATAGTTTCTAATGTGGTGATCATCAATATTCTTCCATCTTCGCCCAAGTTCCTTTTTATTGGACAATCCCTCTGGAAGTGTCCAGTTTTGCCACACCTGTAACAGGCCTAGCTTACTTCAATACCGGGGACCTAGGAGATCAGTTGTGTTGGTGCTCTAGAGAAATGAGAAGTGTGCCCAATCCTATTGCAGTTCTTGCGATGCATCTTTCGGAAAACTCCAGTATGATGAAAGTTAGATTTGATACATTTCGGAAGGTTTCAAGCATATCGACTAGCAGACGCTGGAGTGGTAGTTTTCATGGCAGCATGAACAACAACTATCTATTGTCTCTTCGAGGCCTTTTATGTTGACTGTCTTTTCTTCTTATTCTCGGACTTTCGCTTATAATCTCCCTCTTTCGTTGGCTCCAGAACAGGGTTCATTATTCCTTGGCGAACCCCATGGTCCATGAGTGTTGGTGCCAAACACTTGGAACTGTCAAACGTGCGAGATTTTGTAGCTATCATGTTTTTATAAATCTGAGGGGACAGTCCCCAGATATATCTCTCTATCTTCTGGCTCGTCGTGGTAACCATCCCAGGGCGTAGTAATGCTAGATCATTAAATATATTAGTGTAGTCTACTATGCCTGAACCTGTCATGGTAAGCTCCTACAACTCTTGCTCTAGTTTTTGTACTTCACCCCTCGGGCAGTACTCCTCTAGCATCATTGTTTTTGGGCTCTCCCAGCCCATTGAGTTTGCCACGGTAAGGATCAGTGATTTTACATCGCAATTCCACCATGTCAGGGCCCTATCGGAGAAAGTACAGGCAACAAACTTGACTTTGCTCCCTTCTGGGCATGTGCAAATTTCAAAAACTGATTATGTTTTCTCGAACCATTGCATTAGACCAATGACTCCTCCATTTCTACTAAAGGAAATGGGTTTGTAATTCATAAAGTTGTTATATATACACTCTCTAGGGTGTCTGTGGTTATTTCCATGGTTAGATGGGTTAGCACCACTTCCTGTCCCATTGGTACCATGTGCGTGGATAAAAGACATGGCGGTTGTTACGATGTCAGTCACTGTAGCTTGGAATATAGCGGGGTCATATTGTGGAGGTGGCGGTGGTGGATTTGTTGTCATGTTTTTATAATGCATGATATATCTACGAGGCGACATCTTTCTGTCATAAAGTTTAAATGTGAAAGGTTCGTAGGATATCTGTAGTGGTTATAAATTGACTGTCATAAGAACTAGGTTATTGTAGTTTGAGTGGATCATGCTCCGAAAGTGTTTTGCAATCAATTCATAATAGAATTTTGTGTGAAAATAAACTTATGAAATTTCAATAGTGACTACCTTCACTTAAATTTCGTGACTTGATTTACAGTTTTTAGTTGTGATAGAAGATATGATTAATCTAACACATATTGTGAGTAGTGTAATCACTGACTCACTAGGTTATATTAGTATGACATATAAGATGTTCTCTAGTTTGTTTTTGATAAGATAAGGTTTGCTAACGATGTATCTAGTGTCGTTCTCTTCGTTCGATCCTTTCTCGGAATATTCCTTGTGAACCCTCTTTTGGTTTTTTCTGGATTCCTCTGTTGGTTGTTTGCGATGTCTAGGTGTGTCGGTTGTGCGAGAATGGAAGTGTCTAAAGAATCCATGAGATTAATAAAACATTTTTATTAAAATAAATTTTTACAAAAATGATCCTTACCTTGTCTTTCTATAATCACCTAGTGTATACAGATTATATATAACTAAGATCAGTAGACCTTTGGATAAGTGATCCTACTCTAAAACCACAACCAAACAAGGAACAGGAAGTAGAGTGAAAATCACCAGTTCTAAGTCTATAAAATCTCAGTTATATATAACCGTAATGTATACACTCAATAATTATAGCCTTGCCAATAAAGGTCTTTTAGTTTTCACATGAGTTAGTTATTGAACATAAAATACTCCTATAGTATTTTAACTTTATGTTTTGTTCTAGCATTTCTTTGTATATAAGGTTGGTAAGTTTTTGGCTTGATGCAACACCTCTATCACTCCCAAACACATGTTGGTCATATCTCAAATAAATATAGTAGATCAGGCTATATTTATTCCAGATATGATTACACAACTATCTAGGTTTGATTGTAGTATCCAACATCTAAATACTTTTATTTTGTTCTTGTGATACTTATTCTAGTATGTATATATATATATATATATATATATATATATATATATATATATGAATGTATTTATACTTTTATAAAATACTATTATATTTTAAAGTATAATTGTTGATCAGAGTGTTTTAGACCTATCGTATTTATAGTTATATATCTTTTATAGGTTGATATACTTAGTTCACTATAAACAATGCTCTGATACCAATCTGTCACACCCCCAAACCGGAACGGCAAAAACATTCGGGGGCGGAAGACGTCATGTTTAAGTATCACAAGAATTGTATAATAGTAATCAAAGCAACAACAACCATTATATAAATAATATAAAGTTTACATTGTGTTCAAAACATTTCATGATTTACATTAAAATTGTAAGTCTTCGCAACACCTGAGAGAGTACCTGTCTACTAAGGATCCTAAGAATACAAGTGGTTTGAAAAGCGAGTATCACCATTAAGTTGGTGAGTTCATAAGCGTTTTGTTTTAGAAAACATATTCTTTATTCTTTGTAAAACATGATGTGTTTCTCTAGAAAATCGTATATTTCCTGATGTGATGAATGATAGGTCAAATGGCCCATACTAGTTCCTGCTACGAGTACTTAGTGTATACAAGTTATATATAATACATATCGAATAGAAAATGGATTGTGCAATTCTACCCCAAGCCCATAACCAAACAAGGAATAGGAAATAGGGCAGATGTCACACATCCCACTGTTTGTCGTATCCTCATTGTATATAACCCTGACATATTCACTAGGTACTTACAGAGTTAACTGTAATAGCCCTTGGAGATATGATGAAAGTGTTGCTTAAGAAAATCCTATATTTTCTTAATGAGTAATATGATGGTGCCCGTTCCTTCTGGCATCATTTAGTGAATGCAAATTATATATAATACAGATCGAATAGACAGTTGAATGTGCAGATCTGCACTAAGCCCACAACCAAACAAGGGACAAGAAGTAAGGCGGGAATCACACATTCCACTGCCCATTAGATCTTCATTACATATAAAATTCTAATGTATTCACTAAGTAACCAAAAAATTAACATTCATGATTCTTTTAAATATGATGAATGTGTTTTCTTCTATAACCACTTAATTTATAAAAGTTATATATAAACTGATATCGAAGGGAGAGTTGAATGAGTGGATTTGCCCTAAGCCCACAGCCAAACAAGGAATAGGTAGTTAGGTGGAAAGCACACATTCCACTATCAATCGGATATTATTTATATATAACTTTGATCTATAAACTAAGGAAATTATAAAATTAAAAAATAAAGGTCCTTTTTGTTATACCAGTTTGTAAGTAAGTGTTAAATCTTTTGTAAATATGATGTTTATCTTAGAAAATCCTATATTTTCTATAAAATCGATTTGTAGTCTTAATCATTCCAAGAACGAAAAGCACAAGTATAATTATCATACTAAGTTTAATGATACCCATATTTATTTATAAGTAAAACTAGCTGAAGATATTTTTGTCCTGGAAACTCGATGTGACGATACTACTCTCCTATGATCACTTAGTACATACGAGTTGTATATAACCGAGATCGAATAGACAGTTCAATGGGTGAATATTCCGTAAGCCCACAACCAAACAAGGAACAAGAAGTAAGTCGGAAGTCACACATTCCACTGACTAGCGGACTTCAATTTTATATAACCCTTTTGTATATACTGAGTAATCACATAGTTAATATCCCTTGAAACTGCTTTAGAAAAAGTGTATTACTACGTAATTATATCGTTGTTTTTTCCTTGTGAGTTCTTACAACCTTACTAATGCGACAGATATCCTGATACTACATGAATAAGACGTTAATATCATTAATGATGTTTGTCACCCGCAGACCTGCCGGTTAAACTGTAGCTAATAGTCAGGGTGTGGGATTGTCAATCCCGTATAGAACTATACATAAACTCACGCTCTCCCTCCAGGAGACTCTGGTTCATAAGGCTAGACTTCCCTTGGTACTAAGATAAGTACACGAAGATGTGTCTCACAATTAGTTTCAACAAATTTACAAGTAATAGTGCCAAAACCTTTTTATAAATAACAGGTAATTTTGTAAAAGGATCCATTTGTTCCATAAACTATACTTATTATCGTTTATAAGTTTATTTCCATGTTTTAACAAGTTTCACGTTTAAATGCATATTAATGGTAAAGAAAACATAATAAGTAAATTATATTTTTAAACACAAAATTTCTTGTGTTTTACTTGTATTCCCCCCTCTCCCCCCCCCCCCCACCCCTGCCCCTAATATATATATATATATATATATATATATATATATATATATATATATATATATATATATATATATATATATATATATATATATATATATATATATATATATATATATATATATATATTGAAAAGCTTGGAAAAATATGTGGTGTGAACTCACCTCATGTGCGTGTTCTGGGTTAGATTCGTTGTGGTTGTGATGACTTCCAGGATAGAATATGTGTAATTAACCGTATCCTAATTATATTTTACACATAATTATATGCATAAATTAGATATCTAATAATTTCACTTGATACTTAACATTGGTTTATGTAAATTACATACTGATTGTGAAGGAATTCTTATGAAAGTTTGATGGTTTCTTGGTAACAGGTTGAAGATGCGAAGAACTTTGATATGTATTTTGAGAGCATATGGGTGAAATGAGTTTACTGATTGTGTCAAATGAATTCATTTGTATCTTAAATATGAAGTAAACACATGAGGTGGTGTAAAGGTTACGGAGGTATTAGATTGGGAAACTAACTATGGATTAGATATGAAGATATTTAGGAGTGTTTACGGATGAATTATGTTCTAGAAGGTGATTTTTCGAATTAAGGCAAACCGTGAACACCTCCTTGATTCATTTTAAAACCGTGAACCCTTAAAATGAATTAATTCTAAACCCTGAACTATAATAATCTTTAAGCTTTAAGGTCGTGAACTAAAAGATCCTTGGTTTGGACCATGAAAACCTTTGGTTTACTTTATTGGACCGTAAACACCTTTCCCTTAATTACACTAGGCTGTAAACTCCATGCTCTTGAAGTCTAGGGTCGTAAACTCCATTGTGGTGGGGTATTTTGTGATTTTAACTTTCATACATTGACTTATGTCAACATATATTAGCTTAGGTTTAAATCCATGCTTAGATATAACCTTATAAACATGCTTTCATAGTGAAACAGCTGGATTTTTATCAGGTATCTTGTTTATTGTATTTTGTTGATTTGTGAGGGGGACTCGGCGAGCTGGAGCTCAGACTCGCCGAGTAGGGACGCGGATTTGGACGCGGGATCGCGCCTGGACTCGATGAGTCCAGGATATGGACTCGGCGAGTCAGCGCTGTGTAATGAAACCCTAATTTCTCGGGTTTGAGACTTATTTAAAGGGCCTAATGGCCGTCATTTGTGCTCACCAGCCCCTTGAGTGAAACCCTAATCGAGTGTGAGCATTTGGAGCTAAGTAGGAGGCCATTATTGACCTTGGAGGTGCCATTGTTGCAAGGAAGGAGAAGAGCTAGCCAAGGGAAAGCAAGAAGGAGCCACTTCTGTGGGTTTGGAGTCCAGAGCATGACTTTTGTGGTAATAAATCCGAGTTACCTTCTTGTTTGTTGTTGTTTATCTAGATTTAGGGTTTGTTGAACCCTTTTATGGCAAGATTTAGTGTCCTTTTGGTCCCTTATGAGGTTGGAACCAAAGATCTGGACCCTTAGAGGTCCAGAGTGTCCCTTTACCCAAGCTTTTTGGGAATCATTGGAGGCTTTGGATTGGAATCCTCATGCCTTAGGTCAAAAAACTCCATTATTGAGCTATAGGGTGTGTTATGAGCACCAAGATAGGAGCTTTACGTGATGAATCAGTCGAGGGAGGCCAGATCTATAGTTTTTGGAAGCAAATCTGACCTTAGAAGCGAGTTGGAGTGGTTGCATGGCATGGACTCGCCGAGTCTATTCATCCGACTCGGCGAGTAGCTTGAAGATTGCCTTGGGACTGCTCAGCGAGCGGTCCAATCGAGTCATGGGTAGACTCAGTGATTCAGGGTGAGTTGGAGAGGGATGACGAGTGGACTGAGTCAAACTTGGACTCGCCAAGTTGTCCTTGAGACTCGGCGAGTTGAGTCGGGGTGGCCCCGCGATTCATTCAGGTGAAACTCGTCGAGTAAAGGGGGGGATACTCGACGTGTAGTAAGAGGATTTCAGAGGGTTGGTGAAAACGTCTAGACTCGCCGAGTCGCCATGGTACTCGCCGAGTCCGGTCAGAGTTGACCGTTGACTGTTGACCGTTGACCAGAGTGACCTGTGTTGACTTCTTAGATAGTCAACCATAGAGATATAAAGTGTTAATTAGAAACATATAATGTTATAGGAGGATTAGAGCTCGGAGGATCGAGCACGAGGGATTTCCAGGATTCGTGAGATACCGAGATACGCGAGGTGTGTCTTCTCACTATACTATATTACCTTGAGTAGGTAACCAGAGTTATGTGATAGACTATTTGTATGCTATGTATGTTATGTGTTGTACTGCATTATTTCTATGTGATTTATGTAGTGCATGTTTATCAGAGCTTTGATCTGAGGGTTCACAGAGTTTGGGTGCACGGACCCACAGAGTTATAGCCTCGAGTGGCTAATATGTGTTATATGTGGTATTTTGGGGAATTCACTAAGCCTTGTGCTTACAGTGTTTGATGTTATTGTTTCAGGTACTAGTGACGACCGCGGGAAGGCGCCGGCTTGATCCGTACACACACACTCGGAGTTTTTACATTGTGATCTTGGGATTTTGTATTAACCTATATTGGATAATTAATATGATTGTTTGATGAATATTAATTGAATTATGTTTTATAAGAAAATCGAAAAATTTGTTTTGAAATTTACGGTGTTACAATTTGGTATCAGAGCCTTGGTTTGAGGGATTCGGGTACACCTTCGGGAGTATTTGAACTCAAACTGAGGAATTGGAAAGATATTTTCAAAAGAAAACCTAACTTTTCTAAGAGTAAAAGATTTTCTTGAAAAAGAAACAAATTCCAGGAAGAAACGTGTGTACGATCAGTCAGCGCCCGAACGGTGAATTCCCAAAATACCTTTATATTACGTGATATTAATATTGATATGATGTATCTGCATGCTAGAGTAGGCTAGGTATTGCTAATAGGACTAGAGTGGCCTGATTTGTGATGCCTTAGCCTAGGGAGGTGTGAGCTGCTATGAGATGCTGAGAGTGAGTAGGTAGCAGCAAGGGGTTTATGAGAGATCTATTAGAGAGTGGCCTACGCATGATAGAGTACTTGGGAATTGGGATCCGAAGAGGAAGGTTTGGGGTGTGTACTGAGACGGTGTGGACAGTAGTATTGGGCCCGTACTACTGAAAGCACCGGGGCAGTACACAGTCCAAATAAGAATCTTGGGATACCAAGAATCAAGGAGGGGTGGATTGTCGAGTGTAAGAATGTTCGAGTGAATTCTAATTTATCGCATGTTGTATTTCAGAGGTTGATCATGGTGAGGACACGTCATATGCCGGAGGGTGCCGGAGCTAGTGATGAGGAGATTCGACAGATCATTCATGAGGAGGTGGCTGCGGTCATCAGAGCTGAGATACCAGAGATGTTCGGGTCTATTAAGACCGCGCTGATTGAGACATTTGACGAGCGTTATGCCGCTCTTTCTGAGGCTGCTCTTGCAGTGGCTACCGCAGCGATCGCTGCGACGAGACCCCAGGGAGGTGATGCGTCACTGTTTCGGGAGTTCAGCAACACCAAACCACCAGAGTTTGATGGTACACAGGATCCGGCGGCAGCTATGAGGTGGATATCTGATATGGAGGGGCGCTTCTTCACTTGCTCATCGCCTGAGCATCTGAAGGTTCGGTTCGCGCTGAACCAGCTTCGCTTGGGAGCGAAGGACTGGTGGAAGTTTGTGACGGCGCATTTCACGCCTGCTGAGCTTTCGGCAGTGACCTGGGAGAGGTTCACTACCATGTTCCGAGATGAGTACGTTCCCCAGGTGGAGAGGGAGCGTTTGGCACAGGAGTTTCTGACCCTCAAGCAGGGTACTGAGTCAGTTACAGCGATCACGAGGATGTTTCATGAGAGGGCGATGTTCTGCCCTGAGCACGTGTCCACTGAGCAGGCACGTATGAGCCGCTACCTGAGCATTTTGAGACGGGATATTCGGGAGTTCGCCACGAACTCCTCGTATCAGACATTTGCTGAGCTTCAGGCAAATGCTCGGAAGAGGGAGATTGAGCTTGAGACTCAGGCCAGGGAGGAGGCGGAGTCTCTGGGGAGGGATCGGCGGCCGGTACAGCTCCAGCCGGCAGCCAAGCGGGCCAAGCCCGCTGATCCCAAACCCGGGAGCCAGAAGGGCCACACTTGCGGGAAGTGCGGCAAGGGTGACGATGGAGTCTGTCGAGCAGGATCTTGCTACAAATGTGGCAAGGAGGGGCATATGGCCAAGGACTGCCCCAAGGGGTTTGCAGTGTGTTTTCACTGCAACCAGACTGGACACTGGAAGGCGGAGTGTCAGCTGCTCCGTGGAGCATCTCAAGGATCTGCTCCCGCTGCCATCAGAGCCACAGAGAGTCGGCCCGTGAAGGCCAAGGCACCGAGAGCTCGAGGGAGAGCCTTTCAGCTGACTGCGGAAGAGGTCCGCACTGCACCCGACGTTGTGGCTGGTACGTTTCCTTTTATATATTTATTTTTGGTGTTGAGATATTATGCTTATATTATGCTATGCATAGGTACCTTCCTTGTGAACTCTGTGCCTGCTTTAGTGTTATTTGACTCGGGTGCGATTCAGTCTTTTGTATCTTTGGCCTTTAGTCAGCATATCAGTGTTAGTCGTGAAGCATTGAGTCGGCCTCTGCGGGTTTCCATAGCCGCCGACAGAGTGATTTGTGCCACGGAGGTCCTCCGAGGATGTGTGTTAGAGATTTTTGGGGTTGAGTTTCCGATCGATTTGGTTCCTATTGCGATGGGTGATGTCTGTGTCATAGTGGGCATGGACTGGTTGAGCCGATTCGGCGTGGTTATCGTCTGCGAGCGTCAGGTGGTGACCATACGAGATCCTAGTGGGGGAGTTCTTTCGGTATACGGCGAGGGTACACGTTCTGGATCAGCCTTTTGTTCGGCCGCTAGGGCGAGGCAATGTTTACAGCAGGGCTGTAAGGGTTTTGTGGCGTATGTGATGGATACGCGAGTGATCTTCGAGAGACCGAGTTCAGTGGATGAAGTTCCGGTGGTGCGTGAGTTTCCAGATGTTTTTCCCGAAGAATTACCAGGTGTGCCTCCCGTGAGGCAAGTGGAGTTCGGTATTGATTTGGTTCTGGGAGCCGCGCCTATCGCTAAGGTGCCTTATCGTCTTGCACCTCCAAAGATGCAAGAGTTATCCTCGCAGCTTCAGGAGCTGCTGGGGAAGGGGTTTATTCGGCCGAGTAGCTCGCCGTGGGGAGCACCCATTCTGTTTGTGAAGAAGAAGGATGGCTCGCATCGAATGTGTATTGATTACCGAGAATTGAATAAGCTGACGGTCAAGAACCGTTACCCGTTGCCGAGGATCAACGATTTATTAGATTAGTTGCAGGGAGCATCTTGGTTCTCCAAGATCGATTTGAGGTCGGGCTATCATCAGGTGAGAGTGCGGGATGAGGACGTCCAGAAGACAGCATTCAGGACGCGTTATGGGCATTATGAGTTTGTGGTGATGCCTTTTGGGCTCACCAATGCCCCGGCTGTGTTCATGGACCTCATGAACAGGGTATGCAGGCCGATGTTGGATCGGTCAGTGATTGTGTTTATCGATGATATTCTGGTATATTCGAGATCTAGAGAGCAGCATGAGGAGCATTTGAGGGAAGTTCTTGGAGTTTTGAGATCAGAGAAACTTTATGCAAAGTTTTCCAAGTGCGATTTCTGGTTGCGGGAGGTCCAGTTTCTGGGGCACCTCGTTAATCAGAAAGGGATATTGGTCGATCCAGCCAAGGTTGACGCGGTGATGAGATGGGAGGTGCCAAAGTCACCCTCTGAGATCAGGAGCTTCCTTGGGTTGGCAGGGTACTATCGGAGGTTTATCAAGGATTTCTCCAAGATCGCAGTGCCACTCACCAGATTGACCCGGAAGGGTGTTACATTTTTATGGGGTCCCGAGCAGCAGACCTCCTTTGAGACGCTTCGCCAAAGGTTATGCGAAGCTCCGGCATTAGCTCTTCCGGAAGGGATGGAAGATTTTGTGGTATTCTGTGATGCATCGATTTTAGGGCTGGGAGCGGTGCTGATGCAGAAGGGACATGTGATAGCATATGCATCGAGGCAGTTGAAGCCTCATGAGACGAGATATCCCACACATGATTTAGAGTTGGGGGCAGTGGTGTTCGCTCTCAAGATTTGGCGGCACTACTTGTATGGGGTTCGTTGTACGATATACACGGACCATAAGAGCTTGAAGTACTTGATGGATCAGCCTAACCTAAATATGCGGCAGAGGAGGTGGTTAGATGTAGTCAAGGATTATGATTGCGAGATCTTGTACCACCCGGGCAAGGCTAATGTGGTAGCCGACGCATTGAGTCGCAGGGCGGAGAGTACTCCACTGCGAAATGTATGTTTGAGATTGACAGTGATAGCTCCAGTTCCGGATGCCATTCGTGGGGCACAGGCCGAGGCTGTGCATCCGGAGATGCAGAAGAGAGAACGGGTCGTTGGTTTGGTTTCTGAGTTTGTGTTGGATAGTCGAGGGCTTATGACTTTTCAGGGCCGGATTTGGGTACCGTTTGTGGGCGGTACGCGTACTACATTGATGGAGGAAGCTCATAGATCAAAATTTTTGATCCATCCCGGGGCTACAAAAATGTATTTGGATTTGAGCAAAGAGTATTGGTGGCCTTGTATAAAGAGGGACGCCGCATGGTTTGTCGAGAGGTGTTTGACCTGTTGAAGGGTGAAGGCCGAGCACCAGAGACCGCATGGCAAGTTGCAGCCATTGGAGGTTCCCGAGTGTAAGTGGGAATAGATCACTATGGATTTCATCACCAAATTGCCGACGACTGCCAAAGGAGTTGATGCAATTTGGGTGATTGTGGATAGTTTGACGAAGAGCGCTCACTTTCTTGCCATCAGTGAGAGTTCTTCGGCGGAGAAGTTGGCGGAGGTTTATGTGAGAGAAGTAGTATCTCGGCATGGGGTGCCGATCTCGATTGTTTCGGACCGTGATGTGCGCTTCACTTCCCGATTCTGGAAGAAATTTCATGAGGAGTTGGGTACTAAGCTGCATTTTAGTACCGCATATCACCCCCAGACAGACGGCCAGAGTGAGCAAACGATTCAGACGCTTGAGGACATGCTTCGAGCATATGTATTGGATTTTGGGGGTAGCTGGGATACGTATTTACCCTTGGCAGAGTTTTCCTACAATAACAGCCATCATTCGAGCATCGGTATGCCGCCCTTTGAGTTGTTGTATGGTAGGAGGTGTCGGACTCCCATTTGTTGGGGTGAGGTTGGGCAGAGAGTGATGGGCAGTACAGAGATCGTGATTCAGATGACAGAGCAGATACAGCGGGTCAGACAGAGGTTATTGACCGCCCAGAGCCGACAAAAGAGTTATGCGGACAGGCGCCGGTCCGAGCTTGAATTTCAGGTCGGCGACTTCGTTCTCCTGAAGGTTTATCCTTGGAAAGGGGTGATTCGGTTCAGGAAGAGGGGCAAGTTGGGGCCCCGGTTTATAGGTCCATTTCGTGTGATTGCGAGGGTAGGCCAGGTAGCCTATCGGTTGGAGTTGCCAGCAGAGTTGGGACAGATTCACGACACTTTTCATGTGTCGCAGTTGAGGAAGTGTATAGCCGATGAATCGGCAGTGGTTCCGTTAGAGGATATTCAGGTAGATGCAAGCCTGAATTATGCTGAGAGACCAGTGGCCATCAGGGATCGGAAGATCAAGGTTTTGAGAAACAAGGAGGTACCTCTGGTGTTGGTTCAGTGGCAACACCGGAGGGGATCAGAGATGACCTGGGAGCCAGAGCGTATGATGCAGGAGCAACATCCGGAACTGTTTTTAGAGCGAGACTTCGAGGGCGAAATCTAGTCATAGTGGGGGAGAGTTGTAACAGCCGGATTTTTATCAGGTATCTTGTTTATTGTATTTTGTTGATTTGTGAGGGGGACTCGGCGAGTTGGAGCTCAGACTCACCGAGTAGGGACGCGGATTTGGACGCGGGATCGCGCCTGGACTCGACGAGTCCAGGATATGGACTCGGCGAGTTAGCGCTGTGTAATGAAACCCTAATTTCTCGGGTTTGAGACTTATTTAAAGGGCCTAATGGCTGTCATTTGTGCTCACCAGCCCCTTGAGTGAAACCCTAATCGAGTGTGAGCATTTGGAGCTAAGTAGGAGGCCATTATTGACCTTGGAGGTTCCATTGTTGCAAGGAAGGAGAAGAGCTAGCCAAGGGAAAGCAAGAAGGAGCCACTTCTGTGGGTTTGGAGTCCAGAGCATGACTTTTGTGGTAATAAATCCGAGTTACCTTCTTGTTTGTTGTTGTTTATCTAGATTTAGGGTTTGTTGCACCCTTTTATGGCAAGATTTAGTGTCCTTTTGGTCCCTTATGAGGTTGGAACCATAGATCTGGACCCTTAGAGGTCTAGAGTGTCCCTTTACCCAAGCTTTTTGGGAATCATTGGAGGCTTTGGATTGGAATCATCATGCCTTAGGTCAAAAAACTCCATTATTGAGCTACAGGGTGTGTTATGAGCACCAAGATAGGAGCTTTACGTGATGAATCAGTCGAGGGAGGCCAGATCTATAGTTTTTGGAAGCAGATCTGACCTTAGAAGCGAGTTGGAGTGGTTGCATGGCATGGACTTGCCGAGTCTGTTCATCCGACTCGGCGAGTAGCTTGAAGATTGCCTTGGGACTGCTCAGTGAGTGGTCCAATCGAGTCAAGGGTAGACTCAGTGAGTCAGGGTAAGTTGGAGAGGGATGACGAGTGGACTGAGTCAAACTTGGACTCGCCAAGTTGTCCTTGAGACTCGGCGAGTTGATTCGGGGTGGCCCCGCGATTCATTCAGGTGAAACTCGTCGAGTAAAGGGGGGGATACTCGACGTGTAGTAAGAGGATTTCAGAGGGTTGGTGAAAACATCTAGACTCGCCGAGTCGCCATGGTACTCGCCGAGTCCGGTCAGAGTTGACCGTTGACCGTTGACCATAGTTGACATGTGTTGACTTCTTAGATAGTCAACCTTAGAGATATAAAGTGTTAATTAGAAACATATAATGTTATAGGAGGATTAGAGCTCGGAGGATCGAGCACGAGGGATTTCCAGGATTCGTGAGATACCGAGATACGCGAGGTGAGTCTTCTCACTATACTATATTACCTTGAGTAGGTAACCAGAGTTATGTGATAGAGTATTTGTATGCTATGTATGTTATGTGTTGTACTGCATTATTTCTATGTGATTTATGTAGTGCATGTTTATCAGAGCTAGAACCTGAGGGTTCACAGAGTTTGGGTGCACGGACCCACAGAGTTATAGCCTCGAGTGGCTAATATGTGTTATATGTTGTATTTTGGGGAACTCACTAAGTCTTGTGCTTACAGTGTTTGATGTTATTGTTTCAGGTACTAGTGACGACCGCGGGAAGGCGCCGGCTTGATCCGTACACACACACTCGGAGTTTTTACATTGTGATCTTGGGATTTTGTATTAACCTATATTGGATAATTAATATGATTGTTTGATGAATATTAATTGAATTATGTTTTATAAGAAAATCGAAAAATTTGTTTTGAAATTCACGGTGTTACAATTTGGTATCAGAGCCTTGGTTTGAGGGATTCGGGTACACCTTCGAGAGTATTTGAACTCAAACTGAGGAATTGGAAAGATATTTTCAAAAGAAAACCTAACTTTTCTAAGAGTAAAAGATTTTCTTGAAAAAGAAACAAATTCCAAGAAGAAACGTGTGTACGATCAGTCAGCGCCCGAACGGTGAATTCCCAAAATACCTTTATATTACGTGATATTAATATTGATATGATGTATCTGCATGCTAGAGTAGGCTAGGTATTGCTAATAGGACTAGAGTGGCCTGATTTGTGATGCCTTAGCCTAGGGAGGTGTGAGCTGCTATGAGATGCTGAGAGTGAGTAGGTAGCAGCAAGGGGTTTATGAGAGATCTATTAGAGAGTGGCCTACGCATGTTAGAGTACTTGGGAATTGGGATCTGAAGAGGAAGGTTTGGGGTGTGTACTGAGACGGTGTGGACAGTAGTATTGGGCCCGTACTACTGAAAAGCACCGGGGCAGTACACAGTCCAAATAAGAATCTTGGGATACCAAGAATCAAGGAGGGGTGGATTGTCGAGTGTAAGAATGTTCGAGTGAATTCTAATTTATCGCATGTTGTATTTCAGAGGTTGATCATGGTGAGGACCCGTCATATGCCGGAGGGTGCCGGAGCTAGTGAAGAGGAGATTCGGCAGATCATTCGTGAGGAGGTGGCTGCGGTCATCAGAGCTGAGATACCAGAGATGTTCGGGTCTATTAAGACCGCGCTGATTGAGACATTTGACGAGCGTTATGCCGCTCTTTCTGAGGCTGCTGTTGCAGCGGCTACCGCAGCGATCGCTGCGGCGAGACCCCAGGGAGGTGATGCGTCACTGTTTCGGGAGTTCAGCAACACCAAACCACCAGAGTTTGATGGTACACAGGATCCGGCGGCAGCTATGAGGTGGATATCTGATATGGAGGGGCGCTTCTTCACTTGCTCATCCCCTGAGCATCTGAAGGTTCGGTTCGCGCTGAACCAGCTTCGCTTGGGAGCGAAGGACTGGTGGAAGTTTGTGACGGCGCATTTCACGCCTGCTGAGCTTTCGGCAGTGACCTGGGAGAGGTTCACTACCATGTTCCGAGATGAGTACGTTCCCCAGGTGGAGAGGGAGCGTTTGGCACAGGAGTTTCTGACCCTCAAGCAGGGTACTAAGTCAGTTACAGCGATCACGAGGATGTTTCATGAGAGGGTGATGTTCTGCCCTGAGCACGTGTCCACTGAGCAGGCACGTATGAGCCGCTACCTGAGCATTTTGAGACGAGATATTTGAGAGTTCGCCATGAACTCCTCGTATCGGACATTTGCTGAGCTTCAGGTAAATGCCCGGAAGAGGGAGATTGATCTTGAGACTCAGGCCAGGGAGGAGGCGGAGTCTCTGGGGAGGGATCGGCAGCCGGCACAGCTCCAGCCGGCAACCAAGCGGGCCAAGCCCGCTGATCCCAAACCCGGGAGCCAAAAGGGCCGCACTTGCGGGAAGTGCGGCAAGGGTCACGATGGAGTCTGTCGAGCAGGATCTTGCTACAAATGTGGCAAGGAGGGACATATGGCCAAGGACTGCCCCAAGGGGTTTGCAGTGTGTTTTCACTGCAACCAGACCGGACACTGGAAGGCGGAGTGTCCGCTGCTACGTGGAGCATCTCAGGGATCTGCTCCCGCCGCCATCAGAGCCACAGAGAGTCGGCCCGTGAAGGCCAAGGCACCGAGAGCTCGAGGGAGAGCCTTTCAGCTGACTGCGGAAGAGGTCCGCGCTGCACCCGACGTTGTGGCTGGTACGTTTCCTTTTATATATTTATTTTTGGTGTTGAGATATTATGCTTATATTATGATATGCATAGGTACCTTCCTTGTGAACTCTGTGCCTGCTTTAGTGTTATTTGACTCGGGTGCGATTCGGTCTTTTGTATCTTTGGCCTTTAGTCAGCATATCAGTGTTAGTCGTGAGGCATTGAGTCGGCCTCTGCGGGTTTCCATAGCTGCCGACAGAGTGATTTGTGCCACGGAAGTCCTCCGAGGATGTGTGTTAGAGATTTTTGGGGTTGAGTTTCCGATCGATCTGGTTCCTATTGCGATGGGTGATGTCTGTGTCATAGTGGGCATGGACTGGTTGAGCCGATTCGGCGCGGTTATCGTCTGCGAGCGTCAGGTGGTGACCATACGAGATCCTAGTGGGGGAGTTCTTTTGGTATACGGCGAGGGTACACGTTCTGGATCAGCCTTTTGTTCGGCCGCTAGGGCGAGGCAGTGTTTACAGCAGGGCTGTAAGGGTTTTGTGGCGTATGTGATGGATACGCGAGTGATCTTCGAGAGACCGAGTTCAGTGGATGAAGTTCCGGTGGTGCGTGAGTTTCCAGATGTTTTTCCCGAAGAATTACCAGGTGTGCCTCCCGTGAGGCAAGTGGAGTTCGGTATCGATTTGGTTCCGGGAGCCGCGCCTATCGCTAAGGTGCCTTATCGTCTTGCACCTCCAGAGATGCAAGAGTTATCCTCGCAGCTTCAGGAGCTGCTGGGGAAGGGGTTTATTCGGCCGAGTAGCTCGCCGTGGGGAGCACCCATTCTGTTTGTGAAGAAGAAGGATGGCTCGCATCGAATGTGTATTGATTACCGAGAATTGAATAAGCTGACGGTCAAGAACCGTTACCCGTTGCCGAGGATCAACGATTTATTAGATCAGTTGCAGGGAGCATCTTGGTTCTCCAAAATCGATTTGAGGTGGGCTATCATCAGGTGAGAGTGCGGGACGAGGACGTCCAGAAGACAGCATTCAGGACGCGTTATGGGCATTATGAGTTTGTGGTGATGCCTTTTGGGCTCAGCAATGCCCCGACTGTGTTCATGGACCTCATGAACAGGGTATGCAGGCCGATGTTGGATCGGTTGGTGATTGTGTTTATCGATGATATTCTGGTATATTCTAGATCTAGAGAGCAGCATGAGGAGCATTTGAGGGAAGTTCTTGGAGTTTTGAGATCGGAGAAACTTTATGCAAAGTTTTCCAAGTGCGATTTCTGGTTGCGGGAGGTCCAGTTTCTGGGGCACCTCGTTAATCAGAAAGGGATATTGGTCGATCCAGCCAAGGTTGACGCGGTGATGAGATGGGAGGTGCCAAAGTCACCCTCTGAGATCAGGAGCTTCCTTGGGTTGGCAGGGTACTATCGGAGGTTTATCAAGGATTTCTCCAAGATCGCAGTGCCACTCACCAGATTGACCCGGAAGGGTGTTATATTTTTATGGGGTCCCGAGCAGCAGACCTCCTTTGAGACGCTTCGCCAAAGGTTGTGCGAAGCTCCGGCATTAGCTCTTCCGGAAGGGATGGAAGATTTTGTGGTATTCTGTGATGCATCGATTTTAGGGCTGGGAGCGGTGCTGATGCAGAAGGGACATGTGATAGCATATGCATCGAGGCAGTTGAAGCCTCATGAGACGAGATATCCCACACATGATTTAGAGTTGGGGGCAGTGGTGTTCGCTCTCAAGATTTGGCGGCACTACTTGTATGGGGTTCGTTGTACGATATACACGGACCATAAGAGCTTGAAGTACTTGATGGATCAGCCTAACCTAAATATGCGGCAGAGGAGGTGGTTAGATGTAGTCAAGGATTATGATTGCGAGATCTTGTACCACCCGGGCAAGGCTAATGTGGTAGCCGACGCATTGAGTCGCAGGGCGGAGAGTACTCCACTGCGAAATGTATGTTTGAGATTGACAGTGATAGCTCCAGTTCCGGATGCCATTCGTGGGGCACAGGCCGAGGCTGTGCATCCGGAGATGCAGAAGAGAGAACGGGTCGTTGGTTTGGTTTCTGAGTTTGTGTTGGATAGTCGAGGGCTTATGACTTTTCAGGGCCGGATTTGGGTACCGTTTGTGGGCGGTACGCGTACTACATTGATGGAGGAAGCTCATAGATCAAAATTTTTGATCCATCCCGGGGCTACAAAAATGTATTTGGATTTGAGCAAAGAGTATTGGTGGCCTTGTATAAAGAGGGACGCCGCATGGTTTGTCGAGAGGTGTTTGACCTGTTGAAGGGTGAAGGCCGAGCACCAGAGACCGCATGGCAAGTTGCAGCCATTGGAGGTTCCCGAGTGTAAGTGGGAATAGATCACTATGGATTTCATCACCAAATTGCCGACGACTGCCAAAGGAGTTGATGCAATTTGGGTGATTGTGGATAGGTTGACGAAGAGCGCTCACTTTCTTGCCATCAGTGAGAGTTCTTCGGCGGAGAAGTTGGCGGAGGTTTATGTGAGAGAAGTAGTATCTCGGCATGGGGTGCCGATCTCGATTGTTTCGGACCGTGATGTGCGCTTCACTTCCCGATTCTGGAAGAAATTTCATGAGGAGTTGGGTACTAAGCTGCATTTTAGTACCGCATATCACCCCCAGACAGACGGCCAGAGTGAGCGAACGATTCAGACGCTTGAGGACATGCTTCGAGCATGTGTATTGGATTTTGGGGGTAGCTGGGATACGTATTTACCCTTGGCAGAGTTTTCCTACAATAACAGCCATCATTCGAGCATCGGTATGCCGCCCTTTGAGTTGTTGTATGGTAGGAGGTGTCGGACTCCCATTTGTTGGGGTGAGGTTGGGCAGAGAGTGATGGGCAGTACAGAGATCGTGATTCAGATGATAGAGCAGATACAGCGGGTCAGACAGAGGTTATTGACCGCCCAGAGCCGACAAAAGAGTTATGCGGACAGGCGCCGGTCCGAGCTTGAATTTCAGGTCGGCGACTTCATTCTCCTGAAGGTTTCTCCTTGGAAAGGGGTGATTCGGTTCAGGAAGAGGGGCAAGTTGGGGCCCCGGTTTATAGGTCCATTTCGTGTGATTGCGAGGGTAGGCCGGGTAGCCTATCAGTTGGAGTTTCCAGCAGAGTTGGGACAGATTCACGACACTTTTCATGTGTCGCAGTTGAGGAAGTGTATAGCCGATGAATCGGCAGTGGTTCCGTTAGAGGATATTCAGGTAGATGCAAGCCTGAATTATGCTGAGAGACCAGTGGCCATCAGGGATCGGAAGATCAAGGTTTTGAGAAACGAGGAGGTACCTTTGGTGTTGGTTCAGTGGCAACACCGGAGGGGATCAGAGATGACCTGGGAGCCAGAGCGTATGATGCAGGAGCAACATCCGGAACTGTTTTTAGAGCGAGACTTCGAGGGCGAAATCTAGTCATAGTGGGGGAGAGTTGTAACAGCCGGATTTTTATCAGGTATCTTGTTTATTGTATTTTGTTGATTTGTGAGGGGGACTCGGGGAGTGGGAGCTCAGACTCGCCGAGTAGGGACGCGGATTTGGACGCGGGATCGCGCCTGGATTCGACGAGTCCAGGATATGGACTCGGCGAGTCAGCGTTGTGTAATGAAACCCTAATTTCTCGGGTATGAGACTTATTTAAAGGGCCTAATGGCCGTCATTTGTGCTCACCAGCCCCTTGAGTGAAACCCTAATCGAGTGTGAGCATTTGGAGCTAAGTAGGAGGCCATTATTGACCTTGGAGGTGCCATTGTTGCAAAGAAGGAGAAGAGCTAGCCAAGGGAAAGCAAGAAGGAGCCACTTCTGTGGGTTTGGAGTCCAGAGCATGACTTTTGTGGTAATAAATCCGAGTTACCTTCTTGTTTGTTGTTGTTTATCTAGATTTAGGGTTTGTTGAACCCTTTTATGGCAAGATTTAGTGTCCTTTTGGTCCCTTATGAGGTTGGAACCATAGATCTGGACCCTTAGAGGTCCAGAGTGTCCCTTTACCCCAGCTTTTTGGGAATCATTGGAGGCTTTGGATTGGAATCCTCATGCCTTAGGTCAAAAAACTCCATTATTGAGCTATAGGGTGTGTTATGAGCACCAAGATAGGAGCTTTACGTGATGAATCAGTCGAGGGAGGCCAGATCTATAGTTTTTGGAAGCAGATCTGACCTTAGAAGCGAGTTGGAGTGGTTGCATGGCATGGACTCGCCGAGTCTGTTCATCCGACTCGGCGAGTAGCTTGAAGATTGCCTTGGGACTGCTCAGCGAGTGGTCCAATCGAGTCATGGGTAGACTCAGTGAGTCAGGGTGAGTTGGAGAGGGATGACGAGTGGACTGAGTCAAACTTGGACTCGCCAAGTTGTCCTTGAGACTCGGCGAGTTGAGTTGGGGTGGCCCCGCGATTCATTCAGGTGAAACTCGGAGAGTAAAGGGGGGGGGGGATACTCGACGTGTAGTAAGAGGATTTCAAAGGGTTGGTGAAAACATCTAGACTCGCCGAGTCGCCATGGTACTCGCCGAGTCCGGTCAGAGTTGACCCTTGACCGTTGACCATAGTTGACCTGTGTTGACTTCTTAGATAGTCAACCTTAGAGATATAAAGTGTTAATTAGAAACATATAATGTTATAGGAGGATTAGAGCTCGGAGGATCGAGCACGAGGGATTTCCAGGATTCGTGAGATACCGAGATACGCGAGGTGAGTCTTCTCGCTATACTCTATTACCTTGAGTAGGTAACCAAAGTTATGTGATAAAGTATTTTTATGCTATGTATGTTATGTGTTGTATGGCATTATTTCTATGTGATTTATGTAGTGCATGTTTATCAAAGCTAGAACCTGAGGGTTCACAGAGTTTGGGTGCACGGACCCACAGAGTTATAGCCTCGAGTGGCTAATATGTGTTATATGTGGTATTTTGGGGAACTCACTAAGCCTTGTGCTTACAGTGTTTGATGTTATTGTTTCAGGTACTAGTGACGACCGCGGGAAGGTGCCGGCTTGATCCGTACACACACACTCGGAGTTTTTACATTGTGATCTTGGGATTTTGTATTAACCTATATTGGATAATTAATATGGTTGTTTGATGAATATTAATCGAATTCTGTTTTATAAGAAAATCGAAAAATTTGTTTTGAAATTTATGGTGTTATACATAGTGAATAGATAACATAATGCATTAAAGTTCCAGTGTGGTTTCACTTGTACTAGGCTAGGGTTTAGACCTTGTTGGCTCTAATATTTTCGGATTGTGACAAAATCGAGCAAATATCTAATCATCTTTGAATCACATTGCTAAGTTATCATATATGAAGTTGGAGTACTTACAATTTTTGAATTTAGTTCTCATTTTAGCTTATTACTTTCATCTTTAATTTGTTTGTTTGATCATAGCAGTTAAAACCCCCCTCTTACTTTTAGTGACTAAAGTACCTTGCATAAAAATGTATAGACTAATTGTCCCATGTCTCTATGGATCAACCTTACTTGCCTTCTACTACCTTTTAGTGCAATATAGTAGTGTTATTTCGGAATATATCGTATCCCAATATTTGTTTGGTTTGACACGCCTAACAAATTGGTGTCGTTATCGGGGACACAATGTTACTAAATGTGTATACCATGATCTGTCCGTACTGGTTCACTATTGCCAGTTGACAAAGAGATAGAGAAGATTGAAAAGACTATATGGAAGCAAGCCAACTTTCGTAAGAGGCAATTGGGTTCCGGAACTTCTTCATCATCCACCTCACCAGTCATTAACATTTGGGAGGATATACTCCTCTCAAGTGTATCCGCATTTGAAACAGAAACTCTCTCACTCTCACCACAACCATCCTCACCCAAAAGTATCACACCATCCACTTCACCTATTCATAAAATCCCAAACTCCACACCCATAGAAACTTCAATCCCTACGCAAACAATGGGAGATAACCATGGAGGGAACCAGCCTCCAAATACACCACCCGAACAAACTCTTTGCGAAGTGGCGAGGCAAGAGGTTACATAACAATATCTTTGCATCACATATCCAGAAACCTCAAACATCAAACTAAAGTTCGGACTCATCTACTACTCCTGAACTTTAGAGGCTTGGAAAATAAAGATCCTCACAAGTTCCTCCAATACTTCATTGAAGGGATGAATCCAATACCAGCTCCTCTAATACTTCATTGAAGGCATGAATCCAATGGAGAAAAGGCTTCTTAATACCTAAAGTGGTGGTTCTTTACTCGACAAGACTCCAGTCGAAATCCGCAACTTAATCTCGAACATTGCTAAAGATTCTAAGCATTCAAGTCACGATGAAGAATGGTACACAGATACACCCCAAGGTGTAAAAGAAGTGTGACAATGTAAATTTTCAAACCAAAATTTTCTTTTTTAAATCACATAAAAACTCATAATATATCTCAAAAACATAATTGTCTCAAGTGTCAACACAAATCCACATAAAAATGTCGCTATCTCAGAATCATCCACATAATCTCGCATCGGTGTGTACAATTAATTCGGTGCCTTCCCGTGATCCTTAGAGGTACATGAAACACATAAGACATACCACAGTAAGCATGAAGCTTAGTGAGTTCCACACAATACCATATGCATAATTAATAAGCCTCTCATGGCTATAACTCGACATGGAACCTCTAGTCTCATGTGTCTCGGTGAGGACCCCCAGTCTCATGGATCGGTATGGACCCTCCGGTCCTGTGTCTCAGTGAAGACCCTCCGGTCTCTCAACTCGGGTGGACCCTCCGATCCTGTCTCAGTAAGTGGCACACCCCCAAACCAGAATGACATAAACATTCAAGGGCGGAGGGCGTCATGTATAGTATCACAACAATGCACAATAGTAATCAAAATACAACAACAACCATTGTATAGAAAAAGTTATAAATTTTACATATGTGATCAAAACATATTGTATATGAACCCAAAAGTACAAGTTTAAAAGACATGAGTTTATAGATCTTCGTCTTCTCAAAAGTTGTGGTTGTACCTGTATTACCGTTTCCCTGAGAATAAAAGTATTTTTGAAAAAAGTGTCAACAATTAAGTTAGTGATTTGATAAGTATGTTTGCAACTAAAATCTGTTTTCTTATCCATTGATAATGTAAACGTATTTTTCCCCCAAAAAATCCTATATTTTCTGCTATGTTATTTTTTAAGCGAAATGTGTGATGTTTTGTACTACCAACCTGGAAAATGTAGTTTAGTTCTCATAAAACCATGAAAATTATGTTTTCTCTGAATTGAAATAGTATTCCATATTTAAACTTTTAAGATATTGTATTATAGTTTTATAATTCAATAAAACTATGTGAAGTGTTACTTATTCATACAATAATCATTTTGTTCAATACCAAATTGTGAGTTATTATAACCATGCTTGATGACCTATGATCGCCTGAATACGACGTTCTTCAGGCATCAGAATTTGTATGACATTTGTCACCCCATGCATGACTGCCTAACTGTAGCAAGAAGGTTAGGTGTAGGTTTGTCAGTCCTATATAGACCTATATACAAGTGTCACACTTTCCCTCCAGGAGACTCAGGGTATAATTTCAGAACTTGGTTGGTTCTTAGAAAAGTACATGAAGGTAGTCTCACAAGTGCTATATTGATGATTACATGTAGAATAATGAAAAGTTGCTTTGTAATAACCATCCCTAAAGTAAGTTTCATAAACTATATAAAATATAGTTTTATATGTTTGTTTTTCAATAAAGTATTCTATTTATTTTCTGATATTGTTCTCTACTTGTTTTCCATCATGTACTATGTTTTTTTTCTGTTATCTACTTTGAACCTTGAAACCAATGAATAAGTCTTCTAAACTATACCTATTATAGTTTAAGTCTATGTTTTACTGTAAGAATCAGTAATACTGTTATTTCATATAATTCTTTGTTTGTACTCAAGTAGTACCAAATAGTTTGAAAATAATTATATATATATATATATATATATATATATATATATGTAATATTTATATAATTGTGATTAATTAGACCTTCAATTAAACCCCAAGCCCACAATCGAACAAGGAACTGGAAATGGGGTCTAATTACATATTCTAAATCTTCTGAATCCAAATGATATCATTTACACAGATATAAATATGTAGTTGTTAACAATTATAACACTTTAAAAGTACTAAAAACATTTAAAAACTTTAGAGATATTAACACAATTTTATTGTGTTTCACTTGTATTCCCCCCCCCCCCCCCCTTAAAACAGTTAAGAATCATATAAATGTAGGGGTATGAACTCAACTTTTGTGAATGATTGGATTGGAGATTTGATTTAGGATGCTATTTCCACGAGTTAGATTCTGAGTCCAATAAGCATTTCATGTAATATATGTATGTTTTTTGTGAGTATAATCACAAATACGATAAGGAATCGAGCTAATTTGCAAGTTTATCTTACAAATAAGAGTGTTAAAAGCAAAGTTTGAAAGTTGTTAGCTGTTTACGGCCAGAAGACATGTTCACGGCCCAAGAACACTTGATGTTCATGAGTTCACGGCCATAAAGTGATGTTGTTCTTGGGTTTTTGGTTAATGTTCTTGATGAATTGAAGAACAATTGCAGATTCAAGTGTTTTCGGCCCAAGGATATGAAGATTAGAAGGTGATTGTTTGATAAAGATGAAGAATACTTAATGTTCTTAAGGTGGGAGGAGGTTTTCATCCCTTCATACTTGAGAGAGAATGAAACTGTTTGCGGTTGGAGTCTATGAAATGAGGGAAAAATGAGTCATATTTGTATATATACTTAAGAGTTCGACAGTAAACATATCCCGTGGAGATAAGATCCTCTGGTTCACGACCGAGAAGAGGAGTTCACGGTCATGCAAGGGTTCACGACTGAAGTATGATCACTGCCTGAACGCAGGTTGCGGCCAAGAACGAAACCCAAAACGATAAGATGTGAGATTATGACCAACAGATTTTTACGGCCCGAAGGTTGTTCACGGTCCGAAGGTTGTTCACGGTCCGAAAGTAAGAAAGAAGGGTCTTCAGACTTTTGATATTTTTTCAACACTTTTAGTAAATGTTGAAGTGTATAATATATAATTATTTTAACTTTATTAAAATAATAATTCATTAAGTTTGAATTTTATTTGATGAAAATTGACTGGGGTTGACTTTTACAATAATGAAAATAATGGGATGTCACATTATCCCCCCCCCCCCCCCCCCCCCGGTTAGAAGGAACTTTGTCCCAAAATTTATGTGACAACCCGAAACTTCCATTCTGAACAAACCATATCAAGCCAATAGAAGTTAGAATAGTTACAGTGAAATTCCAGACTTTGGGTATAAGTTTGAGTATTTTAGGTTTAGCACTTAAGGAGATATCAGGAGAGTGGATGCACTAGGGTTTTGTGCAACACTATTATTCCAATACTCTATGATATTAAAGTTCATTCCGGGAATAAATATTTTCTGCCAAAAATCTCATGACTATATATAGAAATCTGAACCATATTCATTCATTAGTTGCATTTCCAACTACACAAAAGCTGAATTCTCTCTCATGGATCTTCGGGTTTTTATCCCAAATCATGAGTACTTCTATCTAGTTATATTATATAGCTTAGATTGTGTTTAATAACATCAAAATTGGATCAAAACCCCAAGATTTGGGAGTTTACCGCCCAAGAACACTTGGAGAGTAAACTCCATTTTAAGGGCCAAAAGAGTGCCCAATGTCCCTCTAAGCCATGGAACTCAACCTAGGAACTACCAGGACATGTTTAGACCACAAAATCATTAAGAATCAAAGGCTGAAAGTGAGTTCACGGCCAAGGAAGTTCTTGGGCAGTGAACTCCATTTTAGGTTGCCAAAATGCCCTAAATGCCTTCATTGAGCCAAGAGACTAGCATAGCACATTACCTTGATGTGTCTAGTGCCCAAAAAAATCAAAGTACCAACACCTATGGGTGTTCACGGCCGCAAACACATGACCAAATGGTTCATGGGCCAAAAACTCAAGTTAGGGGTGTTTTGATGCCACAAACACTTCCTAAGGCTTAGGCTTGAATTTAGACATGTACCCTAATGAGTTTAGGACTAGAAAACACCATTAGAACACCAAGAGTAAGGTGTTCATGGCCCAAGAAGTTCTAGGGCCGTGAAATCCAAACAATAGTGCCAAATGGTGCTATAAACTCTTCTAAAGCCTTGTACACTAGCATATTTTAGTTCCTAGTTAAATTAGGGACATTAAAACACCACAAACACCCTCCAAGGGAGATTATGGTCGTAATCTCCAAGGGATATGGTCCCAGGGCCGTGAACTCCTCAAAGGAGTTAAAAGGATGCCCTAACACCCTAGTAAGGCTTGAAGAACTTAACCACTTAAGTTGTAATAGCTTTTAGCTTCATTTAATGACCCTATAGAGAGTTTACGGCTAGGATTTTACTCCCCTGGGCCTTAAACTCCAACACATATGGTTTGTTGACCATAAACTCCCGTAAAAGCTCTTGCATTCCTTTGTTGCAACCCATTAGCCTCCTAGCACTTGACCAAAAGTGTTTCCTCGCATTAGGATGTTTATACATGTTTAATTAGTGTTATAATCACTAATTGTTTATATACATATGTCTTCATATGTAATTAGGACCATTGTGTGTGTCTAAAGTCTCCACTTGATACCAAGCAGTCCTACCTCTTCAGGTCATCTGTATCACCCGCAACAGGTGAGTTCATACCCCTTAATCAATGTTTTAACTGTTTTTAAATGTTTTATGGTGGGGGGATACAAGTAGAATCATGCTAGTTACTATATCAATCACATGTGATTAGTAAGCAACATTCAAATGATTGACTACTCTTTAGCCGTTTTACCAAACAGTTTACTTCAAATGCTTTTCATAAACACTTTATGTGTTTAAACTCCTTATTACACTATACATTTTACTCTATATGTTTCATTTCAAACGCATTTACAACTGTGTTTCAAACAAATATTTCTTTATACTAAACTATTTTATCAAACCCATGCCTTCAAACCGTTTTCTAGATTGACAACAAGTCAATCTTTTCTTAGATAATAATTATGTTCAAAGGCTTTACAAAACTTACTTTATGCTTTTATATTATAAATTGCATGCCTATATATGTATATTTATATGAGGAATGTTTAAAAGACTTAGGAAGGCTATCCACCCTATTTCCTTTTTGCGCTTGAGATGTGGTATGGTGGGATATCGGGTACCCATCCGAAGGTCATTTAAATATTAGTTATATATCATGTGTACATATATAGTCATAAAGATTCTTCCAGTTCATTCAATACCCTTGGGTGGCAAGGGTATACATCCGTGTCCATACGTACCAGTTAGATTACTAGTAAACTACCATAGGAGTAGTTTAGGAAGATACTAGAACTATTACTAGAACGCGATATCATACAATGAGTTAGTTCATTCATGATTCAATACTTGGTAGATAGAGAGAACATACATTACAGCTAGTACACACAGTACATTACTATACATGCTAGATAGAGAGAGAACACACGTTACAGCTAGCATACGCAAAACATTACAGTACATTACTATACTATTACATAGATATGTTTTACATGATTATGCTTACATGAGTACGTTTACATATATACGTTTACATACATACGTTTACATGAGTGCGGTTACATATACTTTGATAGGACAGACATCACTAGGTGCTATATCATAGAACAAGTTTAGGATCTAACTATACCGATGAATCACAACGCATTGTGATAGTTATATCGGGTATACATGATCATAGTAATGTGGATGTTCACGGCATGCATATATGCATGGGCGTGTAAAGGAGGAATGTACCAGTAACCACGGTGGGATCACCCACGGCCTCCTCAAGCCCCATTGTTATAACCCTTCCCATGTTTCCGCTATTTTTGTTCTGTGCCTTTGGGCATTCCTTTTTGAAATGCCCCGTCTCACCGCATCCGTAGCATGCGCGACTCACTCCAGCGCTAGAAACTTGGGTGTTTAGTTGTGCAAGTGCTTTACAGAAACGGGGAGTATGCCCCTTTTCTATTGCAATTGTTACATTGCATTTCTCTATAGGCTCTATGGTGATGGTAGTTGCACTTGTCGCATTTCAGAAGAGTCCCACCATATTGCTTAGCTGGTGCGGGGGCAGTATGGGCGATGATGGAATGGATTGCCACAAGAGTTTCCAGTTGTTGTCTCCCCACTTTGGTTGTTCGGGTGTGGGTGTTATAATGCCTTGACGAATTCCCTGGTCGACAAGAGTTTGTGCCAAATGCTTGGAACTATCAAAGGTGCTCGGTTTGGCGGATATGACCATTCCCTGGATCTCAGGGGATAGTCCCCAAATGTAACATTCCACCTTCTTGGCTTCTGGGGTGAGCATTCCAGTGCACAAAGTTCCAGTTTGTTGAATCAGGAGGTGTTGGTGGTAATATCGGATCCCTTCGTGGAGTGTTTCCACAGTTCTTATTCCAGTTTCTACAACTTTCTCCTCGGACAATACTCTTCTACCATCATTGCTTTCAAGCCCTCCCAACTCATGGCATTGGCCACAGCTAGAGTTAGAGTTTTTACATGGCCCTTCCATCACAACAACCCAGAGTACGTGAATGTACATGATGCATGTTTGACATTGAATTCATCCGGGCATGCTCAAATTTTGAAGATGGACCTGGTTTTCTCAATACATCTTATCAAAGTAACCACTCTGCCATCGCCATGATAGGTCTTGGGCTTGCAGTTCATGAATTCTTTGTAGGAGTACATTTTTTGGTGCCCATGGTTTTCACTTTGATCGGAACTGTTAGTCTCGTTTTCGCTTCTATTGTTGTTACTGCTGATTTGGGCCATGGCGGAAGCTATAGTGACTGTTAAAGTAGCCTGGAACACGACAAATTCCATCTGTGGGGGTGGTGGCAGTGGTGTTGTTGTTGGTGTGTTGTTCTTGTGGATGTTTGACTTCCTTGGTGGCATATTTCTACCATAAATTTTAAAGGTGGAATAACGATAAGTTTTTTATAAGAGTTATGAATCAGGAATTACCATAATGGAAAGTTGCATGTAGTTTATAAATGAAATTTACTATACTAAAAAAATTGCATAGCAAATAGCAAAACCCAAGGAAGTAAAATACATGCCCATTTCATTGGTAATATAGTACTAGTACATACTTTTGTGAAAACTAACCTTTAAGAAGGTCTACATGAAAGGGTAGCACGAACGCTTACTCATAAATATAATTGACAACAACTTGAATAGTATAACCCCTACTCATTGTGGGTGGTCTCCTGTGAGTCTTGGGATGAAGTCGTGGAGGCCTTTATATCCGCTATCCAACGCTCGGCTGCAATCACCCTCTCCTCGAGGGACGAGTTCCTCTCCTGGTACTCCCTTGTTTCCGCTCGAGCGGTGGTGAGGTCTTCTTGGAGGCAGTTGATGACACTACATGTCCAAGGGTAGTCCCTCTCAAGCCATTAGGTCCTTGCGTCAGTGACCTCCGCGGCAGCCCACAGTTCTAAGATCCAATTTGCTGAGGCCATGGGATGATCCCCGAGATATGCAATCTACTAAAACATGACAGGAAGGGACCTGTCTACCAGACCCCCATGCCTGAGGTTATAGAAACCTCACTCCATGCCATAAGGAGAACGTTGGCACTGTTGTCGGCTCCATCTCTCCAAATCTTTCGCCCAACAGGGTGTGGGCACCTGTTACCCTAGTTTGTGTGTGAGAACCCTGGAAACCTAAGGAGGATTAATGACCTCCGACTCTGCATACGAGTCCTCCTATGACTCCTCCTCATCTTCTTCCTCCTCTGGATCCTGTTCGGGATCTTCCTCTTCTTCCACTAACTCCTTAGGATCCTCTTCGGGATCCTCCTCAATCCACCCACCATTCCCCTGGTAAGAGAAATATGAGTCTCCATGCATATGGAATCCTGCCATGATGTCTGTGCAACAATACAAATGTGAGAAATACAAAATGGTTTAATTGTTTGACTCTGTAGTATTCTAAAATACTCCTATAGTATTTTAACCTTACATTTGATTCTAGAGTTTCTTAGTATTTAGGGTTGGTAAGTTTTAGATTCGTTGTTTATCGTGATTATTCCTAAACACATGTTCATCATATTTCACATAAATATAGTTGATCTGGCTATATTTATCCTAGATACGATTACATAACTATTTAAGCTTAATTGTAACGTCCAACTCATCTTAATACTTTTATATCGTTCTAATTACAGCACCGTCCTAGTATGTATGCATGTATGTATACTTTTATAAAATACTTATTATATTTTTGGAGTATACTTCTTATTTAGATTATTTTAGCGTCATTGTATTTATATTTGTATATCTTACGTTGTATGATATACTTAGCTCGCTATTAAAAATGCTCCAATACCAATCTGTCACACCCCCAAACCATAATGATGGAAACATCTGGGGGTGGATTACTTTCATGTACAATATTACAGCAATAGAATATAAATGATCAAATCCATACAACCATGATATTGATAATTTACATTGTACTCAAAACATTGTTTTTTTGATTTCAAATATGTATAGCAAAAATAAGTAACGCGAAGCGGCGACGCCCCATCCTCCAAAAACTCTTTGATTACCTGTTTACTAATTCCCTTAGAATACAAGTAATTTTGAAAAGTGTCAACAATTAATTTGGTGAATTCATAAGCATTTTTGTATGATAAATTGGTAGCTTTTTCTTTTGTAAAAATGATAGAGTGTGCTTCCAGAAAATCCAATATTTTCTCTAGAAATGAATTTTAAGTCTTAAACCCAAGACTAAAAATGTAAGTAATGTTACTGGGAAAATAGTGTTATGAAGTTTATCTTTATATAAAATTACTTGATTGTATGTTATCCCCATAAACCAAATGTTTTGTTAATACCCCATGTGAGTTATTATAACCATGCTAATCACTAGTTGGCCTGCTATGACGTTCTTCAGGCGTCGAAATATTATGACATTTGTAACCCTAGACTTGCCAGTTTAACTGTAGCTAACAACTCAGGTGCGGGGTTGTCAATCCTATATAGATCTATACACAAGTGTCATGCTCTCCGTACAAGAGACTCTGGTTATAATGCAGGATATAGTGTGTACACTGGTAGGTACGGTGAAGCCAAATGTCTCACAAAATTGTATCAACTGCTTTATATGAACTGAAAACCCATTTTTTACTTGTAACCCCCCTTAAAGCATGAAAAGATCGAAAATGTGGGTGGTATGAACTCACCTTGAGTATGGTTGTGGTTGGATAAAGAGATGATTGTGAAGATCTCCAAGCCTAAAATACTTGAATGTGGTTGATGAACTCTTTGAAGATCTCCAAGCCTAAAACACTTGAATGTGGTTGGATAAAGAGATGATTGATGAACCATTTCAATCGATGTTATCCCCCTAAAGACTTCAAACTCACCATTGTGAAGGACGCAGATGTACCACAACTATAACATCCAGATTTCCAGGTATAATATTTTAAGTATTTATTTTCAGATATGTGGAGTGACTCGACGAGTTGGTGCCCCAACTCATCGAGTAAATTCGCGACTGATGACGTGGATTAATGAATGTACTCAACGAGTCCGTGAGTTGACTCACCGAGTCAGCGCTATTGAAGGAAACCCTAATTTCTCGGACTTGTGGCCTATTTAAAGGCCCTTATGGACTCCCTTTTGGCCACCTTCCATAGAGAGAAACACTAACCTGCCTTTTTCGTTGTATAAAGAGAGAGAGACCATCTTTACCATTTTTGATCTTTTTGGAGGAAAGATTGAAAGAGTTTGGGGATCTAATCAAGAAAAGGTTGAGGATCTTGCATTCTTTTGTCTTTAGCTGATATTCAGAGATAAAAAGCTCTCATCTTGACCTCTTGTTCATTAGATCTCATTTTTGGGAAGCTTTTAGGGTTTTCTCTCAACATATTGTGTTCTTGAGCTATTTGGGCATGATTTGAGGTAAGAACCTCAGATCTGGACTCGAGAGGACCTTGAGGATCCATATTTTCAAACTTTATTGAGTTATAGGTAGGTCACCATGCATTTGACCTTCCTTGGAGCTTGTGATGGCATTATGCCATGCATGGTTGTCAAATTCAAACCATTACGTGACTTTTGGGTATTAGGAAGCTAGATCTAGAGGTTGGAGTTGCAGATCTGACCTCAGTTGTCTATATGAGACACTTAGATGAGTCAACTCGTCGAGTCTATCAGATAACTCGAAGAGTCGGATCGGGTTGCCACTGCGATTCGTGACCCAGTGATAACTTGTTGAGTTAAAGGTTATCTCAACGAGCTGTGTGAGACCTTTGGAAGAATTCAGAGCATACAAATGGACTCGGCGAGTCAACTGAGTGCACTCGGAGAGTCGGGTCAATCTTGGCTGTTGACTCATATTGACTTCTGTTGACTTGAGAGTAGGTCAATCAGGAACATTAAGACCAGGGAGGGGTAAAATGGTCTTTTACCCATCCAAGTAAATAGAAAGAGAAAAGAGGACTTTAGGTGTAAATGAGGAAAAGAGGGATATTGATTGAAATGGTTATCTAATGTGTTAGGCGGAGGCTAGTTCGAGATTCTCGAGTGTATGTCTATTTCCCATTAGCTGCCAGGTGAGTCTTCTCACTATACATACCTACAGTGGTAAAAAGAGTTGTGTAACAGAGCATCTTATTTGTTATTTATGTACTATGATATACTGTATTATTTCTATGTGATTCATGCTATATATTAGTCAGTGTTTACAGAGTTAGGACCGAAAGGTTCATAGAGTTAGGACAGGAGGGTCCATCAGAGTTATGGGACTGGAGGGTCCCACTAAGACACATTGACCGGAGGGTCTTACAAAGTTATAGCCTCAAGTGGCTAATATGTTGTATGTGGTATTTTGGGGAACTCACTAAGCTTCGTGCATACCGTGTTATGTCTTATGCGTTTCAGGTACCTAGAGGATCGCGGGAAGTCACCAGCATGATTGTACACATCTGTTTGGGATGACATGGAGGATTCTAGGATTTTACTTTTGATTGAGATTTTATGTTGACATCGAGACAATTATGATTTTCTTGAAAGATAATATATGAATTTTGTGTGTTTTTAATATGAAAAATTTAGTTGAAATTTTACGTCGTTACAAGTTGATATTAGAGCCTTGATATGAGGGATTCGGATAAAGCTTCGGGTATGTCTGGACACAAACTGATGATTTGAGAAAAGTTTTCAAAAAGAAACGATTTTTTTTTAAAATGAGTAAAAAAATTTAAGAGAACGGGAAAAGAGTAGTGTGTACAATCCGCCAGCACCCAAACGATGGTTTTCCAAAATACCCTTATTTTATGTGATGTGAGATGTGATGAGATATGTTATGCATGCTAGGGTGTAGCATAATTATTTCATAATTTAGGACTAGAGTGGCCTGATTTGTGATGCCTTAGCCTAGGGATTTTGTTATTTGTGGTTTGCTTGACTACGAGTATGTAGCAGATGTGAGCATATAATAGATCTTCTATGAGGGTAGTCGATGTTTGGCGAGATATAGAGTACTTGTGAACTAAAATCCTAGGAGGGAGACTTGGGATGATCACAGAAGTGGTGCAGAAGGTAGTATTGGGCCCGTACTACTGAAAACATTGGGTTGGTGATCAGTCCAAGTATGAATCCTTAGGAAGATAAGGAACAAGTAAGGGGGAGTAATAGAGTGTGAGTATTCTTGGTCGAGTCTCTGATTATTTTGTGTTATGTTTCAAAGACATCATGGTGGGTACGCGCCACAACCCAGGGAGTAGCAGTGCTAGCGATGACGAGATTCGTCGAATAATTCTTGATGAGGTCGCCGCAGCTATCCGAGAGGCCATCCTGGAGATGTTTGGGTCTATCAAGACCACCTTGATTGAGACGTTTGATGAGCGTTACACTGCGATTACCGAGGCGGCTGTTGTTGCAGCCACCGCAGCTGTCGCTGCTACCAGGCCTCAGGCAGGTGACTCGTTGTTGTACAGGGAGTTCAGCAACACGAAGCCACCAGAGTTTAATGGGACTCAGGACCCAATTGCCGTGATGAGATGGATTTCCAACATCGAGGGGTGTTTCTACACTTGTTCCTGTCTGGAACATTTGAGGGTACGGTTCGCGCTGAACGAGCTTTGCTTGGGGCGATGGATTGGTGGAAGTTTGTAACAGCCAGCTTCACTTCCGCAGAGCTTTCTGTAGTGTCTTGGGAGAGGTTCACTTCTATAATTCGAGACGAGTATGTTCTCTAGGTGGATAGGGACCGGTTGGTCCAGGATTTTTTGTCCCTCAAGTAGAGGACAGAGTCAGTGATAGTGATTACGAGGATGTTTCATGAAAGGGAGATGTTCTGCCCTGACCATGTATCTACCGAGTAGGCGCGTATGAGTCGGTATTCGAGCATTCTAAGGAGATATATCAGCTAGTTCGTGGAGAACATGACATATCTATAATTTATTGAGCTCCAGTTAAATGTCCGAAAGAGGGAGATCGAGCTTGAGAATCAGGCCAGGGAGGAGGCAGAGTCTTAGGGGAGGGAATGGCGACCGGCATAGTCTCAGCCAACAACCAAGCAGACAAAGCCGCTGATTCAAGGTATGGGAACCAGAAGGGCCGCAGTTGTGGTAAGTGCAGCAACGTTCATGAGGGGATATGTCGAGCGGGATCTTGCTACAAGTGTGGCAAGGAGGGGTGCATGGCTAAGGATTTCCCCAAGGGATATGCAGCTTGTTTTCACTGCAACCAGACCAGCCACTGGAAGGCTGAGTGTCCCCAGCTGCTTCATGGATTAGTGCATGGATCTACACCTACTACTGTACAAGCCAATGAGATTCGGCCCGTGAAGGCTGAGGCGCCGAAGTTTCGTAGGAGAGCCTTCCAGATGACAGCGGAGGAGGTCCGTGCAGCACCTGATGTCGTGGCCAGTATGTTTTCCTTTGCTTATTCTTTTCTGGATTATTTGTGCTTATATTGTGTTATGCGTAGGTACTTTTCTTGTGAGTTTTGTACCTGCCCTAGTGTTATTTGACTCAGGTGCAAGTCGATCTTTCGTATCATTAGCATTTAGTCACCACATCAGCATCCGGCGTGAGTCGTTGAATTGACCTCTGAGAGTTTCTATAGCCAATGAGAATGCAGTGTTTGCCACTGATGTGATCCCGGGATGTGTGCTCGAGATTTTTGGTGTCCAATTTCTGATAGATCTAGTGTCAATTGCCATTGGGGACATCTATGTCATTGTGGACATGGACTGGTTGAGCCGGTTCGGAGCTGTGATCGTCTGCGAGTGTAAGTTGGTGACCATACGATACCCCAATGGGGGAATGCTTACAGTATATGGCGAGGGTACCAGACCTGGATCATCTTTCTACTCTGCTGCTCGAGCAAGGCAGAGTCTTCGGTAGGGTTGCGGGGGTTTCGTAGCATATGTGGTGGATACGCGAGTTGCTGCCGAGAGAGAGAGAGAGAGTTCTATCACTGAGGTCCCGATAGTGAGGGAATTCCCGAATGTTTTTCCCGAAGGGTTATCGGGTGTGCCTCCAGAGAGGTTGGTGTGGAGTTCTGGATTGATTTGGTTCTAGGAGCGGCACCTATTGCCAAGGCACCTTAGCGCCTTACGCCACCAGAGATGCAGGAGTTATCCTCGCAACTTCAGGAGCTATTGGGGAAGGGATTTATCCGACCAAGTAGCTCGCCTTGGGGAGCGCCGATCCTTTTTGTCAAGAAAAAGGATGGTTCACTGATGCGTGCAATTAGCTACACCTAATTTTAATATTTATAACCTAACTTCCTTACTAACTAAATTGCACCTAGGCAGTGTACCTTGTCAAAATTACAGAATAGTCGAGTAAGTTGGGTGTCGATCACAGGGAACGGTGCTAATTGATTAATCTATTTACCACTAAATTAACCTAATTACTAACAAAGGAAGGTTTTTATCTGATTTTGCAAGATCAGATGAATTTAACTCAAATTCAATCAATTACTAAAAACACTCTTATTTAGTTCAAATCCACTTCTTCTTTATTGTTAGCTAACATTTATGGATTATCAAGTTGGTTATTATTGTATTAGTAATTTAAGTCTAAATTTACCAATATTAAACTAATTCATGTAAAACTATGTATCGTCACACACAATCAAACACATAATAAGTTGTAGATTATGAATTTGCTATGTAAGATTAGGCAAACACAATTATGATCATAATTTATGTTCTCTAGCACAACTAAATTTATTTACTTCAATTACTATCTAAGATTTTGGTCGATCCTAGCTCTAGCAATTTAATGTTCACTAAATCACTAGGTTTCACGTTCATGTAATTTAATAATCACTAAGCTACACAAAACAAGAATTCAACCAACTAAAGAAACAAATATTAACATGCTAGGTAGTAACAAATAAAAAAAAAGCAAGTTACCAACTAAATAAATCCATTATCAATAAGCTAAACCATAAGTCAGAAGCTTCATCTAGCTAAACAAGAGTAGCTAGATTCAGTTGCTCATAGCCACAGTTAAACTATCACAAATCATAATAGTAGTTATAATGAATGTCCCAAACAAATAAACTATTGATGTACTTTCCTCTCCTTAGGTGATAAAAACCTTTTCCAGAACTTCTTCTCCTCTCAAAATCATCTCTAGGTATGCCTTCTATCAGCCAAAATGTCTCTCAAATCATAATGGCCAAGAGTATTTATAACTTCTAATTTTGTCGAGTTCACGTCGTGAGTATGAGATAAATGTGTTCGACAAGGATTCTTTCATCCGGATACATATCTTCTGGAATACTCCATTCGCGTTGTGAATCTTCAATTACTCATGTCATGAGTATGACAATTTCATGGATTTCTTTTCTTTTGACTCTCCAAGTCTCCAAACTTCCAAGAATTATCAATTTTGGTCCCTTTCTTTGAAAATGCTTCACTTTGGATGCAAACAACAATTTATCCCTATAAGTACCATAATTATTTGCAAATAACCAAAATATTAATAAAAGTGTAAATAAATATTTCCTAAAACTACGTATAACTATGGCAATATCATTCACATCGGATGTGCATTAATTATCGAGAGTTGAACAAGCTGACGGTCAAGAACTGTTACCAACTTTTGAGGATTGACGATCTGTTCGATGAGTTGCAGGGCACATCTTGGTTTTCCAATATCGATTTGAGGTCTGGGTATCACCAGATGAGAGTTCGTGAAGAGGCTATCCAGAAGACCACCTTTAGGACTCGTTATAGGCATTATGGGTATGCAGGCCTATGTTGGATCGATCGGTGATCATGTTCATCGACAATATTCTGTTGTACTCGAGATCCAAAGAGCAGCACGAGGAACATTTAAGAGAAACTCTTGGAGTGTTGAGATCATAGACTCATTATGCCAAATTCTTCAAGTTTGATTTCTGATTGCGGGAGGTCCAGTTCCTGGGACACCTCGTTAACCAGAATGAGATTTTGGTCGATCCGGCTAAGATTGAGGCTGTTATGAGATGGGAGGTGCTGAGATCCTCTACCAAGATAAGGAGTTTTCTTGGTTTGGCCGACTACTATTGAATATTTATCAGAGATAATGGGCGTTACATTTTCTTAGGGTCCCGAGTAGCAGACCTCATTTAAGACTCTTCGCCAGAAGTTATGCAAAGCCTCGGTGTTAGCCCTTCCCGAGGGGATAGAGGAATTTGTGGTATATTGTGATGCGTCTATATCTGCTATGGGGGTGGTGCTAATGCAAAAAGGGCACGTGATAGCATACGCATTGAGGCAGTTGAAGCCCCATGAGACAAGATATCCCACCCATGATCTAGAGCTACGGGCCATGGTGTTTACCCTCAAGATCTAGCACCACTACTTGTATAGGGTTCGGTGTACCATATACACGGACAACAAGAGCCTAAAGTATCTCATGGATTAGCCCAACTTGAATATGCTACAGAGGAGGTAGCTGGATGTGGTGGAAGACTATGACTGTGAGATTTTGTACCATCCTGGCAAGGCTAACGTGGTAGCCGACACCGTGAGCCGCAGATCATAGTGTGCCCCTATTTGAGATGTGTGTATGAGGATGATAGTGATGACTCCAGTCTTGGATAAGATTCGGGAGGCCCAGGCGGAGGCCGTGAAACCGAAGAACTGAAAGAGGGAGTTGGTGGTTGGGTAGGTGTCCAAGTTCATGACGGACAGCCGAGGACTTATAACTTTTCGAGGGCGAATTTGGGTTGCCTATATGGGTAGAGCTCGGCGTATATTAATGGAGGAGGCACATAGACCGAGGTTCTCGATCTATCCCGGGGCCACTAAGATGTACTTGGATCTGAAGAGAGATTACTGGTGGCCTTGTATGAAGAGGGATGTTGCTAGGATAGTCGAGAGGTGCTTGACCTTCCATTGGGTCAAGGCAGAGCACTAGTGTCCACATTGTCTATTATAGCCTCTAGAGATTCTCCAGTGGAAGTGGGAACAGATCTCCATGGATATTATCACCAAGTTACCGAGGACTGTCATAGAGTTGATGTAATTTGGGTGATTATGGACCGATTGACGAAGAGTGCTTACTTCCTTGCTATTAGTGAGAGCTCTTCTGCAGAGAAATTGGTTGAGATTTATGTAAGAGAGGTGGTATCTCGGCATGGAGTGTCGATCTTGATTGTGTCGGATCAAGACGTGCGTTTTACTTCCAGGTTTTGGAAGAAATTTCATGAGGAGTTGGGCACGTGCTTACATTTTAGCACTGCGTACCACCCGCATACAGATGGAAAGAGCGAGCAGACGATTCATACACTTGAGGACATGTTGCGTTCATGTGTCATGGAATTCGGAGGGAGTTGGGACATTAATATAGCATTGGCTGAGTTCTCTTACAACAACAACCGTCATTCGAGTATTGGTATGCCTCCTTTCGAGCTCCTGTATGGGAGGAGGTTTCAGACTCCTGTTTGTTGGGGAGAAGTGGGGCACAGGGTGATGGGAAGCATAGAGAGAGTGCTGAAGACAACCAAGCGGATTCAGCAGGTCATATAGAGGTTACTGACAACCCAGAGTCTCGAGAAGAATTATGCGGATTTGCGGCGATCCGAGCTAGAGTTTCAAGTCGGAGATTTTGTACTCCTAAAGGTATCCCCATGGAAAGTGGTGAGTCAGTTTAGGAAGTGGGGCAAACTGGGGCCCCGATATATCGGTCCTTTTAGAGTAACCGCCAGAGTGGGTAGGGTAGCATACCAGTTGGAGCTACCTGTAGAGTTAAGTTAGATTCATAACACCTTCCACATGTTCCAGCTGAGGAAGTGTGTAGCCCATGAGACGGCAGTACTACCGCTAGAGGACATTCAGGTGGATGTGAGCCTGTATTACATTGAGAGGCTGATCGCGATTTTAGACCGAAAGGTCAAGGTTCTAAGGAACAAAGAAGTGCCCCTGGTTCACTTCCAATGGCAGCATCGGAGGGGATCCGATTTGACTTCGGAGTTGGATTCAGAGATGCAGGAACAGCATCCTAAACTATTTGAGAGTCAGGACTTCGAGGGCGAAGTCTGATTCTAGTGGGGGAGAATTGTAACATCCGGATTCCCAGGTATAATATTTGAAGTATTTGTTTTGCGATATATGTAATGACTCGACGAGTTGATTCCCCAACTCGTCGAGTAGATTTGCGACTGGTGATGTGGATTAATGAATGGACTCGACGAGTCCGTGAGCCGACTCGCCGAGTCAACACTGTGAAGCAAAACCTCATTTCTCGGACTTGTGGCCTATTTAAAGGCCCTTATGGCCTCCCTTTCGTCCACCTTCCATAGAGAGAAACCCTAACCTACCCCTTTTCATTGTAGAGAGAGAAAGAGAGAGAGAGAGAGAGACTATCTTGAGTATTCTTGAGCTTTTTGGAGGGAAGATTGGAAGCGTTTGGGGATCTAATCAAGAGAAGCTTGTAGATCTTGCATTCTTCTATCTTTAGCTGCTATTTAGAGGTAAAAACCTCTCATCTTGACCTCTTGTTCATTAGATCTCCTTTTTGGGAATCTTTTAGGGTTTTCTCTCAACATATTGTGTTCTTGAGCTATTTAGGCATGATTTGAGGTTAGAACTTCCGATCTGGAGTAGAGAGGACCTTGAAGGTCCAGACTTTCGAACTTTATTGAGTTAGAGGTAGGTCCCCATGCATTTGACCTTCCTTGGAGCTTGTGATGGCATTATGAAGCATTTATGTCATGCATCGTCGTCATGATCAAACCTTTACATGAATTTTGGGTATTAGGAGGCTAGATCTAGAGGTTGGAGTTGCAGATCTGACCTAAGATGTCCATATGAGACACTTAGATGAGTCAACTCGCCGAGTCTATGAGATGACTCGACGAGTAGGATCGGGTTGCCCCTGCGATTCGTGACCTAGTGATAACCCGTCGTGTTAAAGGTTAACTCGATGAGCTGTATGAGACCCTTGGAAGAATTCAGATGATACGAGTGGACTCGGTGAGTCACCTGAGTGCACTCAGAGAGTCGGGTCAACCTTGGCTAATGACTTGAGAGTAGGTCAATTAGGAACATTAAGACTAGGGAGGGGTAAAATGGTCTTTTACCTATTCAAGAGAATAGAAAGAGAAAAGAAGACTTTAGGTGTAAATGAGGAAAAGAGGGATATTGATTGAAATGGTTGTTTAATGTGTTGGCGGAGGCTAGATCGGGATTCTCGAGTGCGTGTGTGTTTCCCATTAGCTGCGAGGTGAGTCTTCTCACTATACATACCTAGAGTGGTAAACAGAGTTGTATGACAGAGTATCTTATATGTTATTTGTGTACTGTGATATACTGTATTATTTCTATGTGATTCATGCTATGTTTGATTAAGAGTTTACATAGTTAGGACCGAAAGGTTCACAGAGTTAGGACCGAAGGGTCCATCAGAGTTATGAGACTGGAGGGTCCCACTGAGACACATTGACCGGAGGGTCTTACAGAGTTATAGCCTCGAGTGGCTAATATGTTGTATGTGGTATTTTGGGAAACTCACTAAGCTTTGTGCATACCGTGTTATGTGTTTCAGGTACCCCAGAGGAAAGCGTAAAGACACTGGCGTGATTGTACACATCTGTTCGGGATGACATGGAGGATTCTGTGATTTGACTTTTGATTGAGATTTTAGGTTAACATTGAGGCAATTATGATTTTCTTGAAAGATAATATATGAATTTTGTGTATTTTTAAAACGAAAAATTAGGTTGAAAATTTACATCGTTACAACAGTCTAGCGATAAAGGGGATTGTGTATTTTTAAAATGAAAAATTAGGTTGAAAATTTACGTCGTTACAACAGTCTAGCGATAATGGTGATTGTGAAGTTTTCTGATATTGGTTTTTAAATATGTTGTTCACGGACAAATCTACGAGGATACAGGGTGGCACAAGACATGAGCCAAGTCATATTGAAGGTAATTTGCAGAAATTGCAATAGATATAAGGGTTTTATACAATGCCATTTTATATGTTTTTGAAATACAGTTTTTTTTTTTTCAAAATATCAATATTAATTAGATTATACAATCTCGTTTCATTTCATCTATATGAGAGTGATTATTTTAAACTCTTTCACTTAATTCAAATTAGAATAATTGTGACAAACTCATTCACTTAAAGATATAACGTCAGGCCTATACATAAACAATTAATACATGAAGAGATGCTTTGAAGGGCTACTGTCATGCTACCATGTTGTAACAACTAAAACCCGAAATTATAAATTAGTCAAACATATCATATATATATATATATATATATATATATATATATATATATATATATATATATATATATATATATATATATATATATATATATATATATATATATATATATATATATATATATATATATATATCCCTATTCTAATAAAAGAATAATTTTATTCTTCATTTGACATATATCACCTTATTAGCTTCCTAATTAATGTATACTTTATTCATTTTTTGTTATGTGTCATCCTATTATTCATTTTAATTAATGCATACCACTGGTCAACATAATGATTCTCCATTTTAAATTTCAAACTTAGAACTTTTCACCATATTAAGTTAAATTAATAACAATAGAATAAAAATTAATACAAATTATGAAATGATATATTTCACATATTTATTTAAATCAATGATTATAATTCTATATAACTAAAAAATCTCTTAATTACTAATATATTTAAAATAATTTATTAATAATTTTAAGTTTTTACTATAAAAGTTTAATAAATTTTATAACCGTGGTTTCCACGGGATATATATATATATATATATATATATATATATATATATATATATATATATATATATATATATATATATGAAGCTTAGGAATATTTAACTAGATATTTTTTTGGCAGAAATGATCCCTGCATTTTTGCTCTTCATTCTTTACCTATTTTGATATTTTTGGTCTTTGCAATCAATATTTTTACACTTTTTAGGAACCTTTTAATATTTAAAGCTTGATCACAAAACTTTAACGGTTTGACAACTTTGATCCATTTACTAAAAATTTGCTAATTTTACCTCTTTAATTCTTTAACCGTTTTGAATCTTTTGATCATTCCAGTAAAAAACTTTTACATTTTTTCATAAAAACATTAAAAAAAACAATCTGGGGTAAACTCCGTGCTTTTCATCCTTGCACTTTCTACGTCTTTCATATTTATCGATTCGAAAACAATATTGAAAGCTTCTGGTCCCCGCATAGCGAATGTAACCTTTCTAGTTTATAATTATAATCGTTATATCAAATCTCTATAACTCATTTTCACTATATTATCCATGTGGAACAAGTTATAAAGTGTATATACCTGCTCTAATTCTATAAAAATTTAATGAAAGTTATTGACTTTTATATCATATAATTTCATTGAAATTCAAAGATTACATTTCATGAACTATAATGAATATTTTTAAATATATAATCTATATTTATATCTATATATCTATTATTTATATAACTATAATAATAGAGACATTTTCGTTCAAAACGTGTTCATGTACAACATACTCATTTAACTAAAATATTATATTTAATAAACACTTAATGAAAAATTTACTATAAAATATCAATCTAAACATGCATACAAATCAAATACAAAATTCAAAAAAAAAAAAAAAAAAAAAAAAAAAAAAAAAAGTATTTGTGTTGGTGTGAGGTATTTTTCTACCTTTTAAGGTATTTTATTATGTTAGAGCTTTTAATTTGTAAGTTTATTATATATTATTTTTTTATATTTTTCTTGGTATTGGTGTTCTTTTTATTGTAATTGTATGTTGTGGTTGAATCGTAAATATAAATGATATCAGATACATGTTATCGATCATATATTATATCCTGATGTGTATAATATTTAATTAAATATGTTACGTATGATTGTTGTTTTGTGCAACTTCAAAAAAAATTAATTAAAAATCATTGGTATGTTATATTTTTCATGTAAATCTATTTTGAGATGCAAATCGATTATCTTACTATGTTATTTTAATTATGTGCAATACACGGGTATACACCTAGTTATAATATATATGAGACGTATACCCAGACATTGTGTGAGACTAAGATTATGTGGCAATAATAATATTGGGTGGATGTCAATACATGCATAAATTAATTTTCACAAAAATAAATAACATGTTTTATTATTAGTATACACATGTGGATTCGAGAATTTTATGATTTCCACATTTTTTAGATCGAATTTAGATAATAAATTTATTTTTATTAAATTAAATATAATAATCAATCTAAATTATCTAAATATATATAGGTTTTTTAATAGAACATTTTTCTGAACGATAGGGATGTTATTAGAAATTAGTAAGGAGCTAGAAAAGAAACATTACAATTGAATAGAAGTTAAGGTTGGATTATGAAGCCAGACAATCCAAGCAATCTTAGCTTTACTAAACCTATTGGAAATCCAAAAATATGATATATCTACATAATCATAAAAAAATAAGAGATTTCCTAGGTAAAATCGGTCCAAATAGAGAAGAATTACGAAAGTTACAAAGACATCAAAAAGAAGTCAAATCCATTACATCAAATGCCTTCCATTGTTCTCTTCGTACAAGAATTTGGTCTGCCCAAGAAAGTAAAGTCTGAATAGAGATTTGGATTGGAAGATGAACATCTCATCAAATAGCAATACGGGTTAAAATATCACACAAATCACTACATTCAGTGAAAAGATGATCAATAGTCTCCACTCCATGATGACAGATGGGGCATAACATCGAATACACCTGAAGACCTATGTAAGACAATCTCTCTTGGATAGGAATGCTATCAAGGTCCAACATCTAGATAAAGACATTAAGTTTATTGGAACCCAGTTATTCCATTAGTACATTAATCTTAGTTAATGTTCAGTTATATGGTTAATTTTAAGTTACTATAGCGATTTTTTTTATAAAATAATTAATTGGAATAGTGGTTTGCTTTTTAATTTATTTTACAGATACACAAACATATTCAAATTCCACTTTATGCACAGCATGAAATAAAAATTTACATTTGATTCGCCTTTTATATAGAGGATGTTACTACTAATATATGCATCAACGTTCAATAAACACATAACAATGTTCAACTAATTAAAACATCATCGACCACATCCAAAAAGTCAAAACGAAAAAAATTACCAATAACAAATGTATTGGTCAAATTTTGATAGACTAATTTTGTAACCAAATTGGTAAGTGTGATGTGATGTTTAAAATAATATGTAAAACTAAAGTGCTTGAAATCTTGAAGTATCTCGGAGATCTTAGCTGTGCCCAAGATCCTGGGAAGAGAAATATAATACTCTGAAAACTTTTTAATATAATCAATATGTTACAAAGTACAAATAAGTGTATTTGAAGTGTTTGAGACAAAAAAAAATAGTGTTAATTTTGTTTAATAAGTAAATTCGTATAACAAATTTCAAGATTCTCAAAAAACGTACAAAGACACCATAGAATATCTTGATAGTTTTAACAATGAAATAAGATAAACACTCAAGTAAATATGATCAAATGTTGTAATCGATCAAACAACATTAAATAATTAAAGTCAACTGCAAAAGAATACTATATGAGAAAAGCCCTTAATCTTTTAGGATATCTAGCATAAAACCTCAGGAGGTAATTAAATCATCTGCCTTAGAACTTATATTAATTGAAATAAAATTATAAGTTCTAACTTATCATGTAGAAAGTGTAAAGCTACTCAAGTGTCGATAGAATAAGAGTTAGATTAGAAGCAAGAATGTGTGTGTATGTGTGTAAATGTTGGTTAGCTAGGCTTTGATACATATCCCTAATAACACCTAATATGATATTCTAGTGATCTTATTTTATCTAAGCTTGACCCAGTTTTCTCGATGGTCTTCAACATTCACAAGGCTTTAACCATGCGAATTTGACCTTATCTACTCCTTTCTAGTCAGGCTCATAGTCCTTGTATAAGATGTCTCAAGAAACACAATGACAGTCTCAAGATATTGACTAAGTCCAAGATCTTAGGCTACATGGGATGTTAGCATGAGTTCAAGATAATGGAAGTGGTAAGATAAAACTTCTACCCATAATAATTGCCTCCATAAATCTTCAGTGCAGGATCCTGATTGGTTGGAGATTTCTAGAATTTACAGGCATGTTTAAATGTTGATGTGATGTGGCCCGTTTATCAAGGATTAATCTTATCCGTCCACTATCTAACTTTTGAATAGCCGATATTCGCATATTTAAACCTTCTTATAAACCCATATAATTTATTCTTCTTCATTCAGCTTGCGATCATAAGGGTTTCTTCTAGGTAATCAATTATTCCTTGTCTCTTATTTTCTTTTATTCTTCATGCTTGATCATGGGTAAAAAAACATATTCAGTCTAGGGCTAGATTGGAGACACTAATTATTGAGGATTTCATAGATTTAGGGTTGTTTCCTAGTAGTGACTGTGAGGTCAATAACCTTTCCTATGTTGATATCTATTTACTTCAACCACCGGGCAAGTTTCTATAAGGCACCATTTTCTGGGTTCCAAGTACATAAATTAGAGCGTATTACCTTTCTTCATCCTAGGTTTGCTTTTATGGGTTTCCATTCGTCATTGGTTTGTCATTACCTTTCTTCATCCTAGGTTTGCTTTTATCAAACTTGCTTATGCCCAGGTTATGCCAGTTACTTGGCATGTCTTGTTCTGGATTTAACATTTCAATGAATCTGGATTTTTGGATCACATATTATATAGGATACCAAGTGATTATAATCTTCTGGCGTTTGGTTATTCTTATGTTGACATCAAGATAAAGATTAGGAAAGCTTATCTAATCTTGAAAAGTTCTCTTATGGATCATTATTGGAAAAAGAGATATTTCTTTGTTAAAACTTTTTCTCTTGGGCATGATCTTCCTTCTCCAGATTGGGTGACTAAGGGTCAGACTTTTGTATCTAGGTCTCTTTTCTTTGTATTTTCTTCAAACGCTAATTTTAACCTCCTATCTTGGGAAGTTTCAAAGTTCTATGAGCTCTATCTTCCTCAAGAAGATACCAAAGAAATGATCCAACAATTTATTAGGCTTGTAAGACTCTAAATCACGTATTTCCTTGAAACCTTGAAGAATTATAAATTTAGCATAATAAGTCCCTTAAGTACGCTAGGCGTACTTATGGGTACACTTAGCGTACTTGGCAAAAAGGATCATGGAGGGGCACGTACGCTGGGCGTACTAGGAGTACAGTGGGTGTATGTGACAAATACCCAAAACCATAATTTACGGACTTGATGCCCTAGTTCGTCTTAATAATCTTAGAGAAGCTTTCAGATTCTTCAGCCAAAAGTTAAGTCTTCTCACCATACCAATGGGTCTAAGGCACCAAGGCCAACCTATTTTTTGATAGTTGGTATACTTGTTGTGTAGAGGTGTGTGGCATGATTATGTGGTAATGTGCAGTAGAGGTAGCCTTTATGGATGATTGTAGAGATAGCCTCTAGGGCTATGGTAGAGATAGCTTTTATAGCTAACGGTATAGATAACCTTTATGGCTAAGGGTAGAGATAGCTTTTATAGCTAACGGTAGAGATAGCCTTTATGGCTAATGGTAGAGATAGCTTTATAACTAAGGTGATATGTGATATGTGGTAGAGATAACTTTATGGCTAAGATAATATGTGATATGCGGTAGAGGAAGCGTTTATAGCTGATATGATATGTGTTATGTGGCTTATGTATGTGGGGTATGCTCTCGGGAACTTACTAAGTGTTAGCTTACATTTTGTGGATTTGTTTTAGGTACATCGGAGCCCAAAGGAAAAGGCAAAGCTTGATGGCATGGCGTGCACTCTCGTAGACATTTTTACAGGACACTCTGATGTTTGGAATAAAAGTTGTATTTGACTTGTGTTTCGAAAACAATTAGAATGGATTTCTTAAATTCTGGAAATGTGTTTGATTATTCAAAAATGAATTTTTTATTTGAAAATTAGGTCGTTACAAGTTGGTATCAGAGCTTTGCTTTGAGTGATTCGGGCACACTCTTGGGTGTGTCAGGACCGAAACTAAGGAAATAGTAAATTATTTTAAAAAATAAAATAAAAGCTTTCACAGAAAGGAAAATATGAGAGTGCAACGCGTGTGATCAGTCGAGTCAAGTAAGTAGTTCCACAATGTGTTAGCCGTTTTATACTGATATTTGATCTTTGATGATCGTATGGAACTTGCTATGTGCATGCTTTTAAAATTGTATACGGTTAGGAGTTTATAGCCTTAGAATGATTGATTTCTCCTTATTTCATGTTCCTTGTCTGGTTGTTGTCCTAGGGTAGATTCTCTTATTCGAAAGTCTATTTGACCCTTTTCTATGTATAATTTGCATGCATAAAGGCAACCTATTATGATTGGTCTGATTGATGTAAGTAGAGAAAATCTTAGGATGACCAGGGATTTGATGTATGTGGTAGTCGGTGGGATATGATTTATTTTGGGATGAATTAGAGTTATCATAGAGCATTAAACAAAGGTACAAGTAGGTGTGGAAGGTAGTATTGGGCCCGTACTACTGAAAGCATAGAACCTGTACTTGAACTAATGTTAGACCTGGAAGCTCTAAGGAGGACCAGTGTAGGAAGATCCCTGTTATGAATATCTTGATCATTATGTTTTATGGTAATGCAATATAGTATCGTGGTGACACGACATGGGACTAGGGGATAAGGATCTAGATCTGGATTCGGGTCGGGATCAGGTGACACTACCGATGTCATTGATGAGAGGTTGCGCAGGCTTATTGCAGCCGAGGTTACGACGGGCATCCTTGATGCCACCCCAGTCATCTTTGGGACCATCAAGGAGGGTATGATGGAGATTATGGAGGAGAGACTCGGGGAATTTAGGGATGAGATTGTTGCAGGACAAGTTGGGGCCCGAACTCTGTCATTCTAGGAGTTCAGGGCGTGTAGTGCGCCAGATTTTTTTGGGGTCGGGGACGCATTGTTAGCCGACACTGGGTGGAGGATATCAAGAAACCCCAGCGCACGAGTTCTTTCCTGGAAGCGGTAATGGTGGGATTTGCTTCTTGTATGCTGAGGGACAAGGCCCGAGATTGTTGAGGCGAGGTTACCAGCCAGGTGAAAGTAGTCGGTGTGGCTGAGATGACATGGGCCGAGTTCGTTTGGCGATTTGACTTGGAGTTTGAACCAGCCATTGAGATGCAGAGGATGGTGAGGGAGTTCCAAGAACTCCAGCAGACCACCGAGACTGTGGCAGAGGTCTCCGCCAAGTTTCAGGTGCGAGCATTATTGATCCCACAGTATGCTACCGATGAGGAGATGCGGAGGACGAGATATCATTCCATGCTGAGGGATGATATTCGAGAGTTTGTGAGCTTTACAGGGTGCAAAACCCTGAATGAGATGGTAGAGAAGGCCCGGGAACGGGAAATGGAGATGGACTTCTTCACCAAGCGGAAGCCGGAGCAGGCACAGGCAGCGGTGGGTCAGGCCAAGAATCCTAAGACCGCAGACACTTCCAGTAGGGGTTAGCAGGGTCGGGGCCGGTGCGCCAAGTACAGTAGGGTGAATAGTAGAGTTTGTCGTATCACATGCATGGGATACTATGCATGTGACCAGCAGGGCCATTTGAGCAGGGACTGCCCCAAGAAGGGATTGATATGTTTTCACTGCAACCAGACCGGCCATAAGCGGGTCAACTTTCCGAGGTTGCAGGGAGGGGGGAGTGGTGGCGGCGCCTATGCCCACCATGATGAGGGTTAGCAATGGCCGCCCTGCCATGATGGATGCTCCAGCGGTGAAGAGTCGTGCATTTCAGTTGACCACCAAGGAGGCTCGGGTAGCGCCATACGTTGTGGCTGGTACGTATCTATTATTCTCTGCTCCTTATGATTTGTATGAATTATGTGTACATTATGCTTCTATACGGACCTTTTTGGTCATTGGTATGTCGGTGCATATTTTGTTTGATTCGGGTGCTACTCAATCGTTCGTGTATCTTGCGCTTAGTAATAAATTCCAGGACACACCAGGAACTATGGATTCCCCACTCGAGGTAGAGATTGCAGTTGACCACACCGTTAGTGCTACGAGGGTGTATCAGGATTGTGTCCTGAATGTGCTTGGTGAGAGAATTTGTGTTGATCTAGTCTAGATACCATTGCGAGGGTTGAAGGTGGTTGTCAGGATGGATTAGTTGGGGGCCAACAGGGCCATGATTGATTGCGAGTATCAGTTGGTGAGGGTTCGAACCCCAAGTGGGGGAGAACTGGTTATACCTGGTGAGAGGGCCTCGTAGGTTCCAACTCCATGTTCGGCTGCGAGGGCTAGGAGATTTCTGCAGCAGGGATGTATGGGATTTTTGGCTTATATCTCAGATACGAGGGCAGAGGCCATGGCAGATGTGGGCAGTGTGCCAGTTGTACAGGAGTTTTGGGATGTGTTTCCCGAACATCTGCGAGGGGTGCCTACGGAGAGGCATGTGGAGTTTCACATAGATTTGGTGCTGGGTTCCGCTGCGATAGCAAAGGCACCATATCGGTTGGCACCGCCCGAGATGTAGGAGTTATCTACTTAGCTTCAGGAGTTGCTAGACCGAGGGTTCATCCTTCCGAGCAGTTCCCCGTGGGGAGCACCAACCCTGTTTGTGAAAATGAAGGATGGATCACACAGGATGTGCATTGATTATCGAGAGCTGAACAAACTAATACTTAAGAACTATTATCCGTTACCGAGGATCAATGATTTGTTCGACCAGCTGCAGGGTGCATCTTGGTTTTCCAAGATTTATCTTCGGTTGGGGTACCATCAAATGAGGATTCGGTATGAGGATATGCCGAAGACAACTTTCAGGACTCGGTATGGGCATTATGAGTTTGAGATGATGCCATTTGGGCTCACAGCAGCGTTCATGGATTTCATAAACAGGATATGTAGACCGATGCTGGATCGGTCGGTGATCATTTTTATTGATGATATCCTGGTCTATTCTAAGACCAAGGAGCAGCATGAGCAGCATTTGAGGGAGGTACTGAAGACCCTGAGGGCGGAGACGCTTTATGCATCAGAGATTCGAAGCTTCTTAGGTTTAGCGAGCTATTATCGGAGATTTATCTAGGATTTCTACAAGATAGTTGTGCCATACACCCGCTTGACCAAGAAGAATGTGACATTTTGGTGGGGCATGGACCAACAATTGGCCTTTGAGACCTTGAGGTAGAGCTTATGCGAGGCTTCGATCCTAGTGCTACCCGAGGGGTTAAATGATTTGGTGGTGTACTGTGAAGCTTCGATTTCAGGGTTAGGTGCATTATTGATGTAGAGGGGGAACATGATAGCTTACACCTCGAGGCATTTGAAGCCTAATGATGCGAATTACCCCACCCATGACCTGGAACTGCAGGCAGTGGTGTTTTCCCTCAATATTTGGAGGCATTACTTGTATGGGGTATGGTTGACCATCTATACTGATCACAAGAGTTTAAAGTATTTGATGGATCTGTAGAACCTCAATATGCGACATAGGAGGTGGTTAGATGTGATAAAGGACTATGACTATGAGATCCTATACCATCCATGGAAGGCCAAAGTAGTGGTTGATGCTTTGAACCGCAAGACGGAGGGATCATTTATTGGGAACATTTGTATAAGGATGACGGTAGTCTCTCCATTGTTGGATATGATCAAGGAGGCATGTGTTAATGGAGTAAAGAAAGTGAATTGGAAGATATCGAAGATTCGGGGACAGTATCCTTTGTTTGTTAAGGATAATTATGGCCTTTTGACACAGTGTGGCCGAGTGTGGGTACCAATGACTGGAGGAGTGACACAGAGGATATTAGAGGAGGCAAACAAGTCAAAGTTCTCTACACATCCATGGGATACAAAAATGTATAGAGACTTGAGACTGAGTTATTGGTGGCCCTACAAGAAGCGGGAGATAGTCTAGTTTGTGGAGCGGTGCTTGACCTGCAGGAGGGTCAAGGTGGAGCATCATCGGCCTCATGGAATGGTATGGCCGCTATCCGCTCCCTTGTGGAAATGGGAGGAGAACACTATGGACTTCATCACGAAGTTATCGAGGATGGTGACGGGGGTGAACACTATATCGGTGATCATGGACAGACTGACAAAGAGTGCCCACTTCATTCCGATTTTTTAGAGTATATCCGCAGAGAAGTTGGTAGATATTTATGTATGAGAGGTGGTGGCTAGAAACGTGGTGCTAGTGTCGATATTCTCTGAAAAGGATGTTCGGTTTACATCCAGGTTCTGGAAGAAGTTCCACGAGGAACTGGGCACTCAACTACATTTTAGCACAGCATACCACCCCAGATCGATGGGGAGAGCGAGAGGACAATCCAAACACTGGAAGACATGATTCGAGCACGTGTATTAGATTTTGGAGGGAGTTGGGATACATACCTCCCATTGGAAGAGTTTTCGTACAATAACAGTTATCTTGTTAACCGAGCTCCATTTGAGATGTTATATGGTCGGAGGTGCAGAACCCTAGTTTTTTTTGGACGAGGTTGGGCATCGGGTCATGGGGAGCACTGAATTAGTGCTCAAGACTACCGGATTGATTCAACAGGTGTGCGACCAGCTATGGGTCGTGCAAATCCGTCAGAATAGTTATGATGACCGACGGCGACCAGATCTTGAGTTTCAGGTGGGGGATTTTGTGTTGCTGAAGGTGTCGCCTGGAAGGGGATTATCAGGTTTCAGAAGTGGGGCAATCTGGGGCCTCGGTACATAGGCCCATTTAGGATCATGGCCCGGGTGGGCAAGGTAGCATATTGCTTGAATCTACCGGAGGAGGTTAGTCAGATTCATACCACCTTCCATGTGTCTCAGCTTCAGAAGTGTGTCACTGTTGGAACCTGAAGTGAACCTCTAGGAATTTCAATCCTTATTGAAGTTCCAAAGACAATCAAAATTCCGAAGTGACAAGTAGGTGTTGAATTAGTTGGAGTCCGGAAGTTAAGCCATGTCCGAAGAAGATGAGTAGAAGGCATTCCGAAATGAATGTTAGGACCGGAATGTTTGTTTTTCCGGATCAATACCTTTTTCATTGTGCATTAACTAGTTTTTTCACTTAACATGATTAGACATTTCATAGAACTTAGTCTGTTTTTCAACTTGACAATCAGAATGTCAGAAATTCCTTTTTTATCCGGTCCTATGTATGTATCCATGTTTGTACCATGTATCATGTTGTCCAATTTATAGGAGCTTTTAATGCAAATCTAACTGACGGATTGTTCATAATTTTTAGAAATAGTTCATTTATTTCACTCTCTTGTTCTTTACAACATTCTCTTTGTTATTCATTTATTAATTTTACTTTGATCTTAATTCTCATTCTTCATTTATGGCTTGAATATTTGTTTAATATATTAAATCACAATTGACTGGTCTATCCAGACTTGACTGGTACATTCATTTGCACTCATACATTGACTTTAAGCATTAAGTCAAGGTTTGAGTTTTTAAACCTTGTCCCTGGGCATCAGATTAATTTGTTCTCGCAATTGGTATCAGAGCTTGAGTGGTTGTCCTTTGAATCCACAAGATCAGATTATAGTTGGTTTGAAATTACCTTGGTATTTCAACCATTTCCATGTTAAGGATAAAAGTTCTTCTATATACCACTTTTGCTTGAAGATACCTTAACTTCATTGGCTGCTTCTAACACTCAACAAGTGATTTCAATGCAAATATTAAGTAGTGTGGGTGGCCCTACACGTGCCCCACTGCTAATTGTGGAAGAATATGATAACTGGAAAGTTAGAATGGAAAGATTTTTACTAGCTAAAGAGAAAGGTGAAGCTATTTGGAGATCTGTCAAAGAAGGTCCTCATGTTCCTATAAAAACAGTTGTGAGAGGTGTTGTTGCTCAGCTTATGTGTCAAGATGAGACTTGTCCATCTCCTCTAGTTGCAAATTATATTAAGAAGCTACATGTTGATCAAGTTGCTTTCTCAGAAATGGTGTTTGGTGTTCCACCCTCACTCTTTGAACACACTAAGTTGTGTAAATCTGCAAAAGTGATTTGGGACACTCTCCAAGATCTGATCGACGGTTCATAAAACATGAAAGACAAGCATCTCACCTCGTTTGTCAATGATTTTGACACCTTCACTTCCACTCTTGGTGAATCAGTGGCCTCAGCCTCTAATCATTACCGAATCATAGTCAACAACATGACTGCTCATGGGATTATCCGAAATCCCTTGGAGTACAATCTCAAGTTCATAAATAGCCTCGGTAAAGGATGGGGAAATGTGAAATCTTGTCTCCAAAGTAATGGTTCCTTGAAAAAGTTAAAGCTTTATCAACTCTTTGATGAACTTCATGGACATGAATCTAATGCTACTCAGACCACAAGGGAACTCTCTGGAGGTCCTCTTACTCTTGTCAGTTCTTTTGAACCAATCATTCCAAACATATCCAACGCGGACCCTTTCAAACCCATTGTTCCATCTGTTCATTCTTCCTTACCTGTCTTACCCACACCAAACTATTTGGTTGATGATTCTGAAGCCATGGACTATGAACTTCGTTTCCAATAGGAGTTTGCTCTACCCTCCATGAAGTATAAACGTCCTTTCCATCCCTCTTAGAAACCATACCAAAGTAGGTTTCATACTCCTCACCAAAACAATCCACATCCATACTCAGCTCTGGAAGCACAACCAACTCCGGAAAATCCTCCATCGTACAAGCCGAACATCACAAAGCCAAACTCTACTCCGGAACCACAGCAGAATCCAAAGTCCGACAAGCCGGAAATTGTGTGTCACAAGTGTGGACATGCAAACTAATTTTACAAAGATTGCTTGGCTGAAGCTCCACAAGAACCAAAGATCAAGGACTCTACATACTACGCTCGGAAAACTCAAGAGATAGCAAAAAGTGAAAAAGCTTTTGTAACAACTATATCAAGGGATGTCGAAGGATATTGGTCATCCGGAGATGATGATGACATGGTGACTGGAAGAAACATGTGCTTGATGGAAAGACAAACTGTTGACTGTTATGAAGGCTATTGGTCCTCTGGGTCAGAAGATGAAAATAATGTTGCTGAACCACACCACTGCTACATGGCCACCAACGATCCACATGGTTGAAGCATCGTTCAGCAGGTAAAATCTATGATTTCTAATTTAATATGTCTCTTTGTGAACCCTATCTAACCCAGATCCAAACATATATGAGCACCATGTATAAAGCCTATCAGTCTGCCATACAGGGTAGTGAGAAGAAGGAGTGTGAATTAAATCGTCTTAGGTTACGTTTTCAGGATAAAAAATTGAAAATCGAGTCTTTAGAGCATGAGCTTGTAATGTCAAAATATGAATGTATCATTCTAAAAGACAAATGTAAAATTACCTATTCTGAATGAAACAGTTTAATTTCCGATAACAAACGTCTCAATGCAAAAATAGATGCTTTGCATAATTCCATTGACATACTTGAAGCGAATCAACAAATGACTCATAACTTTCATCATCCTTGGTCAAAATCTCTTGGTGTCAGAAGCGAGTTTCCGAAATCAATAGCTAGTCCCTTGAAGGAGTTGCAAAATCTGAACTTTATGGGAGATGTTTCGAACCATCAACATTCGGACGCACTTGTCTCTCCCTTGTCACCCCTTCCGGAGACTAATGACAGGTTCGCATCTTTGATTCCTAAGTTTCAACCCATTGTTGACAAATGTCCTGATTCCACGCCTCTTCCGCCTCTGATAAACTTGGACCTGAATCGGACCACTGAATTTCATTATAGTGTTTCCAATCACATGGATCACGTTCTGAAACACAATCCTCCTAACAATTCAATTGTTGAAGAAATCATTCTTGTGACAAATGAACCTGTTACTTCTGAGTTTGCATGGGCATCCTTAGAAGAAAATGTTGAAACATCAAGTAATGTCTCATCTGATTCATGTGAATCGAATTCCTTTGTAATCTCCAAAACCACCTTGGTGCCCATCAAGCCCAAGTTTGATAATCCTTCAAAGGGTCAAACATCAAGTTCAACATCTAAAAAAGAAACCTTCATTTAATCGCAAAGATGTTATTAGTACTAAATAGGAAGCTAAAAATGACCTTAAGAAGGAAGTTAAGTCTAGACAAAATTCTAGGTTTCTTGAGAAATCCAAAAGAGACATGTCTAGGGGTAGTAACAAATCTTCTTCACAGAATCAAAACACATTTGCTTCTGTTAAGATTCTCAAACGAAAACCAAATCCTCCTAGTCAGTCAGATCCCAAGAAAGTCATCAAAAGCACTCTTGAATTGGTTGCATCTAGTACTCAATCTGTCCGAAATGACTCTCCCCGTACCATTTCCTCAGTTTTGTTGCAAAATCAGATGGTACAATTTTTAAACCACAATCATTTTCAAAATTAAATGTATCATCAAACAAAACAAATTTTTCAAAGGAACAAATTTCACAAAAATCTCCAGAACAAAAACTTGTCTGGAAAGTGAAAAAGTCCTTGACTCCGGATGAGACAGTGACTTCCATTGCTCCGGAAACATCCATGTCCGAAGAAAGTCATTCCAAACCCTCAAGTCATTGAATATGACTATTGGATGGATGAGAAGACATTAACCTTTTGCTTGTTTCCTAAGAACTTAAAAAGAATTCCCAAGAAACAAAAATTTGTTCCGGAGTCACAATCAAAGTCCAAAGCCCGTGCGCATGTCCCTAAACCTAACTCGAAGCATAAAAGCTTCACCACTCACTAATTTTGCAAGCACTTTGTGCTTCAGGGAAAGAAACAATATGGTATATTTATAGTTCTTGCACCATGAACATAACGGGGCAGAAAAACATTCTGTGGGATCTCAAGCTTTCTCTAAACGTTGGTTATTTAACGTATGGCAACAACTCCAATTCTCAAATTCATGGTTACGGAATTCTCTCCAATTGAAATTTATCTATCTCAAATGTGGATTACATAGCTGAACAGAAACATAATTTGATAAGTGTAGCTCAGCTTACTGACTCAAATCGACGTGTAAAATTTGCAAGAAGCATAACTATGTAATGACTGAAGACCAAAAAGAGTGTTTAATCAAGTCAAATCGCAACAAGAACATGTACCCACTCGACATCAACATGATTATTGGAAAACTGCAACTCTGCCTTCTCTCCAAAGTTCTTCCTAATGTCAGTTGGTTATTGCACCGAAGGCTTGCTCATCTGAACTTTCGGTACATGAATGATCTCGTTTCTGGTGAAATGGTGAGAGGTTTACCTCTTCTTAAATTTGAAAATGATCATTTATGTGTTGCATGTGAGTGTGGAATGAAATCGAAGAAGGGACATCCTGTAATCATCGAAAAATCAATCTCAGAACCATTGGAGCTTCTACACATTTATCTTTGTGGGCCATCCACGGTAGATAGTCTTCATCATAAGAAATACATTCTTGTGATTGTTGACGAATTTACACGGTTCACATGGGTTTTCTTCCATAGACAGAAGTCCGAAATAGACTCTAAAATCATCAACATCATTAAAGGGATTGAAGTCCTCATCAAACTCCTTGTTAGGCTTATTCGAAGTGATAATGTTTCAAAATTTACCAATGGAACCATTGAGAAATTCCTCACCGAGAAGGGAATTGACCACAATTTCTCAGCTCCTTACACTCCACAACAGAACGGTGTAGTTGAAAGATGCAATAGAACTCTTGTTGAAGCTACTGGATCAATGCTTAACTTTGCAAATCTACCACTCTATCTCTGGGCTGAAGCCATATCAACTACATGCTTCACTCAAAATCAGAGTATCATTAATCGACGCCTCAACATGACACCGTATGAAGCAATGAATGGTCGAAAGCCAATCATTTTGTTTCTCTAGGTCTTTGGATGTCGATGTTTCATCAATAATAATTGTGATCAGCTTACAAGGTTCCAACCCAAAGTTGATGAATCAATCCTTCTTGGGTACTCTTCAAAGTCAAAGGCATATCGAGTACTCAACCATCAAACTCGAGTTATTGAAGAATGTTTTGATGTCACCTTCGACGAGAATTTCGTTCAGAATTCTCCTCCCACTCATGTTACAACTCACATTATGGAGTCTGATGCTCCACCTTCGGAATGTCCGAATATTCAGATAATTCATGAAGTTGATTTTGGAACTCGCTTTGGACCTTCCGAAACAGCACTTGATTCAGAATCTCGATCGAGTCAACCTTCATCATCCACTCCTACTTCACAACCTATTTCTTGTCCTCTACCCTCTCTTTCTCCATTTGATTGTGAATTGTTTCAACATTCTCAAGTTGAGGGGGAGAATGGTCAACCCTCTCTTGAATCAAATGTAGATGGTTTTCTTGATACAACTGCTGATTTTGACTCCAATCTGATCAATAGCGATCACGACATCAACTTCTTTGAATTCCATCCCAAGGATGATGTCAACCTGTCCAGTTCTGAAGTTTAAGGGGAGCATCACCCACAAGTTCAAACCATTCAGGGGGAGCAACACAACCCTATCGTCGATGTTGAATCTCATGCTACTCAAGAACTATCAAGACTTCACATCTGGACTCGAGATCACCCTCGAAACCAAGTTATTGGAAACCCTAATGCTGGCATTCAAACTCGTTATGCCGCAAGTGTTCAAAATGAATGTCATTTTTCGGCATTCATCTCCTTGTTTGAACCCAAATCCATCAACGAAGCATTAGAACATGCTGACTAGATTACAGCCATGCAAGAAGAATTAGCAGAATTCAATAGAAATGAAGTGTGGACTCTCATGCCTCCTCCTCCGGATCACCCTATTGTTGGTACAAGATGTGTATTCCGCAACAAACTTGACGATGCTAGATTTATTATTCGAAACAAAGCAAGATTGGCTGCCAAAGGATTCACTCATATCGAAGGCCTTGACTATGATGATACATTTGCTACTGTTGCAAGTCTTGAAGCTATCAGAATCTTTGTTGCTTATGATGCTCACAAAGGCTTCAAAGTTTACCAAATGGACGTTAAGAGTGCTTTTCTTAATGGTGAACTTGATACTGAAGTATATCTTCAACAGCATCCCGGTTTTGTTAATCTCATTTCCAAATTATTGTTACAAACTTCGGAAAGCTGTTTATGGCCTGAAGCAAGCTCATCATGCATGGTACAAAACTCTCACTGATTTTCTTAAGCGTTCCGGTTTTCAACATGGTATTCTTGACCCTTCCCTATTCTGAACATCAAATGGAAATATCTCATGCTTGTACAAATATGTTGATGATATCATTTTTGGGTCTACAGATTCATCTATGGTAAATGACTTTGCTAAATTGATGGTCTATCATTTCAGAATGAGCATGAATCGTGAATTGAGTTTCTTTCTTGGTCTCCAAGTCAAACAGACCAATCAAGGAATCTTTATTCATCAAGAGAAGTATATTTCAGAACTTCTCAAAAAGTACTCAGTGGAAACTTGTGCCTCATCTAAGGTACCCATGGGCTTCAGACATAAAATCTTTTCAGACCCATCTGGTATAGTTGTTGATGAAAAGAAGTACCGAGGAATGATTGGATCCCTACTTTATCTCACTGCAAGTCGTCAAGAAATCATGTTTGCAATGTGCCTTTGTGCTAGATTTCAAGTCAATCCAAAGATGTCTCATCTTTTGGCTGTTACAAAAATTTCCAGATACCTTAAAGGCACTAAGAACCTCGGAATCTGGTACCCAACAAATGAGAGCTTCCTACTTCAAGCATACTCAGATTCAAACTATGGTGGTCTACAACTTGATAAGAAAAGTACATCAGGTGGTTTTCAATTTTTAGGTGGTCGATTGGTTAGCTGGTCGTCCAAGAAACAGAACCGCATTGCACTCTCTACAGCCGAAGTTGAATACAATGCTGCCAGCTGTACCTCTCAAGTTCTATGGATGAAGTCTCAACTCCTGGATTATGGTTATCATTTTCAACAAATTCTAATCTACTATGATTCTCAAAGTGCAATTTCCATTTCACATAATCCAATTTAGCACTCTATGACGAAGTACATCGATATACTGTACCATTTCATAAAAGATCATGTTTTAAATGGCAATATTGAACTTATTTTTTTTCATCTGACAATGAAATTGCAAATGTCTTTACTAAAGCATTAGACGAAACCAAATTCAATGGTTTTCTGAACAAAATGGGTATGATGATGCCTGATCCTCAATTCTTTCAAGAAAAATGTACTCTTTGATGGCAACATCAAAAGTATAAGTTGATTCCGGAACAAAATCTTTTTACTCTTCGGAATAATTACCTCTCTGAACAATCAAGATCATTTTATGTGTCTTTTGATCTAACCTCTCATCTCAGTGTTATGTTCTACAGTTTCTAAACATTTTGAAGTCCAAGGAACAATATAGTTACATTTGTCACAATTTTGTCTCGGAATATACTTCATAATGTCATCCCGGAATTCAAATCCTGAAAGCTATGTAACTACTTTTTTGTCTCACTCTGGAATTTTTCTTTCCAGAATGTAACTTATTTTCACTCCGGAACATTTTCAGAATTTCACTCTAGAATGTTTTTCAAACCTGGTTCGGAACTTCTTTTCTAATCACTTCTCGGAACACGTTCTCATATTTGACTCCGGAATATCTAAAATTTCTTCTCCGGATTTTTCTCAAAAATTTGGCTCCGAAACTATAATTCAACTTTGGACTCCATAATCTTCAAGCTTTATTCCATATCACTTTTACCTCACATGCTACATTCTGGAAAAAATCAAAAGTTTTAACTACCGACTTCTCCTTTCAAGAAATCATTTTCATAATTTCGAAACGTCTTCGTTGCGGAATCAAATAGTCAGAAGTCCAAAGGTTTATAATGCGAAACGTTTTTATAATGGTTACTTTTTGAGGATACTTATTCAATCTTCCTTGAAAGTCGCACCTCGATTGCATGTTCTCAAACGCACCGATCACATGACCGTTAACAGTATCCGTTTTTAGGTTGTTCTCAATCCTAACCTTTCACCATCTCAAGCCTATTCCACCATATTAACTGCTAAACATTAAACGCGACCTATCACTGTTTTGGGCCCTCATCATTACCATACTTGACCTGACCCATTCCCATCACTTATATGTACCTCTCCAAACCCTCATTTCACTCTTAATGCGCTCAATACTCTCACAAATTTCCAAAGTATTCTCTATGAATTTCGTGCTCTTCAAGCTCTCAAACATGTTAAACAATGGCGTCCCAATCATCTTCACAGAAACTCACTCAAACTGCTTCATCTCCCAAAAACTCGATCGCCAAGAAGAAATCACCCAAGGCGTCTTCATCCTCTACCTCGCTTGAACCCTTTCTTAGGGATACAACCCAACTGTTCTCATTGAATCTTATGGATTATGATGAATCTATCAGAGTAATGATCAAATTCATGGAGAACCATCCCATCTCCATCCCTTTAACCAAAGTCCCTGAACCTCAACTTCAACTTTGTCTTCTTCACACAGCATTCACCCGAGTGAAAATCCATGACAATGTATTGGAAACCAAGATCACAGGAGATAGGATTGTGCCCATTCACAAATCGATGTTTCTTAGGGTTATTGGTGTAAAAGAAAACCCCAAGGGTTTCAAGGTACAAGAACCCATTGCAAAAGAATTTCAACTTTTCTTGAACTGCATTGGGTAAAACAAGGATTACAAGGCCAAGCATTTCAAAAAATCAGCTGTTTCCGGACTATGGACCGTGCTGATGCACTTCATCATCTGTAGGCTATCCGGAAAGCATGGTGGCACGGACACCCTGAACAAATGCTGGTTGCACGTAGTCTACAACATATACTTTGGATGAAACAACGATGTCGATCTTCCGTAGGTGCTATGGAAATATTTTTGCAAGTTTGCCATCAAGAGGAAAGCCAACGAGATTTCAAGCCTTATTCTTTGGGCTTTGAAAATTCAAGAACTCTATAAGGAATGGTCCGAACCCATTCATGTTTCCAAGATTCCGCTGGAGGTATATATTTCCTTTAAAGTAGTTAAAAGTTATAGAATTCTGGACCAATCTTCCTTTGGTCCTATCCAAAGATTGCCTCAATATATGTTGGACCTTATCCCTTGTGGATATATTCATTTAAAGAAGTATTTTTGGAGACTTCGACTGTGTACATCCCAACATAGTCTGCCTAAGTCCCCATTGAGCGCACTCCAGAACTGGCCAAGCCAACATCATCCTCACCAAAGAAGACAAAGAAGTCCGTAAAACGGAAATATTCTCCCACCAAGTCAAAGCCGAAAAAGAGAACCAAAGTCGGGCTTCCCTTCAATAGGAAGGTACTCATGACATTCCGGCTAACTCTGGCCATCCAAAACCCCACCTGCCCACTTATCCGAGGTACCCCTTTGATGTTTCAAAACCACTTGCACACACTCACGGGGAGTCTACTAATAAACCACCCACACTTTCCCAACAAGGTGATGTTGTTGAAAAAAGTTGCTTTCCCCTGGGAACAAATCCACGAGTCACTTTTGATAGCCCATCTTCTTCTACATGCAAGAACTCTGGAACCCCTGTTCCGGACCCCAAGCATTCCGAAGTCGAAGTTGTCCCTCCAACTTCGGATGCCACAACTGGTTTGATACCCGGAAGCTGTACAAGACGACCAGGGGTTAATGATCCTACATATGATGATTTTGTTGACAGGGCTATGACTAGGCATTCCGAAATTACAAGGTCTCAAGTGGAAGCTACACTGATCTCGATGCGAAACATAGCTCTCCAAAGCAATTACCCTTTTGTTACCCCTATTGATGAAGAAGCATACCAAGAGCCTAACAACAACCTTCAAGAAACTTATCCGGCTGAAGATCATTTGTAGGAAATTATGTTTGATGAAGAAGGAGCAACAATGGCCACCACTCCAATCCTGCCTTCCCACAAGTTTTGGTCTAAAGCTTCCTCGGTTAAATCAGGATTTGATTTTAGATCCTCGTCTTCAACTCCAGAAACCGAGTCATCTCTCAAACTTTGTGATGATGCAACAACCAAGCATAGTACTTCTGATTACCTTAATAATCCAGACCACAATAACTCCAGTGACTCTATCGAATCCTCAGCGGGCAAGCTTATCGTTCCATTTGCCTTCTTGGAAATTCAGGCAAATGTGTTCGGAAGCATGAAGAAGGTGGAAACAATCAAAGCCTCCGTCTCTAAACTCAACTCCAATATTGACAAAAAGGGTTTTGGATTGGACTCCAAGCAAGATGCAATTCTCACTTCCTTATTAAGTTAGTCCGTACCTTTAGTAGTTGAATGAGAAGCCCAACTAGAATAACTAATTTCACTCTGGCTTAAACATTCAATTGAAGAAGTTGAAGCTAAATATGATGCCTCCGTTGATCACTATATCGATACAATCACCCAAATTCTCAAAGTACATTACAACTTGGTTGCTACTACCAATGATCTCACGAAGCAGACCCATGTTCATCATGAGAAGCACATTCAAAGGCTGGAGAAGGAGATTAAAAAGAAGGACGAGATGAACCTGATTATACAACAAGTCCACATCAAATTGCTCAGATCCACTTGGAAAATTTTTGATGTTCCGAATCGCAAGTTGATGAGATACTTGCATTCCTTGGACACTTATTTGATTATCTCACCTCTCAGGCGCCTACTGCTGATGTCTATGATGCTCTCACCCTTCAACTCAGCAAAGGTCTTCAAAATGTGTTTGACAAGTTTTCTGATTTAAAGGACTCATTGATGCTTGCACCGGTTTCCAAGGCCACCGATGCAAGAGGGGGAGAAGGCCCAAGCACTATATGAAAACCTGCCTTGGACTTTACACTCCAGGATGAAAATGAAAGTGATAATGATGATCTGAAGATTCTTTACGGCTCTCCTCCTAAATTTTTTGAAGAAGAAGACAATGAAGAAGAGGAGTATGTTACCAATGGATATATTGGTCTTGAAGCTCCAAGGAAACTTTTCCTAAAGGTGATGATTGAAGAAGAAAAGAGGATTTGGTATGTAGTTTCTTGGCCATCCTCTTTACCTAATGTTCTTCAAAGGGGAATCAAAATGGATAAGACAAAAACCTTTCTCATAGCTCAAGCCTTCTGAGCCACCCCATCAATGTTGCCACTAATTCCGGCCCCAAAAATTAATCCTATTGAGCAGGGTTCCCTACTCAGGATCCCTGATGACATTCTGGAAGAACCTCTTCCAATGCCCACTCTGGAACTTATTATTAATAACAACATGAAACAAGTTCTTGAAGCACTGGAAAAAGACAAATGTAAAAATCCTATCGTTGAATGTCATCAAGCTCATCCCTCCGGACATCCTTTAAAGAAAAAAATCCAGATGGTCTCAAAAGGAAATCAACCAAGCTCTAGAGGATAACATCTGGATCCAAGCGCTCAAAGACAATCCTGATCCAATGTGTGGTATCTCTCCTCTCTGTCGTGAAGGTATTCTTAAGGATGTCGACATAGTACCCATCATGTACTATGACATTCCTTCTAATGATTCAGAACAGCTTGATCTACCTCTCTCACCCTTCAACAAATTTTACATCAAATTTGCTCCTCTCCATCCCAATGACAATTCGGAGGTCACCATCCTGACAAAATGTGAACGATTAAAATCATTCAATGCAAAGAATGCACTTCCCCTAAAGGAAGTATGGATAGGGAAGAAGATTACAAAGATGTATGGGTACTGAAGGAAGATCCTCACCAAATTCGAACTCAGCTTTCCACTATTCTGGTACCATGTTGCCAGAAATAAACCAACTTATAAAACCATCATTGATTTCGATTTTCCTGCAATGAATCCGAATGATATTCTGACTATAGATGCACACTTTTGGAACCTTCAAAATGATCATATCAGTATGGGTGCTTATCATGCTTCCATAAACTTTCTCAAAGACTATGTCTCATAATTTTTTCGATGAGACTACGAGTTAGCAAGCTTGTACAGAACCCAAGATTCAATTGGCAAAATTAAATATTTGATGCCAGAAGCCAAACTCCTAATAGAAGGTCCCATTGATGATCCGTTTCTAGATTTTGTTTACAAAACCAGAAAGACAAACAAGGACTTCTTCTTGAGTCCTTGATAAACACCTAGTTCCTACAAGAGCCCTCAACAAGTTCATCAGTCAAGCATCTACATTTGAAGCCCCTGAGCCTGTCAAGAAAATTTTTATAAGGGAATTCAAATGATATATCGAAGTCAGAGATTGGTTATATCGTTCTTTCTCATTCATCAAGTAAGAATCAAGTTAAAGCTAACTAGATTGCTAAGTTCACTTAGGGGGAGATTGTTGGAACCTGAAGTGAACCTCTAGCAATCTCAATCCTTATTGAAGATCCAAAGTTAGTCAAAATTCCAAAGTGACAAGTTGGTGTGGAATCAGTTGGAGTCCGAAAGTCAAGCCATGTCCGAAGCAGATGAGTAGAAGGCATTTTGGAATGAATGTTAGGACCAGAATGTTTGTGTTTCCGAATCAGTACCTTTTTGACTGTGCATTAATTAGTTTTGTCACTTAGCGTGATTAGACATTTCATAGGACATAGTCTGTTTGTCAAATTGGACAATTGGAATGTCATAAATACCTTTTATTATTCGTTCCTATGTATGTATCCCTTTTTGTACCATGTATCATGCTCTCCAATTTATAGGAGCTTTTAATGCAAATCTAGGTGATGGATTTTTCCATCTTTTTAGCAATATTTCATTTACTTCACTCTCTTGTTTTTTACATCATTCTCTATGTTCTTAATTTATTCAATTTACTTTGATCTTATTTCTCATTCTTCATTTATGGCTTGATTATTTGTTGAATACACTAAATCAGACTTGACTCGTCTATCCAGACTTGACTTGTACATTCAGTTGCACGCAGGCATTGATTTTAAGCATTGACTCAAGGTTTGAGTTTTCAAACCTTGTCCCTGCGCATCAGATCAATTTGTTCTCTCGGTCACTGACGAGTCCACAGTCATTTCGTTGGATGATATTCAGGTGGATGAGGGCTTGAACTACGTCGAGAGGCCAGTTGTGATCTTAAATAAGAAGACAAAGGGTCTTCAGAACAAGGATGTGAAGCTAGTAAAGGTGTAATTGTAGCACCGAAGTGACTCCGAATGGACTTAGGAGCCGAAGGAGGAGATGCATGAGCATTATCCCGATCTATTCACAGCTACAGACTTCGAGGATTAAGTCTAGTTCAAGTGGGGGAGAGTTGTAACACTCCAAATCAACTATTTCCTTGAAACCTTGAAGAATTCTAAATTTAGCATAATAAGTCCCTTAAGTATGTTGGGCGTACATATGGGTACGCTTAGCGTACTTGGCAAAAAGGATCGCAGAGTGGAGGCACTTACGTTGGACATATATGCCAAATCGCCAAAACCCTAATTTTCGAACTTGATTCCTATTTAAACATTCTTAAGCCTCTTGGACCTAACCCTAGACAGCCTTCATAGTCTTATTTTGCCCTTCTACTCTAGAGAGAGTTGTGAGATCATTTTTGAGCTTAGAAAGTGCATTTGTGGCCATTTTTATTATCCATTAAAGAAGGAGAAGTCTTCAAGGAGAAGTTTTCAAGCAAGCTTGGAGTGACTTTGGGCTTCACGAATCTGCATCTAGATCACCTTGAGGATCTTCTAGAGGTATAAAGCTTGGATCTTTCCATCTTATTCATTAGATCTAGTTAGGGTTTTCTAGTTTGCTCCCTTTTATTGGTTTTGGATCACCTCTTGTGAGTTGAGAAACTTCAAAGGTTGGAAAGGTTAGATCTAAGGTCATTTAGTCCATTTACAACATAAAAACAAAGTGTTAATGGGTGTTGTGACTTCATGCATGGATTAGAAACCTTAAAAACGTCTTAATGGGGTTGTTGGGAACATATAAGACATGCAAAGGCATAAAGTTGCCAACTTTATGCCCTAGGTCATCTTAATAAGCTTAGATCTAACTTTTGGACGTAAGATAATCAAGCATTAAGCACTTAATGGAGAAAGTGCTTAATTTGTTAGCACGCTGGGTGTAACCTAGCGTACACAGTGTGTAAGGCCCCGAGACTCAGTACGCTGCGCGTACCAGGGTGGTACGCTAAGCGTACGCACAACAGATGGGCTTGGATTTCGTTTTGGGCCTTTGAACTGTTGGGCCTAAATTTGTCATTGGTCCTGGTTGTATGTTGGGAATGGTGGGCCAGTTTATCTGTTTTGGGCCATTGATACTATGGTTGGGCCGTATAGGGCCGTAAGGCCCATTAATGATTTATGGACATGGACTTTGGGCCCGTTATCAAAGGAAGAATATTTGGGCCTTATGGAAGGACTTGAAGTTTGGGTTTTCGCATGATTGTGTGAAGTTTTAACATTGGGTAATGTTATTATTCAGTGCGAGTGGTTACAGACTGTCAGGAGAGCAGCTTTCAGATTCTTCAGCCAAAAGGTGAGTCTTCTCACCATACCAATGGATCTAAGGCACCAAGGCCAGCCCATTTTATGATAGTTGGTATACTTGTTGTGTAGAGGTGTGTGGCATGGTTATGTGGTAATGTGAGGTAGAGATAGCCTTTATGGCTAACGGTAGAGATAGCCTCTAGGATAGATAGATTTTATAACTAATGGTAGCGATAACCTTTATGGATAAGGGTAGAGATAGCCTTTCTGGATAATGGTAGAGATAGCTTTATAGCTAAGGTGATATGTGATATGTGGTAGAGATAGATTTATAGCTAAGATGATAGGTGATATGTTGTAGAGGAAGCTTTTATAGCTGATATGATATGTGTTATGTGTCTTGTGTATGTGGGGTATGCTCTAGCAAACTCACTAAGAGTTAGCTTACAGTTTTTGGATTTGTTTTAGGTACATTGGAGCCCAAGGGCAAGGGAAAAGCTTGATGGCACAGCGTGCACTCTCTCAGACATTTTTACGGTACACTCTGATGTTTGAAATAAAAGTTGTATTTGAATGTTGACAATTTCTTATCTTCGAATCCTGATGTGAAAATTGATAAGCCTTTCGCTTTAGGTGCAAGGAAGATGGAGACCAAGCCAAAAAGTCTCGAATCTAAGACAATGAAGGTTACTTTGAAATTGGACCAAGAAGCATTTAAGGGGTTGAGTCCTTTTGAGATTAAGCAGAATGTGATTATATTGATTCAACCTATAAGACTATATTTCTTACCTTTCCATTTGAATATTTAGTAGTCTTTTATTTATATTGGTATTTAGGCGTGCATGATACCACCCTAATGTTGAAAGGCACAGAAGAATAAAAGAGGGATCCCAGGGTTTAGAAGAGCCAATATGATCAAGAATTGAAGAAGAAGGATAAAGAGTTTGCATTAAAGTTCAAGAAGCTAACAACTAAGGATGTTGTTAGGTTGGAAGAACTAGAAAGGGTGACGAAGGAGAGAGATGAATTGAAGGAATAACTGGAAGATATTGAGAATAAAGCAAAGAATTTTACTGTTATTTATGTTTTGGAGGCCAGACTTAAGATGTTGGAGGATGTTCTAGAGAAAAGGTTGATTCTTGGGAGAAGACCAAGTGGAAATAGTCATTAAAGAATTTGAGAGGTAAAGGTTGGTGAGAAGGTTTATGAGCGCATAGGAGGAGATAATCTTCAGGGCGAAGATGTTGAAGGTCCAAAAGAAGGTGTGGACACTAATTCTTGAAGTTTTTGGATTTGCTATTGTTGGGTTATTTGAACAATATTTTGGTTTGTTTTTTAAGTCATTATTTGTTATGTAATAGTTTGAGCTACGTTTTATATGGAAACATCTTACTTTTCTTTTGAATTTTATGAATGGTTAAAAATAATTTCCTAGTTTCATGATTTAAGAATATAAAATAATTTTCAAAGAAAAAAAATTCAAAAGTGTACAGAAAATGAATAGGTTTTGTTTAAAAATTTTGTTTGTTATAAGTTGATAAAAAAAATGAACAATAAAATTCTGATGAGTAATCTTTGATGGGTAGTAAGAAATTTTAAGAATATTAAGTAGTTGTTGAAATATTTTCTAGAATATAACTTTTTTAGAGACATAGAAAAGCATTCTTAAAGCTTAGAAACAGATATAAAGAGATTATGTACCTTATAAATTTCAAGTGAGGGTTATCTTGGATAACATCTTGACTAATTTTATCCTTGGATGATATCTTGGGATGCTCCTACTGCGTTAATTATTTGGTTTTCATTCAATATCTTTATTTTGAGATATTCATGTGTTTTCTACTTCTTAGCTTTTTGAACAAGATTATGTTCAAACCTCAAGTCAATATGAAAATGTTGGATCCTTAGGAGATTCCTATCATGGGGTTCTTCCTTATGACTTAGTTTACCATTTCAATGTTAAATGTTTAGCTATACGTTCCCGACTGTATGACACATCCGTGTCATTCCATTGACTTTTGCTTAAGTTTGAACATATAGTTAGTAATATGGAGGTTTTATGTTACTAAATTGTAAATTGATCCTTATATCCTTTGACTATAGATAGAATTTGTGTGTCCAAGCGTGATGTTTAAATGTGATCTCATAGAAATATGTTAATATTTAAACCTTAGATGATATCTTGGTACCTTAGATCTTAGTAGGGATGATCAGTCCCTAATATCTTAGTCAAGATCTTCCATTTTCTACAAAACAAAGTTCTTGGATAAAGGTTGGGTATTAATTTAGTCAACACCCCTCTGATGCTTAAGTTAGTATCAAGGATGAAAATTATATAAAGACAATTGAAAATGGAAAATAAAACATACTTGAGGTTCTTAGGTCATGATCTTGGGTCTATGTAAAGTAAGTTTTAATATGTATAGCGTTCCAGCTTCTGAATCTATAGGTAAGGACCTTCCCATTTTGGGGCAAGTTTGCTTACAGTAGTTTTTTTGTGTTTTGAAATACCTTTCTAAGGACAAGATCCACTACCTGAAATCTTCTTATTATGATATTCTTGTTGTAAGATTTGGCAATCCTTTGCTGGTAGGATGTTATCCTTATTTAGGTATGATTTTTCATTTCGTTGTTGCTTGTGGAATTTTTTTCTAGCTGGAAGGCTCATGACTTATGGGGAATCATCACCTCAGTTCCAAATTCCAATGAATATGATGCGTTTTCTGTAGAATTCTTGGTTGTGCTCCAATATGCTCAAAGAACTAAGGGTAATTCTCCATCCCACCGGCCTCTTCATACTGTGAGTATTTATTTATTTTATTGATAATTATCTTATTTCTCGACTCAAATTGACCATTAGCTTCAGGATGAATAGGCATGGAAGTGAACATCTTGATTCCCTAATGTACACATAAGTTTTTTGTCCTTTTTGCTATAAATTGAGAACCGTTATCACATATAATTTCATATGGGATGCCAAACCTGGTCAGGATGTTGCGCTTGATGAAGGATACTACTTCTATTTCTCTAACTTAGATAAAGGCTTCAGCTTCTATCCATTTGGAGAAGTAACAGTCATTGCCAGCATTAAAACTTTACCACCTGTTGCTATGGGAAGTTTGCCAACAATGTTCATGCCCTATCTCATGAATAGTCATGGAGGTATAACTGGGTGCAGAGGTTTAGATGGTTGATGCAATATATTGCTATGTCCTTGGCATGCATCACATTTTTCGGCATAATTAATTGTGTCTTTCTTCATTTTTAGCCAATAGTAACATGTCCTCAAGATCTTGGAGAATAGTGTCGTTCCCCATGTATGGCTGCTACATTTTCCTTCATGGGTTTCTTTGAGGAAGATCTTGGATTTATTATCTTCAAGACAACTAATATAGGGACATGTTGATTTTCTGAACAAGGTATCTTCAATGATGTTAAACCTATAAGTTTTAATTTTGAAGGTTATTGGGTATTTTTCATATTCAGGAATGGATCCATCTTTGAGATATTGAAAAATGGGTGAGATCCAAGATCATTTGGGTTCACAATCCTTGAATCCAAGATCTTAGATAGGTATTACCTCTTCTTTGGTATCTTTTATTACAAGTTTAATGACATAAGATATTGGAATCTTAATTTCTAGATGAAACTTGAAGGCAGAAGCAAGATTAGGTAATGTGTTTGCTTCTATATTATCTTATCTGGGCACCTGTTTTATGTCAAAATCTTGGAACTTGTATGCCATGTTTTTTACTATCATCAAGTATGAAGCTAATGTTTCATTATTTAATGCATATGTTCCATTTAATTGGTTAGTAACTAACAATTAGTCTACATGTATCAGAAGATTTTTGATCCCAAGATCGTGGCGATATGCAATCCTTAGATTAAAGCTTCATATTCAGCCTTGATGTTGTTTGCTTGAAAATCATAACTTAAGTCCCCTTGTGGAAATTTTAGTATGACTCCGAGACCTAGTCCTTTATAATTAGAAGCTCCACTTGTGAAGACGATTGACTTGTTTGGTTCTTCCATATCTTGGACCCACAAATAATTCCTTTTGGGATTTAGGTTGAAGATCCGGATTGGTAATAACCAAAAAGTCTACTAATGCCTTGGATTTTATAGCATATCTTGGATCATCTGTAAATTAATATGTACTAACTATACAGACCACTTGTTCATCCTTCCTAACATCTCTGGCTTTCTCTCTCTTAACCCTAGTTGTGAATAATACATGACTATTTATAGGGAAAACACAAGTCTTGGAATCTTAACCTGCATTTCATCAAGGGGGGGGGGGCCATTGCCATCATCCATGGAGTGCTTTGAAACCCTACAATCTCCCCCTCAAAGTATGGAACGGATGAAAATGCTTTAACTTCCAAAACAAGCATCTAGCAAATAAAAAGATCTTGCAATGAGGAATATATGAAGCAATCCACGAATCTTCATTCTTCAATAGTTTTCTAACACGAGCTCTAGGATATATAAACCAAGCACTGAAGTAATGTCTTTAAACTTCATTTTCAAATGTAATCCCAAAAAATTCTTCATGAAAACCAATCATGCCATAAAAACCCATTTCGGAACAAAGAAACCAAATCACTTCTTGTCTTTGAAGAGCTCCCCCTCCAAGTCACAATGATCTTCAAATAAGCTAATGATATAAGCTACAAAAATTATCATGTAACATCCCATATTTTAAGATTCGTAATGCCACTTGATCGAGAAAATACTAGAAGTTGTAGAAAAACAAGTCCTTAGAAGAGTTCAATGAAGAACTGCTACTGTAAAGGATACTTCTCTGCAAAAGCTTTAGAAGAGTTCTATGAAGAACAGCTAAAAGCTAACTTCATATTTCTGCCCCAAGCTTTATCAAAAATCTTCAAATTTGAAAAGTCACAAATCCAATTTCGAATGGCCATATCAAATTCTCCCCCGATTTATAATAAAAAATGTGATTATAAAGCCTTCAAATGGTCAAGAGAAAGATCTTGAATTGATAAATAATTATTGTGCTCCCCCGTGACAAAATGATATACACAATGAAGTATAAAATCCGAAGAATTCGTGAAAATTTGATGTTATCACGAAAACGACTTTCTGAACTGCCAAGACTTGATGGAATCTTTATTTTTCTGTTGATGAAAAAATATGTGCGTTAAAAAATATGAAAGTTTTCACCGGCACTTAAATTTGTAAAATATTCTGAATATTGGGCCGAAACTGTCACTTGCTGAAAGACAGGGGCTAGAATGGTAATTCTACATAAATTTCTCCTTTATTTGTAACAAAAACTGTAAATGGTCCAACAATGCCAAACTGTGAAAATAACAGGGACCAAAAGTGCCAATTCACTGACGTTGCAGGGACCATGAATGTAACATTAGTCATCTTCATCCCCAATATATGCAACTGGTATAGAACACGACTGGAACGATACCACCACAATTTGTACATTCGGTCCGAGCACAAGCAACCGCAACCAAGTTGGGTCCAAGATCGTTGATGTAAAAACAAAACCATGTTCGTTTCGAGCATCAAGAGGTGAATCCAATTCCATGACAAAAGAAAACTATAGCCAAACCGAAACCAATCACAGGTTCGGTTTCTGTCATCCCCTCTTTTTTCCAAGTGCTTTCGTTCCAAGAGCTACCAACCGAACTCAAGTTCGTTCCTGGTACGTTCCAAGGCCATTGATACAAAAGCGAAATCAAGCATAACGATGCGAACAAGGAGTGAAACCTTAGCCAAGTCGAACCATAGGTTCGCTTTCTCCTCTTTCGTTCCAAGGCAACAGACGAACCCAATCATAGATTCGTTTCAATTTTGTAGATTATACCCCAAAGAGAAGCACAGTAAACGAACTTTCACATGTAAGGCTTTCATAGCGATTTTGACCTTTTGCATTGACCACTAGTTCGTTCATCCCGATTAAGTTTCAATTTCGAATTCATTATCAAGTGGGATATTAGTCTTGGCAACAAAGTTTCGAATACAAAGCCTTTTCCGATCATTAGTGGATTCTAAATTCTGATTTAGAAACAACTTCCGATTCCGATTTTATCTTCTATTCAAATTATCAGAGACTGTAAATTCCGAAAGCATAAGAATTCCATTGCATTTACATTTGAAATCTCACCATACATTCAGATTTGGCTAAATTTATGCAATCACAGCCAGAACCGGAAATCCAGGAACACCAATTTTGACTTTTCTGCTTTGACCACTAAGAAGAATTGCTTAAATCATCCCGATTTCATTTGTTTGCAAGAACTAATAATTCTTTCGTTCTGCATCACAATCCTTCTTGTGTCGATTGTATCTTTGACAAGCAATTACGAGCCGATACCCACAACCATCCGATCGAGTTTCAATTGCGATCGCAAAACCCATCATTTGTTCTTGACTTCTAACAAACGCTGGTAAAAACAACTGCCCTAAATCGTTGATTCTCCAAATCATCTACAATCTTCATCGAATGATATAATCAAGAAGAAAATTTGATATTTGATAAATGAATCTACTGAATTAGATCGAACACAAAGTTAGATAAAATCAAAATCGATCTTAATAAAGGTATCGTGTATGAACATCAACTCAACAACAGAAGGACAATGATGAAGTGGAATAAGGCAGCATCAATGAAACGATCGATGCTCGGATTGAACACAGAAGATGCAATCAGAAAGCAGATATAATGTTAGGGCCAAAGAAAAACTGGATCTTTAACAAACATTTGGACCATAAATAGTGAGTCGGCCAAGAATATGGGCCAGATCAAAATTAGAATCGAATAGATCAAATTGGATCAAAACAAATGACTAAAATCAATAGATTTTTGGATTAAGCTAACGACCAGATCCAATATGAACGGAAGAATGAATCAGAAAAAAAAATACCTGCAGATGAACAATATAAATTTCCATGAATAGTAACTTGAACAAAAATCTTGATTCCATACCGCCAAAACACCTATAATCTTCAATATATGTGCAGAAAATCACCAAACCAAGAACCGATACTTCAAAAATCAATAGATCTTCATAGACCCTCTCTGATACCACTTGTTAGGAATAAAACCCTAATTGAGATTTGATCAACAAGATGTGGAAAATAAGAACAAACACAAATATGAAGATTAGGTCGAATGATCACTCGATTTATTGAATTGCAAAGTACACTTAATAAATAAGAATCTAAGTCTACAAGAAACCTCACAATGTGGCGACTGCATTTTTCCTCTCTATTTACCCTAGTGGTGAATAATACATGACTATTTATAGGGAAAAGACAAGTCTTGTTCTTTTAACCTACATTTCATCAAGGGGGCCCATTTCCATCATCCATGGAGTGCTTTGAAACCCTACATATATCATAGAAAGGTTTGCATCATCTAGATGAATTAGAGGTAAACATGTTTAGGGTTGCAACGCTACCTATCAACATTAAAATATCTTTGATCAAAGTTGGGAATTGAAGATTCAAGATAGCATTCATCTATTCTAGACTAGATTCAATCCATGTTTTTGTCACCACATAGCCCAAGAACTTCCACGCCTTTACACCGAAGTGAAACTTGGAAGGGTCGAGTTTCATGTTGAACTTGTCCAAGATATTAAATGCTTCTTCAATATCTTAGATATGATTCTCAGCTTTCTAAGACTTTACTACCATGTTATCTATGTGGACTCCATGGTCTTCCTAAGTTATGGCTTGAACATTTTATTTACCAATCTTTGATGTAGCACCTGCATTTTTTAAACCAACAGGCATTGCTATATAACAATAGATACATGTTAGGGTTATGAAAGTTGTAACTTCATGGTATAAATGCTTCATTTGGATTTGTTGAAATCCAGGTGAAGCATCCACGAATGTAAGGATTTCATGACCTGCAGTTGCATCCACCAAAGAATCTATATATGGAAGTGGAAATGGATAATCAGGACAAGCTTTGTTAATATATGTGACTTCTACACAAACTCTCCACTTTCCTTTATTGTTTTCGACCACCACGATATTGGCCAGCCATCTTGGGAATTTTACTTATTTGATCATCTTCTCCTTGAGTAATCTTTCAACCTCTTCTTGGATGATTAACTTCCTTTTAGGTGTGAATTTCCTTCTTTTTGGTGAATTGCCCTGAAAATTGGATCTACATTTAGTTTATGAGTTATTATATCTTTAGATATACATGTGATAGCCTCATGTTTCCAAGCAAATATCGATTTCATATTCTTCATGAAATTGGTAAGATCTTTTTCAATATCTTGGTCAAGATCTGTGCCTAGTAGCACTGTGATATCAGGATGCTCAGTGGTTAGCAAGACTTCTTTGACTTCACTCTCTTTTGACTCCAGAATATTGTGTGTCTGTTTCTTTAATTGATATTCTTGCATGGGTATGATTTTTTTTTGAAGTGGTATAGCAATCTTTAGCTTCTTGTTGGTCGCTATTGATCTTGACTATTCATTGGCGTCTTCACACATTGATGGTAAGTTGAGGGGACATTTTTCATGTCATGGACCCAAGGATTGCCTAAGATAATATTATAACAATGTAAAGTAACAACAACACAAAAACGTTGAATAGAGTTAACTCCATATATATATATATATATATATATATATATATATATATATATATATATATATATATATATATATATATATATTAGCAGTTTAATCTATCCATTGTTATTTTTGGTCACGCTGTTGAATCCCTCTAGGACTGAAGATCAAAAGATTATCTCAAAATTTCAGATGTTCATCTTGTTAAGTGTTTCTAAGAGGATAATGTTGATAGAACTACTACCATCTATCAAGATCCTTCGAACAAAGTGGTTGGTCACGTACAATGTTATGACTAGAACATCATGGTGTGTGTCTTGTAAATTCTCCCTTTCATCCTCATCAAAAGGATGTTAGATCCATTTTATATACATCTTTTAGCACATGTATTTTTCTATAAAAAGATAACTATCACCCTTTTTTTTTTTTGTAAATTGTGTGATTCTCATCATATTTGCAGAATGCCCTTACTACTCACTTTTGTTATGATTTTCAGGGAAAATTGGAGGACATTGACACATACGACATCTCAAGATGCGTTCTAGGAAGCATTGGAGCTTGATTGGAGATGGAACTAAGGAAGGATGCTAAGGAATGATCTGGAATAGTTCGAAGGGAAGAATTACGACCGAAATGAGGAAGAATGGAATAAATGTGATTGTAATTTACATATAGGTTTCTACATGCCAAAATTCGAGCAGAGAGAAAAAAAAGTTCAAAAATGTGATCACAGATCCATATGCAATCACAGTTTTTCCTCGAAGTCCTAAAAAGCTCCAAAATGGCATCGTATTGCATAAAATCACTTTGGAACATGTTTTCAAGAAAAATGCAATCGCATTTATCATATATGCAATTGCAGATTTTCTCTGTTTTTTTACTAGACGTATAAAAGAATCCTAAAAACACCCTAGTAACCTAATTTGTTATTCTAGACGACTGGGAGGCGATATTCACAGGTTTTTGAATGCTAAACACAGATGCGAATAACACGATTCGATTCTTATTTTTTTTAGTAAGATTTATCAATCAGGTTTTGTTTCTACTTTTTGAAATTCATTTTTAGCCATGTGAGGCTAAATAACTTAGATTTCAGTTTCACAAACAACTTGAATTATTTTGCAAGTAATCATTAGGCATGATTTTTTTACTATGTTTACTGTTTAGTGTGATCAGCTTTATGCTTAATTGAAAATTTGATTTGATTCAGTTTTTATTGTCCACTTTAATTGTTAATAAATCATTTCAGATATCTGATTTGTTTACATCCGTAATTGTATTTATTAATCAGTAAAAGTAATAAATATTAGATTAATTATGTGATTAGGATTGAATCAAATATAAAATGATCAAACAAATCTTTATGCTTCCGAGCTTGTGAGAAGTATTGGACTTTACCGATAATTTTACATTGTGTCTAATGTTGCTTTTCTAAATTAATTAAGAGCTTTTTTAGTTAATTCAGTAAAAAGTGAGATTTAATTAAAAGAGATTTTTGTTGGTTAAATGTTTTAGTAAAATAAAATTGTTAGAGCGTATTTATAATTTTCAGTACTAGTTTAAACAGTTCACAATCAAAGTATCGTGTTGAAGGTTATTTGCATGACTAGAAGAGTCACTACGAAATTGAAATTGCTTTTACTTTCTGAATTTTTATTCTAGTATTTAGGTTGCATTTTTCTTTTATAAAATTTTGTCAAAGTTTGTTTAACGATCAACAAATCCCGCCATTTTAATTACAGTTAACTTAGTGAGTACCTTAAACAAGAGAGGCATAGACGTTAGGACGTGTCCCTGTGGATTCGAACATGCTTTCCTGTACTACTAACTACTATATTATAGTAGTATTTTACATATATTATTTGTTTGTTAGGCGTTGCAACATGCTGTTAACAAATTGGCGTCATTTCCGAAGAAACGGCAAACACTAATCATTTTATGATAAGATCTACAAATATAGGTACTCCACTCCCATTTGATCAAGAAATAGAGAAGACATCAAGAAAATGCAGAAAAGAAGCACTTCAGCAGTTAAAGGGTATTTTTCACATCAACATCTTCTCCAGCTTCGGAGTAAACAAATCCACAAGGCACTTCCTTGTGGAACGAACCTGAAAGAGCCTTCTCATCTTTTCCCGAAGCAACGCCATCCTTCCTTCCCACAGTCCATTTAAAAGTTACTCACCCAGATCTTCTGTCAAATTCGAAACACCTGAATCCTCTTATTTAGATACTGAAACAAAACCAGCTATGAGCAAACACGAAGATGATCTTGGAAAGACTCTTCGCCAGTGGGCAACTCAAGATGTTACAAAACAGCCTTTGTGTTTCACCTTTCTAGAAGCTCACAACTTTGAGCTAAAGTTTGGTTTGATTCATCTACTTTCGACTTTTCGAGGCCTTGAGAACGAAGATCTGCATAAGTTTCTCAAGTAATTTCATGTAGTATGTTCTGGGATAAAGCCACATGTTATAACTGAAGACCAAATCAAATTAAGGGAATTCCCTTTTTCTATTCAAGATGCGGAAAAAGAGTGGTTGTATGACCTTCTGTTTGGATCTATAAGTACATGGAACGAGCTAGCTAATCTTTTTGTGGAAAAATAGTTTCTAGAAGAGAAAGTGTCCAACCTCCACATAGAAATCCTTGCCATAAAGCAAGGAAAACAAGAAGCCATTCACATTTATTAGGAACATTTTAAGAAGTTTTTGGTCCCGTCCTACAACATGGAATCAATGACTATCAACTATATCAATATTTTTGTGAAGGTCTGACTCCAATAGAAAGAAGAATGATCAACTCTTTGAGTGGTCATTCACTTGCATATTTAACGTCGACATATATTCAAGCATTAATAGAGAAGCTAGCAATTGAATAAAACCACTGAACAAATGAAGATGAGTGGTATCCACATCAACTGAAAGGAGTGGAGGAAATCAACAATGCCTACCTTGAGTCTCAGATTTCATAATGGACAAAGTTTGTTCTCTTACTGACCAAAGAAAAAGGTGTTGAGCCAAAGATCAAAACTTGTGGGATATGCGCGAAGATCAAAACTTGTGGGATATGCGCGAAGACTGGGCACCCAACAGACATGTGCCCAATATTATAGGGTGACATTGATGCTGTACAGGCCATTGGAGTTTATCAAGCACAATAAAGACAATTTAACCAACCACATAATATCCAATCTTGGGGAGGATTCCAAAATAATTTCTAGCCAAGAACCCAACAAAAATTTTAGCATAGAAATCAGTTCCAACACCCACCTGTCTTTCAACAACCTTTTCAGCAAAATCACCATCAAACCAATTGTCAACAACCACTAGTTCAACAACAAGCTAGTAGTTCCAGCATGTCTCTCGAAGACATTGTTAAAAGTCTTACTACCAGTACCCAAGCTTCCCAAGCTTTTCAGAATGAGACTAAATCTAGTATAAAAATTCTACAACAACAGGTATCACAACTTGCGAACTCTATGAGTAAGATGGAAGCACAAACATAGGGAAGGTTCCCATCTTAAACTAAGAAAAATCCAAAGCACAACGCTTGTGTTGTGATTCTCGGAAGTGGTAAAAACTACAAGGGGCCAAATCAGCAAGAACATGAGGACGAAAAGATCATAGTTGAGCAAGAATTTGAGGCGAATGAAGATGTGCAGAAAAAGACAAGCCTGTTGAATCTAAGGTAAAAGTCACTCCCCCTCCTTTTCACTCAAGACTGAAAAACGTAAAAAAATAATAAAAAAATAAAAAATAAAAAAAGGAGGATAGAGAGATTATGTACTTCTTTAGAAAATTTGAGGTAAACATCCCACTTCTTGATGCTATAAAATAGCTACCCCGATACGCAAATTTTCTGAAAGAACTATGTACTTCAAAATAAAAATTAAAAGGTAACGAAACAGTTAAAGTTAGCAAAAATGTTGCAACTATTTTACAAAAAAAGGTTACCCCCAAAATGAAAAGATCCAAGGGTATTCATTGTTCCTTGCAAGTTAGGGAACGTTTAAGTGTTACATGCCATGCTATACTTAGGTGATTCAATAAATGTTGTACCATATTCACTTTTTAAAACTATAAGGGTAGGGACACTAAAGAGAAAAAGTGTTATCATGTAGTTTGATGATCGTTCATTGGTACACCCAAAAGGTGTGTTAGAAGACGTTTTGGTCCAAGTGAATGAGCTGATATTCCCAGTTGATTTTTATGTCTTAGATATGGGAGATGACAACTCACTGAATTCCAGTTCTATTCCTTTAAGAAGACAATTTTTGAAAACTGCAAGAACTAAAATAGATGTTTATGATGTTACCCTTTCCATAGAATTAGCCGGTGAAGTTATCAACTTCAGTATTTATGATGTCATGCATTATCTAGATGATGTTTCAGCTCTTAATTTTATTAATGTAATCAAATCATTAATTGTTGAATATTTTGAGATTACTAATCAAGAGTCATTAGCTTTAGTACTCTACATAAATTTGTCTGTTAATGGGTTTTTCAAAAAAAAAAATTGTTCTCGACAAGCTAGTGAAGGATATAACAACCAGCATGGACCAGAAAAGAAAACTCAGGTGTGACAATTAGATTCTAAAGTGACTTGATTCTAACTCCAAAAATTTTCCTTTTGTAATGCAAGCACCAATCTTGGAGCTGAAGAATCTACCAGAACATTTGAAATACGTGTTTCTGGGTGAAAAGGAAACACTTCTACTTATTATATCCAATAAGCTTTTAGAAAATGAAGAATCTGAAATGATTAGGATTCTGAAGCATCATAAGAACCTGATTGGGTGGACCATAAATGATATAAAAGGACTCATCCCATCTTTATGCATGCACAAAATACTTATAAAAGAAGATTTTAAGCCGTCACGAGAAGCCAACGAAGACTAAACCCACCAATGTTGAAAGTACTCAAGAAGGAAAATATTAATGTTTTGGATATTGGAATGATATACCTGATATCTAACAATAAATGGGTCAGTCCATTTTTGGTCATTTCGAAGAAAGCTTGAATAATAGTGGTGGCAAATAAAGAAGGATAGATAGTCCAAACTCGAGTTCATAATGGATGGCACGTCTGCATCGATTACAGTAAATTAAACGCTGCCATCAGAAAAGATCACTTTCCATTTTCGTTCATCGATTGGATGTTGGAAAGAGTTGCTGGAAAGTCACATTACTGTTGTCTGGATAGATTCTTAGGCTTTCACCAGATTACAATAGCTCCAAAAGATCGAGAGAAAACTACTTCCACCTGCGCATTCGGAACTTTCGCTTACAGAAGGATGCCCTTTGGACTCTGCAACGCCCTGCCACCTTCCAAAGGTGTATGGTAAGTATTATTTTTTTTGACCATGTATAAAATATCATAGAAGTCTTTATGGACGATTTTACTGTCTATGGTGATTCTTTTGATAATTGTCTTAAAATCCTCATCAAAATTCATTAAAGATGCATTGAAGTTGACTTGGTCCTAAATTAAAAAAAATGTTACTTTATGGTTGACCAAGGTCTGATTTTGGGTCATATTGTTTCAAAAAGAGATTTAGAAGTCGACAAGGATAAAATAAATATTATCAACATCTTACCTTACTTTAAGAGTGTTCGGGAAGTGTGTTCTTTTCATGGTCAAACAGGTTTTTACATGAGGTTTATTAAATACTTCTCAAATATTACGGTACCCATGTGCCAGTTGCTACAAAAAGATACATATTTCGATTTTAATGAAGAGTGAAAAAAGGCTTTCGACTTGTTGAAATATCTACTCACTTCAACTCCCATTATTCAGCCACCAGATTGCAACTTGCCTTTCGAGAGTATGTGTGACGCAAGCAACTCTCTTGTTGGAGTTGTACTGGGACAAAGGAAATATCACATCCCCCATGTTATTTATTAGACCTCAAAAACCCTGGACAGCATGCAAGAAAATTATTCAACCACAGAAAAATAGTTGTTATCGATTGTTTTTGTGCTGGAAAAATTCAGACAATACTTGTTAGGGACAAAAGTCATAATTTTTTTTAACCATGCAACCATTCAGTATCTTCTAGCCAAGAAAGATTCAAAGCCAAGACTGGTCAGATGGATTATGTTGTTACATGAATTCAACACAGAGATCAGGGAAAAAAGTGGAAAAGAAAATTTGGTAGCTGATCATCTGAGCCGACTGATCCCAACTGAATACATAACACCGATCCACAAAACCTTTGTTTATGAGCATATTTTCACTATTCAGAATCCACCATGGTTTGATGATATAGTGAATCACTTGGTCTCCAGATAACTCCCTTCAGATCTTACTCGAGCTTAGAAAGATAAAATAAAGAAGGAGACAAAATGATAAATTTGGGACGAGCCCAATTTATGGAAATATTGTGCTGATCAAGTTATTAGAAGATGTGTGCCCCAAGATGAAGTTAAATCAATTTTGAACTTCTGTCATTCTGAAACTTGTGGAGGGCATTATGGTCCACAACAAACTGCACACAAAGTTTTGGACAGCGATCTTTATTGGTCCTATATTTTTTCGTGATTTGTTCTTGTTTTGCAAAATATGTGACTGGTGCCAAATGACTGGATCTTTAACTTCTCAGAACAGATGTCAATCACTCCAGTCTTAGTATGTTAAATCTTTGATGCTAGGGGTATAGACTTCATGGGTCTGTTCCCACCATCATTTGGTTTTGTGTACATCTTGCTAGCATTAGATTATGTATCAAACTGTGTTGAGCAGAAAACTACTCTGACATATGCTGCGAAGGTTGTGCTTGATTTTGTTAAAACCAATATTGTTGCTAGGTTTGGGACGCCAAATGCCATCATCGGTTACTGGGGCACAAAATTCTACAACCGCACCGTCGAGGTTGTTCTAAAGAAGTATGGTGTTACACATTGAGTGTCAATTGCTTATACATCATCCACAAACCAACAGGCAAGTTGAACCTTCTAACTAGCAGATTAAAGGGTATCATTGAAAAAATAATCAAACAAATTAAGAAAGATTGGAGTATTTGGTTGGATGATGCATTATGGGATCACATGACAACATATAAAACTTCAATCGGAATGTTAACTTATCAAATCGTTTTTGGAAAGCCATGTCGACTTCTTGTGGAGTTAGAACATCGATCATATTGGGTTGTTAAAAAACTTAATATGAGCATGGATGAAGCGGGAAAGAAAAGAAGGTTGGATATTCAAGAGCTAGAAGAAATCTGGAACAACGCTTACGAGAATGAAACGATTTATAAGGAGAAGACGAAAGTCTTTCATGACAAGATGATCTCGCGAAATGTATTTATTACCAATCAAAATTTACTCTTGTATCAATCTCATTGTAAACTTATTTGTGGTAAACTGAGGTCTTGTTTGGTGGGACATTTTGTTGTAACTAACGTGTTTGATCATAGTGCCAAAGAAATTAAAGCGAACAAATAGGAAAAATTTCCAAGGTTACTGGTCACTGACTAAAACATTTTTATGAAGGGTTCCAAGTCATGAATGGAGAACTGAATGTAGTCGAGATTCCAATGTACCGAAATAGAAGAAACCAAATAACAATGTTGAGCTAACGACAATAAAAACGGGCAACTTACCGTGAGACAACCCGTGTGTTCGAAGTTTTTTTTTATTTTCTTTTAGAAGTTCCTTAGGTGTTTTTTAAATTTGAATCATGTTCTGCCAATTTGGGAAACAGAGAGAGTTTGCGTTTAAAATCTTTTCAAAAATCGGGTGAAAATTTTATAAAACGTGATCGCATAAATGATTCGAGGTTTTTTATACTGATTTTTGAGAAAAAAAAAACTGGAATACGGGATCGGGGAAAGTATTTAAGTGATCACATAAATATATATGCGATTGCATATTTTATATTTTCAGTCATATTTGTTGTTCGAGGATTCGTGTACCCATTTTCAAGAAAAAAAAATGTGATCGCAAATCCTATAAATACGATCGCAAAAAATTTTGTTTAGTTCCTATATGATTTTTGAGGTTGGAATTAGCATAAAAAAGAAAAAATGAAAAAATGTTATCAACAATTTCCATGTTTTTACTATGTATACTCATTTAAGCCTCATTTGAACTCACACACCTTGTTAGATCATATCAGAAGGTGGAAATTGGATCATTTGTTCTAGGCACTAAACAGAAGACTTTCATCGAAACAATAATCGAAAAATCAAAAAGGAAATTCAAATGCAAAAAATACATTGCTTCTAAGCGCAGTCAGGTATATTCGTTATGATACTTATTTTATGTCAAATATATATTTGTGGGGGCTTACGTATCCACCTGGGAGTAGTTAGTTAGTTATGTTACTTGATAGAAACTTATCTGAGAAAATTTGTGTCAGACCTGTCCTTATTCCCCATTTATCGAAAACATGTCTCCAAGACCCCAGTGTCGTCGCTATGATGCTGACATTCTAGAAGATCCCTTTACCATTCAAGAGGGAGGTGTTGTGGTAAATCTGAATTCCAATGATGCACTAGAAGTGTACCATCAACTTCGTTCTAGAGAAGTCAGTGCTGAGACTTGGGCTCCCCTTACCATTCTTCTTGAGGAGCTGCACATTTCTGAAGAGATTCACATTCTCTTTACCAACATTGGTTTGAAGAAGCTTTTGGACTTTGACTTCCCAATATCACCTCTCTTAACTAGAGAGTTTTATCTACTCTTAGTGAATTTAACTATCATAGACTAATTGTTTCGGTCAAAAATTGAAAGACTAATTTCATAATGAACTTAATAAGTGTGATGTGATGTTTAAAATAAGATTTGTAAAACAATAGTGCTCAAAATCTTTAAATATGCTGAAGATCTTTGTTTTGCCCAAGATCCTAGGAAGAAAACTATAATACCCAGGACACTATTTAATAGAATTGATATGCTCCAAAGTACAAATAAGTGTATTTGAAGTGTTTGGGGGCAAAAATAGTGTTAAATTTGTTTAATAAATAAACTCATATATCAAATCTCAAGATACTAAAAAGGATACCAAGATACCACGATACCACAAAATCAAGTGCAAGAACATAATATTATACAATGAAAGCATGTAATCCTTTTGGATCCCTCACATAAAACCTCAATAGGTGATGAAATCATTTCCCTTAGTACTTTTATTAAATGAAATAAAATTACAAGTGCTAGTTGATCATGCTGTAAGTGTGAAAGTACTCAAGTGTAAAGAAAATGAGAGTGCGAGTAGAAACGAGAATGTGTGTGTGTGTGTGAATGCTAATAAGCTTAGCTTTTTATACATATCAATAACAACTAATCTATTATTCTAAGGATCTTCCTTGATCCATGTTTGACCCGATTTTCTCGATGGTCGTCAACATTCACAAGGCTTTGACCATGTGATTTTTACCCGGTCTACTCCTTTCTAGTCAAGCTTATAGTCTGTGCATAAGATGTTACAAGAAGCATAATGGCAATCTAAAGATGTTAACTAAGTTCAAGATCTTGAGCTATCTGGGATGTTAGCATGAGTTCAAGATATTAAATGGGTTAGACAAATATTCTACCCATAAGAAAAACTATGTTACATCAAATCACCCACATAAAACTAAATGTGTACTATTCATATGTCTTCATTTACATCTTTAAATAAGTAGATAACATCATGTGTTTATATGGTACAAACTCTAAAAATTTTTAAAACTTAAACTATGAGCATAAGCATAGATTCAAATAAAGTTATTCATAAACTTTCAAAACTAACAATGTAGCCTCTAAATAATTTCTTCATTTTATTCCAATTATATCGTATCACTTAAATACTTTTTTTTAGATTTAAATCAAGTTTTATGGATAATCAAAAAGCTATAGTGACATAAAAAAAATCAAAATAAAATCAGAAAATCATACACATAAAACCGTAAACTTTTTCTTTGAAGTTTAAAAAAAATAGAAGCAAAAAATAGAAGAATAAATCAAAAGATAACCTTACTATCTAAAGGCGAATACTAGACAGTTACATGCAAATAATCACACACATTTACATTTAAATATACAAGATGCTAAGTCATTTATATTCAACATTTTTTTTTTTTGTAAATTTCTCCAAGTGTACATCCTCTTCCTTTCTTATACGTTGTAGATAACAAAAAACAAAAGACAATAGAAACAAATATGAGTAACTAATAAAGGAAATAATGTTATTATATAAAGAAAATAATAATCAATTAGGTCGTATAAGTATCATTGAGTATAAATACGTTTTTTTTAAAAAAAAAAACAAGATAAAGAAAAAAACCATTGTAATAGTAACTATTTAAAGGAAAAATGCTTCATAAAATATCATAAGTTATAAAATCCTTGGTTGTAATAGTTAAATATTACAATTATAAATTATTGTTGTTATAAGAAAACTGAAGGATAATTAGAAATTCAAATAAATATGGTTGAAGGAAAAATACATCTATACGCTCATTCTCATTTTTATGCATAGTAGATAACAAAAAATAAAAAACAATATAAGCAAATATGAATAACCAATAAAGAAAATAATGCTTTTATATAGAGAAAATATTAATCACTTAGGTCTTATAAATACTATTAAGTATAAATAAATTAAGAAAACCCTTTAATTATAGTAGTAACTAATTTAGGAAAAACGTCTCATATAATATTTTAAGTTATAAAACCTTTAATTATGCTTGTAGTTAAACATTACAATTACCAATCCTTATTACAACTTTTTTTTTTTTAAATTATTGAAATTTCAAATAAATAAGATTAAAAGAAAAATAACGATAGATATATAGATTCCATATATTTAAAAACAACATTAAATTAGATCAACTATAATAAATAAATCAGTCATTGATTCACGTGGTCGAGTAGCTGTCGTGCATCTTTTTGGACTTCGGACCCTCTTTTCTTGTCCATTTATGATATAATTATTTCATCTAATTACAATCTAACTATGAGATATAAATAAAAAATAAAAGGTTGATAGTTTAACATTTACTTCATCTGTTTATCTTTGTATTATCATTTTGTCTTATGTTAACATTAACATTTATTATTATTTTATTAAAAGATGGATGAGCATATATGTTATAAATGCTGTGATGTTATATAATTTGAGTTAAATATTTTACAACTTTCACACCTTAGTGTATATGACTCGTTAGTGATTTTAAAAATATATATATTTTCCATCCCAAATTAATTATCTGCTTTTGATTTTAATTTTTTTTCCTTTAATTTTGATTTTAAATATTTTTATTTGTATTATTACTTAATATAATTTATAAAAATGAAAAGAAATTTAAAATACAACTTATTCATATACTTTCTATACAACTTATTCATATACTTTCTATCGGACAATTTATTTGGGATATAGTACGAATAGTAAAAATAGGTCCTTAAAAGTTTTGGATTAATAACTTATAGAAACTGATTAGCAATGAATAACAATAAATTAGTGAAAGATTAAAATTACATCCCCTTTCACATCCGGAGCAGGCTAACCTTGCTATCTATATTGTAATCACTATTTTAATTTTAACTGTTATTAAAATGAATTTTTATAAATAATTTCATAATGTTTATGTTTATTATAGTGAAAGTTATTCAAGATGTTTAGAATATAATAAATTAAGTTTTTAAAACTTCGTATCCAATCAAAATATCAGTTGTTTGATTTGATAAGATAATAAAAGTATTTTTTTAAGAGAGTTGGCTGTACAATCACAATTATTTATCATCTTTTAGGATGGACGGTGTAACGTCCGTAGATATGGTCTAATCAATTTAGAGATGATAAGCGTTAAAAATGACTTTTTGATAGAAGAGTGTTTAGAATGAATAATCATAACCAACTTGTAGTATATATTACAAGGTTTTCGTGCATATAAAGAACGCCGAAATCCGAGTTATAACAAAGAACATATGACCCGTTGAAGTTTCGTGACAGAACTGGCACGACACATCATGACGTAAATAATGAATTTACGTTAGAGCGATATTTGGCCTTAGCGATCTAAACGAAAATCGTAGAATATGTTAAACAGAGAGCGTACATAAAAAGAACGTCTAAATCTGACTTCGTACGAGGAAGTTATTAATTTCCGAAGTTTCAGCTTAGCAGTATGCAGCCCGAAGTTCGGATTCGAGATCGAGTGATTTCTAACCAAAACAATCTAAACGAGAATCGAAGATCTCGTCGATAGTAGTGCAATGGTAAAAAGACAGACAAAAATGGACGTCAGATGAAGAAGTTATGAATTTCTAACGTAGTTTTTCTGTCCTAGCCTACTAAAAATAATATAATAAAAATAAAGTAAAAATTAGCCGACGGAGTCTAAACGAGAGTTGTAGAACATAATCTCACATACATGTGGATATAAAGAACGTTGAAAACAGAGATCATATGCGAGAGTTATGATTTTATGAAGTTTGATGCACACATCCAAAAGGGGGAACGCCCCGCATTCAATTAGGGAACACCCTGCGTTCAAAACTTCGCTCCGGAGTGGCCAAGTCGATGCTGACTCAGCGGATAAGGGATAGGATTGGAACGCCACTCCTAGACACTGCGTTCGAAGGGAACGCCCAGTGTTCACGACAGACTTCAGCACTATATATAGAACATGAAGGCAGCCGAGTTTGGTTGCCAAATTTATTTTCTCTCTCTCGTTTTACCTCATTTTACATGCAAGAAATACCCCCCGAAGCCCCGGTATCATCCTGACACCCAAAGCGAGTCCCAAAGTCCCTAAAGATCCCGAGAAGAAAAGAGTTTCGAGCCGAAACTCTGCCCGCGTGAAGCGCGGTATTGAGAAGATATCCCGGTTCCATCGGAGAATATTACTATAAAGAGTGGTAGTGTTGTCCGAGCATCGTCTAATCAAGTGAGTGTGTAGTTACTTTCTTCTAACAATAAATACGAAGTATTTTCTATGAAATACGTGCTATGTGTTTATATATTGTTTGCTTATTTGAGATTGGTGGAATGAATGTTTTATATTGGTTTTTAAATGAGTTAACCTGTATATGTATTTTATATCTACAAATATGTTAGGTAGAACATGGGTAGATGAAATAATTGGTATGTGATGAGAGATGGTATTGTGTAAACCCTGGCGACTACATGACGTAGTGCCTATTGTGTAAACCCTGGCGACTATGTGACGTAGTGCCTATTGTGTAAACCCTGGCGACTACGTGACGTAGTGCCTATTGTGTAAACCCTGGCGACTATGCGACATAGTGCCTATTGTGTAAACCCTGACGACTATGTGACGTAGTGCCTATTGTATAAACCTTGGCGACTATGTTACGTAGTGCATGTTGTATGAACCTTGGTAGCCATGGGCTTTGGATAAATTCCTTAGGTCAATCCTTAGGAATGAATGAATGAAGGATAGTTGATTCTTAGGGTAAATCCTTAAGAAATAAAGGAGATAATGGGGATGGGTAATTGGGTTGATTGTTGGATGACTAAATATAATAACTGTATTATTGTGGGTTCAAAACCCTATATGCTCACCAGGCTCCCAAGCCTAACCCACTCAGTTTTCTTAATATCATAGGTATCAATACGAAGACGTATTTCGCTGAGAGATTGAAGGAGATATAAATCATTAGAGTAATAAATGTAAGTTCTGTTTATGCTTATGCGTCTGTATTGACCAGGACATCCCAAATGTTTTAAAATAAATAAAATACATTTCTTTAGGAAATGCTTTGATAATGTATTTATCATGTTTTCTGCGAACAAATTCCGCAACTCTTTTAATCAAAGGATTATTCTGATTTTATAAAACAAAGCATATCCAAATCGGTCTTTTCTGGCCGTGAATTTGGGGATGTCACATTTGGTTCAGATCGTTAGTTTAAGCGAACTAGATATTTGTAGGATTTCTAAACTTCAACTTAGAATGCTAAGTAATGATCCTAAGGAGTGTCTAAAAAAATGTTAAGTAGTACACCTAAATTGACACAAGCACTAGTATATTTTAGAAATGATGCCTAAAATGCTTTTATGTGCTAAATGTTATATGTTTGCCATATATGATGTTATTTGTTAAGATCTATGGTCTGTTGCTGACCAGATCTGAAAGCTTATGTGTTTAGGATTCTAAGCGTACGACTGCGATATTAGAACTAGCATGTCAACGTTTCGGAGTGATAAGGATTATTTGAATATCTATCATGAATGAGGATCTACATTCAACTTATTCGGTGTATACATCAAAAATGGCAAGAACCAGAAGTGGAGTTGGGAACGTGAATAGGAATCAACCACCTGTGGTTGAGTAAGCACCTGTTGTAGCAGCATCACTTGAGCCAATAACGATGGCCGGAGTGCAAATCTTGATTCAGACAATGTTGGATTGTCAGATGGAGGAGACAAGGCGATTACTGCAACAGAATAGGGAAGAAACTACAATCCCTGTTGAAAAACCCAAATTGAATGAAGGGCAGTCGGGAGGAGGAAACTATAGTGGGACTGTTGGTCAAGCCAACCCACCGATAGTTAGGCGAAACAACCAGGATGGAGGAAATGATGGATGGGGATGCAAATATAAGGATTTTATGGCATCCAAGCCACCGTGCCTTTCTGGGTGCCCGACACGGGTTCAAGTTATGGACTGGATCTCCGAGACGGAGACAATGTTTTAAAGTTGAGAATGCAACAATAGACAGAAGACCGCGCTCGTGATCCCTCTATTAAAATCTGGTGTACTGACCTGGTGGAAGTTGCTAGCTAATTTGATGCCCAAAGGAGAAGCTAGCAAGACGTATTGGGAAGACTTCATGGTGCAAACTGAAAATGCAATACTGCTCTGAGCAGGATCTTCTGGAAATGAATAATGAGTTTCAGAATTTAAAGAAGGGAAAAATGAGCATCACTGAATATGCTACTAGTTTCACGGAAAAGATGAAAGCTTTCTCCTTATCTAATTCTAAATGAACTTTCCAAGGTTAACAAGTTTGCCCACGGATTACCAGCGGACTTTGGCCTGATAGTCAAGCAAGAAACCACTCTAAAAGCCGCCATTTGGGCTGCTAAGAATGTCGAGACTCAAATAAGAGAGAAGGGCCTGGAGAGAGCTGAAGTTGGGGAGAAAAGGTAGCATGGGGGATCGTCAATGATCAACAAAGAAATCAAATTCTCGAAATCTGGAGGAAGAGATGAAGCTAAGTGGTGCAATAAGTGTAATCAGAAACACTTTGGGAAGTGTAGCGAGGAGATTACTTGCTACAAATGTGGGAAGATAGGGCATTACACCAATAAGTGCACATCTAACAAGAAGGTGTGCTACGGATGCAACGAAGAATGACATATTTCTAGAGACTGCCCAAAGAAAAACAGACCGCCACAGCCAAGGACATTCCACATGATCCTCGACGAAGCAAATAACAATGCTAGGATTTAGAAGTAAAGACTTGATGCCCGAAGATCAATTTATGAAGTAACAATATGAATAGTGAGATGTGGTGTAGCCTATTAGAGGCATAGTATAGGGTGAACTTGAACTTTTGTGTAATAGTTTCAAGAAATTAATATAACCCTAGTTTTGGTATCTAGTGTGTTAGATGATTGTGTGATTTTATTGTGAGGTGACTTGGATTGACTGCGGGACAATACTTGGGATGAGTATGAGTAGGTTTGAATGGTAGTAGAGGCCTATACTACCGGAAGCACATGACTCACGCTTGCATCAGGGAAAGTCACAAGGTTACCAAGAAGCTAGTAATTGATTCCATTTTGTTCAAAGTATGTCATTATCATTGTTTCGATAATGACTAGTAGGATGATTTTTATTCCAAACCTAGTGGTCAAATTAAATTGAGTCTGACTACGATAGGTTTCTTACATGGTTTCGAGAACTGAGTTCGATGTAACATGTGACATAACTCAGAAGATTGAAATCAATGTGATCGATAGCATCGTGCTCGTTGTTAAGGAAGCTTGTAGCTAGAAATGCTACATGAAAAAATGTGATCATATCAAATTATAATATGAATGAATGTATATCCCATTCTGGAATTTAACTCTAAGAGACTTGAGTCTAAGCGTTACATCATACGATGAGAAGTCATTAGAGCACGACCCATCAGTCGGTTACAATAAATAAAAGAAAGTATGTATCCGAATAAGAAGAAGGAGTCCTCAATAAGGATTTATTTTGTAACTCATAGGTTACAATTGAAATTCATAGTTCGAAGAGAAGGTACATGATTAAGCATCGACAACGGTCAAGAAGTGCAAGAGTTAGATACTCATTTGAAGAAACATAAAAGCTAAGATTATTACCTAGGATGAAAAGATATAATGTATGGAATCATGATACAAGTCCTATATTCGTTGATGATTCTGGGATGTCATCATCCTAATGGGGAGATAATTGTAACGCCCGTAGATCTGGGCTAGTCAATTTAGAGACGATAAGCATCAAAAATGACTTTTTGGTAGAAGAGTGTTTATAATGAATAATCATAACCAAGTTGTAGTATATGTCACAAGGTTTGCGTGCATATAAAGAATGTCGAAAGCCAAGTTATAACGAAGAACTTATGACCCATTGAAGTTTCGTGACAAAACAGGCACGACACAGCGTGATGTAAATAGTGGATTTATGTTAGAGCTATATTTAGCCTTAGCGGTCTAAACAAAAGTTGTAGTATGTTAAACCGAGAGCATACATAAAAAGAACATCCAAATCTGACTTCGTATGAGGAAGTTATAAATTTTTGAAGTTTCAGCTTAACAGTATGCAACCCGAAGTTCGGATTTGAGATCGAGTGATTTCTAACCAAAACAATCTAAACGAGAAACGAAGATCTCGTCGATAGCAGTGCAACAGTAGATAGACAGATGAAAATGGACGTCAGATGAAGAAGTTATGAATTTCTAACGGATTTTTCCTATCTCGGCCTACTAATAATAATATAATAAAAATAAATTCAAAATTAGCCAACGGAGTCTAAACGAGAGTTGTAGAACATAAACTCACCTACGCGTGGATATAAAGAACATCGAAAACGTAGATCGTATGCGAGATTTATGATTTTATGAAGTACGAGGCACACATCCCAAAGGGGGAATGCCCAGCGTTCAAATGGAGAACACCATGCGTTCAATACTTGGCTCCGGAGTGGCCACATCGATGCTGACTCAACGGATAAGGGATAGGATCGGAACCCCACTCCTACGCACCGCGTTCGATGGGAACGCCCAGTGTTCTTTTGGGGAACATCCTGTGTTCGCGATAGACTTCAGCACTATAAATAGAACATGAAGGAAGCCGAGTTTGGTTGCCAAATTTCTTTTTTCTCTCCCGTTTTACCTCATTTTACATGCAAGAAATACCCTAGAAGCCCCGGTATCATCCCAACACCCAAAGAGAGTCCCGAAGTACCGAAGATCCCGAGAAGAAAATAGTTTCGCGCCGAAACTATGCCCGCATGAAGCCCGGTTTTGAGAAGATATCTCGGTTCCATCGGAGAATATTACTATAAAGAGCCGTAGTGCTAGAGTAATTTGTTCCAACCCAAGACATAAACAAAGACAAGGATAATCAGCCTTGTTAAAGACCCGCTGTCCGAGCATCGTCTAATCAAGTGAGTGTGTAGTTACTTTCTTCTAACACATAAATACGAAGTATTTTCTATGAAATACATGCTATGTGTTTATATACTTTTGTTTATTTGAGATGGGTGGAATGAAAGTTTTATATAGGTTTTGAAATGAGTTAACATGGAGATGGTATTGTGTAAACCCTAGCGACTATGCGACGTAGTGCCTCTTGTGTAAACCCTGGTGACTATGTTACGTAGTGCCTATTGTGTAAACCCTGGTGACTATGCGATGTAGTGCCTATTGTATAAACCCTAGAGACTATGTTACGTAGTGCCTGTTGTATGAATCTTGGTAGCCATGGGCTTTGGATAAACTCCTTAGGTCAATCCTTAGGAATGAATGAATGAAGGATAGTTGATTCTTAGGGGAAATCCTTAAGAAATAAAGGAGATAATGGGGATGTGTAATTGGGTTGATTGTTGGATGATTGAATATAATAATTGTATTATTATGGGTTGAAAACTCTATATGCTCACTAAGCTCCCAAGCTTGACCCACTCAGCTTTCTTTATATCACAGGTATCAATACGAAGACGTATTTCGCTGAGAGATTAAAGGAGATATAAATAATTAAAGTAAATAAATGTAAGTTATGTTTATGCTTATGCTTCTGTATTGACCAGTACATCCCAAATGTTTTAAAATGAATGAAATACAAATTCTTTGATAAAGTATTTTTCATGTTTTCTAGGAACAAATTCCGCAACTCTTTTAATAAACGGATTACTCTGATTTTATAAATAATAACAAAAAAAAACAAATCGGTCTTTTCTGGCCGTGAATTTGGGGATGTCACAGGCGGAGTGGCTCGACAAGAGGCCACTTAGGTTGGTGGTATCCAATGGTACTGCTGGAGACGTAGCACCGAAGAAAAAAGGGACTACGGGTTGGCTCTTTGATGGGTTATGTAACCCAATATCCTCTCTCTCTCTTTTATATATATACATATATATATATATATATATATATATATATATATATATATATATATATATATATATATATATATATATGAGATCCTTTGAAAACTCATAGTTTTCCGAGAACCCAATAACTAAAGGTGGAGCGTTAGATCAAAATTAACTCATTAATGACATGATCATCATCTTACAAATCTCATTTAATATTTAATTTTTTGTGATATTGTGAATATTAATAAAAATGTCTAAAAGTTAACATAATAAATTAAATTTTAGGTTTTTTATAAAAATAATAATTTTCGATTTTTAAAAATAATGCATATATCCATATTTTTTTCAAGTGCATATATCTATATTTTTATACTATAATGTTCATAAATAAACCATAAAAAAACATACTTATATACTAATCTATAATCACAATAGGACACTTACAATTCAAAGTGTTTTCATATCTTTGTGTCAAGATTTTCATATTTTCTTCATACGGGTTTTCACCTCTTCAATATTTTCCATAAAATTTTCCAAATCTACAAGGAATTTAAGAAAAAAATGATTAATGTAAGAACACTTACAAAAAATGCATATGTATATATCATGTAAGATTCATATATAATTATATCTTATAAGATTCACTTGTGATTGTATCTTTTAAGATTAAAATGTAAAATTTACAAGAGAAAAAATAAGTAATGAAGAACTCTCACACAAAATGCATGTGTGCTTATAGACATAATCTTTATGTGATTCACTTGTGATTTATATGTGAATTAATTGTAATACATATGCAATTTACGTGTGAATTACATATGACTCATATGTAAATCACATGTAATTCACTTGTAAATACAGGTAAATCACAAGTGAATCACATGTGAGTTACATGTGAATCACATGTAATTCATATATGATTTCCATGTGAATCACTACATACCTAATATTTAGTACGTAAGAAAATTAATTTGTATAAAGGGGACATAAATATGAAAAGAAAACATACTTGAAGTTACTGAAAGGGTCTTCTAGAATGTTGCTATTGTTTGCCTGTTGATATGTAATGAAATTACAAATTACAAATCTGGTATAGAAAATGAAAAATTATGTTTATAGTGCAAAAGAGACTTTAGACTTTCTGTATACCTAACATCATCAAAACATAGTAACAATTCAGTTGCATCCATTTATATTTTTTAGTTCATATATCAAATGAAAATCATTGTATACAAATATCATGCAACAGTAAGGATTTTGGTGATCTATAGTTCCAACATGTACTTATATTAACTGTTTTGTGAGAAATTCACCAAATTAAAGAAATTTTGATCAAAGAAAATCTCCAGATTCAGCAAATTAAACACAAATAATCAGTATCTGTCACAATCAAAGGAGAATTAAGATCAAAATTGAAGAAACTAGCATACCTTAAAATTCTTCGATTATTGAACATTGCATTCTCTCACTCTCAACCTTTGAACACATCGGAGTAATTCACAGGTCACCACATTAGAAGTCTTCATTGATTGCAGGATATCTTCACTGTATAAATTTAGATCAAGATTAACACATATCAGTGAACTCTTTAATAAAACCAAGTGAAGACTTGATGCAATATCTGATGGTAAATAAAGGCTTTGATTGAGAAGTCTTCATTTATTGCATTTGATTTTTGAGGAAAACATCATAAAAGATCTAAGTTCAAAGGAAACGGTGTCTGATTGAAAAAACCAGAAAAGGTCGTTACTGGTAGGAGGTACCACAAATCGCGTTAGAGAAGCTTTGAGGAAAGTTGATAAAACCTATTAGGCCAGGATCACAGAATTACATTAAGGATCCTTAAAGCTGAGGATCCTTAAGTAGAATTTAGGATCCTGATTATTATCATTTATTTTCCTAACATAATGGTTATATGCTTCTTTATTTTTCTCACAAATGTACAGAAATATTTAGTTAAAGACATATTCTCGACGAAGAATCATCTTGACCATGCAAAAGACATGGGATACCAAGTCAAATAACGTCTATAAGCTGATCTCGGAGGATCCCGAAATTATCAAACTTCTTGTTATTTTATTTAGATTATAAATAGAACTTGTATTACACATACAACACACACATTTAGCTCATCTGCAATATTTGTACTTGCTTTTCACACATTCATCTCTATAATCGACATTTTCAATCAATAAAATTATCAAGGCAGGTGATCATTATCACCTCCCAAGGTTTTGTGCCTTAGATCCAAGCAAGGATCAAGGTATTTCCTTGTCAACCACTTGTGTCACTTTGATCCTCATTTTATATTTGTTTTATTCTGAACATCACAGCCTCTCATATAATTTGGTTGATTCTTGCTTGCTCATTTTTTGACAAAAACAATTTGGTGCCCACCGTAGGGTCGTGGTGTTCAAAATCCCTTGAAAAATTAAGTCTACACAATCAACACTGTTCTCTTCCTCAATTCCTCTTATTTCCTCCAAAAACTTTACACTACCTCTAGCTTGAGCTCCCAAGTAAGCCTTAGAAGAACCGAAGAAAAATACCAATCCCGTCATTACCCCAGGACTCCAGGATCCTCCTGTGCTGATTTCCAATAGTGAAATCTTCGCATTGATGAAGATACTAAAACAATAAGTCACCCAATAGCAGGAGGATAATAGGATAATTCTCAAGGACGTGGAGAGAATGCGGACAAAAATCCACAAGCCTCAAGAAGCAACACACTTGATCTTGCAACCCAAGATCCTTAACTATGATAACACAGGATCCTCAATGATTTTCTGCTAGATAGGATCCTTAATACCGGCCTCTATTCCCGCCTGGGGGCGTGACTCCAAGAGAACAAGCCCACACGACCTCGGATACCAACGAAACCTTTGTTAGTCCCAATAACAGGGATCCTGGTAAACCCATCAATAATAATATCTTTACTACTAACTGAATAGATCTTGATACAGGTTTAATATTGTTAATGGCTAAGGAGCTCCAGCAACTAAGACAAATGATCTTGAGCGTGACTGGAGTAGTTCAACCGGTACCGGAAGTATCCCCCACATGCCACAGGATCTCATGATTTTTTCTGGAAATAGCTGACACCAAAGTCCCAAAGCACATGCAAGCCCCCAACTTGAATCCTAATGACGAGACTACAGATCTTGAGGAGCACGTGATACAATACAGGGAAAGGATGGATACCATTCACTTGAAAGAAGCTTGCCTTTGCAAGGGTTTTGGTTCAACCCTCTCAAGATCAACTTTAAAATGGTTTCTTAACGTTCCACCTTACTCTATTACAATGTTTACTCATTTAATTAATTTGTTTAACAATCAATTTTCTTCTAGCAGAATATTCGAAAAAGCCATGATGATACCACGACAAGCATAACAATTAAATTATGGGCACAATATGTACTGGAAATAAGAGAACAAGATATAAAAGAAGTGCCCCTGAACCTTGAAGATCCTGAATCCAAAGTTCTCTGAACAAATTGAACATGATATGATAAGGTTCCTCAAAGTGAGAAGCAAGATGTTTGCATGGAAGCACGAGGAAATGACAAGTATAGGCATAAATATAATAACCCATAAACTTAACATTGATCCATCTTTCAGACAAGTACATCAAAACAGAAGGAAATTCACACCAAAGAGATACCAATTTATACAAGAAAACGTAGAAAAACTTCTTAAAAATAGGATGATCAAGGAAGTGAAATTCCGAAGGTTGCTAGCCAATGTAGTCATAGTATAAACGAAGAATGGTAAGTGGAGAGTATGTGGAGGTTAAACAGATCTTAACAATGCTTATTTGTTTTGGTCAAATATTACACAAGTACTAATCGACCAACTTGAATGAGAGGTTGTGATGTTCAGATTGTGTAATAGCAAGTAGTAAAAGAAAAGTAACACAATGGTTTACAAGGAAAGCCCTTGATCCTTACAAGGATCTCTGGTATAAAACCTTGGGAGGTGATAATGATCACATGCCTTGATGATTTTATTGATATAAAGAAAATATTACAGTGAGTTTTTAGTAAGAATAAATGTAGAAATTCGTAGAGTGAGCTTAGACTAAGAATTCATGTGTTGTGTGCGGATTACAAGTGTCATTTTATAATTTAATCCATCCAACAAGATGCCCGATATTTCTGGGATCCTCTATGACTAGCTTTGTGAACGTTATTTGACCAAGTATTCTGAGTCTTTAGCGTGTTGACGTAATTCTTCGTTAAGAATTGGTCTTCCCTTGACTACTTCTGCTTACGTGTTAGTTATAGAAAAATATGACCATTATGTGTAATAATAAAAAAAATAACGGTAATTAGCCAGGATCCTGATGTTACTGAGGATCTGGGATATTTGAGGATCCTGAATATAGTAATGATCCTGGTCCTAACAATTGCCCCCAAGTTATTCCTAAAAATATAAGGGTAAGTTTCGTAAATATTAAAGGAATAACTTAAATAAATAGGGAATAGTAATTTTCTGTTTTAACCCATAACGGCTAGGTGATTTAAATTGTAATAGATAGTTTACTAGCCATTAGCAGTCAAATCATATTTACCGACCCAATATAAATATAAGGGATCAGTTTAATATTCTCCTGTCCGTTCTTCTTTGCCTTTCTTGTGCCATCTTGCAATTAGAAGTTAATTTTCTTCCAGGATTTTTTTTCTTTATAATATGGGTCAAAAAATGGTTCTCACTCATAAAAGTATCCTGTCCCTTCCCGACGATGATTTTATCGACCAAGGTATCCACTCTTATAAGGATACATGATCTTTTGGAAATGATGAAATCGAGTCTCTAAAACTTAATGGGGCCTTTCCTCCTAGTGCTGTTTTTAGGCCTTTTCTATCCTCTAATTCAGCCTGATATTTTCTCCCCTACTTGGGTGTGTTTTCCTGAGTATCTTTTCTCCTTAAGCTTGAGATATCCTTTCCCTGGGATCGTCTCCGAATTTTTTTAGGCAACTGGGATTTTGTATATACAAGTCATGCCAATTGTCTGGAGTATCCTTTATTGGGTCGACCAAATAAATCAATAAAAGATTCTTGACATAGGCCTTTCTGAGTTGGCCTGTATATACGAACTCACAACTATTAGGAATTCTCATTTCCTTCTTAAGATCAACACCCACATATCTTTTCTAATCTTGAAATCCAAGCACAATGATGGAGCTTGGAAAGGGAGATACCTTTTTGTGAGGCGCGACTTTGTTCCCACTGTGGATCTATTTCCCATAGATTAGGTCAAAACCCTCACATCTTATCTAATTTTGAAATCCAAGCACAATGATGAAGCTTGGAAAGGGAGATACCTCTTTGTGAGGTAGCATTTTAATGCTTTACCTTGTGATCCTGGGATCTTATTCTGATTTTGTTTGTTCCTTTGTAGCCTTCAAGTTCGAGGAACTTATTCCCGTTGCTGAGGATTCAGAGGAGAATATTGAGAGGTGCTTGGCCTTATCAGAAGTTGAGAGATCCTTCCGATTCGATCAATCCATCCTCAGGAAAGCTCTTCCTATACTGACCTCATGTCGACGGGTAGGGATCATTAAGTTTTTCTTGCTTGTGGTAAGGATCCTTAATAATCTTTTGTTGTATACAGGATCCAAGGTAACTCACTCTAATTCCCGTTTTACTCTTGCTGATCTCGATACGACCATGTTAGGAGATCAGCTTGTGTTGAAGAAGGAGACTATTTCATCTTCTCTTCCTCCTAAAAGATCAACCGTGGATTTGACAGTGAAGATTCCGTGATCCTGGAAAAGGAAAGTTGTTGATTCCATAGTTTAGCTTTGGAGAACCTTGGAGCTGGGGAAGCGCTCCAAAAGTTGGTCTCTTTCTCTCAACCTGTAAGTCTTGATTTTGTTCTTGCTTTATTCGTTTTCGTTTTTTGTTGATTCACCATATCTCTGTCATAGCTCTCTGATCATGTCTCCTCCAATCTTAGGATCCATGCAGAGAGGGATGAACAAGCCCTTCAAGGTCGGGAGAAGATGTGGAAGAGACCAACAATGATAATATGAGGAGGGTAGAGCTACTAAGCAAGGAGAAGGCAGAGAGAGAGAGAGAGAAGAGCATGTCCATGAGATGGAGGACGTGATCTCATATGCGAAGGTCAGCACTGTGGTGGTTGTTTGGGAGGTGAAGATCCATCTTGTTAAGGGTCTTAAAAATGTAGGATCCTAGGAAGTGGATGGTTGGCGCGAGGCACTGGCCAAACTAACTAGCAAGCCTACTACTGCCAATCACGATCTTGTACTGCTGCTTACCAAGGGGGGGGGGGGGGAGAGAAGAAGGTTGATGATGACCAGGATAAGGTCTAGGTGTGTAACATCCTGGATTCCGGGTATGTTAGTTTGTGTTTCAAATTTTGATGATTTAGGAGGGACTCGATGAGTCGAGAGTCTGACTCGCCGAGTCACGTTGAGTTGTATGTGGGTATTTAATGAGAGGACTTGACGAGTTCAAGTATGGACTCGTCGAGTAGGTGTTGGGCAGAGAAAACCCTAAGTTTCGGGGTTGAAGCCTATTTAAAGGAACTTACGACCTTGGATGCACCTCATATCTCCTATGAGAAACCCTAAACCGCCATTGGTGCCAAGGGAGAGTTCTTATGGTGAAATCAAGTATTTTGGTGTGATTTTGCAAAGGAAGAGAAGGGATTCAGCTAGAAGGACCAAAGGAGGATGTCATTCTAAGACATTCAAGCAGGGATCTCCATTATGAGGTAGTAATTCGACCTTTTCTTCTGTTTTGTGAAGAATCCTTGAATCTAGGGTTTTCTTTACCCTTTCTTGGATAGTATATCATGCATATAAGGTCCCAATGTGGAATAAGTATTAGATCCGGACCTTAAGAGGTCCAGAGATTCCCAATCTTCCAGCTTTATGCAGTTCCATCGGAGTTATGAATCTAGGATGCCATTTTTAGAGCTATTTCACCATATATATAGTTATGTGTGTGTTGCATGTGTATAAAGTCTGGACCTTTACGTTACTATTGGGTGTTAGATAGTCAAATCTATATGTTGGGGAAATAGATCTGACCTCAGAAGGTCATTTGAGTGTGGCCATGGAGGAAACTCGCTGAGTCCATAAGAGGACTCGACGAGTCGAGTCGGGTTGCCCCGCGATTCGTGACTAGTGGTAACTCGTCGAGTGAAACGTTAACTCGACGAGTCGGGTGAGACCTTAGGAGGATTTAGAGGAAAAGCATGGACTCACCGAGTCACCTGAGTGCACTCGACAAGTCTGGTCAAATTTTGACCGTTGACTAGAGTTGACTTCAGTTGACCTTAGGGTTTTGGTCATATTGATTCAAGAGAGGTCAGGGAGGGATAGAATGGTCTTCTCCCCATTCTATAGAGATGAGGTCAAGAGAAAGTATTAATTAGATGTTTTCCTTATGTGTTAGGCGGGGGCTCGATCGAGGTTATCAAGCCAGAAGGTTTACTAGACATCATGAGAGGTGAGTCTTCTCACTATACTATACCTGGAAGGGTACCTATGTGTTACTGGAAGGTCTTGTATGCTATGAGATGTATCTGCTATATGTTGTTATGTGATATGTATGTGCTATGTATGTTATGTATGATAAGGACCAGAAGGTCAAGATGACATGGATCGGAAGGTCAGGAGGTTACGGATCGGAACGTCAATACGGGTAGGACCGTAAGGTCTACCGGAATTTGGGACGGAAGCCCCCTGAGACACGTGGAACGGAAAATCTCACAGAGTTATGGCCTAGAAAGGCGTATGTGTTGTATGTGGTATTTTGGGGAACTCACTAAGCATTTATGCTTACAGTGCTATGTGTTATGTGTTTCACGTACTAGCGATAATCGCGGGAAGGCGCCAGCATGATCCGTACACACTGGCAGAAGATTTATTTTATGATCTTGGGGTATGTTTTATCATGATGGCATTTGTTAAATTTGAGATTTGAGAATATTGAATGATTTTATGTTATTTGAAAAAAAAAACAAAAAAATTGTTTTGAAAATTTACGTTTTTACAAGTTGGTATTAGAGCCTTGGTTGAGGGATTTAGATGCACCTTCGGGCGTATCTGAACTCAAAATGAGGAATTGAGAAGATTTTAATACAAGAAACAATTTTTCTAAAAAGTAAAATAATTCGAGTAAGCAGAAAGAAGCAGTGTGTACGATCAGTCAGCGCTCGAACGGTGATTTCCCAAAATACCCTTACGTTATGTGTTATAAGATATGATATGATATGCTATGTATGCTTGAGTGAGCTAGGTATTCATATTAGGACTAGAGTGGCCTGATTTGTGATGCCTTAGCCTAGGAGATTACTGCTGCTATGAGATGCTTGAGAGTGAGTAGGTAGCAGTGAGGAGCTTATGAGGGGCCTACCGAAGGGTAGCCAGTGCTTAGTGAGAAGTAGAGTACTTCTTGTCTGGGATCCTAGGAGGAGGACTTGGAATGAATGCTGATGCGGTGTGGAAGGTACTATAGGGCCTGTACTACTTGAAGCATCAGATCAGTGCGCAGTCCAAGTAAGAATCCTTAGGGTACCAAGGAACAAGTAGGATTGGGTGATTGAGTGCGAGCATACTCGATCAAGTCTCTGGTATCTTTGTGTTTTAGAGACATCATGGTAAGTACACCTGTAGCACCTAGTTCTTGGTACGTATTTATTTTTATTTTTATCTAATTATTTTGAATTTTTGGCCTTGGACTCGGCGAGTTGAAGGACCAACTCACCGAGTAGAAGCAGAATGGGATGCGGGGTTTAAGCCATGGACTCGACGAGTCCGGTCCCGGACTCGACTAGTAGACGATGTCTAGAAAAAAACCATAATCTAACGGTTTGCACCCTATTTAAACAGTGTTATGTCGACCATAACGTCTCTTATGCTCCCATAACACCCCTCATTGAAACCTTATCCGTTATTAAAGCAATCTAAGCCTTGTTGGTGGATTTCGTTGCTTATGGTCTTAAGAAGGAAGGAGAAAAGCTTGAGGAAGCAAGTAGAGGCCAAGGGAAGCCAAGTTTATGCACCTTCTACAGTTCATTGAAGGGATCGAGGAGTCGTAGGGAGTCGACTTGTGGGTCGAGGATAATCCAAACATTGCACGACATTAGGGTAAGTTACCTTCCAGTAGGGGTGGGCCTAAGGCCACAATGCTGGCCCACCAAAAAGGGTATTTAGAAGATAATGGTCTTTATGATAATTATCTTTCTTGGGTTATGTGTTGGTTATGAGATTTATCTGGATGACATGTTATGTGTATAGTAGGGATTAGTTTCCCTAACAGTGGTCCTTAGGACCCAAGGGTAGGTCAATACCCGGATATGCTTGTCTGTATGTTTATATCTGTTAATTGTATGCTAGTGGTAGGGGTGAAATAGTCCCCAGTTACCGGTTGAAAGATACCGATGATGGATACCGGTTGAAAGATACCGATGATGGATACCGGTTGAAAGATACCGATGTTGATTACCGGTTGAAAGATACCGATGATGGTTACCGGTTGAAAGATACCGATGAAGGTTACCGGTTGAAAGATACCGATAAAGGTTACCGGTTGAAAGATACCGACGATATCGTATGGTATGTGGTATGAAGGGGGAACTCACTAAGCTTTGTGCTTACAGTTTTGGTTTTGGTTTTAGGTACCTCTTCATCGAAGGGGAAGGAGCCGACGGTGTAGCAGTGCATCACACACACACATGCTTTCCGCAAGGAGTTTTTGGGACTGTGCTCTGATTTTCATTATTTTTGATGTTATGGTTTGGGACACAACAATATGATTTTGTGACGTGTTGTTTATTTGACAATATTTTGGTAAAAATGTTTATGGAATTGTTAATTCAAAAATGAAATTTTCGGGCTTGAAATTTGGGATGTTACAAGTTGGTATCAGAGCCCTGGTTTGAGGGATTCGGACACACCCTCGGGGGTTTCTGGACTCAAACTGAGGGACTAAAAGATTTCTACAAGGTAAATGGTTTTCTACAATATAAATGGAAGGATTTTAAGAAAGACGAAGTGTGTAATGCATACGACCGACCTGGCTTAAGTAAGTTTTCCCCAAGATACCCATACTTGTTGTAACACCGTACAATTTAAAACAAATTTTCGCATTTTTAAACACATTTTTCCAAACACATTTATTAACAAAATCCCATTGTAACATATCTTTGTTTCACAAAATATTTCCCAAGATCAAAATACATAAATCCCATGCGTGTGTACAAATCATGCCGGCGCCTTCTCGCGATCATCACTGGTACCTGAAACACATAACACATAACACTGTAAGCATAAAGCTTAGTGAGTTCCCCAAAATACCATACATAACACATACTAGCCAATCGAGGCTATAACTCTGTGGGCCCGTGGGCCCTAACTCTGTGGACCCTCTGGTCCTAGCTCTGTGAACCTTCCTGTTCTAACTCTGATATACACATGACATAAATCACATAAAAAATAATGCAGTGCAACACATCACATAATAGCATACAATAACTTTGTCACATGACTCTAATTACCACTCAAGGTAAAGTATAGTGAGAAGACTCACCTCAGATGTCTCGGTAAATCTCTGACTCGATAGAAATACGATCTAGCCTCCACCTAATCATGTAAAGTAATACTCTCATAAATATAACTCTTAGGACTAGACTCAACCCTCTCTAGGCACCCTCAAAAGGGTAAAATACCATTTTACCCCTCCTTTGGCTCAAAAGCCCTCATTGTTGACCAAACCCTAAAAGTCAACCAAAGTCAAAGGTCAAAATTTGACCCGACTCGTCGAGTACACTTGGGCAACTCAGTGAGTCTACACGTATCCACTAACTCCCTAGTCTCTCTTGACATGTCGAGTCCCCTCCCCCCCCTTGCTCGATGAGTGACACCTAGCATGAATCGCGGGGCTACCCCGACTCAACTCGCTGAGTCTCAAGATCAACTCGGTGAGTTCTGTCTTGAACTCCAATCCTCTAATTCCTCTCTGACTCACTGAGTTATTCCCCCAACTCGGTGGGTCTACTCCCTGAGTGGTTTACGGGAAACCCTAACCCTACTCATCGAGTCTGATCTTTGGACTCAGTGAGTCCATGCCATGCAAAAACTCCATTGACCTCCTGAGGTCAGATTTGTTCCTTAAATCCATAGATCTGACCTTCCCAAGCATGATAATCATGTAAAGTTCAGACCTTGACACTCATATAACATCTAGATGGTCCTACTTGGTGATTTAACCCCAAAAATAACCTCCTAATTCATGGCTCCCAAAATAACCCATAAAGCTCCAAGGGTTAAGGTCTCTGGACCTCTTTGAGTCCAGATCCAAAGCATAAACTCGAGAAAGGACCAATTGCTCCACATATCCATTCTCTAAAGGGGTTAGAAAACCCTAACTCTAAGAATCAACACCAAAAATGAAGAAGGTCTGAATAAATACCTCAAAATGAAGTCTCTGAACTCTGAAATCACCAGATCTGCTCCTCCTACAACCTCATCTTGCCTTGGTCACCTCCTTTTTGCAATCACACCAACAAAATGATCAAAAGTGGCCTCTCCTCCCTCACAAACGCTCTAGATCTCTTAGCATCTCTCTCTGGGGTTTGGTAGCCACAAATGACAGCCCTAAGGGCCTTTAAATAGGTCCCAAACCCGGGAAATTAGGGTTTCATTAAACAGTGTGGACTCGCCGAGTCCGGTCATGAACCCGGATGAGAATTCGCGACCCTACTCGGCGAGTCTAAGCACTAACTCACCGAGTCCCTCTACAAACTTCAAAATAAATGAATAAAATAATATACCTGGGAATCCGGATGTTAAACTTGCTATGTTATGTCATATGGTTTTGATTCAAAAAACTGCATGCTAGAATAGGACTACGGATCTAGGAGGATGCCTTTTTGTGCCTGATATTTGATTCTTAGAATTGCATGCTAGTTAGGGCTAAGGGTCTAGGGAGGATGCCTTATATGCCTGTTGTATGAGCTGTATGCTAGGACTATTTAGTCAGAAGTAGGATGGCCTGTGTAGGTTATGCCTGATTTTGGTTACCCAACGCTCGAATGCTGCTTGCTTTGTGCTATGGGGGTTCTGGCCATCTTCAACTAGCTAAGGAACGAACATCCGCAAGCTAGTTAGGGGGAGGTGGTGGGGACTCCTAGTGCAGCTGATGGCGGAGGGTAGGTCAGAGAGTGACCTAGGGAAGCCTAGGATGAGGTCAGTGGAAAGGGTATTGAAAAAAGGGACTTGGCAAAGTCGAAGCAATCCTTGAGGAAAGTACGGGTAGATGTGGAAGGTAGTATGGGCCCGTACTACTAAATTCAGAGGACCCATACTCGAATCAAGGAGGGCCTAGATGGAACCTGGAAACTTGGAAAATATGTGAGACCTCTAAAAGGTATATGCAACCCTGACAATCGTATGTTTATTTTCAGAATGGTGGTCACACGACATGGAGCAGGAGGTTCAGGATCCGAGTCAGGATCGGGCTCGAGCACAGGATCCGGGCATGTGGATGATGGGTTACGCAAGTTCATCGCATCCGAGATCACGAGGGGTATCCTTGATGCGACGCCGGTTATCTACGGGTCGATCAAGGAAGGGATCATTGAGCTGATGGAGGATCGCCTCAGGGCGTTCAAGAATAACATGGCGACCAACCATACGGGGCAACGCACACTGTCCTTTAAGGACTTCCGAGGGAGTGGTGCACCGGATTTCCATGGGGTGAAGGACCCCATTGCTGCTAGGAGATGGATCGCAGACATCGAGTCTGCACCGCTGACGAGCTTCTGCTCGGAAGGGTCGAAGGTCTGTTTCGTTGCAGGGTGTTTGAGAGACAGGGTCAAAGATTGGTGGAAGTCGGTTGGTGACTCTTTGGGAGCCTCCGCTGTTGAGGCTATGACCTGGTCAAACTTTGTAACCAGATTCATGGAGGAGTTTGTGCCAGCTATGGAGATTCAGCAGCTGGCCAGGGAGTTCTTGGACATGAGATAGACTACGGAGACTGTGGTGGAGATCACCGCCAAGTTCTGGGAGAGGGTATTGCTGGTGCCCCAGTATGCTGGTGATGAGGAAATGAAGAGGACCCACTACCATGACATGCTACGAGCTGACAACCGAGAGCATGTCAGTTTCTCAGCTTGCCCTACCCTGGACTCCATGATTGCCAGGGCTAGGGAAAGGGAGATTGATCTGGAGCACATCCGGAAGAGGAAGGCAGCGGAGGGGCTGATGATGGGGGCTTCGGGGAAGAAGCCCAAGGGATACAACTGTAGGCTGAAAGGCCATTCGGGGCGGGACCGATGTGGGAAATGCGGTCGGTCACACGAAGAAGCTTGTCACACTGGGTCGGGTTCAAGTTGTTATAAGTGTGGCAAGGTTGGACATTTTTGCAGATATTGTACTACCCGTACTCCTGCATTTCTGATATCTTATCTGATTTGCTTTCATTGCAATCAAAAGGGCCATAAAAAGGCCAATTGCCCTAGATTGACAGCAGCAGCAGTGGCACCGATAATGGTGCCGACTCCAGCGACAGCACGGGGTGTGGATGGTCGGAAGGTCAAGTTGGTGGCTCCAATGGTTCGGAGCCGAGCATTTCAGCTGACAACCAAGGAGGCACGCACTACACCCGATGTGGTGACGGGTATGTTTCTTATTTTATGCTTTTATGTTATTTCGTTGTGATTTTGATATATTATGTGCCTTGCTTAGGATTGTTCCTTGTGAACAGTATCCCAGTTCAGTTGTTGTTTGATTCGGGTGCCACTCGATCATTTGTCTCTCTTGCGCTTATCAAGAAGTTTCCAGAGTCGTCAGGCATGTTGTATTGCCCTCTAGAGGTCGAGATTGCGGACGACCGGTCGGTACGAGCGTCGGAGGTCTATTGGGATTGTGTTTTGAGGCTGTTCGAGGAACGATACTTGGTGGACTTGGTTCCCATACCTTTGTGCGGGAACAAGGTCATTATTGGTATGGACTGGCTGAGCCCCAATGGGGGTAGTGATTGACTGCGCATAGCAGTCAGTGCGGATTAGGACCCCTAGTGGGGGAGAGATGGTGGTTCAAGGCAAAAGGTCACAACGAGGACCAGCTTTATGTTCAGCAGTGAGGGCTAGGCGCTACCATCAGCAGGGTTGCACAGGTTATGTCTCCACCATTTGGAGCATATTATTTTTGCCAAGCCTCATAAGCAGGCATATCAAGCACCTACCAAAATATGTAAAAAAAATGAAATTGTATTTGTAAAAGGTGCTAATGTCAATATGCCATAAACTCTTCTAACAAACCCATACACTCAAAATTTAAATTATAAATAACCTGTTGATTTGAACACAAATCTCAACAGGGGCATGTTCCCTTTACACATTCTATATTCAGCATCCTAATGAGACATTCATCCCTACATCCCATGCGCCCATCTAATGAAGGTTTACACTAGCAAACCATGATCTAATAGTCATTTCAAGAACATACATTTTAGCAAACACACTATACGTTAGATCTAATAAATAATAAAACAAATAACCTCATAAATAGTCTGATTTTTACGATTGCGATGCAGATACATGTTTGTCTTTATAAGCTTCCAAGAGAGTTATGGAGGATCTGCAACAATGGCATGATTAATGAGAGATGGAAGTTCAAGCAAACAAAAGATTTTCAGGTCAACAAGTACCTATTAGCTGCTTTTGTCCTGATTGACTTGAATTCAACTTTTGGGTATTATCTTGGATATTCTTTCCAGAGCATGATAGACATTGACAACATAATCCAACTTTTGTTGGCATATCAAACAAGGCAGTGTTTATTGTGTGTAGTGCAAGACAAAATCATAAAACCAAACCAATGAGTCGGTCTGAAGTGACTTACTGATAAGAGTATGCAATTCAACACATGGGATACCACCAAATCCACAGGTTAGATTTCTGCCACGACAACACCAGGTTCTCCATGCTGAAGCAAATGCAACTGAGTTAACTTTTTCTTAAGAAAAAATAAAAAAGCAAATGCAGATAAACTTACAATTCCAAGACCAAGCTCCAATTTTCATGGGCCTAAACGGTCGGATTTCGGCTGACCTAGAAGCGTGCAAACCGAGAGTGCAACACCCATTATACCAACAACTCCACATGTATGCCTTGCTTCAGCAACAATATCAGAATGAGGAAGACCAGAACCAGCTGCTGCTCCTGCAATCTAAAAATTCGAAAGGAATAGAAATAATATCATAGCAAGGGATGTGGAGATCATGTATCTTGGTATGCATTCATGTTATGGTTTATTTTCCTATCATGTATTTGCAAATAGATTATAACAGAGGATAAACCTTGTGGAAAAGAATGGCTCCAGCCAAACCTCTTCGCCTAGCTATGCCCCGTGGGGGTGGCAAAGCGCAATCATCTCCAACAATCACCATCTACAAAAGTACTAACAAATATATATTTGCTAACTAAGAGTGGCATAGTATAGCTGCATGTCAATTATATCTATATGCACTCACCTCTACTTTGTAACCTTCAGACTTTGCTTCCTCAGCTGCCAATCCAAAATTTAATCGGTCACCAGTGTAGTTCTGTAGATCAAATATCTTTCAGTTAAATTCAATCCAAAAACATCATTCAACAAAAACTCCTCCTCACCTTGACAATTAGGAGACATCCTATTGGCCCAGTCACAACTCTTATGCCCTGCAAAACGCAAATGCAATTGGATTGGATTTCCATAATTCCATAAAGTGATCCAGCCAATGCATTCACAAAACTTCCTTTTCGTTTTGTTTTTCATGTTTCAGTTAGGATATTGTGACTGATAAGTATATAGTACGTCGGAGCAATATTTCTTTAAATGAAAAACCTAGCGCATTTCAAACGTAAAATTGGGTTCAATTTTGCTACAAATTCCACACTAACAGTAGTCTAGTAGAGTATCAAGTTGAGAAGTAATCTCCAACCAGAAAAAAATAGATAACTTTTTGTAAAACAATTTGAATTTGAGATTCACATCAGCCATACAGTCACAAACTGCACTAAAATCAATTACAGTAAAGAATATTAGAAGCATCTTCCTCACCAGTTGCTTCAGATAACTCCAACTCCTCGTTTATATCAACATTCGACTTTTCTTGTGGAATTGAACAATCCCCAAAGCTTTTATCCATGTTGTCGTTACAAATCCTTCACATTATAAAATTTGAAGTATTTAGACACATCCCAATATATATATTGCTAGATGGAATTGCTTCACTCGTGATTTGAAGGACTAACAGCTTGGCTCTAATATTAGGCACACAGGGGCATTTTTGTTCGCAAAAATATGTCTCATAAGTCTTTAGGAACAATATTGAACCTCACCGAAAATTGAATCATTTTCTTCAATTTCAATCAACGATTCCAACATAAAATTATGAAGATTGAATGATAACAACACAAAGTGTATTCACATGTAATAACACAAAAGTTAGAGAATGTGATATACGTAGGTCTTACCTAACATCACATGTTCATCGCTTGTGAATTCTTCCTTGTTTCTTCCAGGATCAAAAGATGAGCTCCCATTATGAAAAGAACATGAAAGGGAGAAAACTATTTACACAGATGTTCAATATTTGTGCCAAATGTAGAAAAGAATATGAAAGGGAGAAAACCATTTACACATATCTATACATAAACATTAAAAAACTGATTTCAGCATAGATGTAATGTTTCTTTCACCAAACATACATCTGATTTCAAAACGAAAAAAAAAGATAAAGGGCTAGAAGAATACCAACAAGGGGAGGAGAAGGGATGTTCGATGAAAGGGTTGGAGGCAAAAGTATTCATATATGGAGCAACAGAATCTGTGGTTGGTGCTGCTTGATGCTAGAGAAGAACACGCCTGGTGGGCGGTGGAAGCACTGCTTAAGGCGACGGTGACTTAGGGTGTCCAACGGAAGGGTTTTTTGACCAACTTAGGGTGGTCGGCGAAAGAGAACATGAAAAGGATAAGGTATGGTTGAATCTGATTCAACTATAGATTTCAAAGCGGCCATTGAATTTGCAGAGCTTCATAAATTAGGTCAAGGAAAGGAAACTCACGATCAAATCTATTGGGTCTTCTCAATGCTCCATCAATCGCATCGATCTGGTTTGTTGCCCCAATTAAAACCACTTGACCCCTTGAATCCAAACCATCCATTAATGCAATAAGAGTTGAGACAATGGAATTGTGAATCTGTTCTTTTTTGCTTGATCTCACAGGGGCAAGTCCCTAGCATATGTGATTAGTGAATAATAGAAAGAAAAAATAAAGATATAAGTGAAACATAAGGCGGTGATATGTGGCCACAGGAGGAAGCAAGGTGTGGGCAGAAAGCGGAATGGGGTTGCAAAAGAGAGAGCGACTGACCTTTAGTCAGCTAATTGAGGTGGTGATGTAGTATAAGTTAAAAGAATGGGCGGCCAGAGCAAACCCACCTAGAAGCGCTCATATCTCTTCAATTGAGCCTTGGATCTCCTCTTCGCTCAGAAGACCTGATCACGGATTAACACACCAGGTCAAGAAATCCCGTTTTTTTTCTTTTCTTCTTCTTCTATCTTCTATTTTTCATGTTGCTGACTAACTGATACATCATCGGAATCATTAGAAGCATTATCCAAAAACTCATACCCAACATTGTAGTGAACTATCGGTCTAAATCAAAATGGAAGAGAATGTTGCTTAATTTTTGTCTGATAACTATAAAGAAGAAGACGAAGGCCCTAGGGATTTTTCTTGCTAATTGGAAGAGGCGGGGGGTTTTAATTTTTTTGGGATTCAATAAGCGGGTGAAATCCCGCCTTAAAAACGTGTGTTTCATTAAAATGCTATAGAGCGACACATTTAGACGATGCACATTTTATGAAAGGCGCCCTCCGCATTTCCTTTTTTTTCTTTTTTGACACTAATTTTAGAATACGCACAAATGTGTGTCCACTATCCTTCAAATTATGCAAAATTGACATTATTTTTTAGGGCACACACAAATGTGCGTCCTCTATCTGCGAGTGTCATTGTTTGCGCGTCATTAAAGGGATGTTTTCTAGTAGTGAGAGTAAAGTCCCAAAAACTCCTTGCAGAAACCATGTGTGTGTGTGTGATGCACTGCTACACCGCCGGCTCCTTCCTCTTCGACGAAGAGGTACCTGAAACCAAAACCAAAACTGTAAGCACAAAGCTTAGTGAGTCCCCCCATCATACCACATACCATACGATATCATCGTTATCTTTCAACCGGTAACCTTCATCAGTATCCTTCAACCGGTAACCTTCATCGGTTTCTTTCAACTGGTAACCATCATCGGTATCTTTCAACCGGTAATCAACATTGGTATCTTTCGACAGGTATTCGTCATCGGTATCTTTCAACCGGTAACTAGGGACTATTTCACCCCTACCACTAGCATACAATCAACAGATATAAACAACAGTCAGGCATAACCCAACCAAGATAATTATCACAAAGAACATTATCTTCTAAATACCCCTTTTTGGTGGGCCGTCATTGTGGCCTTAGACCCACCCCTACTGGAAGATAACTCACCTCAATATCGTGCAGTGTTTGAATTATCCTCGGCGCATAAGTCGACTCCCTATGACTCCTCGATTCCTTTAATGAATTGTAGAAGGTGCACAAAATCGGGTTCCCTTGGCCTCTACTTGCTTCCTCAAGCTTTTCTCCTTCCTTCTTAAGACCACAAGCACCAAAATCCCCCAACAAGGCTTAGATTGCTTCAATAACGGCTAGGGTTTCAATGAGAGATGTTCGGGGAGCATAAGAGACATTATGGTCGACATAAAATTGTTTAGATAGGGTGCAAACCCTTGGATTAGGCTTTTTTTCTAGACAACGACTACTCATCGAGTCCGGGACCAGACTCGTCGAGTCCACGGCTTAAACCCCGCGTCCCATTCTGCTTCTACTCGGCGATTTGGTCCTTCAACTCGCCGAATTCAAGGCCAAAAATGCAAACTACTTAGATAAAAATAAAAAGAAATACATACCAAGAACCAGGTGCTATAAATCTCCCCCACTTATTTTAGACTTCTTCCTTGAATTCTACTGCTCGTTCCTGAAACAGCTCTGGGTAGTGCTCCATCATCTCGTCCACCGGCTGCCAAGTCCATTACGTGCCCTTCCGGTGCTGCCATTACACCTTCACGAGTTTCACTCTCTTGTTCCTCAGATCCTTCGACTTCCAGTCAAGGATCGCCATAGGTCGTTGAATGTAGTTCAGGATGCCATCAACCTGAATGTCCTCCAAGGGCACCATTTCCGAGTCGTCCACCAGGCATTTTCACAGCTGGGAAACGTGGAAAGTGATGTGGATCTGACTGAGTTCGACTGGTAGATCCAGCCTATACGCCACCTTCCCCACCTAGGCTATAACCCTAAACGGTCCAATGTACCTGGGTCCCAACTTGCCCCGTTTCCTGAATCAGATAACGCCCTTCCATGGCGACACCTTCAGGAGAACAATATCCCCGACCTAGAACTCCAGGTCTGATCGGCGCTTATCGGCATAAATTTTCTGCCTACTCTGAACCTGTTGGATCCTCTCTTCCATCTTGAGCAATACTTCGGTGCTCCCCATTACCCTCTAGCCAACCTCGCCCCAACATATCGGGGTCTTACACTTCCTCCAGTACAACATCTTGAAGGGAGGACGATTGATACTCGCGTGATAACTATTATTATAGGAGAACTCCGCCAAAGGGAGGTAGATATCCTAACTACCTCCGAAGTCTAACACGCATGCTCGCAGCATATCCTCCAGAGTCTAGATGGTCTGCTCACTCTGACCATCCATCTGAGGGTGAATGGCGGTGCTAAATACAGAAGAGTACCCAGCTCATCACCAGAACTCACACTTGGAGAACTTAGCATACAAGTTCTCCCTTCTCAAAGTCTCCAGAACCTCTCACAGATGATCCTCATGCTCCTCCTGCGTATTGGAATAGACCAAGATGTCATCGATGAAAACTATTATGGACCGATCCAACATCGGTCTGCACACGCAGTTCATGAGATCCATGAACATGGCGGGAGCATTGGTGGGCCAGAAAGGCATCACCACGAACTCATAGCGGCCATAGCATATCCGGAACGTCGTCTTCTATACATCCTCCTCTATGACCCTCATTTGATGATATCCCGAGCGCAGATCAATCTTGGAGAACCAAGATGCTCCCTGTAACTGGTCAAAGAGGTCATCAATCCTCGGGAGTGGGTAATGGTTCTTCACTGTTACCTTATTCAGCACCCGTTAATCTATACACATCCGATGCGACCCGTCCTTCTTCTTCACAAACAAAATCGGGGCTCCCTAGGGTGAACTGCTCGGTCTAATGAATCCTTTTTCTAACAACTCCTATAGTTCTGTAGACAACTCCTGCATCTTAGGAGGAGCCAACCGATACGGTGCCTTGGCTATCGGAGCCGCACCAGGGACCAGGTCAATTCTGAATTCCACCTGCCTCTCTGGAGGTACCACGGGCAACTCCTCGGGGAATACGTCCTCAAACTCTTGTACTACGGGCACATCACCCACCGTTGCCCTACCCACCTCCCGCAAATTTGATCAAAGTCAAAAATTCAAATTTGGTCGACACAACTAAGTACGTTGGGCATACCATGCCTGTATGTGGGGAATACTTAGCCCTTGACCAAAACTGTGAAGTTAACCTAGTATGCTCTGCGTACCAATCTATACACCCAGCGTATGGAGCTCTCCATTAATCCTTCTATTAAGAACTATTTCCTTTATACTCTCTCATCAAATTCTGATACCCGACCCTAAACTAATTTCCTTTACCATAAAGTTTTTAGTTTTATGGTGTTGCATGGCTAGCAAGTGCCCAAAAGCTAAAACTCCAACTTCTTAACTCATTAAGATACCTTAACACTTTCATGGAGTGATAGGAAGGTCCAAGATCACATTTTTATCACTCAAACTACCCTAAAATGTCCAGAATGTTAACTCATTTGGTCTAGGGTAGCTCATACTCATTTGGTCTAGGGTAGCTCATACACATAGATGTGTGTGGACCCTTCAAAACCGCCACAAGGGATGCTAACCACTTCTATGTGAATTTTACTGATGATTACAGCAAATATGGCTATGTCTAATTAATCAAGCATAAGTCAAAAACCTTTAAAAAGTTCATGGAGTTTAAGCAAGAAGTGGAGAATCAATTGGGCGGTAAGATAAAGATGATTTGACCCGATCGAGGAGGAGAGTATCTTAGTATCAAGTTCCATGACTATCTTAATGGTGTAGCTAATAGGTGCAATCGAACCTTGCTGGACATGGTTCATTGTATCATGAGTCGAGGTTCGTTACCTATCTCATCCTTGGGGTATGCCTTAGAGATTGTCACCTATATCCTTAATCTAGTCCCAACTAAAAAGGTTTCCAAAACACCTCATGAGATGTGGACAGGGAAATTTCCCTCATTAGCACACATCAAAGTTTGGGGTTCTGAGGCTTTTATGAAAAATGAAATTCATGACAAGCTCGAACCTCGTAGTGAGCGATGTATTTTCATCGGCTACCCATAGAAATCCTTTGGATATCTCTTCTATAAACCAAGTGATAATGTTGTCCTGATTACAAGGAGAGGAGTCTTTCGCAAGAGAGAACTCATATGCCAAGGGGATGGTGGGAGGCAAATTGACCTTGAAGAACTTCAAGAGTTAAGTGATGAAGGAACCTTAAACACTAGCACTCAACCCGAGGAGGAAACTCCTGTTGAACCAATTGACGAGTCCTTACCTCTGAGGCATTCCGGTAGATTTAGGCAGGCACCTGAGTTTTATGGTTTCCATATTACTTTTTAAGGTGATACATTTATCAGTGATAAAACACTGGTAAATTTGGATGAACCTAACAACTACAAGGAAGCCATGGTAGGCCCCGATTCTGCTAAATGGAAAGAGGCAGTGGACAACAAGATTCAATCCATGTATGGCAATCAAGTTTGGAACTTGGTTGACAATGTACCAGGCTGTAAGACAATCGGGTGCAAATGGGTCTTCAAAAAGAAGACCAATATGGATGGGAAAGTACAAACTTATAAGGCGCGATTGGTTGCGAAGGGCTTTACTCAAACTCCTAGAGTTGACTATGATGAGACCTTTTCACCAGTGGCCAAAATTAAATCTATAAGGGTTATGTTATTCATAGCTGCATTTCATGATTATGAACTATAAGGGAAATAGATGTCAAAAATTTCTTTCCTTAATAAGAAGTTGGTTGAGGATGTTTACATGAATCAGCCAGAGGGTTTTGTCGATGCCTAATAGAGTGTGTAAGCTTGAGAAATCCATTTATGGATTAAAACAAGCATCTTGCAAATGGAATCTTTGTTTCGATGAGAAAGTCAAAGAGTTTGGCTTTTCGAGAAGTGAGGATGAGTCATACGTGTATGTCAAAGCTAGTGGGAGTATAGTTAGCTTTGTCGCGTTGTATGTGGATGACATACTCTCATAGGAAATGACATCCCAACCATCTAGGAGGTTAAGTCCTAGCTTGGGAAGTGTTTCTCTATGAAGGACCTCAGATAAGCTACTTACATTATAGAGATAAGGATATTGAGAAACAAGAGTAAAAGGCAAATAGGACTTAGTCAAAGTACCTACTTGGACAAGGTGTTGAAACGTTTCAACATGCATGATTCCAAGAGAGGAGAATTACCTATCCAAAGCAATGCCAGACCGTGTAAAACTCAAAGTCTGAGTACCGATGCTGAAATAGCATAAATGAGTTGAATACCATATGCTTCTACAATTGATTTGAGCATGTATGTTATGACCTGTACTCGCCCTGATGTAGCATTTTCATTGAGCATGGTTAGAACATATCAAGGGAATCCTGGTAAAGCTCACTGGACTGCAGTAAAAAACATTCTTAAGTACCTGTGAAGGACTAAGGACTGGATCCTTAACCTTGGTGGGAGTGATGACTTAAGAGTGGTAGGGTATAGTGATGCCAGCTTTCAGACTGACATAGATAATTTATGCTCTCAGTCGGACTGGATATTTACCCTAAATAGAGGAGCAATAACTTAGAAAGAGGCGATATGGCTGAAGAACTTCATCGGAGACCTTGGAGTTGTACTAGCTATAAAGGAGACCATGGAGATTTTCTGTGATAGTGACAGTGCGGTTTCCTTATCCAAGGAACCAAGGGGTCATAGCAGATCAAGACACATCAACAGAAAATATCACTTCATAAGACATCAAGTAGAAGAGGGACTCCTCGTGGTTAAGAGGGTATCTTCAAAAGAGAATCTAGCAGATCCCCTTACGAAGGGACTATGTAGGGTTAAGCACTTGCGACACACTAGTAGTATTGAGCTGAAGGACGATATTAGTTTTAGTGATTAGATAGAATTTTAGAAACTTGTAGTAGGTAAAATTTAATTAACATTTGATGATTGAATAAAAGGTATTTTTATTTATATGTAAAGTTACTATCTTGTGTCAATTATTTACTATTGTTTCATTTTTCATTTTTTGACTTCCAGAATAATAAGATTATTCAAACTATCCATAGTCAATCATACTTTGGAAGTAGGTCATGAAAAAAGACTATCGTGAATGCTCTTGAAACATTCATGAGTGCTCTTAAAATAAGATTTGAGTATTGGACTAAACCTACGCTCACATATCGCTTCATGGAATTTATCACGGGTGATTGTGAGATGATAATATTGTATAATCTTCAAACCAAGATATATGAGTTCGTGATTATTTGTTGATTGTACATTAATAGTGCAAAAACACATCAGTAACTGGGTGTTATAAAACGTATTGTTATGTATGATTCAAAGAATAGTTAGTACAAGTATATAAATCAAAGTTTCTTTGTTCCTTCTATCCTAAGAGTATTAAATGCGATATCTTAGGCCCCTCGATGATTTTGTTTTGACTTATGTGTCGGACCCCGTCAGAACTCTATTGATGTGTTTAGTTAAGTTCTATGTTAGACAAATTGGGAATCGGGAAACAGACTGCAGGACAATAAGGATGACTATGTTCCTTTTATTTTTCTACATGATATCTTGTAGAATAGAGGACTATATGATCACTTATCTAATGGACGCGTCAGAGTTCGGCAATGGCTTTTTGAGAGCTACGATTCCTAATCAGATTTGAAGTTACATTGGTAATTATAGTTATTAGACTTATCCAAGTGGGAGACTGTTGGAAAATGTATCTAAGCCCATAACTATAATTGGTATGTACTTGACCCGCTAGTAGCATGGTCCATTTATATTGCATTCATCAAAGCAATATCTTAGGAAGGATATTTGAGTAAGAGGTTATTTATGATTTATTAATATATTATAAGTATAATATATTAATTGAGAAATCATATTATTTAATCAGTATTGATCAATAATTAATTTAAAAATTAATCTAGTGATCAAAAGAAACTAATTACAATGATACATATGTGTTGGACTGAAGATCCATGGTTTGTTTTGTGATGGGCTTATGAATTAATTCATGAAGTGTTTATCGATCCAACTCAAATGGATAGGTCATAAGCTAATGTGTATGAATTAGGGTTACACATTACCCTTGATATTCTACACACACACACACACACACACACACACATATATATATATATATATATATATATATACACACACTAAAATCGACTACTCCTTACACTCTAAGAAGTGAGAACCGATTTTGAGTCTCCATAACCTCTCCATATTCATCCTAAATTGTTCATCGTGCTTTGTCATTATATTTGAGGCATCACAGTATTGGTGCTAAGCTTTCTTGAGGCTAAGATATTCAAGCTACTACATAAGGTAAAATTCTAACTAGTTTTATGATATATATATATCACCTTGCATGCTAGTTTAGGCTTCATGCTTTGGAAAATGTTTATTGCTTGTATAATTAGAGAAAACTTAGATCCAAAGCATTAGGATTGTATGTGCACCATAAGAATGTTAGAGTACATAAAAACCAACATCTTCTTCCACTTGATCTCAGATAGTCCACGATTTACACTCCCATCTTCAAGCACATACGATATCTAAACTGCACCACCCACGATCTTAAATTCCGAATCACATCAGTCTTCGATTTTACTGTAAATGTTTAAATCTTTCAAACAATTACTTCTATTGAAATTGCAACCAGAATTCTTTCGGTGTTGATTGATTATCCACTGCGATTTCTAGAAAAAGGGATCGCATAGAGAGATCGATATCGGAGGTTTGGAGAGCAAAATGTTGCAAAGGAAAAAAGGATACAACAGGTGCGGTATTGTTGTGTTGCAATGATGTTGAGGTGGTGATTTTCTTATTGTGTTGTCCTCTCACTGTTCTTCCTTCTCCAATAAGATTTTCCAATCAATAATGTGTTTCAAATTGAGAATTGTTTTGAAATTTGAGGATTCTCATATAGGACACCGGATTTAGTTCACTCATCTCTATCATTCACATCATCTCACGTAAGTACCATCTGAAATTTGTCACTTTTGTTATTAGTTGTGATTTTTTAGGTATCTATACGCACCCCCATATTCTTTCTTAGTTTGTATATGTCAGGTTTATGAATCAATCACAACGTTATTTTGTACACTTCTTTTATTGCCCCTGCTTTCAACATTGTAGTTTTTTGTATCGGTTTCTATTAAATTTTAGTGATATTGTGTGCCTTTTAATTATGTTTTTTCTCAATGATCCATAATTTCCAAGCTTTTAATGAAATGGATAAAGCCAAAGCTGAATCGGATGATGCCAGTGTTGTGAGACCATAAAAAGCAGCTCTTGCCTACCAAATGTTTACTAAAATGCTTGAATGAAAATACTTACTTATATATGGTCATTCATTGTATGACAACCCGACACCTTTACATTGTGAAATTGATCCATATATCTTTAATCCAAGTGAAATTAGCATCTTTTAATAATAAATTGAGTCCGCGCTAGTGTTTTAGGCTTAATATATCATAGATATGGACCTTAGGAAAGATTAGGAAGGGTGTTGCATTACAAAATCCAGCAAAAAACACCAAGAGAGGTATGTGCGGCCATGCAAACCGCACACCCAGCAGCAAACCCCTCTAGCCTCACACTCGACCCTATATAAAGTGGAGGACCCCCTTCCATTCACTTTTGGGTGCATCCTTTCTCTCTCTATACTTTCTCCCTCTAGAAAAACCACCCAAGAACGCCTAGAAGGCCTCTAAAACGTGAAGAACATCATCATTTAGCTTGTCATAGAGGTAAAAAACTTGAATCCAAGCCTCAAACTCATAATGTTCTTCATGTTCTTCATCCTATGAAGGAGTGCGGACGCACAACTTCATAAGGTGGCCGCACACACTCATAATACCCTCCAAAGTGAGAGTAAGGCCACACACTCAACATCTGAGACTCAGGCAAGGAGTGTACGGCCGCACACCCCTGTGTACGGCCGCACACTCTAGTGTGCAGCCTCACTCACAAGTCTGGCCGCATACCCCAGCCGCACACTCACCCTTATGGCCATACACACACACTAATACCCATATTTGGCCTTAAACTTACATAGATCATTGAGTATATAATACGGGACACTTAGCCCTAGTGATTCCAAGCCCTTAGGAGAGATTTCCCATCACGTTTAGTCATGAAACACCTCAACTCTAACTTATATATGTTTCATCATATAATTAATAGGGACTACTCGCGTTTAGAGTATCCGTTGACACTCGACACTCATATGAATCGCATACTCGAACCCTACCTTCAACGGCTACTGCATACCCCTTAACTAATCTTTCAATTCTTTTTAACTAATTTTATGGGGGGGGGGGGGAATACAAGTTAAATTCGATACATTACAGTATCAATCATACATGATTAAGACTTGCTATTAAAAGGATTTTCTACAATATCTTGTCAGTAAAGTTATTTCAAATGTTTATTAACCTCATTTTCAAAAATCAATTGTCTCAAAACTGATTTTCATTGTTTTCAAACCTTAAATTATTTCCAAATCATGTCTACTCCAATATATTTATATAAGTAAGTATTGAAGGACTTAGAACTGATAACTGGCCTTATTTCCTGTTCTTGTTTGATTGTGGACTTAGGGTGTTAGGTTATCTGTCCGACTGTCGTTTAATACTTAGTTATATATCTTGTATATTTGCGTTAGACATAAAAGTTTTTACTCTAGTTCGATGCTTCTACATAACGAAGACACTCAGTCAAGTACTCAATTTAACTATTATAGGTATAGTTAAGACTACCACTCATTTCTGATATTACTATGATACACACTATGATCAGTACAATTACAAGACTATATGTACAATATACGATATGAAGAGAACACTATACACTATACTAAGGAAACACTAATCATTACAAGAAGAAATACTATAAACTACATCAAGAGAACAGTACAAAGTATACTAATAGAACACTATATATACCATACGAAAGAAAATACTACAACAGAATGTGATGCACTATCTCTCTATACAACCTATCGCTATGCGATCGTCAGATAACCATCGCCTCCTAGAGGGAGAGTGACCACTACGTGTATAGATCTATACGGGGCGGCTATTTTCCTCCATCCCAAATGCTAGCTACAATCCGAGCCTCTTAGGCCCAAGGATGGCAAACACTACTACACTATTGGTGACCTGGAGGGTCAGCCACTACACTACTATCACTCAGTATGGTTACATACGAGCTCACATTCAATTAAACACACATCCCGAGGTGTGTACACGATTAATACTATCCGAGTTTACATTCACTAATACATTTTACCGGCAGAGATACTACTGGGGTAAAACTATGTTATTTCTCTACAATGAAGAAGTATAAAACTGTATTTTTCATTTCTGATACGTTCATAAGAAAACTAATTATAATTTACAAATCACTAAGTCTTGGTAGAAGACTACTTTTGCTGGAAAGTATGGGATTTTCTAGGGATCAAATCATCTTCAAACCTTGTTAATAAATGACATACTATGCGATTTGCATACATTTTTATACAAACAATGACACTAAATACTTATGAACTCACCAGCTTTATGCTGATGCTCGTTTTCAAAATAACTTGTATTCTCAGGTTAAAAATAAACAGGTACTGGTGCGGTTTTTGGGAAGATGGAGCACATATAAGACTCATCTTTTATTTTGTTCATACTTTTGGTGTCTACTTAAATGTATAGAACACAATTAAAATTTACATATTAATGTGATGAAATGTTGTTGCTTGTTTTTACTATTATGCATTGTTATGATACTGAGCATGAAATTCCTCCACCCTAGAACGTATTCCGCCGTTCTCGGTTTTAGGGTGTGACAGATTGGTATCAGAGCATTATTTATAGTGAATCAAGTATATCAACCTATAAGAGATATACGAACTATAAACACTTCGGGACTAAAACACTCTGACCAAGAACTTATACTTTTAAATATTAAAATATTTAACTAAGTATATGTATATACATTCACGAATACAAAGGGTCAGTATCATACTAGAATAGAAAAAAAGTATTAAGATTGTTGAGTAGCACTGTTAAGCTTAGAGACATATAGTCACAATTGGGTGGATGTAGCCTGATCAACTACATTTTCTAGGAGTGACTAGCATGTGCCTAAGGATGGTTGTGGTACTGCAACAAGTCTAAAAACTTACCAACACTATCCCAATAACTCTAACACGGGAATACTATAGGAGTATTTTGCATTACTATAATTTACATAAATGAGGACTAAAAATGTCACTATTAGGAGAGCAATAGTTGCTAAGTGGATACACTACGATTGCATGTAACTAAGACGATATAGACTTAGAATTGGTGATCTTTGCTTTACTTCCTGTTCCTTGTTTGGTTGTGGATTAGGGTTAGGATCACTTATTCGAAGGTCTATCTCATTTCGGTCGCATATAATTAGTATGCATTATGCAAGTATTGGTCTGGCTAATAATGATTCTATTATAAGTATCTTAGATTAGTACGTCTATTAACTATTCTTCCCCTTTTCTCTTTTCTCGCATAGATATCATGGTCGGATTTCATCATGGTGATCCATACTTCCCAAATCATGGCAATGCGGGGTGGCTTGAAGAAGACCCTGATGAGGAACATCAGATCCCTTTGGATGACCACCAAGCAGAAGGTTTCTCAGATGGGTCAAACTCCGAGCCCGAAGTCAACAAGCTACCCCCTGCGGCCCCGGTCCTGAACCCTAACCCCCGCCAGGCCTTCCACGGCCCTACGCCTGCGTGGGTGGAATGCATAGAAACATGGGGAGAAGAGCAAAACCAACCAATGCCCTTCAATGGAGACCGAAGCTTCTACAATACAAGTGAAGGAGGAATAGCGGACAGAGTTTTACCCATTCTGGTCCGAAGAGTTGCATGCAACGAAATTCAGGGCAGGGCTGCTCTCCAGCGCATCGCGGAGGTTGATACAAATGGAGGACTGCACTCCCTTCGCACCAGCCACCTGGAACATGCCAATGAGCGGTTTTCAGCAAGCCACGAGGCCTTGCTGCAAGCATTGGCCGAGACCCGGGCCGAATTTGTAGAATTTCGAGTTCGCCAGAGGGTCTATGAGTGACACCTCCTCGACATGGAGCGCCAACCGGCTGATCTTCGAGTCCGCCCTAGAAACATCCGTCGCCGCCGATGAAAGATGACTAGCGAATCTTTTCTTTTGGCTTAGGAATAGTCTTTAACGTCTACTTTTGAATGGAACATTTGTCTATATAATATTCTCATATTTTAGTATGTTATGTAGCCATCTAGACTGTCAATTATTTTTCTTCTCATGGTTTGATGTAAGGCCTACCATTAGGCCATTTTTCCATAACTTATTTACATCTGTAATACCATTAATATCAACAGATATCTAACCTATTGGGAAAAGTCTATGCTTTTATGTCTCCCAACTCAATATATGACCATGTCTGACAACTTGTGTATGGTGGTTTAATTCATAAAACACCCTCATCATACTCACCATTATTTCTCACTATTATCATTATCTATACAAAATTTTCAGCAAGAGATGCCTCCTCGTAAGCGCCCAAACAGAGGCAGACCTACAGCTCAAACTCCTCCACCACCACCCCCTCCACAGTTCGATCCAGTAATGTTTCAAACGGCTGTAACTGCAGCAGTGACGGCATCTCTGGCCCAAATAAATTCTGGTGATGCAAGTGGCGCTGGAATGGGTGGAAATTCTAGACATGGTGAAGATCATCCACGGGCACAGGGATGCACTTATAAGGATTTCATGAACTGCAAACCAACCTTCTTCAATGGGACTGGAGGAATTCTTGCATTATCCTAGTGGATCAAAAGAGCCGAGGATGTTTTCGAAATGTGCTCATGCCCCAAAGAGAGCAAAATCAAGTTTGTTGCTGCTACCTTCACTGAAAGGGCCCTAACATGGTTGAATGGCCATGTCAATTCACTCTCCTTAGTAACAGCCAATGCCATGGGCTGGGATACACTAAAGGACCTACTAAGAAAGGAATACCGCCCTAGAGGTGAGGTTCAGAAGCTTGAGGAGGAACTTTGGAACCTCAAGATGAAGGGGACAGATATAGTGGCTTATACGGCCAAGTTTTGTGACTTGGTGGCCATGTGCCCTAACATGACCCTTATGAGAGCAAGAAAATCGAACGATACATATGGGGTTTAGTGCCCCCGTATCAAGGAAACATTCTATCTTCACATCCTACAACCTTTGACAGCACCAACGAGTTGTCCCACATATTGATTGATCAAGAAACTCCTTCCACTCCAGTCACGGCAACCACAATGGTTACCACTGCGCCAACTACATGTCCGACAATAAGAGGAAACGGTGGGACCGGAAGAAGGGCAAGTCAACTCAATCATCCCTCAAAAACCAACAGACGGTGGCTATTCATGCTGCCACCACTCCTACTGCCCCTACACCAGCCAAAACCTATGCGGGAAACCTACCCAAGTGCACCAAGTGCTCTTTCCATCATCACGGCCCCTGTCGTGAAATGCACTGCACTAATTGCAATCGGAAGGGCCATACCATTCGGTTTTGCAAATCTCAACCTAAACCCATCAGTAAAGTTCCCAGTACCTGTCACACCCCCAAACCGGAACGACGGAAATGTTCGGGGGCGGATGACTTCATGTGGTAACATAACAAATGAATACATATTAAAGAAAGCAATACAACCATCATATATATAATTGAAAGTTTACATTGTTTAAAAGTGTACATGTTCAAAATCAATTACATTATGATGTCAAAATATGAAATTAAACTGGCGCCGCAACGTCCCTTCTCCAAAATCCGTTTGTTACCTGTAATTACTGAATCCCTGGGACATACAAGTAGTTTTGAAAGAGTAGATCAGCATTTAAGCTGGTGAGTTTCATAAGTATTTAATGACAATGTTTGTATGAAATGAAATGTTTTTGTTCTTTGTTTGTATGTTCCTAGAAAATCCTATATTTTCTACTAGTATAATTGTAACCTTCTTTCAGGACAAATGCTTGTTTCTAGTAAATGTATGTAAGTATGAAAATTTCAATATATCTGAAAAACCCCATAAATCATTGTGTTTTTAATACTCCATGTGAGTTTTATAACCATGCTATTGACAAGGAATGCCTATACACAACGTTCTTCAGGCGTTGGAATATTCTGACGTTTGTCACCCCAAATGGTGGACTGTAGCTAACAGTTAGGGCGTGGGTTGTCAAGCCCGTATAGATCTATACACAAACACCATGCTCCCCCTCCAAGGGATTCTGGTATATAATACAGGACTTGAAATGTGTACTTGAACGTACGTGAAGTTAATGTATCACAAAACTTAGTAGAAAACTGATTTACGTGTGAAAACGTTCGTTCGTTATTGTATATGAAAGTAGCTTTTTGAAATAGTATTTCCATGTATGTAAAAGTTTGTAGTATTCTCGTAAAACTATACCTATTATAGTTTCCTAAAGTGTGTTTCGTTTGTATAATAAACCTTTAGTGAAAATGTTCACTTGTTATGAAAAGCGTAGTTTTGTAGTGCCACAACCGACACACATAAATGTAGTATAAGCAAGTATCTGATTTATATAAATACATAAATCGTTTCTCATTTCAAAAGATAAAATGTTATCGTGGTATAATTTGCATATGAAAGTTTCCCTTTGATAGTTTCAAATCACATATTATTCCTTTGATAAAACGCGTAAAGTGAAAGTTTATATAACACACGATAATAATCGAGTGTTTTACTTGTATTCCCCCCCTTAAAAGCATGTAAAAGTACTCATAAAACATTTAAAAGTGTGAATTATAGGGGTATGAACTCACTTGTAAGATCGGAGGTTGCGGGATGAAAACCGGACAGAATTTCGGCTTGCGAAAGTGGATTTCCTCGGGATTCTCGGGAATCTCGGGGGAACAAACGACCTTCGGGACTCGAGCAAAGTGATCGGGGCTTCGGGGTAGTACGGGCACGGAAAACGAGGCACGATCGTGAGAGAAATGAGAGAAATGGGGTGTTTTTCCCGGAACCCTCGCATCTCTATTTATAGGGGGCTGAGAAGCCTCGGTACGCGGGGCGTACTCGTGCGTCATGTGTGACCGAGTCCTCGACTGCCTCGGCTTCAGATGGGATGGGTCGGGGTGTACGGGGTTACGCGGCGCGTAACTCGGATGAACACGGTGACTCCCCCTTCGGATAATACCAGATTTTTGAATTAAATTTATATATAATTTATTTAATAAACTTCAAAAATTCATATCTTCTTCATACGAACTCCGTTTTCGACATTCTTTATATCCCCGCGAAGGTAAGACCATACTCTACAACTTTCGTTTAGATTCCGTTGGCAAATTCAAAAATTATTTTTATTATTTATTTTTATAAGGTCGCGGTAAGAAAATTTCTTTAGAAATTCATAACTTCTTTATCTGACGTCGGTTTTTGCCAGACTTTTTACCGCTGAAATACCATTGTTGAGACCTTCGATTCTCGTTTAGGTCATTCCGGCCAAAAGTCTCTCGATCTCTGATTCGAGTTTTTAGCCGTCTGCCGTTAAGCCGAACTTGAAAAATTCCTAACTTCTTTATACGAAGTCGGATTTGGGCGTTCTTTTTACGTACGATCACAGTTTAATGACATATTTTATAAAAGGTAATTTAATTAGTGATTTTTGGATATTTTATTTTCGAAGTAAATTTTATTACAACTAACGTGGTTACAATACTTGACTTTTTAGGTCGTTTACATGTAGTTGAAATATCGGGTTGTCACAGTACCGGAGTGATTCAAGCCTGCTATGGCTGTGGAGAGGTTGGACACTTCAAAAGAAACTGCCCGAAAGCTGGGAATGCGGGAGGAACAGGAAGACTACTTGCTATCGGTCACAATGAAGCAGTGGCAGACCCCACAGTAGTCACGGGTACGTTCCTTCTCGATAACTCTTATGCTTGTATCCTCTTCGATAGTGGAGCAGAAAGAAGTTTCATAAACCAAAACTTTAAGCACTTACTTAAACAATCCCCACAACCACTAAAAGAAACATTTGTCGTAGAAATGGCTAATGGGAAGGCAGAGAGATCTAACGAAATCTACATAGGTTGCACTCTCACACTAGATAATCATACATTCCCAATCGACCTCATCTCAGTGTCGATCAAGAGTTTCGATATCATTGTTGGCATGGACTGGTTGAGTCTCCATCGCGCCGATATCCTGTGTTTTGACAAGGCCATTCGTCTAAATCTACCGCATAACGAAACTCTATTAATCTACGGAGACAAACCCAGTACGAGCCTTCGCATCATCTCGAGTATTCGAGCCCAAAAGTACCTGCGTAAGGAATATCGCGCATTCCTTGCTCACGTTGTTGATACGAGCCGGAAAATGAAAGATCTCAAAGACTTTCCCGTAGTGTGCGACTTTCCTGACATCTTTCCCGAGGAGCTACTAGGTTTACCCCCGCAACATCAAGTCGAATTCAGGATCGACTTAATTCCAGGAGCTACCCCTGTAGCCAAATCGCCCTATCGCCTAGCACCTGCTGAGATGCAAGAACTATCCGGTCAACTTAACGAGCTGCTCAGCAAGGGCTTTATAAGACCGAGTTTCTCACCTTGGGGAGCGTCGGTATTGTTCGTAAAGAAGAAAGACGGATCGTTCCGTATGTGCATCGATTATAGGGAACTCAACAAACTGACGATTAAAAATTGCTACCCTCTCCCTCGTATAGACGACCTCTTTGACCAACTGCAAGGGGCGAGTTACTTCTCCAAGATTGATTTAAGGTCCAGATACCATCAGTTACGAGTGCTCAAGGAGGATGTTCCAAAAACCGCTTTCCGAACTCCCTAGGGGCACTATGAGTTTGTAGTGATGCCCTTCGGACTGACCAACGTGCCCGCAGTATTCATGGACTTAATGAATAGAGTGTGTCGTCCTTATTTGGATCAATTTGTCATCATCTTCATTGATGACATACTGGTTTACTCTCGAAGTGAGAAGGAGCATAGCGAGCATCTATGATGCATCCTGGAAACCCTCCGATCAGAGAAGCTATATGCAAAATTCTCTAAGTGCTAATTTTGGATCCGAAAGGTAGAGTTCCTAGGTCACGTGGTTAGTGAAGAAGGAATCCACGTGGACCCATCCTAGATTAAAGCTATTGAGAACTGGTCAGCACCGAAGACACCTACATAAATTCATCAATTTCTAGGTCTCGCAGGCTACTATCGTAGGTTCATTCAGAATTTCTCCCGGATCACAAAACCTCTTACAACATTAACCCAGAAGGGTGTGACTTTTGACTGGGGAGAGAAACAGGAGAAGGCATTCCAAACCCTGAAACGAGCCTTATGCACCACGCCGATACTATCCCTTCTTGAGGGAACAAATGATTTTGTGGTTTATTACGATGCGTCTAATCAAAGGCTCGGTTGTTTTCTAATGCAACGAGGTAAGGTCATCGCCTACACTTCAAGACAGCTGAAGACGCATGAAGTCAACTACACCACACACGATCTCGAATTAGGAGCGGTTGTATTCACTCTGAAGATCTGGAGACACTATCTGTACGGTACGAAGAGCACGATATACACCGACCACAAAAGCCTCCAACACATACTTAACCAGAAAGAGCTCAATATGAGACAACGACGGTGGGTCGAACTACTCAATGATTACGAATGCGAAATTCGATATCACCCGGGTAAAGCTAATGTAGTAGCAGACGCTCTGAGTCGGAAGGAATATTCTGGCCGAAAGGTTAAATCATTGACCATGACTATCCATTCTCATTTATCCGCGCAAATCCGTGAAGCCCAGATAGAAGCCCTGAAACCAGAAAATGTCACAAACGAAACTTAGAGAGGAATGGATAAGAATCTTGAGACTCGAGGAGACGGAGTTTATTGTTTCATGGACCGGATCTGGACCCCAAAGTTCGGTGGTTACAGAGAGGTGATCATGAACGAAGCCCACAAGACCAAGTACTCCATTCACCCAGGATTGGACAAGATGTACCTTGATCTCAAAAAGTTATATAGGTGGCCGAACATGAAAGCCGAAATTGCTACCTTCGTGAGTAAGTGTCTGACGTGTGCCAAGGTAAAGATCGAATATCAGAAACACTCGGGTCTGCTCCAACAACCTGAGATACGTGAGTGGAAATGGGAGATGATTTCTATGGATTTCATTACCAACTTACCCAAATCTCCGAGTGGGTATGACACCATTTGGTTAATTATCGATCGACTGACGAAATCCGCCCATTTCCTGCCAATCAAAGAAACTTTCAAGATGGAAAAGCTTACATGAATCTACATCCAAGAGATTGTTTGACTACATGGTGTTCCTTTATCTATTATCTCCGATAGAGATAGTAGGTTCACTTCAAGATTTCGGCAATCGCTACAAAACGCCCTAGGAACGAGGTTGGACATGAGTACAGCTTACCATCTGCAGACCGACGGACAAAGTGAAAGGACCATCCAAACTCTAGAAGATATGCTGCGATCCTGTGTGATCGAATTTGGTAAGGTGTGGGATACCCACTTACCTCTAGTCGAGTGTTCTTAAAACAACAGTTACCACACGAGCATCAAGGCAGCCCCATTTGAAGCCCTCTATGGCCGAAAGTGCAAATCCCCTCTGTGCTGGGTTGAGGTAGGTGACACCCAGTTAGCTAAAGGACGGATACTTGATAGTACTCTCACAAGTCCAGAGATCATTCAAGAAACGACCGAGAAGATCGTTCAGATTCGTGAAAGATTAAAGGAAGATAGAGACCGACAGAAAAGCTACGCGGACAAACGAAGAAAGCCCTTGGAGTTCAGGTGGGAGACCGAGTCCTTCTGAAAGTCTCACCCTGGAAAGGCACAATACGCTTTGGAAAGCGTGGAAAGCTAAATCCAAGATACATAGGGCCTTTCGAGATTCTTGCTAGAATCGGCCTCGTGGCCTACAAACTCAACCTACCCCATGAACTTAGTAACATACACCCTACATTTCACGTTTCAAACTTGAAAAAGTGTCTATCCGACGAGACTCTCGTACTCTCACTCGATGATATCGAGATAAACGAGTGCCTCAATTTCGTGGAAGAACCAGTGGAGATTATGGATCGAGAGGTCAAACGAACGAAACAAAGTCGCATCCCTATAGTGAAGATTCATTGGAATGCCAAACGAGGACCGGAGTTCACTTGGGAGCGCGAAGATCAAATGAAAAATGAATACCCCCACCTCTTTACTTAGTTATTTTTAATAACTTAACTACTTGAACTCTAAATTTCAGGACGAAATTTCCCTAACGGTGGAAGAATATGACAACCCGACACCTTTACATTGTGAAATTGATCCATATATCTATAACCCATGTGAAATTAGCATCTTTTAATAATAAATTGAGTCCGTGCTAGTGTTTTAGGCTTAATATATCTTAGATATGGACCTTAGGAAAGATTAGGAAGGGTGTTGCATTACAAAATCCAGCAAAAAACACCAAGAGAGGTATGTACGGCCAGGCAAACCGCACACCCAGCAGCAAACCCCTCCAGCCTCACACTCAACCCTATATAAAGTGGAGGACCCCCTTCCATTCACTTTTGGTTGCATCCTTTCTCTCTCTATACTTTCTCCCTCTATAAAAACCACCCAAGAACACCTAGAAGGCCTCTAAAACGTGAAGAACACCATCATTTAGCTTGTCATAGAGGTAAAACACTTGAATCCAAGCCTCAAACTCATAATGTTCTTCATGTTCTTCACCCTATGAAGGAGTGCGGCCGCACACCTTCATCAGGTGGCCACACACACTCATAATACCCTCCAAAGTGAGAGTAAGGCCACACACTCAACATCTGAGACTCAGGCAAGGAGTGTATGGCTGCATACACACCCTGTACGGCCGCACACTCTAGTGTGCAGCCTCACTCACAAGTCTCGTCGCATACCCCAGCCGCACACTCACCCTTATGGCCATACACACACCCTAATACCCATATTTGGCCTTAAACTTACATAGATCATTGAGTATATAATACGGGACACTTAGCCCTAGTGATTCCAAGCCCTTAGGAGAGATTTCCCATCACGTTTAGTCATGAAACACCTCAACTCTAACTTATATGTGTGTCATCATATAATTAATAGGGACTACTCGCGTTTAGAGCATCCGTTGACACTCGACACTCATACGAATCGCATACTCGAACCCTACCTTCAATGGTGAGTTCATACCCCTTAACTAATCTTTCAATTGTTTTTAACTAATTTTATGGGGGGAATACAAGTTAAATTCGATACATTACAGTATCAATCATACATGATTAAGACTTGCTATTAAAACGATTTTCTACAATATCTTGTCAGTAAAGTTATTTCAAATGTTTATTAACCTCATTTTCAAAAATCAATTGTCTCAAAACTGATTTTCATTGTTTTCAAACCTTAAATTATTTCCAAATCATGTCTACTCCAATATATTTATATAAGTAAGTATTGAAGGACTTAGAACTGATAACTGGCCTTATTTCCTGTTCTTGTTTGATTGTGGACTTAGGGTGTTAGGTTATCTGTCCGACTGTCGTTTAATACTTAGTTATATATCTTGTATATTTGCGTTAGACATAAAAGTTTTTACTCTAGTTCGATGCTTCTACATAACGAAGACACTCAGTCAAGTACTCAATTTAACTATTATAGGTATAGTTAAGACTACCACTCATTTCTGATATTACTATGATACACACTATGATCAGCACAATTACAAGACTATATGTACAATATACGATATGAAGAGAACACTATACACTATACTAAGGAAACACTAATCATTACAAGAAGAAATACTATAAACTACATCAAGAGAACAGTACAAAGTATACTAATAGAACACTATATATACCATATGAAAGAAAATACTACAACAGAATGTGATGCACTATCTCTCTATACGACCTATCGCTATGCGATCGTCAGATAACCATCGCCTCCTAGAGGGAGAGTGACCACTACGTGTATAGATCTATACGGGGCGGCTATTTTCCTCCATCCCAAATGCTAGCTACAATCCGAGCCTCTTAGGCCCAAGGATGGCAAACACTACTACACTATTGGTGACCTGGAGGGTCAGCCACTACACTACTATCACTCAGTATGGTTACATACGAGCTCACATTCAATTAAACACACATCCCGAGGTGTGTACACGATTAATACTATCCGAGTTTACATTCACTAATACATTTAACCGGCAGAGATACTACTGGGGTAAAACTATGTTATTTCTCTACAATGAAGAAGTATAAAACTGTATTTTTCATTTCTGATACGTTCATAAGAAAACTAATTATAATTTACAAATCACTAAGTCTTGGTAGAAGACTACTTTTGCTGGAAAGTATGGGATTTTCTAGGGATCAAATCATCTTCAAACCTTGTTAATAAATGACATACTATGCGATTTGCATACATTTTTATACAAACAATGACACTAAATATTTATGAACTCACCAGCTTTATGCTGATGCTCGTTTTCAAAATAACTTGTATTCTCAGGTTAAAAATAAACAGGTACTAGTGCGGTTTTTGGGAAGATGGAGCACATATAAGACTCATCTTTTATTTTGTTCATACTTTTGGTGTCTACTTATGGTGGATAACCTATTGACCCATGTTCAAATCCTGACACAACTCAGCCCTTGTAGCCATGGAGGTTCGCCTGCAGTGACTCCAGGGCATGAGGCAAAGCTTTATGTTTGCAGCGGGGGATTAGTCGGTGCGCGAAAGCTGGCCCGGAAACCCTCGTTAGGGAAGTTCCCTTTCCAAAAAAAAAAATGTTGCTTGTTTTTACTATTATGCATTGTTATGATACTAAACATGAAAGTCCTCCACCCCAGAATGTATTCCGCCGTTCTCGGTTTTGGGGTGTGACGCATTGCTTCCATTTCAGCTCCTTATGCATGAGTCTGAAAAAAGGTATGTTCTCTTCACAAGTTGTTTTAAACATGTAAGAATTTATTTAACATTTTCGTCTCTTTAAAATATTATTATCTTTAACCAATCTATCAAAAATTATGGAATGATTTCCCCCAAATGGTCATATATGTGTTCATCTGTAGAGGAAGGAGGACAAAACATCCCTACATTTCAAAATTTGCAATTTCAATTATTCAAATATTTAATATACTCAAAATTATAATGGAATGATAGTTTTGAAAATAATATATACATAATTAGCAATAAAAATGATATGTAAGTGGGTTTGGTTTATTTGAAATTAATTTTTTTTTCTACAAAAGTCAATCACTCATGATAGCTTTTTGGGTATAATACCTAGTTTTACATGTTAAAAATAAAAATGTTATCAAATCTCAAAAATATTATCCTAACGACCTAAAAGCACAATTTTTTGTTGAAGTTTAGAAGCTCAAAATCATTGTTATTATTTATTATTTATTTATTTATTTATTATTATTATTATTATTATTATTATTATTATTATTAATATTAACAGAACCCTTATGAGGGGTTCGGACCGGACTGCCCACATCTGACCCCAATATTTTTAATAAATATCCTTGATAGGGGATTAGAGCCCCATGGATTTGGGGTGCCATAAGGCCTTTTGACATCCGTGCTTAAACTCGAAATCAAATTCCACATGGCTATTGAAGACTAGAATACACCTTTTCGATACCTAATTTAAAGCTCAAACGAAACCAATAACCAACCAAATTATAAATTTAGTGCATTGGTTTGAAACTGAAATATGATTATATGAACTCAATTTGGTTTAGTAAGTTATAAAGCGACGTTATTTTTGGTTGAATATTTTTTAAACACAACCAATCGAGATGAATGAATTCATAAATTATAAACGGACCGACAAATCTTTTTTTTTTCCTTATCTTTCTTTTTTCTTTTTTATAATAAAATAAAATTTTTGAAATAATTATTAGCATAACAATAAATTCTGACTATAAGTCTATAGCAACTGATATGGATTGGAAGGAATGCAATACATGTTGGGCACGTGACGGCAGGAGGCATGCGCGTATCAAATAAGCCGACTGTTTTGCGGGCGCCGGGATTTTATTTGGAGAGTAAGTTACAAGTTTAGTCCTTTAACTATTACTCAATCTATACATTTATCATAAGAGTTTTACTTTGTATATTGTAGCCTACAATCTTTTATATTTTTATGTTTTGGCCCGTATTTAGATTTTTGTCAATTAAGTCTCATCATCTGTTGTACACGTCACTTTCTGTTAAGGGAATTTGTGTAATCTGCTTCGTTCTTCTCCAATGTCTAATACTTTCATTTTTAACTCATTATTATTTTACCATTCATGTGATGATTGTCTTTTACAATCTTTTAACTCTTTTTCCACTAACATGCCATCAATGATTTTTGTTGTGCCCCATTTACATTGTCCATCGGTGACAAGATTCATGCATTTGTTTTTGCTGGTTATGATTCGATTTACATTGTCCCTCAGTGACAAGATTCAAACATTTGTTTATGTTGTTGATGTTTATTTTTATTAATGAATGTAAACTTTTTTGATTATCTAGATTTTTGTAGAGTGACAAATTGAAGTCAAGTTTGGCTCATATTGTGTCATGGACGATGATAAGTTTTTGAATCTAGGGTTTCATAAATCCCTATAAGTATATGATTTTCAGTTTTTATGTTATTTTGTTTTCATTCTAGAATGTAAATGATAAATTTTAGCGTAAAGACTTACTGTGTAAGAGTAGTTGCATATTAATGAAATAAACATGTTTTTAAGTTTTAAGGAGTGTTAATTCGCAAATAGATGAAATAGAAAGAATTTAGATACAATGATATAATGCACAAATAGATAAAAGTATATTGCTATTTAAAAATCAGGTCTAGCCTGGCTCCCCAGACCATTTATGCACTCTATGGAAACAAATGTATCACATCAATTTTTAGGTTAATTAAACATGAAATGTTGGTTTTCTTCACAAAGGATTAAAAAAGAACCATAAATTTCAAGATAATTGTTCTACTTCTAGTCGACTATCATTATTAATATCATGATTGAATTTTAGTCCGCATTCAAATGAATGCATTAGGTCACTATAACAAATAAAAATTTTTGACATCGATGGCCAATCGTTAAAAAGATCTAGAAATACAAGTTTCAGCCAGTATCAACTATTAAAACCTAGATCACACTAGAAAATTAACCACCAAAAAAAAAGACATCATGACTCATTGTAGTAAGTTTATTATCTGGTTATTTAGTTTTGTTAATTTATTCTAAAATATTATTTGAACTTTTAACGATATTTGAATTTTTTTTCAATGTTTTTATGATAAAACTTTCACAAGTGATATACAAAATTATGTTACGAATTTGACCTTTTAGAAATGCATTAATTGGAATAAGATTAGTTGGGTTTATAAATAGGATATTATCAAACTAATATACTGAATTAATTTCCTTTAGTTTGATTAAGGGATAAGTCAAGAAAAAATCACGTATTATCTTGTGATTTTAGATAAAAAATTATTATATAATTTTTATGATCATTAAAATTATTTTGATTAAATTCGTGTTTTGTAACCAGATAATTTTTGAAAACCAGTTGACTAATCTATAAATGTAAATGACTATTAACGAATATATATATATAGAGAGAGAGAGAGAAATGATCATTTAAGAACCTATAATTTTATAAAAACATGAAAATTAAAAGTGAAATGATAGATCAAAACTTTTAATGGTCTACATTAATCATAACATATTGTAATTATTAACAATTTCAATGGTAAGCTTGAGTTTTTACAATAAATTACAAGGACACATAAGGAATAAAAATTAAAATACCTAATAATTAATCAAAATTAATTTTAAAACTACAACTCTCACTCACTCTCCCTCTCCTTCTCCCTCTCCCTCCCTCTCTCTCTCTCTCCCTCTCTTTCTCTCTCTCTCTCATGTTTATCTTTATCCTAAATTTAGAGATGAAGATGACGATGATGTGTTCCATTATTAGTTACATTGACTTTTTACAATAAATTGTAACCGCCGGTTAAAATCCGATGACCACCACTACAAAAATCGAGTGGTAGAACCCCCCAACTGTTGCAATTTGAGATCTCATTCTCCACCAGATGAAGAAGGCAACATCGGCCATTCTTTTCTCTCTCTACAAGTCATTTTCTAGCGATAGACGCAAGGGTCGATTCACAGGTGATGGAGGTTTGTTTTTGGTTATGGATTCGCCTAGGATTGTATCTTCGATTTAAAGCATCTTCATTGTATAATGTATGTGGTTGAATACATTTACTTTCAGTGTTCGTTGGATTTTGTTGTTTTTTTTTTTTTTTTTTGTAGCTTCATTTAATCGAGCAATGTGCAGGCATATAGAACTTGAAGAACTGAGGACATTGTTCAGAGTTTAAAATTCTGGTATTATTTTCCGCCATTCCTCCTATGTTTACTATGAATTTCGCATGAAAAACAATATAAAACCTTTAATGGAAGAAGGTTTTGACATTAATCTGCAAAATTATGAAACTACAGTTAATCAACTACAACAAAAAAGAAGAAATCAGAGACAATCAATTCTACTAGTATCAAATTTAACCTAAATCTTAAGGAGATTTATGACTTGCCAAATATGTTTGGCTTAGATCCAAAATCACTCCACATGGATGGGATGTCCGGTGAGCAGATGTTTTGCAGACAGTAGTAACGGCGTTTCCAACTATTGCAGAAGCGTTAGACCGGATGGCGATGGTTGTAACTGAAGGGTTTTGAGCACTCTAACATTCTTATGGTACACGTGAAACCTTAGATGCTTTGGATCTATGTTTTCTCTAATTACACATGCAATTTGATTTTCCAAAGCATACATCCTAACTAGCATATAATTTTAACAATTGAACAATTTAATTAGTTAGATAACTTACATCTTAGTAGGACTTGTAGTTCTTGGCCATCAAAAGCTTTAACACCTCAAATGTGATGAATTTAATGTGTCACAAACACCAAGTGCAAAAGGAGGCTTTAGAGAATAAGTTATATAGCATAAAATCGGTTCTCACTCTCCAAGAATGTATATGCAACCGATTTTAGCTCTAGGGGGTTCCATTTATAGTGTGACAAGTGTTAGGGTTACATACATGCAAACACTAATGCACCATGACCCTTCATATTACTTAGTCTCCATGGGTTAAACCTCCATGGACTATCTATGTTGGTTTAGCCCATCCTAATTAATCATGGATCATTGGCCCACACTATAAGAATCATTGATTTACCAAATTAGTCCCCATATATTTAATTAGTCTCTTTTGACCACTAAATTAATTCCATATTTATTCTTGATTAATACTATTTAAATAATTATGATTTCATATTATTATATTATACTTGTAATATATTAATAAATCACAAATAACCTTATTCTCAAAAGTCCATCTTATCAATTTGCATTGATGAAGGCAACCCAAAAGGACCATGCTACTCTCGGGTCAAGTACATACCAATTATAGTTATGGTCTTAGACACCTAATCCAACAGTCTCCCACTTGGATAAGTCTAATAATTATAACTGCAAGTATGACTTAAAACCGACTAGCAATTGTAGCTCTTAAAACCTGTTGTTAAACTCTGACCCAATCAGTAACACATCCTTTAGATAAGAGATCATATAATCCTATGTTCTTCAAGATATAGTCGGACAAATACATGGAACAATGTCATACTTATTGCCCAACAATTTATTTCTCGATTTCCAATTTGTTTGACATAGAACTTAACTGAACACATCAATTTAGTTCTGACCGGGCTCGACTCGTAAGTTAAACAATATCATCGAGGGGGCCAAGATAACGCTTTTAATCCTCCAAGAGTTAAAGGGAACAGATAACCTTCAACATTATATGCTTGTACTAACTATTTGTTAAATCATACAAAACAGTGCGTTTTATAACATCAAGTTACCGATGCGTTTTACACTATCAATGTACAACCGACTCATATATCTTGGTTTGAAGACTTATATGATATTATCGTCTCACGATCACTCATGGTAAATTCCATGAAGTGATACAAGTGAGCGTGGGTTTAATCCAATACTCAAGCCGTATGAGCACTCATGAATGTTGTAGCAATCTCTTGCTATGTCTTAACACTTCAGAAAATATACAAGCCAAATTCATGACAGTCTTGCCTCAATACCTACTTCCAAAATATGATCGATTGTGGATAGTTTGAATAATTTTATTATTTTGGAAGTCAAAACATGCAAAATGAAACAATAGTAAACAATTGACATAAGAGAGTGGCCTTACTTATAAATAAAAAAACACCTTTTATTCAATCATCAAATGTCAATTACATTTTATCTATTACAAGTTTCAAAATACTTATCTAATCATAAAAACTAATACCATCCTTCAGCCCAATGCTCCTTGCGTGCTGCAAATTCTTAACCCTACTCAATCCCTTGGTGAGGGGATCTACTGAGTTCTCATCTAATGGTACCCTCTTTACCATGAGGAGTCCTTCTTCCACCTAATGTATTATGAAGTGATATTTTTTGTCGATGTGCCTGGATCTGCCATGATCCCTTGGTTCCTTAGTTAAGGCAACCGCACCGTCATTGTCACAGAAAATCTCCATAGGCTCCTTTATAGTTGGTACAACTCCAAGGCCTCTAATGAAGTTCTTTAGCCATATCGCCTCCTTTGATGCTTCGCTTGCTGCTATGTACTCTGATTCGCATGTTGAATCAGCTACAATCTCCTGTTTGGAACTTTTCCAAGTAATTGCTCCTCCATTCAAGGTAAATACCCATCCTGACTGAGAGCGGAAATTATCTTTGTCGGTTTGAAAACTGGCATCACTATACCCTATCACTCTCAAGTCATCACTCCCACCAAGGGTAAGGACCCAATCCTTAGTCCTGGACAAGTACTTGAGAATGTTCTTTACCGCAGTCTAGTGAGCTTTACCAGGATTCCCTTGAGATCTACTGACCATGCTCAAAGCAAAGGCCACATCAGGGCGAGTACAAGTCATAGCATATATGATCGAACCAACCACAGAAGCATATGGTACTCGACTCATTTCAGCTATCTCAGCCTCTGTACTCAGACTCTGAGTCTTACTCAGTTTGGTATTACCTTGGATGGGTTAGTCTTTTACTCATATCTCTCAATATCCTGATCCCCAAAATCTAGACAGCTTCTCCGAGGTCCTTCATAGCAAAACACTTCCCAAGCCAGGACTTAACCTCCTACAGGGTTGGGATGTCATTTCCTATAAGAAGTATGTCATCCACATAGAATACCAGAAATCTAACTATACTCCCACTAGCCTTGACATACACACAGGACTCATCCTCGCTTCTCGAAAATCCAAAATCTTTGACTTTCTCATCGAAACAAAGATTCCATCTGCAAGATGCTTGTTTCAATCCATAAATGGGGTTCTCAAGCTTACACACTCTATTATGGTACTTTACATTGACAAAACCCTCTGGCTGACACATGTAAACATCTTCAGCCAACTTCCCCTTAAGGAAAACGGTTTTGACATCTATTTGCCATATTTCATAATCATGAAATGCAGCTATGGCTAGCATAACCCTAATAGATTTAATCTTCGCTACTTGTGAGAAGGTCTCATCATAGTCAACTCCATGATTTTGAGTAAAGCCCTTCGCAACCAGTCACGCCTTATATGTGTGGAATTTCCCATCCATGTCAGTCTTCTTCTTGAAGATCCACTTGTACCCGACTGTCTTACGACCCGGTACATTGTCAACCAAGTTCCAAACTTGATTGTCATACATGGACTGAATCTCGCTGTCCATAGCCTCTTTCCACTTTGTAGACTCGGGGCCTACCATGGGTTCCTTGTAGTTGTTAGGTTCATCCAAATTTACCAGTGTGCTATCACTGATAAATGTATCACCTTCTGTACCATAAAAGTCAGGTGGAACCCTAACTCTACTAGAACCCCTCAGAGATACGGACTCATCAATCGACTCAATATGAGTTTCCTCCTCATGTTGATTGCTAGTGTTTGAGGTTCTTTCACCACTTGACTCTTGAAGGTCTTTTAAGTCAATTTGCATCCTACTGTCCCCTTGGCATATGAGTTCTCTCTCATGAAAGACTCTTTTCCTCGCAATGAAGACAACATTGACACTTGCTATGTAAAAGAGATATCCACAGGACTTCTATGGGTATCTGATGAAAATACAACGCTCATTGTGAGCTTCGAGCTTGTCGTGAGTCTTGCATCTCACAAAAGCCTCGCAACTCCAAACCTTGATGTGTGCTAACGAGGGAACTTTCCATGTCCACATCTCATGAGGTGTTTTGGAAACCTTCTTAGTTAGGACTAGATTAAGGATATGGGCGGCAGTGTCTAAGGCATACCCCTAGAATAAGATAAGTAACGAAGCTCGACTCATCATGGAATGAACTATGTCAAACAAGTTCGATTGCGCCTCTCAGCCACACCATTAAGCTGTGGTGTCCTAGGTGGAGTCAATTGTGAAACAATTCCACATTCCTTAAGATAGTCAAGGAACTCGATACTAAGATACTCACCACCCCGATAAGATCGGATCATCTTTATCTTCCCGCCCAGCTAATTCTCCACTTCTTATTTAAACTCTTTGAACATTCAAAGGTTTCTAACATATGCTTTATTAAGTAGATATAGCCGTATCCGCTATAAACATTAGTTAAAGTCACATAGAAGCAGTTAGCATCCCTTGTGGGGGTTCTAAAGCGTCCACACATATCTGTGTGTATGAGATCCAACAAACCCTCACCCCTTTCACAAGTACTAGTGAAGCGTGACTTGGTCATCTTTCCAAGAAAACAAGATTCACAAGTTTCATCCAACTTTAAGTCGAATGACTCCAAGACTCCAGCCTTTTGGAGTTGTCTTATGCACTTCTTGTTGACATGTCCAAGACGACAATGCCACAAGGATGCCTTATCCAAACTATTGGAAGAATCAATGTGCAACACATTATTTCCTAAGTTATCTACAACCATCACAGTTTTATATACACAATTATAAGGCAATGCTTTAAAATAAAAAAACACCATTATAAAAAGCATTAATAGCACCAATTTCATTATCAAATGAAAAACTAAAGCCTTGTTTGTACAAACCATGAAATGAAATAGTATTTCTCAACATTTTAGACGAGTAGCATGATATCTATGGCCAATGCTTCAATGAAGTTGACATTCAACTTCAGCAAGCGGTCCACAAACCTTTGCATTTTCTGTAAGTGGGTTGTGATGGACTCTCCACCCTTCATTTTTGTTGTTATCATGGAGGCGATGATTTCATACCTCTATTGACGAGCACTCTGATGATATCTTTCCATTAGGTCTTGGTGCATCTCAAAAGGGTAATAGTACTTGTAGGACTTTTGGAGTTCAGCTGCCATAGTGGCTAACATGATACATGACACCTTGGTGGCATCCTTCTCATGAGTCTTATACTTAGCAATCTCCTCAGGAGTAGTAGACGACTCATCAATTTCCTTAAGCTCTTTGTTGAGGACATATTCCTTGTCCTCATAACGAGTAACCATCCTGATGTTCCTGATCCAATCATTAAAGTTGGAACCATCAAAGATAACTCTCACACACAAGTTCATTAAGGAGAAAGAGCCAGTAGGGTTTGAACCAGAACCAGTGTTGGAAGACATCTGAAAAAGAAATACAAAGTTTAGATTGGATAATAATCCTTAATATAACACCCAAATGAAATATTAAGGCTTGGACCCAACACAATACTTTACAATTTGGAAGAGGGATGCGATAATCCAGTTGCAAAATATTTGAAGGTAGGTAAATGACGATTTACCAATTTCCACCAAGAAAACCGAAATTGATTATTAAGTTTTAATTGGATTGAAATTCCTAGATTCCTTTGACATTCATTGAACTTTTCAATGGCATGTTTAAATCTCGATTATGATCTTTAAGTTTATGACTGGGATGCCGAGGATCACAAGGTGTGAATAACTGTAATGCCCGTGTTTCTAAGCTAAGCATTAATGTGACGATGTAATAGTTCGTGTCAACAATTATAACCTATTTGACGTAATAAAGAAGAATTATATGAATTTTATGTGTTTTATGATTATTACAATATAATAAAATAGGAAAAATCAGCCGAATCGTCTGTAAATCGTAAAAATAAGTGCGCCAATATATATATATATATATATATATATATATATATATATATATATATATATATATATATATATATATATATAATTAAATATTTAGAAAGTACATGCTTCCCGATCCTGAAAATATAAATTTTTTAGAAACCCGACTCCGTATGAATTAGATATGATTTTTATAAAATATAAAAGTCAATCGCGCACAAATATAAAAAGCTACGAAGAGAACGGTTGACTTTTAGCTAATGCGACCAAATTGAAAATCATAGTACTTCTTAAACTAAAATTTTTGAGAAAAAGAATGCCAAAAACGGAGTCCATACCAGAGAGTTATGGTTTTAGCAAAATCATTTAATTTTATAAAAATAGAGACAAAAATATAAATTCAAAACTAGCCGACGGAGTTTAAACGAAAGTTGTAGATCTCATCGATAGCTACGTGTGGATATAAAGAATGTCAAAAACAGAGTTCGTATGAATGAGTTATAATTTATATATATATATATATATATATATATATATATATATATATATATATATATATATATATATATATATATATATATATGGTCTATACTTTATTTTAATACGTAAGTGTGGTATTATAAATTATATATATATATATATATATATATATATATATATATATATATATATATATATATATATATATATATATATCATTTGAAAGGCATTGATGATGCGGTCGTTATAAGTCTAGTGATGAGTACTTTTGACATTAGTTTAGTACAAATATCATTAAATCTATTTAAAATAGTATTATAAAGGGGTGTTTAGTCATTTAAGTAAATATAGATGATAGTTTTTGTAAACTCATTACTATAAATAAGAGCCTCTAGCCTCTCGTATTTCTTGCACGATTCTCTTGATTCAAGAGTCTCTCTTCTTATCCCCCGAGCATTTAGGTCCTTCGTGATTCAACTTCTCTTTATGTAGTTTTTAGTATAGTCAGGTGAGCGCTGAAGTGCTGTATGAATCTTTCTTAGAAAGATTCAGCGACGAAGTTCTGCCCCTGCAGAGCCCGACTCCTAACTAAAACTCATTTGTAAGTAAGTTATGCTTACCCTATTTTAAATATAACTTATATTTAAAACTAGTATTGTTATTATGAACTTATAATAAATATTTGGGCTATTATTATGACTTATATAAGTGTCGTTATAATATCTTTTTAAATACTTGCGGTACAGTGAGTCTGGTTTAAAGGGCCGCATAGGGTTGTTGGATTTCAGAAGTGCTATATACCAAAATAGTTTTTCTCTCCGGTGTTTTATGTCTGGCCCCTGTCTGTACATTGTGGTTGGAAAATATTGTTTTAACAATTATATAATAATAATAATGCTAAGACTAATAATTAGTCACGGTAAATATTAGACTAAAATCTAGTGGTAATAATACTAGGTTTCGTCGAATGAAATTATATTGTTAAAAGCGAAGCGCTGCCCGAGTTTGGAATCATTACTTTAACAAGTGAGTGCATAGTTACTTTTATCTTACACATAAATATGAAGTATTTTATATAAATTACGTGTTATGTGTGCGTATAATCTGTTTACTTGATATCTATGCTGGATGAACATTTTTATACACGTATTAAATGATTTAAATTGTATATGTATTTTATATCTACAAAAATGTTGGGGTAAAATATGAGTAGATGAAATAGATGATGTGCGATAAAATGATGAGAGGCCTTGATGCTTACAATGATCCAGTCATCTAGCGGAGTATAGATGACGACCACAGACTATTCTAGACAGTCTAGTCGAATGCTAGAATGCTCGCAACCTGTAGGTGTTTGTGAATGATGTGTTCACCGGTGTACTCCATCCCCCTCCTGCTTGCATTTAGGACATTTATGGTTAAGGAACCCCCTTAGCAGTAGTGTTCATCCCGATGATGATCCTTAGGCTAGGTCCCTTATGATAGGTGTTTAGGGACGTAAAGTAAGGATAACGGAACAGGTAATCGGGTTATTGTTGGTTGATGAAATTAATAAACTTATTTATTGTGGGTTGAAAACCCTATGTGCTCACCAGGCTCCCAAGCCTGACACGGTCAGTTTCTTGTATTACAGGTAGTGGCACAAGAGCATAGTTGGATGACTTGATGAGGATTATGGATTATAGGCCAGTTGATATAAATAAATGTTGTAAGACTTATAATGTTCTGTTTATGCTTTTGATCTGTGTCGAACATGATATCCCGATGTTTTAATATAATGAAATACATTTCTTCGGAAATGTTTTGATAAATATTTATCATATTTTCTTTTGGGAACAAATTCCGCAACACTATTCTTTAAAATGTTACTCTGATTTTCAAACAAAGCATAAATAAATCGCTATTTTCCGACTGTGAAAATGGGGATGTCACAATAACCATGCAAAGGTGCTTGGTACTCTTGATGTCATATATCACCTAATCAATGTTCTGGTTAACCACACACGCTCCATTGATCTATGATAAACATCAAGCCATCCTTTGCCACTCCTACTAGTCCATGTTAATATGTTGGTTAACCACACACGCTCCACTAACGACTTGGCAAGGTGCAAAGTGCAATTTCATGGATTAGAATCAATTTCACATTTTCCCTAAAGTAACTAAGATTGGAAATTTAATATAATTTTAGTTACTTTATAATTATCATTATACTTTTAACGAGAATTATTGTCCTATCCTACTCGTTCGGCTAACGACCCTCCACCAGTTAAGGAAGCGGTGGGTGAGAGTAGATACCCATTAAACCACCCTTTTATAGGTAGTAACCTTATCCCCCCCCCTGCGCGCGCTTATGGACCGGCTTCGTGAATGAGGGATACTTAGGGTAAGTCTGACTTGTCTTGTACGTATATATAATTATTAAATTTTAATATTATAATAGTATAAGAGTTGAATTTTAAACTTTTAAAATTCTAGGGTTTGAAATTAAAGTATTCATAAGTGTGACGTTACAAATTCTAAAACGTGAGGTCAAGTTTTGAAACTCTTCAAAACTTTTACTTTCCGTAACTTGAGGACAAGTTATGGAATTCATTAAAGGCGTTTAGATCAACATTTTAACTAACATAAATTATCCAATATTTTATCTATGACCGGGTTAAACTCATAAGTCAAGATAACTCATATCACAATTTGCAAGAAATTAGCCTAAACATATGAACTAATACAAATTCTGAAATTTTGACAATTAACTTTTAATTAGACGAGCATGATCACTACCATATCAAGAAAACAAATTTTATGTTTCAAAACACAGTTTGTGGTAATGATCCTAATCCAATTCTGACCAAAAACTCAAAATTTTGCAACCAGAGCCATCAACTCGACAAGTGCATGATCCTGACTCATCGAGTTGCCCTTTTACTGAGTGGACTCGGCGAGTTCATCAGTCAGAGGCCAGAAAATCGATTTTTTCAACTTCGAAAACTAACAAGCATCAATTATAACAGAAAAAAAAAATCCAAGGCTTTGATACCACTGAAGGGTTTTGATCACTCTAACAACCTTATGTTGCACATCAACCCTAGATGCTTTGGATCTATGTTTTCTCTAATTATACATGCAATTTGATTTTCCAAAGCATACATCCTAACTACCATACAACTTTAGCAATTGAATAATTTAACTAGTTAGATAACTTACCACTTAGTAGGAATTGTAGTTCTTGGCCTTCAAAAGCTTTAGCCCCTCAAATGTGATGCCTATAATGTGTCACAAACACCAAGTGCAAAAGGAGGCTTGCGAGAATAAGTTATATAGCTCAAAATTGGTTCTCACTCTCCAAGGATGTATGTTCAATCGAGTTTAGCTCTATGGGGATCCATTTATAGTGTGACAAGTGTTAGGGTTACATCCATGCAAACCCTAATGCACCATGACCCTTCATATTACTTAGGCTCCATGGGTTAAACCTCCATGGACTATCCATGTTGGTTTAGCCCATCCTAATTAACCATGGATCATTGACCCACACTATAAGAATCATTAATTTACCAAATTAGTCCCCATATATTTAATTAGTCTCTTTTGACTAATAAATTAATTCCAAATTAATTCGTGATCAATAGTAATTATATAATTATGATTTCATATTAATATATTATACTTGTAATATATTAATAAATCACAAATAACCTTGTTCTCAAAAGTCCATCCTATCAATTTGTAATGATGAAGGCAACCCAAAAGGATCATGCTACTCTCGGTCAAGTACACACCAATTATAGTTATGGGCGTAGACACTTAATCCAACAGTAACCTACCGAATGGTAGGTTGATGCAGGGTGTCATAAAATTTTGGTTTGGTGTTCTAGAATTCTCCTTCTCCTCCATTCTTGTAACAATGATCTTTCTTGCACTTTTTCAATTTTGGGTTTAATCCCAGTAGGTTTTTAGTGCAATTATAAGGGATAGCATGTCTTATATTAGTAATTCCAAACATTAAAACAAGTAGGTCTTGGCAATTCGAAAAGCCAATCATCTCCTAAAGGATAAAATCCTACTAATTATAGAATTTATTCCCTCAACAAAGGTTTCTCCCACTAAAATAATATACAATTAGCTAGAGTAACAAACTGTATAATTAAACTTCCAAAATTACCCTCCAGGGTCCAAACTATTTTATTTCTCCTTTATTATATCCACTTTACTCCTTTTGGAATAATAAGAGAATTGTAGAGGTGGCTTAGGAAATATCAAACCTTACATATGATCACTTTCTCCAATATGCATCAGATGGCCTCTAGGAAAAAATTAACAATCAGAAGAAGCAATGGATATAGTCTCAAATTATCACCTTTGTAATTAACCTACCTATCTCCTGGATTCCATCGTCCTCTTCACTATATAACATACTCTTTTCCTCTGAAAAATGTGTCATTTCTGAAGCAGCTTCTCGGCTAATGAAAGTTGTTCATCAAACACTAAAGGTTAAATGCAATATTGCTTGGTATAAAATATAATATATAAAAAGTTACCTTTCTCTAAAAGTACATTGCTATATTAATCTAATATTATTAATTGAATATAATTAGAGTGAAAAAATTAAAATTGAAATTTAAAATTAAGAATCGATTATTAATTTAATGTAATTAGAGTGGGAAATTTAAATTTTGAAATTTGAAATTGACACTACAAGAAAAATACCCTTTTACGACACGCAAACCATGACACTCAGTGATTTATGTTACGCAAAAGAGAGTGACATTAAAAGAGTGTCGTCTATTCAAAACATTTAAGGATTTAGGTCACGCATTATTGTGTGCCCTTAAATTAGTGACTCGTGTAAAAAAGTTAAAAACACAAAGGGCACTCGTGTGTCCTCTATGAATGTTGTTTTATATATTTTTTTTAAGAAACGTGTGTCTCTAAGAGGGAAAATGAAATCCCCAAAGTTTTTAAACCACCGCCTTCTTCTCCTACATTCATTTCCATATGACTCTCATATCTACCCTACATTGTCTCCACCTCTCACCCACATCCACTGCCTCACAAAATGTTCACAAGCTAACAATTCCAGAGCCTACTAGCGATTGGGGGTTATTTTCACATCTGCTCTACTTCCCATCGTCCATCTACTTCTACCCTAGATCTGACGATTGAAAAGTACAAATATATCTAGGGTTTTGTTTTACTTTATTTTAAGCTTCCACTTCTCCTATTTTCTTTCAACCCAGTATGTACGAGGGACTTTCGTGGTGATCGACCGGTGGTGAAACGATTCAGCGCCAAAAAAAGAAGCGGCTCTCCATTCTCTTCTCATTTGAGATTTCTAAGGATTTACATTGGTATCTCAAACGACTTCAACTCTTTTCACAGATTTCTTCCCTTCTGATTTTATGATTTCGGATTTCATATTGGCATCTCATTTCCTATCCCGTCGAGTTCAAAATTGTCACTCGAGGAAGTAATGACAGCGAAAGATGATGTAGGGCCTTCAATGGTGCTTTGTTTATTACATTGTGGTAGTGGAGATGATGGTGTTGTTGATAGCCCTAAACAATAGTAATCTTAAAAGAAATTATCAAAGAGAAAGGTACTTCTCAGTTCTAGAGTTCTTATATAAAATTAGGTCATCTGTACCCTTCTTGGGCGCAAAATTGAATCATTTGTAAATCGCAATTGGTACAACAATATTTCTAATCTTTGTGGTGCACTTAATAGTTTATATTCAAAACTAGGTATTAAGTCCAATGATTTGGTCTGGTGGTCAGTTGCAATGGTTTTAACTCCAATTGCTGCCAAAATCAGACTTCCTTTCTTACTTGTCATGTGTGCCTTCATGGGAATTGGCGAGGTTGGTATCTGATTCCAGTTCTTGTTTCATCATATTGAATTAAACAGAAACTGAGAAACAGAGACTTAAACAAAAAAGTCGTGTGTTACAGGGCGTTGCAATGCCTGCTATGAATAACATACTCAGTTGTCTTTATTTTTTACTTTTTTAATTCTCATTCTAAAACTAATGAAGAGCTTATACTAGTTCAATATGGGAAACTCTTTGGGCGTGTTCCTATCTTCACAATGATTTGTAAAGCTGCTGCAGTACCAGAACTTGCAAAAAATCTTGATATACAGAAAAACAAGTCTTTTGTACATCATTTTCAGATGAATATCTTCATATTAATAAACATTTTTTTATTAACATATTGAAAATTTAATTTGTGGTTTATACGTGCTTACTTAATCATCCTAACATATGATTATTGCTTTTCTTGAAAAAGTTGGCGATAACATATGGTTTATACGTGTTTACTTAATAACTTTAATTTTAAAACTAATTTTTATAATATGTGTTTTGTAGAATTTATGCATGAAGATTGACAAAAATGCATCTCATAATGATCAAACTTGGTGAAAAAATGCATCTCATAATGATCACAAATAGTGAAACCGGTGAGTATTATTTAGATATATTCTTCTATTATATTGGTTAAAGAACATTTTTGGGGTACTTTTTAAATATTTTATTTGTTTTTACTTTGAAATCTTATTAAGAATTGATATGCCAGCTAAGTGAAAAAGGAAAGAAAAAAAGGGATTGAGTTTATGAAGGATATGGCAAGGGAACCTGCAATTCCACCTGCGGTTTTATTGCTTGAGTGCCAAGTATATCTTGCTAACGGGCTCACACTAGTAACACATTTGGTTGGTTTTATACAGATTTATTTGCTAATTATTCACATGTATTTACTTCTTTTTTGTATATGATTTCTGCTTTGAGAAATGAACATGGATTTTTTTCAGTGTCATGGACCATTCAATAGCGAGTAAGAGGTAACTCAATTTTTAAATAATTTTAGTTGGATTTTTAATGATGGAATGACTAAATACACCTTTTTTATACTTTATTTTCGTAGATTTATTTAGCATTTTGAACTCTTAAAAGAATTTAGATTCATAGGGAGCTTGAGTCTGGATATCCATCAATGAGGTTACTCTATGTGACACCAGAATTGATTGCCACAACAGGATTTATGTTGAAGCTAACAAAAATTCATTCTAGAGGGTTATTGAATATGATAGCTATAGATGAGGTTTGCACTTTATGTATTTTACGAATTCATAAATGAATTCTGATCAATATTTACCCAACTTTTCTTAACTTTTCAGGCACATTGGATTTCAACATAGGGCCATGATTTTAGGTAATTTCTCAAGTTGCTACATAGTTTCTTTATATAAGCTCAATGGTTCATTAGTCCTAGTTCTTGTGGTTATTGATTAGAGTCTTTTCATAATCAGGCCTAGCTACAGAAATTAACTTCTTTTAAGAAACACCTGCCAGATGTACCACTATTAGCATTGATAGCTACTACTGTTCCCAAGTGAGTCTTTTTAATTCTCACCCTATATCTTTTATACTTGGACCAATGATCTAGTATTCTAGTTTCCTCTAGTCATTGTTTATAACTCTTAACTGATTTATTTTCTTCTGTAGGGTTCAGGCGTATGTGATAGAGTCTTTGTGGGATTTTGTATTTTCCTTGAACGTACAATGTGCGATGACTTGTCTTCTTATTTATCTAAAAAAATGGCATTTCTTGTGCTTTTGTGTAATGATTCATATTTCTTTGACTTTTCCTCTTAAAATCTTCCATAACAAACATTTCTTTTTTCCTTTTTCTTTTTGTTTTTCAGCATACCATGTAGGGTTGAACAATAAATTATGGACTTCTGTTTTGGATGATTGGATTTCTGCTAAGACACAAGTCGTAGTAGCTACAGTGGCTTTTGTGGAATGGAAATGTAAGATTATATTTAACTCAGTCAATACCTTCATTTATTTTTTTCTTTTACTAAATGTAGAAAAAATTTAAGTCCTAATCTTGTATAATTTTGTTCTCATTTATTGTTTATTTCGTTTTCCCAATTATGCAATCATTTTTTTTTCTATTCAGGGGGCGCCCATTATACATGCTCAAAGGGAGATCCAGAAGACACTGATATCGATTGGTGAGTGTTCTGTACTTTTTTATAGTGGAAATGCAAGGAATAGCAATGTGCTTTCATTTGTATATTTACTATAGCATCCTACTTCAATTTTTTCTATTACAGAATTGTATTTTCAGTTTTTTGCTTTTATTACCCCATTGTACTCTGAAAATTCTACCTATTATTCCTACCTTTGTATTTCAAAAAAATCTTATTAGGAAATTGTACTTTAAAAAATCTACTCAATCACAGAAATTAAAATCAATTTGTATTTGAATGACAAACAAATAGAAGTATGTAGCTATATTTCTTGATCGAGTGTTTTTTGATAAAAGTATGATATCTATTGCTTTGCTTTTTTGCATATGATACATGGAAATAACCTTCAGTCACTGTATACTGAAGTTTCTTTGTTAATGATATTTTTAGTATCCAAAGGAGAAAGCTAAGTAAGAGACTAGATATTGGTTGAACAATACGGTATAACAGTACACTATACTACTACGTTTATAGCATTATACCAGTACTTTAAAGGCCTCCCTTTGTTTTATTATTTACATATGTGGATCCTCATTTAGACATTATATATGACAATGCTTATTATTGGTTAGGTGTCTGAGCTGGAATCTCAAATCGATAACTTTGAAGTTGAGATGGAGGGGCTATCCATTTAGAAAGGAAAAGCAAGACCTCAAAGACTGAAGTCTTTTTGCCAAAAGCATTCTCATCAGCAAAAGGTTCATATTGATATAGTATAACATAATTCAAGCAATACATATTTAGTCGTGGGTTTCTTATAATGTTGTACATGTTTTGTTTTTTATAATAAATATTATGCAATGTTAGCAACATTTACTTACTATTGGAATGATTATTTGTATTTGACATATTAATGCAATGAGTTATCTTTACTTTTTATGGTATTTTATTTTGTATTATGAAACTTTTAATGTGTGTTATTTAATTTGAAAATTAGTAAATCTATCAAAAATATATAATTTTAAAAACATTTAAAATTATGACACGCAAAAATGTGTGTCGTCTTCCTTTACGATAGGGGCTTCCTTGATATGCATTGTGTGTCATAAACACGCGCGTCGTAAGGTTACGACACACATATGTGTGTCGTCTTCCTTTATGACAGGGCCTTCCTTGATACGCATTGCGTGTCATAACTGCGCGTCGTAAATGTGTGTCATAAATGTGCGTCGTAAATAGATGACGCGCAAAAGCGCGTGGTCTCTCGTTATGATAGGGCCTTTCTTGACACACATTCGCGCGTCGTCTGATCGTTTTACGACACACATTGTGCGTCGTAGAAGGCTGTTTTTCTAGTAGTGTGATAATTAATAGATTGACAAGTGACATGTAGGTGACGAAGAATATTAATAAAGTGTTCTAATAGTATGACCCTTGTCAATAAGAGAATAAATTAATTCATTTATTAGAATACTAGGCGAATGCCCACGCGTTGCTTAGAAACACCTATATAGTTAAAGTCTTTACAAATATATGTTTTTTTAAATATAACAATAACGTTTTTGTTAAATTTGATATAATAACTCGTATACTAAATTGATTTAATTTATTGATTATTTTGAGTTATATGATAATATATATGCATCTATTAAAACTGCATAATCTCAATCGTTTGAATGACTTCTACCCGCGAGTTACACATAAATAAAATTATATATAATATATGGTTAATGTGATTTATAGTTGTTTTTATTGTTAATTAATTTTTTAAAATTTTCTTGCTTAATGTTTTAATTTCTATCATTATAATTATCTAAAACATCAAACATTATTTTTTGATTTTAAATGTAACAATATAATCATTTATATAGAGTTATTTTTAACTATTGTTATTGTAAGTTATTTTAAACTACTTATTTGAAAACTTTTAACAACTATAAAAATATCTTTAGAAAATATTAGTTAAATTGAGATTACAATTTAGTTTTTGCATTTATCACTACAATTTATCACTTCTAACTATTTACAAAATATTATTTGGGTTTTTAAGTGGAATTGAAATTTATATTTAAGATGACACTGTAATATTATATTTTAATTAACAATTTAAGTATTTTGTTCAAACTGTTCAAGAGTCATAATAAAGTGATTTTACTAAATAACATATGATACTAATGGGTCACACTAACAACAACTTGATACAATTGATTATTTTTTAGAAATTGATTTTAACAGATATTCAATAAAACTCTTATAATTAAATTGGAAATTATTTATTTCATGGAAATAATAAATTCCATTAGCAAGTAACTTAATATATATCATATGGTATGATTTATAATTCATGTACAAAATTTTAGACTAGTTGAATCCGTTTGTCTTTTTCCTAAAAGACAATGTTTATATTTTATAAAAGTTTGACTTTCTTTCTTCTTTTTATACAATTTTCAAGATATGCATAAAAAGAAGAAGTGTATGACTTGTCTAATCATGCTTTAAAGGCATGAGAGACATGCTTATGACAATGGGGACAAGTTTGCTTAAAGTGCTAAGGACTAATGGTTAATAACTTCACTTTATACATATAAATAAGAGAGTCTGCAGTTGGATTATTTTCTCATTCATTCCTTTAGGTAAAATACGAATCATCTCTTCCCTCTCTTTTTCTCTCTAGTTTTGGTTAGAAAACTTGAAGAACATTTGCATCTTCAAACCCTCTTTAAGTTCATATTGTTTATGAACTTAAAGCTTAAGGGTTTAAGAGTTTTGGACTAGCATCTACATCAAGTGGAGTCATTTTTGGTTTCTCAAAGGTTCCACATTCTTCATCAACTTCCAAGCCTCCTGAGAGGACCTAAAGAACTAGAAAGGTTGTTATTTCTTCACCTCTTCTTTGGTTGGTGTTTTAATCTTTCTATAACTTGCAAGAAGATCCTTGGTGGGTATAAAATGTTTATGTTATTTCAAAAATTGAAGTCTTTCGTTGCCATATTATTCAATTTTATGAAACTATTTTTAAACTAAAACCCAACAATTAGTATCAGAGACATCTTGCAAGTTTCGTTAGATTTTTTGATTTTTGGAAATCTTAGTTTTTGGAGAATATGGATAACTTGTTTTTGTATAATAATAAGTTCATTAATTTTTGGAAATCTTAAATAAAATATATGATTTAATGTTATTTATAGTTATTGTTTTTGTTAATTAATTTTTTTAAATTTATTTGCTCAACGTTTTAATTTCTATCATTATAATTATTTAAAACATCAAACATGATTTTTTTGATTTTAAAGATAATAATATAATCATTTATATAGTGTTATTTTTAACTATTGTCATTGTCAGTTGTTTTAAACTACTTATTTGAAAAGTTTTAATGATTATAAAAATATCTTTAAGAAATATTTTAGTTATTTATAAGTAGAAGCAAATATATTACTTTAATATTGAAATTTAGTTAAATTTTTTTATTACACTTTAGTTTATTTTAATATTGAAATTTAGTTTATTTATCAATTTTAGTTAAATTGACATTATAATTTAGTTTTTGCATTTAGCACTAAAATTTATCATTTTTAACTATTCACAAAATATTCATTGAGTTTTATAATGGGAACTGAATTTATCAATGTTTTAAAAAGCTCGACATGGCTCCAAGGCTTGTGTCTGCCGCCAAGTTTTACTAAAACACCGCCTTAACCCATATATGTGTTGGATTAGTGTCTAAGTCCATAACTATTTTGGTATGTACTTGACCCGATGGTGCATGGTCCTTTTGGGTTGCCTTCATCAAAGCAACTTGATTGGAGAAATAAATAAAGAGAGAGAGGTTATTATGATTTATTAATATGTTATAAGAATAATATATTAAAGGAGAAATCATATTTGCTTAATTAATATTGGTCAATAATTAATTATGAATTAATTTTGTGATCAAGTGTAATTAATTAAACTAGAGGGGCTGAATTGTAATTATGTGATAGTTACAAAATATGGTAATGGTTATCCTAAATATGGGTTGAACGAATTCAAGGAGATAAGGATCCTTGAAATCGTCCAAAGGATAAAGGATAAGGGTTTTCAAGACTTATCTTATGGTTGCTTTGTGGATAAGCAACTAGATAAGGATAATGACTGAAACCCTATCTCTACACCTATATAAAGACCCTAAGGCCTTAGAATTCGTGTACTTTTTCCCAAGAAGTCCTAAGGACGAATTCTAACCTCTCTCCTCTCTCTTTATACCTTCTCCATTTGCTCTTGGTGTTTGTAAGCCATTAGAGGAGTTACACTTGTGACTCTAAGCATTCCAAAGTCAATTCAAGGTGGAATTAGGATTGTTATTGTTATATAACAATCAGGGTATGTTCTTAAACCCATTCATATGTTAATATCGATTTCATATACTGGAATTAGGGTTTATAGTCTTGGATTCAAAGCATGTACAATAGAGAAACCTAGATCCAAGCATTAGGGTTTGTATGAGCACATAGTGAATACATCAATCTCGGCAAAACACAATTTAATTATTATATCGTTAATTAACATTACAATTAATTAAACTAGTATGGATCTATATCAATACTAGGTGAATCCCCGCGCGTTGCGCGAGAATACAATTATATGGTTAAAATAATAATTTTTACCAATTTATTATTTAATATTTCTACTTTGAAATAAAATAATAGTAGTAAAGCAAACATATTGTTAACATATTAGTTTTATTAAACATTATAGTTTTAATTTTTAAATCGTTGTGATATATACAATTATTTGATAATTTTATAAATCATTTAAAATTATGAAATTTATATATCAAACGTATGATAATCTATATATAATGGATAACAAAATGTATTGACAAAAAATATGAACTACAACTTTTAGTAACATAAAAATACAATAAACATCTATTATAACATTTGTATTAATAAGATATATACACAACAACTTAATTAATAATATGAGAAATAAACACTACAACTTTTAATAATATAAAAACACTAAAATATCTATTATAATATTTATATTAACTCTTCATATTTAAATCATAAATCTCTTCAAATACATTAATGTTTTTAATGAACAAAACTTTACAACCTTATAGAAGAAAGGAAAATAAAAAGTTATTAGTGATTACTAATTAATAATCATAAGTTAAAAACTCTTGAGTTGTAACTAATAAATATACATAAATTAGAAAACTCTTGAGTTTGAGTGTAACTTTCAAATGAATGCGGTACTTGGAAATGTGTATTTATTATTATTATTATTATTATTATTATTATTATTATTATTATTATTATTATTATTATTATTATTATTATTGTTTTTGATGCATCATTTTAATCTCTTCATTTATTAAACATAAATATATTCAATTATAAATTTATAACATACATAGGTGCATATATATGTTAAACAAATCACATATAATATATATTTTTGTAAATGTCATATGTAATTCTTGTTGTAGTATTATAGATAAATTATTTTTATATTAAGAACATAGCATACATCATAATTACATATCAAATGTTAAAAATTATGTTATTTTTTAAATATTTTCTTGTAAATATGTTGTGAAGAATAGCCTAAAAAATAATAGAAAATAAACATAATCAAAATAGAAAAACTACAATCAAATAAATAAGAACATTAGGTGGTTGAATATATAAATAAAAATGTTACATTAATATACATTTAAATTAAAAGAAAAAAGCTAACATTCCTCTACTTTGCTCAAACAAAAAAACCTATATTCATTTTTTTAATTTTCTTTCTTCATTTAACACTATTCAACTATAGAAAATTGATGACAAATCTTGATTAACCTACAATCAAAATATTTTTCTTGAAGAAGAAAAATTAGAAAGATATTCCAAGCAAAACATTAATGTCTGGAGAGTCACATTCAATATTAAGTAATACACAAAGATCATATATAAAGATCAAATAAGAAACTGAATATAAAGAAAGAAAGAAAAGCTTCATTTGTTTTGGTTAAAAAAAATCATATTACAATTACCGTCGATACGATATAACCCATTTCCTCAAATCATCATATTTGGATCGTGAATGCTTTAACTATATGAAAACTTATGAATCACAATATCTTCAACCAAATGACAACTTTTTGAAAGAAAAATATAATAATATAACTACATATATAATAAGAGAATGCAAAAAAATATTGGAAATTTATAAATATTATAATTACTATTAATTAAGGAATATAAAAAGTTATGTAGGTTTCAAATCAATATGGTTTGAGAAAAAAAAATATCTCTAAACATATGATTTTGAATGGTATGTTTGAGAAAACAAAAAATCTCTAAACATATGATTTTGAATGGTATCATTTATACTACTGGAAAAAAAATACACACGATCAAGCTATGAGTAAAAAAATGATACATTCATCCACAACCTTGACTTGTAGAGCTCTTTTAGGGACTTAATCACTTCAAATAGGTTCTAAGAGAATTATTCCTATTGAAATTTTTTCTTTTCATTTTCTTATGATATCCTTCTTATATGTAAGAGTTTATATAACATTTTGGTGTTTAATGCTAAATCAATTACGTAGAAGACATTTGAAAAGTCATTTGAGAATATGAAAAGACAAAGGAGTTTCAAATTAATGTGGTACTTAGAAATATAATCATTTGAAAATATGAAAAGACAAAGGGGTTTCAAATCAATGTGGTGCTTGGAAAAATGTTTATATTATAAGATATATAGATATAAATATAGATATAGATATAGATATAGATATAGATATAGATGATACTTTTGAATCCAAAATTAAATTAATAAGGATCCACTATATTTTAATATGGATAGGATTCGAAAAGTGCAATATGGATAAATATTGTTCAATTTTGTATTCATTGGATCTCAGTATGGATAAATGTAGATTCGTTGGATTTCAACATGGATCATTTTTTGTATTCCAAAATTTCGATATTAATCCATTTGTGGGTTCATGACTCGTGCAACATACCATTCTATCTTGGTGATAATGAATTAGTAACGTTATAGTTAAATTGGACCAAAGTTAACTATTTATCTAAATTACGGGGACCATTAGGAAGTTTAGTCTTATGTTTCTACACCTGTTGATGTTTGTTTGGATGTACGTAGAGAACTTAGATAAAAGATACAATAGTGACTCATAAGTACAACCGATTGAAGAACATTTGAAGTTGTTTCTTTCCTTTAGCAGTGATGGTGTCAAACTGATCAAAACCAAAAGCAATACCACGAAACTTAAAAGCTTAAAATCCACCAACGTTGTTTGTTTCCGATAGTATTCTTTTAGCATCCTCCCTAAAAAGGTAAAATATTTAACCATAAAACATATTTATTGATAAGATAAAATACAATAAGTATTATTAATTAGTTTTTATAAAAAAAAGTGAGATACATTTAAAGAGGTTAAGACGTATCTTCAATATAATTTACATGTATGTTTGATGGTTGGGAATCAAATAACTATAGTGTTGCAGTCAGCTTTTAAATTTTATGAATTAAATGATGAAAATGGATTAAACTTATAATACTCTCAAAATTATAAAAATAAATTAAAAAAAAAACAAATTGCAATATTCCACATTTTCTTCTGCAAGATATAACCTATATCTTCTGACTTCATCCACAAAAGTTCTTCTTGAATGTAGTTGTTTGGTTCACTCCTATATAATATAAAATAATTTGTTGGTTTTTGCATTTTTTTTTAAAAGGGGGAGAGGTATAGAAAATTACGCATGTTTATGTACTTCATCAACAATCTTGGAATTAATCATCTTAAAGTAGTTCATCTAGATTCTTGAATACTGTCTTTTCCTTGAGTTTCTGTTGTACAAAGTCATAGTCATAAGTTGAACCATTTCATGGGAAAAAAATTAGATTACTCAAACAATTTGATAACACAATAAATGTATTTGTTACTTGTAAGTAATCCTATTTATATGAAAGACCTTTGCACGGACAAAATAGTCCTTTTGCTTCTTAAGAAGTCCAAACCTTTTCCTTTGTTTTCTAATGTAAGTCATTACAAAAGAAAAGGAGATGAAACTAATGAAATATGAAGTAGTATATGACACTCATCGTTAAGATTGCTAAAGTCTAAGGTATCATTTAATAGTTTATATAACATATTTGATGTTAAAGCATTTATCAATCATTATTAAAAATGATTTGGAAAGTCTTTGGAAATACAAAAAACACGAGAGTTTCAAATGGATCTAGTTCATTGAAATATGCATCTTTTATAAGTATTCTATATATAACGAATAACAAATATTATAAAAGATAAATATTTGATGATTTTATTGACCATTTTAACTAGGGTTGTAAATGAACTAAAGGAATACGAACGAGGCTTCTTCATATTCGTCCTTTTAAGTTAGCCGAACAAATGAACGAACACGAACGGATAAACGAACAAGTATTTTTGTTCATGTTCGTTCGTTTAATAAATTATATTGTTCATGTTTGTTCGCATATGTTCGTGAACATGCTAAACAAACATAAACGAATGAACATAAATGAAAAGGATTAAAAAAACATAATTCAAAAATATATGAACATATAATATAATAATGTTATCAAATACAATTAAACATATATGAACATTAAAAGAAATTATATGAACAAACATAAACAAATGTAAACGAACAACTTAAACGAATATTCATGAACATAATTAAACGAACGATATCATTGTTCACATTCGTTCGTTTAGTAAACGAACAAAAATTTGTGTTCATGTTCGTTCATTTATTAAATAAACGAATCTAAGCGAACTCTCCATCGAACGGTTCATGAACAGTTCGTTCAACGTTCGGTTCTTTTAGAGCCCTAAATTTTTAAGGTTTATAAATTGTATAGAAATTGTATGTTAATGTATGTATTTAATGAATAACAAATATATTAAAAACATAAATACGATAACTTTTAATAACATATAAACACTACAATGTTTACAATAACATTTGTAACAAAAAAAAACCTTATTAAATACTGATAAATCAAACAAAAAATATATAGAAGACACATATTATATATATATATATATATATATATATATATATATATATATATATATATATATATATATATATATGCACACACACGCACACACACACACAGAGGACCATACATACAAACATGCTATTAAAATAATCGGTATTATTAACTTTGAAATAATTATATTTATAAGAAGTTGATATAAAAACTCATTATAGCATGTTTGATGTCTTTAAGGCGTACAATAAAGAATTATTAATAATATTAAACTAATTATGAAAGAATATTTATTGTTCCAATAAAAATCTGCATAGTAATAATAATGATGCGGCAAAACACTTAGTTTTTCAACTCTTCATATTTTAATTAAAAATATCTTAAAACACGTGATTGTTTGCGAGAAAACTTACTTATATATTACTAATACGGATACAATGTATGTAAATGAGAGGAAAATAAAAAGTCACTATTAATTATTAACCATAAGTTACAAAAACTTTTGAGTTGTAGTCATCGATAACTTTATATTTGAAATTATAGGTATAGATAAATTAGAAAACTCTTTTATTGTTGTGAAAATTTCAAATGAATTTGATTTAAGTAAATTTCCGGTGTTGCGTAGGATATATATATATATATATATATATATATATATATATATATATATATATATATATATATATATATATATAGACACACACATATACAAATAGACACACATACATACATACTATTAAAATAATCATATCATTATTATTAATTTTGAAATAATTATATTTATACGAAGTTGATATAAAAACTCATTATGACATGCTTGTTGCCTTTTAAGGCATACAACAAAAAATTATTAATAACATTAAAGTAATCTTGAAACTTTGTTAAGCTTGTAAACTTCTTATTTTTAGGCCACTTCATATATAGATTTGTACAACTTGCTATAACGATGGACTTGAAATTAAGCATTTATGATACAAATTATGGAGGATATCAATATACTATTGCTTTAATAAATTACAATATATGGTTCAAACAACCTTTTATCTAAGAAAAACCAAAGCATATTGAAATATTTATAACAAAAATGAAGAGATAAAAATAAAGACACTAATGATGGTGTTCTCAAATGTAACTTCGCAATTTGCAAACCACAAGTGAAATTGCACATCACTACTGGAAATAAAATATAACAAGATCAAACTATGAGTAAAAAATAATACATTCATTCACAACCTTGACTCGTAGAGCTCTTTAGGGACTTCATCATTGCTAATACATTCTAAAAGAATTATGCCTATTGAAATCTTTTTCTTTTCGTTTTCTTATGACATCCTTTTTATATATAAGGGTTTATATAATATGTTTGACGTTTAATGCTAAATCAATTACTTAGAAGACATTTGAAAAGTCATTTGAGAATATGAAAAGACAAAGGAGTTTCAAATCAATGTGGTGTTTAGAAAAATATATCTATTATAAGATATATATATATATATATATATATATATATATATATATATATATATATATATATGTTTTAAATAAACGGTAAAATATCATTATGGCTAAGGCTGTAAACGAACTGAACGTTCAACGAGCTGTCCGTGAACCGTTCGACGGGAAGTTCGTTTATGTTCGTTTATTTAATAAATGAACGAACATGAACACAAATTCTAGTTCGTTTAGTTAAACGAACAAACATGAACAATGGTTTCGTTCATTCAAATATGTTCGTTTATGTTCGTTTATGTTGTTCGTTTACGTTTGTTTATGTTCCTTTATATAGGTTCATTTTATGTTCATATATGCTTAATTATGTTTGATTACATTACTATATTATATGCTCATTTATGTTCATATAGGTTCATTTATGTTTGTCTATCTTTGTTCATTTATGTTCGCTTGTTTATATTCATTTAGCATGTTCATGAACATAAACGAACGAACATGAACAATGTAATTTGTTTAATGAACGAATATGAGCACGAAAACTCGTTCGTTTATCCGTTCGTATTCATTTATTTGTTCGGCTAACTTAAACGAACAAACATGAACAAGCTCCCATTCGTGTTCTGTAACAGGCGGATTTCCAGGTATCTTTTATGATTATGATTTTGGTGTTCTGAGAGGGGACTCGGCGAGTTGGAGCTCAGACTTGCCGAGTAGGGTCGCGGTTCTGGACACGGGTTCGCGCCTGGACTCGGCGAGTCCGCGTTGTGTAATGAAACCCTAATTTCTCGGGTTTGGGACCTATTTAAAGGGCCTTATGGCCATCTTTTGTGCTCACCAGTCCCTTGAGTGAAACCCTAATCGAGTGTGAGCGTTTGGAGCAAAGTAGGAGGCCATTATTGATCTTGGAGGTGCCATTTTTGCAAGGAAAGGGAGAACCAGCTAAGGGAAGGCAAGTGGAGCCACTTCTGAGTGTTTGGATTCCAGAGAATCACTATTGTGGTAATAATTTCGAGCTATCTTCTTCCTTATTGATGTTTATTTTGATTTAGGGTTTGTTGAACCCTCTTGTGGCAAGATCTAGTGCTCCCTTGGTCCCTTATGTGGTTTAAACCGTAGATCTGGACCCTTGGAGGTCAAGAGTGTCCCTTTGCCCAAGCTTTTTGGGAATCAATGGAGGTTTTGGATTGGAATCCTTATGCCTTAGGTCAAAATTCTATTTATGAGCCATGGGGTGTGTTATGGACACCAAGCTAGGAGCTTTACGTGATGAATCAGTCTAGGGAGGCCATATCTATAGATTGTGGAAGCAGATCTGACCTTAGAAGCAAGTTGGAGTGATTGCATGGCATGGACTCGCCGAGTCCGATGAACAGACTCGGCGAGTAGTTTGAAGATTGCCTTGAGTTCGCTCAGTGAGTGGTCCAGTCGAGTCATAGGTTGACTCAGTGAGTCAGGGTGAGTTAGAGAGGGACGACAGGTGGACTGAGTCGAACTGGGACTCGCCGAGTTGTTCTTGAGACTCGGCGAGTTGAGTCGGGGTGGCCCCGCGATTCTTCCAGATGGAACTCGTCGAGTCAGGGGGAGTACTCGACGTGTAGAAAGGGAATTCTAGAGAGTTTGTGAAAACGTCTAGACTCGCCGAGTCGCCATAGCGCACTCGTCGAGTCCGATCAAAGTTGACCATTGACCGTTGACCTGTGTTGACTTCTTAGGGATACTCAACCTTAGAAATATATAGTGTTAATCAGAGACATGTGATGATATAGGAGGATTAGAGCTAGGAGGATCGAGCACGAGGGATTTCCAGGATTCGTGAGATACCGAGATACGTGAGGTGAGTCTTCTCACTATACTTTACCTTGAGTAGGTAACCAGAGTTATATGATAGAGTATTTGTGTGCTATGTATGTTATGTGTTGTACTGCATTATTTCTATGTGATTTATGTTGTGCATGTTTACAGAGTTAGAACCTGAGGGTTCACAGAGTTTGGGTGCACGGACCCACAGAGTTATAGCCTCGAGTGGCTAATATGTGTTATATGTGGTATTTTGGGGAACTCACTAAGCTTTGTGCTTATAGTGTTTGATGTTATTGTTTCAGGTACTAGTGACGACCGCGGGAAGGCGCCGGCTTGATCTGTACACACACACGGAGTTTATACATTTGTGATCTTGGGATGTTGTATTGACTTGAGTTGGATAATTAATATGGTTGTTTTATGAATATTAAATGAATTATGTTTTACAAAAATTTGAAAATTTTGTTTTGAAATTTACGGTGTTACAATTTGGTATCAGAGCCTTGGTTTGAGGGATTCAGGTACACCTTCGGGAGTATTTGAACTCAAACTGAGGATTTGGTAAAATAATTTCAAAAGAAAACTTAACTTTTCTAAGAGTAAAAGATTTTCTTGAAAAAGAAACAAATTCAAGGAAGAAATGTGTGTACGATCAGTCAGCGCCCGAACGGTGATTTCCCAAAATACCTTAATATTATTTAATATTGATATTGATATGATGTATCTGCATGCTAGAGTAGGCTTGGTATTACTATTAGGACTAGAGTGGCCTGATTTGTGATGCCTTAGTCTAGGGAGAGGTGAGCTGCTATGAGATGCTTGAGAGTGAGTAGGTAGCAGCGAGGGGCTTATGAGAGATCTATTAGAGAGTGGTCTACGCATGATAGAGTACTTGGGATTTGGGATCCGAAGAGGAAGATTTGGGGTGCGTACTGAGACGGTGTGGACAGTAGTATTGGGCCCGTACTACTGAAAGCACCGGGGCGGTGCACGGTCCAAATAAGAATCTTTAGAATACCAAGAATCAAGGAGGGATGGATTGTCGAGTGTGAGTATGCTCGAGTGAATTCTAATTTATCACATGTTGTATTTTAGAGGTTGATCATGGTGAGGACAAGTCATATGCCAGAGGGTGTCGGAGCTAGTGATGAGGAGATTCGACAGATCATTCATGAGGAGGTGGCTGCGGTCATCAGAGCTGAGATACCAGAGATGTTCGGGTCTATTAAGACCGCACTGATTAAGACATTTGACGAGCGTTATGCCGCTCTTTCTGAGGCTGCTATTGCAGCGGCTACCGCAGCGATCGCTGCAGCGAGACCCCAGGGAGGTGATGCGTCGCTGTTTCGAGAGTTCAGCAACACCAAACCACCAGAGTTTGATGGGACATAGGATCCGGTGGCATCTATGAGGTGGATATCTGATATGGAGGGGTGCTTCTTCACTTGCTCATCTCCTGAGCATCTGAAGGTTCGGTTCGCGCTGAACCAGCTTCGCTTAGGAGCGAAGGACTGGTGGAAGTTTGTGACGGCGCATTTTACGCATGCTGAGCTTTCGGCGGTGACCTGGGAGAGGTTCACTACCATGTTCCGGGATGAGTACGTTCCTTAGGTGGAGAGGGAGCGTTTGGCACAGGAGTTTCTGACCCTCAAGCAGGGTACTGAGTCAGTTACAGCAATCACGAGGATGTTCCAAGAGAGGGCGATGTTCTGCCTTGAGCACGTGTCCACTGAGCAGGCACATATGAGCCGCTACTTGAGCATCTTGAGACGGGATATTCGGGAGTTCGCCGCGAACTCCTCGTATCGGACATTTGCTGAGCTTCAGGCAAATGCCCGGAAGAGGGAGATTGAGCTTGAGACACAGGCCAGGGAGGAAGCGGAGTCTCTGGGGAGGGATCGGCGATCGACACAGTCTCAGCCGGCAGCCAAGCGGGCCAAGCCCGCTGATCCCAGACCCGGGAGCCAGAAGGGGCGCACTTGCGGGAAGTGCGGCAAGGGTCATGATGGAGTCTGTCGAGTGGGATCTTGCTACAAATGTGGCAAGGAGGGGCATATGGCCAAGGACTGCCCCAAGGGGTTTGCAGTGTGTTTTCACTGCAACCAGACCGGACACCGGAAGGCGGAGTGTTCGCAGTTGCGCGGATCATCTCAAGGATCTGCTCCTACCGCCATCAGAGCTACAGAGAGTCGGCCCGTGAAGGCCGAGGCGCCGAGAGCTCGAGGGAGAGCCTTTCAGCTGACTGCGGAGGAGGTCCGCGCTGCACCCGATGTTGTGGCTGGTACGTTTCCTTCTATGTATTTATTTTGATGTTGAGATATTATGCTTATATTATGTTGTGCGTAGGTACCTTCCTTGTGAACTCTGTGCCTGCTTTAGTGTTATTTGACTCGGGTGCGAGTCGGTCTTTTGTATCTTTGGCCTTTAGTCAGCATATCAGTGTTAGTCGTGAGGCATTGAGTCTGCCTCTGAGGGTTTCCATAGCTGCCGATAGAGTGATTTGTGCCATGGAGGTTCTCCGAGGATGTGTGTTAGAGATTTTTGGGGTTGAGTTTCCGATTGATCTGATTCCTATTGCGATGGGTGATGTCTGTGTCATTGTAGGCACAGACTGGTTGAGCCGATTCGGCGCGGTTATCGACTGTGAGCGTCAACTGGTGACCATACGAGACCCTATTGGGGGAGTTCTTTCAGTGTACGGCGAGGGTACACGTTCTGGATCAGCCTTTTGTTCGGCCGCTAGGGCGAGGAAGTGTTTACAGCAGGGCTGTAAGGGTTTTGTGGCATATGTGATGGATACGCGGGTGATCTTCGAGAGACCGAGTTCAATGGAGGAGGTTCCGGTGGTGCGTGAGTTTCCAGATGTTTTTCCCAAGGAGTTACCGGGTGTGCCTCCCGTGAGGCAAGTAGAGTTCAGTATTGATTTGGTTCCGGGGTCGCGCCTATCGCTAAGGTGCCTTATCGTCTTGCACCTCCAGAGATGCAAGAGTTATCCTCGCAGCTTCAGTAGCTGCTGGGGAAGGGGTTTATTCGGCCGAGTAGCTCACCGTGGGGAGCGCCCATTCTGTTTGTGAAGAAGAAGGACGGCTCACATCGAATGTGTATTGATTATCGGGAATTGAACAAGCTGACGGTCAAGAACCGTTACCCGTTGCTGAGGATCGACAATTTATTCGATCAGTTATAGGGAGCATCTTGGTTCTCCAAGATCGATTTGAGGTCGGGCTATCATCAGGTGAGAGTGCGGGATGAGGACGTCCAGAAAACAGCGTTCAGGACGCGATATGGGCATTATGAGTTTGTGGTGATGCCTTTTGGGCTCACCAATGCCCCGGTTGTGTTCATGGATCTCATGAACAGGGTATGCAGGCCGATGTTGGATCGGTCAGTGATTGTATTCATCGATGATATTCTGGTATATTCGAGATCTAGAGAGCAGCATGAGGAGCATTTGAGGGAAGTCCTTGGGGTTTTGAGATCGGAGAAACTTTATGCAAAGTTTTCCAAGTGCGATTTCTGGTTGCGGGAGGTCCAGTTTCTGGGACATCTTGTTAATCAGGAAGGGATATTGGTCGATCCGGCCAAGGTTGAGGCGGTGATGAGTTGGGAGGTGCCGAAGTCACCTTCTGAGATCACGAGCTTCCTTGGGTTGGCAGGGTACTATCGGAGATTTATCAAGGATTTCTCCAAGATCGCGGTGCTACTCACCAGATTGACCCGAAAGGGTGTTGCATTTTCATGGGGTCCCGAGCAGCAGACCTCCTTTGAGACGCTTCGCCAAAGGTTGTGCGAAGCCCCGGTATTAGCTCTTCCGGAAGGGATGGAAGACTTTGTAGTATTTTGTGATGCATCGATTTTAGGGCTGGGAGCGGTACTGATGCAGAAAGGGCATGTGATAGCATATGCATCGAGGCAGTTGAAGCCTCATGAGATGAGGTATCCCACGCATGATCTACAGTTGGGGGCAGTGGTGTTCGCCCTCAAGATTTGGCGTCACTACTTGTATGGGGTTCGTTGTACGATATACACGGACCATAAGAGTTTGAAGTACTTGATGGGTCAGGCCAACCTAAATATGCGGCATAGGAGGTGGTTGGATGTGGTCAAGGATTATGATTGTGAGATCCTGTACCACCCGGGCAAGGCTAATGTGGTAGCTGATGCGTTGAGCCGCAGAGCGGAGAGTGCTCCACTGCGAGATGTATGTTTGAGATTGACCGTGATAGCTCAAGTTCTGGATGTCATTCGTGGGGCACAGGCCGAGGTTGTGCAACCGGAGATGCAGAAGAGGGAACAGGTCGTTGGTTTGGTTTCAGAGTTCGTTTCGGATGGTCGAGGGCTTATGACTTTTCAGGGTCGGATTTGGGTACCGTTTGTGGGCGGTACGCGTACTACTCTGATGGAGGAAGCGCATAGATCGAAATTTTCGATCCATCCCGGGGCTACGAAAATGTATTTGGATTTGAGGAAAGGGTATTGGTGGCCCTGTATGAAGAGGGACGTCGCATGGTTTGTCGAGAGGTGTTTGACCTGCCGAAGGGTTAACGCCGAGCACCAGAGACTGCATGGCAAGTTGCAGCCATTGGAGGTTCCCGAGTGGAAGTGGGAACAGATCACTATGGATTTCATCACCAAATTGCCGAGGACTGCCAGAGGAGTTGATGCAATTTGGGTGATTGTGGATAGGTTGACGAAGAGTGCTCACTTCCTTGCCATCAGTGAGAGTTCTTCGGCGGAGAAGTTGGCGGAGGTTTATGTGAGGGAAGTGGTATCTCGGCATGGAGTGCCGATCTCGATTGTTTCAGACCGTGATGTGCTTTTCACTTCCAGATTCTGGAAGAAATTTCATGAGGAGTTGGGTACTAAACTGCATTTTAGTACCGCATATCATCCCCAGACAGACGGCCAGAGTGAGCGGACGATTCAGACGCTTGAAGACATGCTTCGAGCATGTGTGTTGGATTTCGGGGGTAGCTGGGATGCGTATTTACCCTTGGCAGAGTTTTCCTACAATAACAGCCATCATTCGAGCATCGGTATGCCGCCCTTTGAGCTGTTGTATGGTAGGAGGTGTCGGACCCCCATTTGTTGGGGGTGAGGTTGGGCAGAGAGTGATGGGCAGTACAGAGATCGTGATTTAGACGACAGAGCAGATACAGCAGGTCAGACATAGGTTATTGACCGCCCAGAGTCGACAGAAGAGTTATGCAGACAGACGCCGGTCCAAGCTTGAGTTTCAGGTCGGCGACTTCGTTCTCCTGAAGGTTTCTCCTTGGAAAGGAGTGATTCGGTTCAGGAAGAGGGGCAAGTTGGGGCCCCGGTTTATAGGACCATTTCATGTGATTGCGAGGGTAGGCCGGGTAGCCTATCGGTTGGAGTTGCCAGCAGAGTTGGGGCAGATCCACGACACTTTTCATGTGTCGCAGTTGAGGAAGTGCATAGCTGATGATTCTGCAGTGTTCCATTAGAGGATATTCAGGTGGATGCAAGCCTGAATTATGCCGAGAGACCAGTGGCCATCAGAGATCGGAAGATCAAGGTTCTTATGAATAAGGAGGTACCTCTGGTGTTGGTTTAGTGGCAACACCGGAGGGGATCGGAGATGACCTGGGAGCCAGAGCGTATGATGCAGGAGCAGCATCCGGAGCTATTTCCAGAGTGAGACTTCGAGGGCGAAGTCTAGTTCTAGTGGGGAGAGTTGTAACAACCGGATTTCCAGGTATCTTTTATGATTATGATTTTGGTGTTCTGAGAGGGGACTCGACGAGTTGGAGCTCAGACTCGCTGAGTAGGGTCGCGGTTCTGGACGCGGGTTCGCGCCTGGACTCGGCGAGTCCAGGATATGGACTCGGCGAGTCCGCGCTGTGTAATGAAACCCTAATTTCTCAGGTTTGGGACCTATTTAAAGGGCCTTATGGCCGTCTTTTGTGCTCACCAGTCCCTTGAGTGAAACCCTAATCGAGTGTGAGCGTTTGGAGCAAAGTAGGAGGCCATTATTGATCGTGGAGGTGCCATTTTTGCAAGGGAAGGGAGAACCAGCTAAGGGAAGGCAAGTGGAGCCACTTCTGAGAGTTTGGAGTCCAGAGCATCACTATTGTGGTAATAATTTCGAGCTATCTTCCTCCTTGTTGATGTTTATTTTGATTTAGGGTTTGTTGAACCCTCTTGTGGCAAGATCTAGTGCTCCCTTGGTCCCTTATGTGGTTTAAACCATAGATCTGGACCCTTGGAGGTCCAGAGTGTCCCTTTGCCCAAACTTTTTGGGAATCAATGGAGGTTTTGGATTGGAATCCTTATGCCTTAGGTCAAAATTCTATTTATGAGCCATGGGTGTGTTATGGACACCAAGCTAGGAGCTTTACGTGATGAATCAGTCTAGGGAGGCCAGATCTATAGATTGTGGAAGCAGATCTGACCTTAGAAGCAAGTTGGAGTGATTGCATGGCATGGACTCGCCGAGTCCGATGAACAGACTCGGCGAGTAGCACTACAAGAAAAAACCGAAATAACTACGGAAAAATTTCGTAGCTAAAACATGATATTCCGTAGTTAAGTGTGATTAGAGACGGAATTTGCTACGGAACCCGTTTGTTGCAAAAATCTTCGTTACTAAACGATTGTTACGGAATCCGTAGGACCTTCGCGACGGATTTTGCAACACACTTATTCCGTAGCAAAATAGCTATAAAATATATCCGTAGCAGTAACGTAGCAAATTAACTACAATTGTTGTCCGTAGCAAATTACCTACAACCTGATCTGTAGCTAATCTGTCACAAACTAACTACAATTGTTTACTGTAGCACATCCGTAACAAATTATTTATGACATGATCCATAGTTAATCTGTCACAAATTAACTACAAACCATCCACGTAGCTAATTTCCATAGCAAATCCACTACAGGTAATGTCGTAGCAAATATTCCATAGTGAATCTACTACGATCTAATTATGTAACCGATAGTTGGTAGTAGATTTCACGGTAGTGGTTTCAAGCTTTTCTTCCATTATTCACATTTTTGTTACAATTTACAATAACATCAAATTAACATACACACAAAATAATACACACACAACATCAAACACACCCTCCATGGCGGTCCTTGAGGCGGCAGCCACCATGGCCGGCGGCCATGGTGGTTCTTCCTTGGCTTTTCTCCGGCAGCAGTAAATCCGAGACTCCCACCAACTAGTGAGTCACGGCTGAACATACACACACATATACCCACGAGCTTGAAGCATCAACACACAAAATACTCACAGAGACCTCGACTTCTTGCTTGGAAAATAACCCATCACCACCACAGGTGGGTGGCGACGGCAGCAGCTCAAGAAACGGTAACAGCGAGGCTACACCGAAACGAGAACGGAGATAGAGAGGAATGACACAGTTGGGGCTGATTCCCTGTTGACAGCAGCAACATTACCGGTCTCGCCTCCCTGCTTCCGGCGACCCAAGAGAAACCCTCGCTGCTCACGACTTCATTGGCGGTAGTAGGATCGATGGCAGCTTCGAATCGGCAGCAACGACAGCAAGGAGCGGAGAAGAAGAAGAACACGGCATCGACAGCTTCTCTCTCGGGAATATCCTTCGACCAAACACGACAACAGAACCGACATGGGTTGCGGTGGTGATACTTGACGACTCCAGCAATAGCGGTGGAAGGTAACTCGACAGAGAAAGGGAGGGGGTAGCGGCACTGAAGGTGTAGGAGGGTGAAGGCAAGGTTGGCGGCTGTTCATAGCTAGGTTTAGGGTTCACGGGATAATGGGTTTTATATCCCGAGTCCCATACCATCTATCCCATATTGACAATATTAACCCCTCATTCCCAAAATTCTTTCAAAACTAACTCATAATTTACCTTTCTAACCCTGCTCTCTATAATTCTTTTCAAATCCGGCCCGAACTTACACTTTAGCCCCTACTCCATAAAATCCTTTCAATATAAGTCCAATATTATTCTTTAACCTTCGAAACTCATATTCCAATAATTATTAATTGATTTTGGACTTAAAAATATACAACAATACTAGGATTACTTCCCGAGACTCCTGCTTTATATTTAATTACTCCATGAAAATCAGGATGTTACAAAACAAACGGGATGTGACCAGCCCCTACCTTAAAATTGCAATTTTTAATTAAGTAATTAGTAAATGCAATTCGAGTTTCGGTTTTAAGGGTTTAAACTTTACTTGAGAAACCTCCAAACACTAAAAATTGCATATTGGAAACTTCTATTGTATAATATTTTTGGTTTTTATATTATAGTATAATAGCTACGACCTATGATCTTGTAGCAAATTCTGTAGCGACATAGCTACGGATTTTGACTTCGTTACAAATGTCGTAGCAAGCTAGCTACAAACTTCGATATGGTAGCAAATTTTATAGCAAAATAGCTACAGATTTTGATTTCGTAACAATTTCTGTAGCAAAATAAATACAAACTTTAATCTGTAGCAACAGTTGTAGCAAAATACCTACACCTTTTAATTATGTAGCAAATTTCATAGCATGATAACTACGGACTTCGATTGCGTAGCAAAATTCTGTAGTTATTAAAATATTAGCTATAGAATGCAATTCCGTAGCTAATTCCGTAGCAAATATACCTACGTCTAACTAGTTTGTAGTATATTACATAGTAGAATAACTATGGTTTTCAATTCTGTAGCAACATTCCGTAGTTATTAAAATATTACCTACATAATGTAATTCTGTAGCAAGTTCCATAGCAAAATAGCTACGAGAAGCCATTCCGTAGCATAATCCGTAGTAGAATCACTACGGATTTTACTTTCGTAGCAAATTTCCGTAGTTATTTTGACTTTTTCTTGTAGTGTAGTTTGAAGATTGCCTTGAGTTCGCTTAGTGAGTGGTCCAGTCGAGTCATAGGTTGACTCAGTGAGTCAGGGTGAGTTAGAGAGGGACGACAGGTGGACTGAGTCGAACTGGGACTCGGCGAGTTGAGTCGGGGTGGCCCCGCGATTCTTCCAGATGGAACTCGTCGAGTCAGGGGGAGTACTCGACGTGTAGAAAGGGAATTCTAGAGAGTTGGTGAAAACGTCTAGACTCGCTGAGTCGCCATAGCGCACTCGCCGAGTCCGGTCAAAGTTGACCATTGACCGTTGACCGTTGACCAGAGTTGACCTGTGTTGACTTCTTAGGGATAACCAACCTTAGAAATATAAAGTGTTAATCAGAGACATGTGATGATATAGGAGGATTAGAGCTAGGAGGATCGAGCACGAGGGATTTCCAGGATTCGTGAGATACCGAGATACGCGAGGTGAGTCTTCTCACTATACTTTACCTTGAGTAGGTAACCAGAGTTATGTGATAGAGTATTTGTGTGCTATGTATGTTATGTGTTGTACTGCATTATTTCTATGTGATTTATGCTGTGCATGTTTACAGAGTTAGAACCTGAGGGTTCACAGCGTTTGGGTGCACGGACCCACAAAGTTATAGCCTCGAGTGGCTAATATGTGTTATATGTGGTATTTTGGGGAACTCACTAAGCTTTGTGCTTACAGTGTTTGATGTTATTGTTTCAGGTACTAGTGACGACCGCGGGAGGGCGCCGGTTTGATCCGTACACACACACACACGGAGTTTATACATTTGTGATCTTGGGATGTTGTATTGACTTGAGTTGGATAATTAATATGGTTGTTTTATGAATATTAAATGAATTATGTTTTACGAAAATTTGAAAATTTTGTTTTGAAATTTACGGTGTTACGTGTTCATTCAGTTTGTTTACAACCCTAAATTTTTTTCATTTCTAATTCTAATATCTAAATATCAAATATACACTAAATAAGTTTTCAAAATATCATATTTTATCATATTTTATTTTTGATTTAATATTTTAAACATTTTTATATTTAGTTATTGTAATTTAAAAGCATTATAATAAGAGTAATTGCATAAATGGTCAATAAAATTTTGGGATATATATATATATATATATATATATATATATATATATATATATATATATATATATATATATATATATATATATATATATATATATATTAAACTCATAACATTCATACAGTTTGGTTTTATTGGATTTTGGTCCATAGTTATGTTAAAATAACAATTTACCTTTAATAGAAGAACGTATACCTAAAATTGATGACCTATGTCGATTAAAACTATATAATTGTGAAAATTGGAGGTTCACACAACACATTGATAAAATATTGGAAAAAATACACATTGTTAAAAATGTTGGAAAAAATAGGTGCAAGTGCAGATATTCCAATGTTAGTATGTGCTGACTTCAATTTAATTACGGGAAGGTATGTTGTGTATTTTTATGTCATATATTTATAAAAATAAAAACTTTATTATGTTATATAATATTTATATTTATTGAAGTAAATATCATAAACTCAATACTAGTGCCCCTCATGTACTCCTTGCAGTTATTAAAATCGATCCAGTTCATCAAGATTTAGCAATTCATCCTCTTGGAATATTGCGATCGACCACTAAACTCACTCACACTTTTACCTTCTTATTAAAAATAAATAAATAAATATCATGAGATATTAGTTTTAATCTATCTAAATATTGAAAATTGCTTATTAATAATGTCAAAGTCAAAGTGCAATAAGCTAATAAACACCTTAAATAAACAATTTCAAACAACCCCTTAATCTATAAAAAAATTATAACTGTTATTTAAGAAAATTATACAATATTGTCCAAAACTATAATATAGTAGTTTTTAGAAACTGTAATTGCCAATCTACATAAGCTTTATAACTTAAATCGCTAATGTCATATAAATTCTTTAACTTCATGTAAGCTAAATATGTCATGCAACCAGTTTTTTTGGCTTATTAATTGTGAAACACTAATTTGTCCAAAATATAAAATCTGTATATAAAATCTGTATAGTAGTTTTAATGTACATTAAAATAATAACATAGTCATTTTGAATATAAGATAATAACATATTGGATTTTTCTATTTTTTTTCATTTTTATTGTAATATATTGATTATTTCGTTTAGTGGCGGAACCAGAAATTTTGATATGGGATACAAACATTGTAAATATATTATATGTAGTTATAATCTCTTTAGTTGGGTGTACAATAACATAAAATATGTTTACAAATAATATTTTTTATATATATAAAATAATTTTTTTGAGATACTGTAGTATCTCCAACGCTCCCATCTAGCTCCGCTACTGTTTCACATATCTACTTTTCAAATGGGGGTTCTTCAATTGATTAATGAAGTATCCTTTCCTTTTTTTTTTTTTTTTTTTGGATCAAAATATGTTTTTATTGACATTAGGAATTTGATTTAATTTATGATTGAACTTATTTTGTTCCAATATTGATTTTTAAACAAATAAAAACATGAGCGGAAGAAGTAAGAAGCAAAAATGTACATCACGTATTCAAGTACTTCTAATAATCCAGGTGGAAAAAACATGATCGGCATCAACAAATATGGATTAAATAAAATAAAATATAATAATCGGTTTATTATAAAATAAAATTTTTTTATAACTGAAGGTATAACAAATAAAGTTTTTGGACTAAACATACAAATTAAGTAATATTAAGGGATCTACTTTGAATTTTATTATTTTTTTCATTTGTTCAACGATATAGGTCATCCACCCATGTTTTAATGCACTCGTCACTAACGCGAGTTCAACACGAATTTCTTTTGTCTCATATTCAAAGAAAAAATCGAATTGATAGATAATTTAATAAAATATTTTTGTTATCAATTAAAACTGTTGTCAAGGTCAAGATTTTTGTTGTGATCGTTGTAAGTTGTAAAATTTAATAGAGAGAAATGAGAAAACAACTTTCATATATGTTCATTCAAATAAAACTGATTACATCAATCGTTTTTATAGGGAACTAAAAAAAGATAAATATTAAATAATTAAAAAAAAAAAGAGAGAAATATCTATCTATAAACAAACTTAAATGAACTGGACTCAAATCCAAGATTCCCTCTCAAGTTGGATTGTGTAAATTACAAACACCGAACTTACCACGAAGATAATGAAATTCTTTCGTTCCAAGAGCTTTGGTGAAAATGTCTGCAATGTCTTTATAACCAAGGTTTTGATCTCACCACTAGCTACATGTTCCCTAACAAAATATCAATCAATCTCAATATGTTTGGTGCGTTCATGATACACCGGGTTTGCTGCAATATGTCTACCAACATTATTATCACACAGAAGGGAAGTAGCGTCTTCTTGCTTCGCACCAAGGTCACACAAAAGCCACCGAAGCCATATAACTTCACAAATAGTGCTCGGCATAACCCTATATTCAGCATTAGTCGACGATATATCAGCAACACTTTGTTTTTTCGTCTTCAATGAAACAAGAGAACCTACAATACTAATAAAATAACCCATACAAAACCTTCTTGTAGAGTGACAACTTAGCCAACTGCCATCACAGTAAGTAGCAAGAGTTAGATATGTATCTGATGATAAAAGAAGTCATTGTCTTGCAGTTGCTTTCAAATAACGAAAGACCCTAAAAGTAGCATCCATGTAGGATTGCCTAGGCTTGCTTATGTATTAACTAAGTTGATTAACATTGTAAAATATGTCCGGTCTTGTAACTGTAAGATAGAGTAAACGACCAACAAGCCTTTTGTATTTAGATTTGTCAACCTCGGTAGATTTATCTTCATTTATTAGGTGTAAATTCATTTCCATGAATATCATTCACCTCTTAGATGTCAACCATCATTTATTTATTCATAGATTTCTTAAAATGTGCTTATGGCCAAATATTCCATAAATTCAACTAGGAATAATTCAAGTCTTCATGTTCTTGCATTCAAATAATATTATTAGTATTAAATCATATTCATGAGTATCATACACTCATCAAATGCTCATAACAAAGGATTCCATTATTTTCATCATATTTCACTCAATTCCATTCTAATTCTAGCATAAACATGATTCTACCATCATTAATGAATTTGAGCATTCTAATTGTATTTGTTGCTATAAAGTATCATCTAGGTCATAGAATCCAATCCCATTTCATTATCAATTGCATTATTTCTAGTTTGGATTTTCTAGGGTTCATGGAGCTTTTTTAGCCAAATCATCAAATTCATCAATTGGATGATTAGATTGAGATTAGTACCATGGAAACCACCCAAGGGAGGTTAGAAAATCAAACATTAATCATCATATCCTTCAATGTCTATAGTGTGTTTCACCTACTTCACCAAAAATGATTACTATACTAAATGGGGAGAAGATTTTTACTTTGCAAGCCTTGATTCCTTCTTTTCTTTGCTTGGGTACTTAATTCTCCACTTAGATTGAATCAATAGATGCAAGATGATGAAGAATTGACATTAGAGGTCTCTTGGATTGCAAAATACGACTGTAATATAGAATGAATGGGATTTGCATCTTATTTCCCAAAACATTCCTAACTGGTCAACTCACTTTTCCAACTTGACACTTTTGAACCTTTAACTTTTAAAATGTTATTATTTTCCAGCTTTAAATTTCTAAAACTCATATAAATTAATGATATGATTAACCCATAGTGATTTAATTATATAACTAATCCATCATTTATTTAGTTTATTAATTTAAGTACCTAGTCTTAAATTTTAGGATGTTATAGTTATCTACTCTTTAAAAGGATTTTGTCATTGGAATTACTTCGTGATTCATCTCATTAGAATTTCCTCCAGTCACTTTTCAATTTATTGTATGATCACATCCTTTTGTTCATTTCACACAATTTCAGTCCACCTAATAATCAATAATACATAATAAGGGGTTATTAACCATTTTGGACACTTTTACCCTTTTGTTCCTCTTTGAACTTTTAACAACTTAATGCAATAACGTTATGCAACCTTAAGTCAACATTTGTCTATTTCCTTACTTAGCTTCTAATTTTCTTAAGTATGTCCCTTCGTGCTCAAGCACGTCACTATCATTCCATTATTTATTAATTACATTAGTAAATCATTCCCCAGACTTAGCTTCCAAAATATCTTTTCGTCTTGCCCTTTTTGACTTTCTCTGGTATCAAAGTCTCAAACTTAACAAAGTAATTTCAACACAACTTGAATGCCTGCCAAAACATGATTTTCATGGTCTATACACTAACATCTCATATAGCAGTTGTGACAACTGTCAAATTCTGGTCAATTCAAAGTCAAATAAAGTCAACAAGTCAAACCGGTCAACTCAATTAACACTAGTGTACTAGGGCTTACGTTATGTAATTACTAAACAACTCGCTATTCTGATGAGAGATCATAAATCGAAAAGTACGTACATCTAGACTTCCTTAACCTAAAATCGTGGTAAGTAACAAACCAAACCGATAAAACAATGTTGCATACTCATCGGGAGTGTGTAAGATCCTTAAACAAGGCTTAACAGGGTTTATGGACCTTGCATTGCGAAGCCGGACACTCACAAATGTCACACACGAAACCTTTCTCAATTGTTTTCACTCTATCTCTCTTTATCTAGAATCTCTCCCAAATCTCTCCAAGCATGTCAAATCTCTCCCAAATCTCTCCAAGAATGTGAAATCTCTCCCAAATCTCTCCTTGTATGAGAAATCTCTCCAAGAATGTGAAATCTCTCCCAAATCTCTCCTTGTATGAGAAATCTCTCCAAGAATATGAAATCTCTCCCAAATCTCTCTCAAGAGTTCCTTAAACTTTTTATAGTCTTTCGGACCATCCCGACCGTTAACCGGGTCAAAAACAGCTTAAAACTAGGTAAGAACGAATAAAATAGGCTTAAGGACCCGAAAACCCTCTCAAGGAGCCCAACCCTCCCAAGGACCCGAAACCCCTCTTAGGAACCAAAGGCATCAGAAGCGAAGGTCAGAAGCGAAAGTCAGAAACGAAGGTCAGAAGCGAAAGTCAGAACCAAACCCGAACCTCGCACAAGCCGAACCCGAAGGCTGCTCTCGGGCCCGAACCTCGCATAAGCCACCGAGACCGAGCCTCACTCTCGGTTCCCTCTTCTGCACTTTCGGTCTTCTCTTCTGCTCTCGGTCCCTTCCCCTCCTCTCGGTCCCTTCCCCTCGCACAAGGAATCCCTTTTGCAGTAGTGTCCATCCCGATGAAATTCCTTAGGATAGGTCCCTTATAATAGATGATTTAGGGACGTAAAGTGAGGATAATAGGAATGGGTAATCGGGTCGAATGATTGTTGAAAATAATAAACTTATTTAATGTGGGTTGAAACCCCTATATGCTAACCAAGCTCCCTAGCCTGACCCACTCAGTTTCTTGTATTACAGGTAGTGGCAAGGGAATAGTTGGATGATCTGACGAGAGATTGTGGATTTTAGGCCAGTAGAAAATAAATAGAATGTTGTAAGGCCTATGTTGTTTTTAGGCCATTTTTGTTTTGTGGCCTATGATGTTTTTGGTTTATGCTTTTGATCTGTATCGATGTTGACATATCGAGTTTTGTAATATAATGTAAACACATTTCTTTAAGGAAATGCTTTGATAAAATTTTATCATATTTTATATTTGGGATAAAATTCCGCAACACTTATCTTTGAAAGATTACTCTGATTTTATTAATAAGCATAAACGAAATTGGTATTTTATGGTCGTGAAATTGGGGATGTCACAGTTGGTATCAGAGCATTAGTTTAAGCGAACTAGGAATTTGTAGGATTTCTAGACTTAAACTTAGAATGCTAAGCGATGATCGTGATTTGAGTATCTACCATATTTTAAACACGAGCAATAGTTTATTTTAGGAAAGATTCCCAAAATGATTATATGTGCTCAATGCTTTATGTTTGCCTTATATGCTATATATGTTCGGATCTATGGTTTGTTGCCAACTGAATCTAGAAACCTTATGTGTTTAGGATTCTAAGCGTTTAATTACGATATTAGAACTAGCTTGTAATGTTTCAGAGTGATAATGAGAATTTAAGCATCTATCATAAATAAAGATCTAAAATTACCTACTTTGGTGTATAGATCAAAATGGAAAAAAACCTGAAGTGGAGCTGGAAACGCGAATGAAAATAGGAATCAGTGGCCTCGTCCCCAAGTGATTGAGCAGGTGTCGATAGTCGAAGTTGCACCTGAGCCAGTCACTATGGTCGGAGTACAAGCCATGATCCAGGCAATGATGGCTGGACAAAGGGAAGAGATGAGACAACTATTGCTGAATAATAGGGCTGAACCTTCAATGCCTATTGAACAACCTGAACTAAATGATGGACAGTCAGAGGAAGGGAATTATAGTCGCACTGTCAGCCAAGTTGAACACAGTGGCAAGAAGGAATGACCCGGAGATGGAAATCGACAGAGATGGACGTATGTATATGAAATTCTTGGGTGTCAAACCACCAAGTCTTTCTGGAAGCCCAAAGTCGGTAGAGATTATAAACTGGATCTCTGAAATGGAGATGGTATTTGAAAGTTGCAACTGTAGCGACAAGTAGAAAACTGTATTTTCGGTCAGACAGTTAAAGACCAGAGTATAAGTTGGTGGAAGTTATTAGTGGATACGATTCCACGAGGAGAAGCTTTGAAAATGTCTTGGGAAGCATTAATAGAGCAATTGAAAATGTTGTACTGCTCCGATATAGATCTGATAGATCTAAACAATGAGTTCCAGAACTTGAAGAAGGGGAGGATAACCATTGATGATTATGCTACTACGTTCACTGAGAAGATGAAATTATTTCCTTACCTGGTGTCGACTGAACTCACCAAGATAGAGAAATTTGAAAATGGATTTCCATCAGACTTTGGCCCAACAGTCAAAAATGGCAAGCACATTGGAGGCAGTCGTTAGAGCAGCCAAGAATGTTAAGACCCAGTTAAAAGAAAGCGGTCTGGGGAGAATGGAGGTTGGTGGGAAAAGGAAATTCGATGGATCTTCGAGATCCTACAAGAAAGTAAATCCTTGAAGTTTGGTTCGACGGGAGGAGGAGGCGAAGCGAAATGGTGTAAAAACTGCAAAAAGAAGCACCATGGGAAATGTGACGGGGAGGTCACTTGTTTTAACTGTAGAAAGCCTGGGTACTACACCAATGAGTGCACCTTCAACAAGAAAGTTTGTTATGGGTGCAATGAAGAAGGGCATATCTCGAGGGAGTGCCAAAGAAGAAGGACGCAACAAGGCCTAATATCCCACTGAAGCCGAAGGTGAGAGCTTTCCAGATGACCCTCGAAGCCGGGAAGGATGCACCGGACATCGCTTCAGGTATATTTCTTGTAAATGGATTGCTTGCGAATAAATTGCTTAATTATGGAGAAAATTACTCATTTATATCACATAAATCTGGTGGAAGACTAGCATTACCTATAGAAAATTTTGATAATGCCCTAGTTGTAGAAGTTTCCAGTGGAAAATTCATACCTGTTAGCGACTGCATTAAGAATGTCATCATCGACTTGAACAAAAACGAATTCCACGGGGAGCTGTTACCTATTGAGTTGAATGGGTTTGACATCGTATTGGGAATGGATTGGCTTAGCGCCAATGATGTCGAGATAATGTGCAAAAACAAGATAGTAAGGGTAAACCCGCCTGGAAAAGTGTAACGATGAGATTTTCAAAACAAAGTTTTCATTTTTCAACAACCAAATTTATATAAAATATTCTCAAAAAGTATTCCACAATAGTTATCAATTCAAACATATCCCAAGATCACAAAATCAAATCTCCTCATTTTGTGTACGGGTCACACCAGTGGCTTTCCACGGTCCTCGCTAGTACCTGAAACACATAACACATCAAGTGTAAGCATAAATGCTTAGTGAGTTCCCCAAAATACCACATACAACACATACGCCACTCGAGGCTACTATACGACCCTTCGGCCGATGTGTCTTAGCAGGACCCTCCACTCCCATAGCTCGTTGGACCCTCTGGTCCGGTCATAGCTCGTTGGGCCTCCAGCCAGATCTGTCTCGTTGGACCCTCCGGTCCGGTTTTGAATCGTTAGACCCTCCGGTCCAGTCTATACAATTATATAACATACATATATCACATAACACACAACTCATTCGTAACACATAATCTCATACATAGAACATAGGACCCTCTGGTCAACATATAAATACCACTCTAGGTAACGTATAGTGAGAAGACTCACCTCGTGTAACTTGGTAACTCGGAAATCTCAGACTCTAAGAAAATAGGATCTAGCCTCCGCCTAATCATACTAAATAAACACTTGGCATCAACACATTTCCCAAGGCTAGACCATTCCCTCACTTAGCACTCTTAGGAGGGTAAAAGACCATTTTACCCCTCTCAAGGCTCAAATACTCTAAAGTTGACCAAACCCTAAAAGTCAACAAAAGTCAATCTTCTGGGGTACGCGGCGTGTCCCAGATCTGTACGCTAAGCGTACCCGATGGCTCCACAAGATCGGGGTACACGGCCCCTTACGCCGTGCGTACTGGGATTACGCCCAACGTAACTCCCGACTTTCTCCTCCTCTTCATTCAGGTCTTAATCGGTTAAGTCATGCGTCTAAAATCAAGATCTGACTTCTCTAACACGACTTAATCCATAAAGTTGGAGACTTTAAGCCTTTGCATGGCTATGGAAGTCACAAACACCCAAAACACTCTATTTCCAACCATAAAAGGTCCATATCTCATGCATCAACAACCTTTAACAACCAAGACTGGATTTTTATCACATAACAACACTAAATGAGCTAGTATGGGACAGATCTCGGCTTCTAAGAGCTCAACCACTCAAAAAGCTATGAAATTGGGGACCAAAAACCCTAAAACTTCTCTCTACAAAGCATGAACAGAAAAGATGCAAAGCTTGATGCTTTTTACCTCAAAAGGGATCTCCAACTATTGTAGAAATCGGATCTACTCTTGTTCTTCCACTTCTAGCTCCAACAATGGCTTCCTCTTCTCCTTCTTCACCTCAAAAAGGTACCTTCAAGCTCAAGAACACACACACAAGCTTAAACACGAATTTATGCACTCTAAGGGCTCATTCAAGGGGGTATGGTGGCTGGGGCAAAGGACTAGACGTTCCTTTTATAGTGCACAAGCCAGAATTTAGGGTTTGCATCTGGGCACACTACGCCCAGCGTACCCAAGCGAGTCCGCGTCCAAAATAATTGCATAAGTACGCGCGACATACGCTTCTTTACGCCCAGCATACTCACAAATCCAACATATAACTTTAAGGGACTCATCTTTCCAACTTTCGAAGTTGAAGGGTCATAAGGCTTACCTGAATTTCGGGTTGTTACAATTCTCCCCCACTAGAACTAGACTTCGCCCTTGAAGTCTCATGTCGAGAACAACTCCAGATGCTGCTCCCGCATCTCCGACTCCGGCTCCCAGGTCAGCTCGGACCCTTTCCGATGTTGACACTAGACCTACACTAAGGGCACTTCCTTGCTCCTCAAAACCTTGATCTTCCGATCCAAGATTGCGATCGGCTTCTCAGCATAATTCAGACTCGCGTCCACCTGGATATCCTCTAATGGTACCATTGCCGACTCGTCGGCTATACACTTCCTCTGCTGCGACACGTGGAAGGTATCATGAATCTGGTCTAACTCCGCAGGTAGCTCCAAGCGATACGCTACCCTGCCCACCCTCGAAATCGCTCTAAACGGCCTAATTTACGGGGTCCCCAGCTTGCCCCTCTTCCTGAAATGGATTACTCCTTTCCAAGGAGACACCTTCAGGAGCAATAGATCCCCGACCTAAAACTCAAGCTCCGATCGACGCCTATCTGCTTAACTCTTCTGACGACTCTGAGCGGTCAATAACCTCTGTCTGACCTATTATATCTACTCTATCGTCTGAAGCACTAGCTCTGTGCTACCCATCACACGCTGCCCTACCTCACCCCAACAAATGGGGGTCTGACACCTCCTTCCATACAACAGCTCAAAGGGTGGCATACCAATGCTCAAAATTATGGCTGTTGTTATAGGAAAACTCAGCCAAGGGCAAATACGTGTCCCAACTCCCGCCGAAATCCAGTACACATGCTCGAAGCATTTCCTCGAGCGTCTGAATCGTCCGCTCACTCTGTCCGTCAGTCTGTGGGTGGTATGCGGTACTAAAATGCAGCCTCGTACCCAATTCCTCATGAAATTTCTTCCAGAATCTGGAAGTGAAACGAACATCTCAATCTGAGACGATCGAGATCGGTACTCCATGTCGCGATACCACCTCCCTAACGTAAAACTCTGTCAGCCTCTCCGCGGAAGAGCTCTCACTGATGGCAAGAAAGTGAGCGCTCTTCGTCAACCTGTCCACAATCACCCAAATTACATCGACACCGCTAGCAGTCCTTGGCAATTTGATGATAAAATCCATGGTAATCTGTTGCCACTTCCACTCGGGAATCTCTAACGGCTGCAACTTACCATGCGGATGTTGGTGCTCGGCCTTAACCTTGCGACAGGTGAAGCACCTCTCTACGAACCATGCAACATCCCTCTTCATACAGGGCCACCAATACTCCTTCTTCAGGCCCAAATACATCTTAGTGGCCCCGGGGTGGATCAAGAACTTTGATCTATGCACCTCCTCCATCAAGATGGTACGCGTTCCGCCCACAAACGGTACCCAAACCCGACCCTGAAAGTTCATAAGTCCTCGAATATCGGTAACGAACTCCTATACATACCCGATCACTTGCTCCTTTTTGCGGTTCTCCGGTTTCACGGACTCCGCCATGGCCCCTCGAATGGTGTCCCACACCGGAGTCATCACTGTCAATCTCAACCAAACATCTCATATCAGGGCGCCCTCCGCCCTACAGCTCAGGGCATCGGCTACAATATTAGCCTTGCCCGGGTGGTACAGGATCTCGCAGTTGTAATCCTTTACCACATTCAACCATCTCCTATGGCGCATATTCAGGTTGGGCTAATCCATCAGGTACTCAAGCTTTTGTGGTCCGTGTATATGGTACACCGAACCCTATACAGATAGTGACGCCAGATCTTAAGGGCGAACACCACTGCCCCCAACTCCATATCGTGGGTGGGATACCTCGACTCATGAGGTTTCAGCTGCCTTGATGCATATGATATCACATGCCCCCTTTGCATAAGCACCGCTCCCAACCCTGATATCGATGCATCACAGTACACCACAAAATCCTCCATCCCTTCTGGGAGTGTGAGAACCGGAGCTTCGCACAATCTCTGGCGAAGTGTCTCAAATGAGGTCTGCTACTCTGAACCCCATGAAAAAGCAACACCCTTCTGGGTCAACTTGGTGAGAAGTACGACAATCTTAGAGAAATCACTAATAAATCTTCGATAATAAACCAGCCAACCCAAGGAAACTCCTGATCTCTGTAGGTGACCTCAGCACCTCCCAACTCATCACCACCTCAATCTTTGCCAGATCGATCAATATCCCCTTCTGGTTAATAAGGTTCCCTAGGAACTGGACCTCCCGTAACCAAAAATCACACTTGGAGAATTTGGCGTAAAGCCTCTTCAATCTCAGAACTTTGAGGATCTCCCTCAAATGCTCCTCATGTTGCTCTCTGGATCTCGAATACACTAAGATATCATCGATGAAAACAATCACCGAACGATCCAACATCGGCCTGCACACCCTGTTCATGAGATCCATAAACACTATTGGTGCATTGGTGAGCCCGAATGGCATCACCACGAACTCGTAATGCCCGTAACGAGTCCTGAACGTTGTCTTCTGGATATCTTCATCCTGAAACCTCATCTGGTGATATCTCGACCTCAAGTATATCTTGGAGAACCAAGACACTCCCTGCAACTGATCGAACAGATCGTCGATCCTCGGTAACGGATAACGATTCCTGACCGTCAACTTGTTCAACTCCCGGTAATCAATACACATCCGGTGTGAACCATCCTTCTTTTTGACAAAAAGGATTGACGTTCCCCAAGGTGAGCTTCTCGGTCTGATAAACCCCTTCCCCAACAAATCCTGAAGCTGCGGGGATAACTCCTGCATCTCGGGTGGTGCAACATGATAGGGTACGTTGGCAATAGGTGCCGCCCCTGGTACCAAGTCGATACAAAACTCCATCTGCCTCTCGGGAGGCACACCCGGTAACTCCTCGGGGAAAACATCAGGGAACTCCCGCATAATCGGGACCTCATCAATAGAACTTGGCCTCCCAGCGGCCACTCGCATGTCCATCACATTGGCCACAAATCTCTTACAGCCCTGCTATAAACTCTGCCTCACCCTGGCAGCCGAAAAAAATGCTGACTAGAGACGGGTACCCTCACCGTACACCGTAAGTACTCTCCCACTAGGGTCTCGAATCATCACCAAGTGACGCTCGCAGTATATAATAGCTCCAAATTGGCTCAACCAATCCATGTCCACTATGACACATACGTCCCCCATTGCAATCGGGACTAGATCGATCGGGAACCCCACACCGAAGATCTCAAGTCTACATCCTCGAATCACCTCCGTGGCATACACTGCTTGCTAATATGACGACTAAAAGCTAACGACACAAAAGATTGACTCTCTCCCGAGTAAAATAGTACTAACACAGGGATGGAATTCACAAGAAAGGTACCTACGCATAACATAATATAAGCATAATATCTCAGACTCAAATAAATAAAGAGAAGAAAACATACCAGCCACAACGTCGAGTGCTGCACGAACCTCCTCCGCTGTCAGCTGGAAGGCTCTCCCGCGAGCCATCGCCACCTCAACCTTTGCTGGCCGAACCTCGGTAGCCCTAGCAGTAGGCGCATATCCCTGCGCTGATCCCTGATGTAGCTGAGGGCACTCGGCCTTTTGATGGCCGGTTTGGATGCAATGGAAGCAAACAGAAAATCCCTTGGGGCAATCCCTCACGATATGCCCCTGCTTCCCGCACTTGTAGCATACTCCCGCTCTTCACGAAACCTCGTGACTCTTGCCGCACTTCCCACAATTGCGGCCCTTCGCGCTCCCATATCTCGAATCAGCGTGCCTCGCCCGCTTAGCTGCCAGCTGAGACTGAGTCGGCTGCCGATGCATCCTCTGTGACTCGGCCTCCTCCCTGGCCTGAGTCTCCAACTCAATCTCCCACTTCCGGGCATTTTCCTGGAGCTTAGCAAATTTCCGGTATGTCAAGTTCGATACGAACTCCCGAATGTCTCTCCTCAGAAAGCCCAAATACCAGCTCATGAGTGCCTGCTCGGTAGATACCTGCTTAGGGCAGAACATCTTCCTCACACGAAACTTCTTGGTAACAACTGTAACAGAATCAATACCCTACTTGAGGGTCAAGAACTCCTGAATCAACCGTTCCCTCTCCACTAGGGGAACAAACTCGTCTCTGAACATGGCGGTAAACCTCTCCCAGGTCACCTCAGAAATCCCCGCTAGAGTGAAGCTCGCCGTCACGAACTTCCACCAATCCTTCGCTCCCAAGCGGAGCTGGTTCAGAGCGAACTGTACCCTCAAGTGCTCTGGACAAGAACACGTGTAGAAACACCCCTCGATATCAGAGATCCACCTCATCACAACAATCGGTTCCTGCATCCCATCGAGCTCTGGTGGCTTCATGTTGCTGAACTCTTGAAACAACAACGAATCCCTACATGAGGTCTGGCAGCAGCAACAGCAGCAGTAGCTGCAGCAGCCGCAACCTCAGTCACTGCTGCATACCACTCGTCAAAGGTCTCAATCAATGTGTTCTTGATGTCCCAGAACATCTCTGGAATCTCGTCCCGGATGGCAGCAACCACCTCCTCATGAATCAATCAACGGATCTCCTCGTCGCTAACACCACTGCTCCCAGGTGTGTTTCGTGTCCCAACCATGATGTCTCTGAAATAAAACATAAAAATATCAGAGACTCGATTGAGCATACTCGCACTCGATAACGCAACCCTACTCGTCGTCCAATATCCAAAGGATTCTTACTTGGACTGCTCACTGATCCGGTGTCTTTAGTAGTACATGCCCTATATTACTGACCACATCGCATCAACATTAACCCCAAGTCCTCCACCTTGGATCCCGGATCGCAAGTACTCTACTCTCGCTATGCATTGGCTATGCTCCGATAGACCTCTCATGAGCTCCTAACTGCTACTTACTCACTCTCAAGGCATCTCATAGCAGCAGAAGTATCCTAGGCTAAGGCATCACAAATTAGGCCACTCTAGTCCTAATATGAATACCTAGCCTACTCTAGCATGCATAACATAACATATCATATCTCATAACACATAATGTAAGGGTATTTTGGGGATTCACCGTTCGGGCGTTGGCTGACCGTACACACTGCACCGCTTTGGTTGTTTTAAACCTTATTGCTCTTTTTAGAAAAATCAGTTCTTATTTGTTGAAAATTTCTTAAATCCTCAGTTTGAGTTCAGATACGCCCGAAGGTGCATCCGAGTCCCTCAAACCAAGGCTCTGATTCCAACTTGTAACGATGAGATTTCCAAAACAAAATTTTCATTTTTCAACAACAAAATTTATATAAAAATATTCTCAAAAAGTATTCCACTATAGTTATCAACTCAAACATATCCCAAGATCACAAAATCAAATTTCCTCTTTGTGTGTACGGGTCACGCCGACGCCTTTCCACGGTCGTCGCTAGTACCTGAAACACATAACACAACAACTGTAAGCATAAATGCTTAGTGAGTACCCAAAAATACCACATACAACACATATGCCACTCGATGCTACTTTACAACCCTCCGGCCGATGTGTCTCAGCGGGACCCTCCAGTCATGTAGCTCGTTGGATCCTCTGGTCCATTCATAGCTTGTTAGGCCCTCCGGCCCGGTCTGTCTCGTTGGACCCTCCGATCTGGTCTGAATCATTGGACCCTCCAGTCCGGTCTATACCATTATATAACATACATATATCACATAGCGCATAACTCATTCATAACACATAATCTCATACATAGCACATAGGACCCTTTGGTCAATATATAAATACCACTCTAGGTAACGTATAGTGAGAAGTCTAACTCGGTAACTCGGAAATCTCAGACTCTAAGAAAATAGGATCTAGCCTCCACCTAATCATACTAAATAAACACTTGGCATCAACACATTTCCCAAGGCTAGACCATTCCCTCACTTAGCACTCTTAGGAGGGTAAAAGACCATTTTACCCTTCTCAAGGCTCAAATACTCTAAAGTTGACCAAACCCTAAAAGTCAACAAAAGTCAATCTTATGGGGTACGCGGCGTGTCCCAGATCTGTACGCTAAGCGTACCCGATGGCTCCACAAGATCGGGGTACACGGCCCCTTACGCCGTGCGTACTGGGATTACGCCCAACGTAACTCCCAGCTTTCTCCTCCTCTTCATTCAGGTCTTAATCGGTTAAGTCATGCGTCTAAAATCAAGATCTGACTTCTCTAACACGAATTAATCCATAAAGTTGGAGACTTTAAGCCTTTGCATGGCTGTGGAAGCCACGGATTTATTCACTCTAAGGGCTCACTCAAGGGGGTATGGTGGCTGGGGCAAAGGACTAGACGTTCCTTTTACATTGCACAATCTAGAATTTAGGATTTGCATCTCGGCACACTACGCCCAGTGTAACCCTGGGCACGCCCAGCGTACCCAGGCGAGTCCGCATCCAAAATAAACGCGTGAGTACGCACGGCGTACGCTTCTTTACACCCAGCGTACTCACAAATCCAACATATAACTTTAAGGGACTTATCTTGCCAACTCTCGAAGTAGAAGGGTCATAAGGCTTACCTGAATTTTGGGCTGTTACAAAAAGAGTCATTTATGGTATACGGGGAGAAACATAGAGTAAATTTTGGAATCATTTCCCTAATGAAATCCAAAAAATGTTTATCTAAAGGATGCATATCATACTTGGCATTTGAGATTGATGATAAGAAGGAGAAGAAGGAGATGCAAAGTATACTCGTGGTGTGTGGCTATCCGGAAGTCTTTCCCAAAGATCTTCCCGGATAACCCCCTGATAGACAAGTAGAATTTTGAATAGACTTGTTCCCAGGAACAACACCAATAGCAAAAGAAGCATACCGACTAGCACCAACGGAGATGAAGGAGCTTATGATGCAACTTCAGGAGTTGTTGGACAACAGTTTCATTAGACCTAGTTCATCACCCTAGGGAGGTATGGTGTTATTCGTAAAGAAGAAAGATGGAAGCATGATGATGTGCATAGACTATAGAGATCTGAACAAGGAAACATTAAAGAACAAGTACTCAGTACCAAGGATCGACAACCTATGCGATCAGTTTCAAGGTTCTAGCTATTTCTCCAAGATCGATCTTAGGTCGGGATATCATCCTGAAGGTGAGAGAGCAGGATATTGAGAAAACCGCATTCAGAACGAGGTAAGGACATTATGAGTTCTTGGTTATGTTGTTTGGACTAACCAATGCTCCAGCACCATTCATGGATTCAATGAATAGGGTTTGTAAACCATTCCTCGATAAACCTGTGATAGTGTTCATAGATGACATTTTGGTTTACTCAAAGATCCTGCAAGAGCGTGGCAAGCACCTGCGAGAAGTGTTAGAAATTTTGAAGAAGGAAAGTTGTATGCAAAGTTCTATAAATGTGATTTTTGGAATCGAGAAGTCTAATTCTTGGGTTATATGGCTAACCAAGAAGGAATAATGGTTGACCCAGCTAAGATTGAAGTTGTGATGAACTGGGAACGACCAAAGAGTCCCACGGAAATCCGAAACTTTCTATGAATAGTCGGATATTACCGAGGGTTTATCCAAGGCTTTTCTTTTGTTAGCTGCTCCATTGATAGCTTTGACACGTAAAGGAGCTACTTATACTTGGAGCGAGAAGCATGAAGAAGCATTTGAGGAGCTAAGGAAGAAGTTGAGTGAAGCACCGATTCTTTCTTTACCTGACGGAGTTGAAGACTTGCAGTTTATAGCGATGCATCTGGAGTTGGGTTAGCTTGTGTTCTAGCCCAAAGGGATAAGGTGATAGCATATGCATCAAGAAAATTGAATAACCATGAAAAGAACTACCCCACTCATGATCTGGAGTTGGCTGCAGTAGTATTCACAATAAAGATATGGATGGATTATCTTTATGGCACAAAGTGCAAACTTTTCACTGATCATAAAAGTCTTCAGTATCTCTTTGATAAAAAAGAATTAAATATTAGGCAACGACGCTGACTAGAGTTTCTTAATGATTACTATTATAAGATACTTTACCACCCTGGTAAAGAAAATGTTGTAGTTGATGCTTTAAGCCAAAAAGTGAGCCTTGAAAGGAAAATCCCAAGAGCATTGAGAGTTGAAGTTGTCTCAACGATTGTGGAAAGCATTAAGAAAGCTCAGGAAGAAGCTTCATAGAAAAATGACCGAAAGGAAGAGTGTTTGGGAAAAATGCTGGTGTTCGATACAAATAATCAAGGATTGAAGGTATTCCAAGATAGGATTTAGGTACCTAAGACGGTAGGAATAAGAGATCTTCTAATGGAATAAGCTCAGGACACCATGTACTCGATTCATCTTGGCAGCATAAAAATGTATAGGGATATGAAACAATTCTACTGGTGGCCGATGATGAAGCTCAATGTTGCAAAGTATGTGGCCGAGTGTGTAACATGTGCAAGACTTAAGGCTCAACATCAGAAACCTTATGGGAGTTTAGAACCTTTACCTATACCCATGGATAAACGCGAAGACATCACATGAATTTTTTTTCACTAAACTGCCCAGAATGAAGGACGCTCACGACATGATTTGGGTGGTCGTTGATTGTTTCACTAAAAGTGCACACTTCATAGAAGCCAATGAAAAATGGTCTATGGATAAGCTCACAAATGCTTATGTGAAGGAGGTAGTAAGACTTCACGGTGTTCCTTTAATGATTGTATCACACCGTGATAGCTGTTTCATGTCAAGGTTTTGGAGGAGTCTACAAGAGGAATTGGGTGCGAAGTTGTGTTTAATTATAGCCTTCCATCCACTAGGGGTGAAAACGAGCCAAGCTACTTGTGAGCTACTCGAGATCGGATCGTTAAAAGCTCAACTCGAAATCGATTTTAAACGATCCTGAGCCAAGCTCAAGCTTAATATTAAGCTTGTTTATTAAACGAGTTCGAGCTCAAGCCTATGTCATTGAGCTTGATTAGGCTCGCGAGCCTAAATGAGCCTTTATATAATTTAATTTAATATTATTTACATATATTAAAATAAAAACATTACGGGAGTTATGGATTTAGGGTATTAGTAAACGAGATTCTTAACGATCTCGAGCCGAGCTTAAGCTTATTTAGACACGTCAGATAAAAAATGATTCGAGCTCGAGCCCGAGCCGAGCTTGTATAATTCTTTACGAGCTCGACCCGAGCTTAGTACAAGGAAGCTCTAATCGAGCCGAGCTTGAGCTCAAGCCTCATATAACTTAAACGAGCCCTATCCAAGCCTTGCTAGGCTCAGGCTTGGCTCGACACCTTTGCACCCCTACCATTCACAAAATCATGGTTAGAGCTAAAGGACGACTCAAACATTGGTGGATATGCTAAGAGCATGTACCCTGGAATTCCAAGGTAACTGGGATGAGCACTTACCTCTGGTAGAGTTTTCCTACAATAACAGTTTCCACTCGGGCATCAAGATGACACCTTATCAAGCATTGTATGGACAGAAGCCTCATACACCGTCATGTTGGCTTGAAGCCGAAGAAAAGCAATTCATGGGCCCCGAGATAGTCCATCAGACTGCTAAAAAGCTAAAGGTGGTTAAGGAAAGGATGTTAGCAGCTTAGGATCGTCAAAAGAGTTATGCTGACAAGTGAAGACGCGGTGACATTCAAAGTTGGAGATTCAGTTTTGCTTAAAGCCTCACCATTGAAGGGAATTATAAGATTCGGGAAAAGAGGAAAGTCAAGTCCAAGATTCATCAGACAGTTCAAAGTTCTTCAGAGGATTGGGAACCAAGCTTACAAGCTAGAATTACTAGAAAAACTAAATGGTATTCATAACACTTTCCACGTGTGTTATTTGAGGAAGTTCATAGGAGAAGTTCCCGACATAATTCTATTTTCTGAGTTAAGGATTTATGAAAATAAGAGGATAATTGAAGAATCGGAGGCGAATGTTGACCATAAGACGAAAATTTGCGAAGCAAGATGGTCGACTTAGTGCTTGTGCGATGGAAACATACGAATGGGCCAAACCTCAACTGGGAAATGGAGAGTGACCTGATGAGTCGTTATCTGCATTTGTTTGCTAATGCATGATTCCGAGACGGAATCATCCTAAGGGTAGAATTGTAACGTCCGTGTTTCGAGGCTAAACATTAATTCAATGATGTAATAGTCAAGGTCAACCATTGTAACCTATTTTAAAGTAATAAAGATGAATTACTTGAATATTATGTGAATTATGTGATTATATACATGTTTGTAAAGATATAATAAAAATAAGCGTCAAAAATAAAATGTTAGATAAACCCGATACCTATGAAGAAAGTTATAGTGGTCATTACAAGGGTTCCGAAAATATAAAGAACGCCGAAATCCGAGTTATAACGAAAAAGCTATGAACTATCGACATTTCGCGACAAAACCGGCACGACGTTGTGTGACTTAAAAAGTGAGTTTACGATAAAGTACTTATTGGCCTTAGCAATCTAAATGAAAGTCGTAGTGTTCGCTAAACGAAGAGCGTGCATAAAAAGAACGCCCAAATCAGACTTCATCTGAGGAGGTTATGATTTTTCTAAGTTTCGGACTAATAGTACACCGCCCGGAGTTCAACTATTAGATCAAACGATTTTCAGCCGACACAACCTAAACAAGAATTGAAGGACTTGTTAATAGTAGTTAAACAATAAAAAGACAGACAAAAAAGGACGTCGGATGAAGAAGTTATGAATTTTTAATAGACTATTCATGTCCCGACATGTTAAAAATATAACTTTAAAAATAAAGTCAAAATTAGCCGACAGAGTCTAAACAAAAGTTGTATAGTACGTATCTACCTATGTGTGGATATAAAGAATGTCGAAAATGGAGCTGGTATGCGAAAGTTGTGAATTTTAGAAGTCGAGGGTGTAAATTGTGAGCTGGATGCGAGGCTACGCTCTGCGTAGTCCGAAGAACGCAGGGCGTACGAGGGTACACCATACGTACCGAGTAACATGATGTGTACCTCGCAGGTGCGCTGCGCATAATCAACAACTCTCAGCTATAAAAAGGTGTGAGGCCAACCTTCATTTTCACACTTTTTACCATCACTTTCTCTCTCTACTCTCTCTCTCTCTCTCTCTCTCTCTCTCTCTCTCTAGCCACCCGAAGCCTAGGAAACATCCGTAGCACTAGAAGAAAGCCCCGGAGCCCCCGAAGGCTCCAAAAAAAGTGTTTTTCGATTTAAAAAATTTCCCCCCGCAGAGTCCCGTTATCAAGCAAACATCCGAGTTTCTCAAAGGAAATTATTTTAAGAAACAAAGCGCTGTCTGAATCACTACCTTATCAAGTGAGTGTATAGTCACTTTCATCTTACACATAGATATAAAGTATTTTATATAAATTACATGCTATGTGTATGTGTGTGTCTATATATATATATATATATATATATATATATATATATATATATATATATATACCTGAGATGTATGTTGGATGAATGATCTATACTTCTTTCTTTGCAAATCTAAAATTTTTCTTTTAGATCTAAACTTTTTCTTTCAGATCTGAAACTTTTTCCTTTAGATCTAGACTTTCTCACTTTAGATCTAAACTATATATATATATATATATATATACACACACACACATACACACACACATATATATATATATATATATGTGTGTGTGTGTGTGTGTGTGTGAAAGATTTAAACTTTGTTTTCATATCTGAACTGTATATGTATTTTATATCTACAAATATGTTGAGTAAAATATGGGTAGATGAAATAGTTGGTGTGTGATGAAATAAAATGATGAGAGGCCTCGACATTGACAATATTCCAGTCATCTAGCAAAGTATAGATGACGACCACAAACTTTTCTAGACAGTCCAATGGAATGCTAGCAGGCTCATAGCACGTAGGTGTTTGTGAACGATGTGTTCACCAGTGTACTCCGTCCCCCGCTGGTTGCTTTATGGACCTATATGTCTGAGGAATCCCCTTAGCAGTAGTGTCCATCCCGATGAAATTCCTTAGGATAGGTCCCTTATAATAGATGCTTTAGGGACATAAAGTGAGGATAATAGGAACGGCTAATTGGGTCAAATGTTTTTTGAAAATAATAAACTTATTTATTATGGGTTGAAAACCCTATATGCTCACCTTGCTGCCCAGCCTAACCCACTCAGTTTCTTATATTAAAGGTAGTGTAAATGGCATAGTTGGATGATCTAAAGAGAGATTATGGATTTTAGGCCAATATAAAATAAATAGAATGTTGTAAGGCCTATGTTGTTTTGATGCCAATTTTGTTTTGTGGCCTAAGATGTTTTTGGTTTATGCTTTTGATATGTATCGATGTTGACATCCCAAGTTTTCTACTATAATGATAACACATTTGTTTAAGGAAATGCTTTGATAAATTTTTATCATATTTTATTTTTGGGAACAAATTCCTTAACACCTTTCTTTTAAAAATTACTCTGGTGTTATTAATAAGCATAAATGAAATCAGTCTTTTCTAGCCATTAAAATTGGGGATGTCACATTAATTAATGACTTAACACATGCATGAGACCAAAACCACCATAAAGTTTTCACCTTTATTCTTAAGAAACCCTTAATATGCCTAAATCTACAAGGACAAGCACCATAAATGACCTTAGCACACGAAATCAACCAAAAAGGGACCAAATAAGCCAAAAGCAAGGCAAGGAACAGATATATGAAATGAAATGACAAGATTTGAACTTTATACCTCAAAAGCCATGAAATAAAGATGGTAAAGTTGGATCTCTAATCGCCTTTCCAAAGAATGAGTCCTCAATCTTCTTCTTCCACCACTTGAAGATGCACAAAACCCTCCAATGATCAAAACAATAACTCAAAAGTACCACACAAAGGCAAGGGACGACCTAGGATTTTCATAAGGTGGAGGTTGGTCTAAAATGTCCAGGAGGTGAGTTAATGAGGCTTAAATGGGGAACGAACCCTAAAAATTAGGGTTTGACCCTGGCCATCGTACGCCCAACATATCCCATGTATGCCCAACATATGTGGTTCGATACCGCGCTCAAATTCCAGCTAGTACGCCAAGCGTACTCCATAGTACACCTCGCGTACTAGCCATAAGGACCATAATGCAATGTTTTACAATAAAAAGGGTTAAATGGAAACATACCAAATTCAAGTGTTACAATTCTCCCCCATTTGAATCATACCGCTTCCTCAAAGTCCGTTGTTCCACATAATTCTGGATAATGCTCCCTAATCTCTTCTTCTGGCTCCCAAATCCACTTCGAACCCTTTCAATGCTACCATTGCACTTTCACCAACCCAAAAACCTTGCTCCTCAAGGTTTTCATCTTCCAATCAATGATCGTCACTAGTCTCTCAATATAGTTCGGGCCTTCATCCACCTGAATATCTCCAACAGTACCACTACGGAATCATATACTAAGCACTTCCACAGCTGAGATACATGGAATGTGTTATGAATCTAACTGAGCTCGTCTAGAAGATCCAAGAGTTAAGCAACCTGGCCCACCCGAGCCTAAACCATGAAAGGACCAATATACTTGGGTCCCAGCTTACCCCTCTTCCTGAATTGGATGATACCTTTAGGAGAACCATATCCCCTACCTGGAACTCTAAGCCTAATCGGCGCCAGTCGGTATAACTCTTCTGCCAACTCTGAGTTGTCTGGAGCCTACTGCAAACCTATTAAATCAGCTCCGTGTTCTTGAATACCACCTCAGTACTCCCCATAACCTGCTAACCGACCTCGCCCCAACAAATCGGGGTCACGTATTTCCTCCCATAGAGCATCTCGAAAGGAGGTCGATCAATACTAGCGTGAAAACTATTGTTATATGAAAATTATCCTAACGGAAGATACATATCCAGATTCCCACTAAAGTCCAAAATACACGCTTGTAGCATATCCTCTAGGTTCTGAATAATCCGCTCCCTCTAACCATCAGTATGTGGATGGAATGTTGTGTTGAAATGGAGACGAGTACCCAACTCAACATGGAAACTCTTCCAAAACCTAGAAGTGAACCGGACATCTCTATTAGAAACAACCAAAACCGACACCCCATGACGTGCCACAACCTCCCTTATATATATCTAAGCCAATTTCTATATAGAAATACTCTCCTAAATCGTAATGAAATGTGCGCTCTTGGTCAACAGATCCATAATGACCCAAATCAAATCCACTCCTCATGAAGTATGGGGTAACTTCATGATAAAATCCATGGTAATATCCTCCCATTTCCATATGGGGATCTCCAATGGATGCATCTTGTCGTGATGTCACCGATGCTCATCCTTGACTTTCCTCTAAGTCAAGCACTGCTCCACAAACGAAGCCACATCTCGCTTCATGTTGGGCCACCAATAATCAAGACGAAGATCCCTATACATCTTCGTCGCCCTGAGATGAATGGAGAACCTATACTTGTGCGCCTTATCCATCAGAACCTGATGCATACCGCCCCAATACGGAACCCAAACTTGCCAATGTAGAGTCAACAACCCATAACTATCATAATCAAAGGAAGCCACCTGACTCACGATATGCTCACTCTTCCGGTGCTCTTCCTTCATAGCCTCAACCTAAGCCTCATGAATCCACTCCAAAAGTCGAGCAATCGTGGTCATCCTCAAACATATATCCTTGATCGGAGCCGCTACCACCTTGCAGCTGAGAGCATCAGCCACCACATTGACCTTCCCCTGGTGATAAAGGATCTGACAACCATAGTCCTTCACCACATCTAACCACCGATGTTGCCTCATATTCAGGTTTGGCTGATCCATCAGGTACCTCAGGCTCTTGTGATCCGTGTAAATAGAACAACGGACCCCATAAAGTTAATGTCGCCAAATCATGGGGTCGAAAACCATGGACCCTATCTGTAAATAATAAGTCGGATAATTCACCTTATGAGGCTTCAGCTGCCTCGAAGGGTAAGCGATCATGCGAGCTATCTGCATCATAATTGCTCCCAAGCCAATAATTGATGCATCACAATAAACTACAAAATCCTCAAAACCCTCCGATAGGGTGAGAATCATAACCTTAAAAAATCGTTGACTCAAGGTCTCAAAAGCTTCCTGTTGCTCGGGTCCCCAATAAAATGTAACTGTCTTCTTTTTCAACCGAGTCAATGAAACAAATATCTTGGAGAAATCTTAGATAAACCTCTGATAATAACCTACGAGACCAAAAAACTCCATATTTCATATGGATACCTCAGAACCTCCCACTACATCCCGGCTTCGACCTTTGCTGGATCGACCAAAATACCATTCTGGTTGACAAGGGGCCCCAGAAACTACACCTCGCGCAACCAGAACTCACAATTGGAGAAATTTGCAAAAAGTATCTCCTACCTCAAAGCCTCCAAAATTTCCCTAAAGTGCTCCTTGTGCTGCTCCTGAGTCTTGGAATAGAACAAGATGTCATCAATAAATACAATCACAGACCGATCCAGTATCAACCTGCACACACAGTTCATGAGATCCATTAACATGGCCGAAGCATTGGTGAGTCCAAAAGGAATCACCATGAATTTTTAATGACCATAATGAGCCCCAGAAACCTATCTTCTACACATCCTCATCTCTAACCTATTGAAACCTGAAAGTGATCCTCTATCAATCACAAGTTATGAAGACCCGAGATCAGCTTATGCTTGTAATGAAGATAATGTCTGAAAAGAAGATAACTCCAGGATGTAGTGTTAATACGAGATCTAAGTGTCTATTTCAGCATTTATTATTTCTTGTCTTTTATGTGATGTAAAGTTTCATAAGACTTACATTTTGTATATGTTGGATAATCAGTTGTCAAAAGCTATTTATTATCCATTCCTAAGAGTGTGTTGTAGTTTGTACGATGTACCCCCTTTTCCTATATAAGTAGTGTGTTTAATGACAAGAAATACACGGATTTCTCCTCCAAAGATAGCAAATATTCTTCTTAACTCTCATTCACTTTTCTCTCAAGTCAAAACTCTTTACAACATTCTTCTTGTTCATTTATTGTCTTTACTTTGATTATACTTATATGTTTCATCATTTAATACTTGTGTACCTTGTTGAATCTTTACTTCAAATCTCGACTAGTATTACCACACTTGACTGGAACATCAATTAAGAGCAGACATTAATATTTAACATTAACTCAAGGTTTGAGTTTTCAAACCTTGTCCTTGCGTATTGATTCTAGTACTCATAATTGGTATCAAATCTTGAGTGTCCTTTGAATCCATAAGAACAAATTATAGTTGATTCGAAATTACCTTGGTATTTTGATAATTTCTATGTTCAGGATAAAACTTCTTCTATATATGGCTTATGCTCTAATATCTTAGATTCAATGGCTGCTCCTAATTCTCAACAAATGTATTTAATGCAAATAGCAAATAGCATGGGTTGCCCTTTTCATGCCCCATTACTAGTTGTTTATTAGTATGATCATTGGAAAGTAAAAATGGAAAGCTTCTTACTTGGTAAAGAAAAAGGCGAAGCTATTTGGAGATCTGTTAAAGAAGGTCCACATGTTCCTATTAGACAAACTATGATAGATGCTGCTGCAACTCTCATGGAATGGAATGAACAACGTCAAGCACCTCTTACTACTAATGACGTCAAAAAGTTTCATGCAGATCAAGTTGCATTCTCTGAAATGGTGTTTGGTGTTCCTCCTTCTCTCTTTGAGGATATTAAGTTATGCAAATCTGCTAAAGAAATTTGGGACACTCTTCAAGACCTGTTCTAGGGATCAGAAAATATGAAGGATAAGCGTTTGACTTTGGTTGTCAATGAGTTATCTACTTTCACTACAACTCCTTGTGAATCAGTTGCCTTGGCCTCTAACAGATACCGAATCATCGTCAACAACATGAAAGCTCATGGAATTGTCCGAACTCCATTGGAATACAACCTCAAGTTCATTAACAGTCCTGGAAAGGGATGGCCAAATGTGAAATCTTGCACAAATCCTAAGAGAACTCTCAGGATGTCCTCTTGATCTTGTCAGTTCTTATGATCCTCAAGTTCCAAACCTCTCTTTTTTGGACCCTTTCAAAGATGTTATCCCATCTATCCCACCTGTTTAACCCTCTACACCAACTATACCTACTTTTTCCAATTCAAACTATTAGCTTGATGGAGACCTTGACCCTGGAGCAATGGACTCCAAACTATGTTTTCAATAAGATTTGCTTTACTTTCCATGTAACATAAGCATCCTTTCAATCCCACTAACAAACCATACAATCATTTTTAATCTCCTCATCAAAGCAATACCAAACCTTATCTTAAACCTTCCGAAAACCCACCTGCATACAAGCCAAATACTCTTATACAAAATCAATCCTCAGTATCCCACGAGACTCCGAAATCTGACAAACCAAATTTTTTTTGTCATAAGTATGGTCATGCGAACAAATTTTCCAAAGACTTTGATGTGTGTGAAACCAACTAGTTTTAATCCTACTAACTTAAACACAAAGACAAACACACGAAAGGCAGTGTACCTATCAATTAGCAGTTTAGTTCAGGTAAGTAGGGTATCGAACACAGGGAACGGTAAACAATTAAAATAAATGCTAATATTATCTAAATAAAACAAGTAATTGAAAGGGGGTTTTCTCTAGTTTTGCAAGACTAGAAACTTAAACAATTAACTAAAACTTAAACTAAGAAACTAAGAGCTAAGCAAATAAAAATCAACTAAATTCAATAATAAAGAGGACTTCTGTTTAGGTTCGACTCATTTGTTCCCATGGCTGATTTCAATGTATCGGATTAATTCTTCATTGGCTACCGACTAAGATGATTAGTTTCACGTTTGCTATTACTAATCCTTAGGAAACAAATTAACTCAAGCAGTGGCCAGTTGTCTAAATTAACGAATTTCCTAGTTATTGATTCGGGTTAAATAAGACTTGTAATGGTTAATTAAATTGGCCCTTCAATTAACCTCTTGCTGATGTTCATCAAACAATCTCACACATTAACTTACCTATCTTCTAGTTAATTCTAGTTTCACATTCGTTATTCCTAGACATACAACTATGTGGTCACAATAAATCATATGAAATTAATAACTAAGAGATGTTCATACAAATTAATTACTAATTTATTAACATAAGAATAGTTATTGTTAACACATAAGGTTCTTTAACAAGCTTAATAAAACATAATCACCAATTAAAATTAATCCTAATCAAATAATCAATCCATGTTCACAAATTCATCTACCTAAACAGAAGTTATGAGTTTTTAGCTCATGATTACAGCAGAAACAAGCACAAAAACGAAATCAATTGGTAAAAACATAGTTCAAACAAGAGATTAGGTAAGAGTAAACTTGATTTTGACTTGATTCTCCTTAAAATTGAATGTAGGGTTGATTCCCTTGCTTCCCACGCTCCAATAGCACCTTTAGTCGACAATTGGCCTCCAAAGGTTCATCTATATCCTAGGGTATCGATCTGAAAGTCCCTTTATATAGATTTTCACAAAATAGGGGCTACTCGGCGAGTCCAGTGACCTACTCGGCGAGTCCATCACTTAAAACCCGTGTACGGCAAGTCAGCGCGTCCAGAATCGCGAAACTTCTGACCAACTTGCCGAGTAATCGACCCTACTCGCCGAGTACGTTTCGAATCAGCATTTTCTCAAAACACGAAAGTCGTCCAAAATTGTGTCTAGTTTTTAGAACATTTTGAATCTTGTCAATCGGAGTTACGGTTCATGAGATATGGCCAAAACACTGACGAGGGGTCAGGCTGTCCAGCAACATCCTTTTTTCTTCAAAATCCAAGATCCAAGCTTCCAATAGCTAGTTCCGCTTCATTTTCCTTTCAAGCATGTATTTGTTGCTGAAAATGAAATATTTAATCTAATTAAGAACCTTTTGTTCATTAAATGAGACAAAATCAACATAAAGTATTAAGATCATGCATAAATTTTATAACTAAATATGTCCGTATCAAAATACCCCACACTTGACTTTTGCTTGCCCCCAAGAAAAACTGAATTTTAACACATTAGAATCATATAAAACAATCCCAATCGAACCCAACCATTATGCCAAGACCGCAACACATGCATTTGTGTCTAAAATGTTTCCTAAAGAACCCCCCATACTCCAAATACTCACAATCCTCATAAACATTCGCCCACTTTTTCCGAACAATGCTCATTTTATGCATCCCTCCGAATCCATCCTTAGAAAACCTCTTAACCTCAAGGTATTTTTGGTTGAGCAACCCAAGCATACATAATCTAGACAATTACAATTTATGATACCACATTGGAGCTCTTTGGAATTCTTCACTTCTTTGACATTTGATCTTTAATCTCTTTGAATTCACCACCTTGTTGTTTGATTTTTAGTATCTTCAACTTTTTAATTTCTTCAGAATTTTTGATCTTCTAATTTCATACTTAACTTTGATGCTCCAAAAATTCTTCAAACTTTTTCTTGTAATTCTCTCTTTTTTTTTTTATTACATGTACCTCACTTTTTTCACTCAAATCCCTACATGCTTAAGCAAGGGCGCTCAACTTCAACCTTTATTGGTTAACAATAACAATTTTCCTGGATATATTTCTGGTACACGATGCTAAACATATTTCATCCTTCAAACTAAGCGAGGTCGTGTTTTTGTCCCATGATTTCACTGGAATAAGGAAGCCACAAATGCACTAGAACGTATATAGGCTCAACTAAACATTTGGGTCTTCATGCAATCATCAAATATAATACTAGCATGATCCCTAATTGCTTTACCAAAATTTTCTAAATTAGACCTAGCAATTTTAATGCAAAATTTTCAAAACTAACAAAAATTTCAAGATTTTCGAATTTTAACTAAAATTTTAACTAATTTAATCAACCCCCTACCCCACACTTAATTTATGCAATGTCCCCATTGCATATCATCCATGATAAAGAACAATAAAAATAAAGAGAGAATTGGAACAAACTCCCCTGGGATAGTAGTGGCGAGGTTGATATCTATTCTCTTCAGCTCCATCTTCAATTTACTTTAGACATGGGAACAGCTCATCCATGTCTTGGGTGTCAAAATCTCGTGTGGTACAGTCTTTAAAATATCGAGGAAAAAGCTTCTTGGAAATGCTCGGAAATGAACTTCAAAAATATAGCCAATTGCCGCCTTGAATTGAATCAAATCGTCGACTCAAAGATAAAAGAATGAGCAACTCGTCGAGTTTTATGTGGAGACTCGCCGAGTTGAAACGTCATATGGACAGAAATCGTGAATTTTCGTTGGAACTCGTCGAGTTATAAGGGTGCACTCGATGAGTTTTCGGCTCTGATCGTGCAAATTCTTCTTTCTGCTTCAGGTTTGTTTTTGAGGTCAAAGACGGTATTAAGGTAATACATCTCCTTATATTCTTCAATTACAAAACTTCTTTTTAATCGTTAAAACCATCGTACTTATAAAATCACTCAAATCTTCTAATCTTCTCGTCTACGACTCAACCCCTCACTTTATTTCCTCACGCTTTATTCGTTCATTATATCCTTCACCCTATATTCTGAAAAGATCAAAAACAAATACCAAGTAATAATAAAAATAAATCAAAATACAAATCCTAAATTATCCCTAAATACTAGAAGTTTAGAAAGAAAAAGAAAAGCAAACTCTAATGACAGGTTGCCTCCCGCAAGCGCTTCTTTTTGTGCGAGTCTTTAGCTGGACTCCCAACTTAATAAACATCTAATAAAATCAATGCCCATCCATCCATTGCATTATATATTTTCTTTTGACCAATGTGTAAAATTTGGCTCGTTACTTCTAGAATTGGCCAAACAAGCTCGAATTCATGAAACCCAACAATCTTGACAAGGGTTGGAACCGGTTGGATACTAATCAAAAATGGATCGTGATTTAGAACTTTCTCCAAAGTTGGAATCGTCACCCCATGCTTCGAAACACAAACCGAAAATATAGGGGGCCACGTCGTGGTAATGGTCAAATCACAACTTCGTTTTTGCAATTCAGCTTGTTCTTCATCTGACCCCTCTGCTAGCAATCTTTCTAGTTCCTCCAAATCTCTTTCTGGATTAAATTCTTCATCTTTTAACTCTAGCTCTTGTGACTCAGATTGTTCTTGTGTGTTGGGCAAGATGTTATCTAACCATCTATCAAATTTCTTCAAATCTTCATCCCATCCACACTCCTCATCTTCTTGCTCAATTTCCTGTACTACTTCCTCAAGAAAAGCATCAAAAGCATCGAGATTTGGAAAATACATAATAAATAAAAATAAAAATAAAAATAAAAATAAAAATAAAAATAAACTAATTAAACTAAATAAAAAAAATTAATCAACAAATTAAAAAAACAATTAGCAAATAAAATTGACTATTTAGAACCGTTCCCCGGCAACGGCGCCAAAAACTTGATGTGTGTGAAACCAACTAGTTTTAATCCTACTAACTTAAACACAAAAACAAACACACGAAAGGCAGTGTACCTATCGATTAGCAGTTTAGTTCAGGTAAGTAGGGTATCGAACACAGGGAACGGTAAACAATTAAAATAAATGCTAATATTATCTAAATAAAACAAGTAATTGAAAGGGGGTTTTCTCTAGTTTTGCAAGACTAGAAACTTAAACAATTAACTAAAAGTTAAACTAAGAAACTAAGAGCTAAGCAAATAAAAATCAACTAAATTCAATAATAAAGAGGACTTCTGTTTAGGTTCGACTCATTTGTTCCCATGGCTGATTTCAATGTATCGGATTAATTCTTCATTGGCTACCGACTAAGATGATTAGTTTCACGTTTGCTATTACTAATCCTTAGGAAACAAATTAACTCAAGCAGTGGCCAGTTGTCTAAATTAACGAATTTCCTAGTTATTAATTCGGGTTAAATAAGACTTGTAATGGTTAATTAAATTGGCCCTTCAATTAACCTCTTGCTGATGTTCATCAAACAATCTCACACATTAACTTACCTATCTTCTAGTTAATTCTAGTTTCACATTCGTTATTCCTAGACATACAACTATGTGGTCACAATAAATCATATGAAATTAATAACTAAGAGATGTTCATACAACTTAATTACTAATTTATTAACATAAGAATAGTTATTGTTAACACATAAGGTTCTTTAACAAGCTTAATAAAACATAATCACCAATTAAAATTAATCCTAATCAAATAATCAATCCATGTTCACAAATTCATCTACCTAAACAGAAGTTATGAGTTTTAGCTCATGATTACAGCAGAAACAAGCACAAAAACGAAATCAATTGGTAAAAACATAGTTCAAACAAGAGATTAGGTAAGAGTAAACTTGATTTTGACTTGATTCTCCTTAAAATTGAATGTAGGGTTGATTCCCTTGCTTCCCACGCTCCAACAGCACCTTTAGTCGACAATTGGCCTCCAAGGGTTCATCTATATCCTAGGGTATCGATCTGAAAGTCCCTTTATATAGATTTTCACAAAATAGGGGCTACTCGGTGAGTCCAGTGACCTACTCGGCGAGTCCATCACTTAAAACCCGTGTACGGCAAGTCAGCGCGTCCAGAATCGCGAAACTTCTGACCAACTTGCCGAGTAATCGACCCTACTCGCCGAGTACGTTTCGAATCAGCATTTTCTCAAAACATGAAAGTCGTCCAAAATTGTGTCTAGTTTTCAGAACATTTTGAATCTCGTCAATCGGAGTTACGGTTCATGAGATATGGCCAAAACACTGACGAGGGTCAAGCTGTCCAGCAACATCCTTCTTTCTTCAAAATCCAAGATCCAAGCTTCCAATAGCTAGTTCCGCTTCATTTTCCTTTCAAGCATGTATTTGTTGCTGAAAATGAAATATTTAATCTAATTAAGCACCTTTTGTTCATTAAATGAGACAAAATCAACATAAAGTATTAAGATTATGCATAAATTTTATAACTAAATATGCCCATATCAGACTTCTTGCCTAAAGCACCATAAAAACAACAGATCAAGGACTCTTCATACTATGCACGTCGAGCCCAAGAGATGGCTACTAATGAGAAAGCTTCCTTCATCACTGTGTCGAGAGATGTAGAAGTATATTGGTCATTTGGGGATGATGATGATGATGTGAGCACTAGGAGATACATGTGACTTATGGCCAGAAAAACCATCGAATGTCATGAAGATTACTAGTTATTTGGATCAGAAGAAGATGATGATGATGATGATGCTGAGCCAAACTACTGCTACATGGCTACCAACGACCACCTGGCAGAAGCATCGTTCAACAGGTAAAATCTATGATTACTGATAATAATTTTGATTTATCTCTTTATGAACCATATCTATCCCAGATCCAATCAGATATAAACATCATTTCTACAGCTTATGAGTCTTCCATAGAAGCTAGTGAGAAGATGGAAAGTGAATTAAGTCATCTAAGATTACGTTTCGATGATAAGAAGCTTAAGATAGAATCTTTATAGTGTGAACTTGTAATTTCAAAAGATGAATATATCATTCTTAAAGAAAAATGATAAATCACTTATTCTAAAATAAATGTTTTGATTTCTGATAACAAATGTCTGAATACCAAAATATATGCTTTGCGTAACTCTATACACATTTTTGAAGCAAATGAAAGATGACTAACAATTTTTGTCATCCTTGGTCTAAAGCACCTGGTCTTGGAAGCGAATTTCCAAAACCTATTTCTCTTCCCTTGAAGGAGTTAGAGAATCTAACTTTAATGGGAGACATTTTGAACCTCAAACATTTGGATACTCCTATCTCGCCATTGTCACCCTTTCCTAAGACTTCGGACCGATTCACATCCTTGATTCCTGAGTTTCAACCAATAGTTATCAAATGTCCTAATTCCATGACTCTTTGACCTTAGATACCACTGGACCTGAATTAGACCTTGTAATTTTCTCCTAACATTCCCAAAACTATAGTTCAGATTCCGAACCACGGTCCTCCTAACAATTACCTTGTTGAGTAAATCTATCTAGAGACAAATAGACCTGACTCTGAAAAATCAAACTTTGTTTGGTCATCCTTAGATGATGACGTTGATGTAGAAACCATAAGTGATAACTCATTTGATTAATATGTTTTGGACTCTCAAGTGATTTATAAAACCACCTTAGTGGCAATCAAACCCACGTTCAACAACCCATTAGTTGGCCAAACTTCCAAGTCAACATCTGACTCCAAGAAGAAAACTTCATTGAATAAAAAAGATGTCGTAGATCCAAAGATAGAAGCCAAAATGCACTCAAAAAGGAAATTAGGTCAAGACAAAATTACAGGATCATTAAGAATTCCAAAAAGAAAGTCTCTTTGAATGTAAGCTCAACCACTAGGAACCATAAAACATTTGCGCCTATTAAGATCCTTAAAAGGTCATCCATTCCTCCTAGTCCTGTTGTCCAAAACAAAATTCTTAGTCCCATACCAAAAAAGACTGTTGATACTTGTCCCACAATAAATGACATTCCTCAGACTATCTCCTCTGTTTTCATTGCTAAATCCGATAGCACGGTTTTTCAACCTCAACAGCTTTCAAAGCCATGTGCACCATCAAAAAATTTGAACCCATAACCTTTAGTCAAAAACACAGTTACTCAAACATTTTTAAATAATTTAAAAACAAAATTTGAGTGGAAATATCAGAGTGTTGAAAAAGATTTGGCAACTTCAAGAAACACTGAGATAAACAGCTGGTTCGAGAAAAGTTATTTCACAACAATTTATCGTTGAATATGAATTCTGGATCAATGAAAAGACCTTAGCATTTTGCTTCTTTCCCAAAGGATATTGTAACAAGCCTTCCGAGACTCCTGTTGCTCAAAATTCACTACCAAAGTCCAAAGCCCGTGCCAAAGTTCCAATATTAAACTTGAAGCCTAAAAACTCCAAACTTCACTAAATATTGAAGGCACCCTATGCTTCGAAACAAGACACAATATGGTATATTGATAGTGCTTTTTCCATGCTCATGATGGGGCAGAAAGATTTTTTGCATGATCTCAAAATTTCACCTAATGCTAGCTATATGACATATGGTAATAACTCCAACTCTCAAATCTGAAGTTATGGCGTCCTCGCCAATGGAAACTTCTCTATATCGAACATGGAATTCGTAGCTGACCTGAAGCATAATCTAATCAGTGTGGATCAACTTACTGACATAACTCGTTGAGTTGAATTCTGCAAAAAACAAAGCTACGTCATGTCCGAAGACCGGAAATAATGTCTGATCAAGTCAAATCGCAATAAGAACATGTATCCTTTTGACATCAACATGATTGTTGGAAAGCCTCAACTCTGTCTTCTCTTAAAGGCAGTTCCTGATGTTAGTTGGTTATGGCATTGAAGGCTTACTTATTTAAACTTTTGATATATGAATGATCTTGTTTCCGGTGAAATGGTCAGAGGTTTACCTCTCCTCAAGTTTGAAAACGATCATCTATATGCTACCTGTGAGTGTGGGAAGCAATCGAAGAAAGGTCATCCTTTCATCATCGAAAAATCAATCTCGGAACCATTGGAACTACTTCATATTGATCTATGTGCACGCTCCACTATAGAAAGTCTACATCATAAGAAAAACATTCTTGTGATTTTAGATGATTTACAAGGTTCACCTGTATTTTCTTCCTCGGGATCAAGTAAAAAACCGCCTCGATACTCATTACCTTCATTAAGGGTATTGAAGTTCTAGTGAAACTGTCTGTTCTTCGAATTGAAAGTGATAATGGCTTGGAGTTAACCAATTTAACCATTGAGAAATTCTTATTCGAGAAAAGAATTGACCACAACTTCTCAGCTCCGTATACCCCTCAACAAATTGTGTAGTCGAAAGTCGCAACAAAACCTTAGTTGAAGTTGCTCGATCGAGGCTTAATTTTCCAAATCTTCCACTATATCTCTAAGTTGAAGCCGTATCAACTGCATGCTTTACTCAGAATCATAGCATCATCAATCGACGCCTCAATATGACACTGTACGAAGCCATGAATGGTCGTAACCCAAGTATCTCTTTTTTGCAAGTCTTTGGTTGTCGGTGTTTTATCAAGAACAATCATGATCAGCTCACGAAATTTCAGCCTAAAGCTGATGAATCATTTTTTCTTAGATACTCACCAAAATCAAAAGCTTACCAGGTTCTGAATTGACAAACTCATGTTCTTGAAGAAAGCTTTGATGTCACCTTTGATGACAATTATGTTCGGAATTCTGGCCCAACCCATGTTACAACCCACATCATGGAGTCCGATGCTCCATCGCCAGAATGTCCGAATCATCAAATAATTCATGAAATTGATTTTGAAACCTTGTTCGGACCCTCTGAAACTGCTCTTGATTAGGATTCTCGATCAAGACGATGGTCATTCTTTATAGCTCCTAACTCACAAAATGTTTCGGGTTTGACTCCCAAATTTCCTCCATTTCTTTCTGAACCATTTCAACATTCTCAAGTTGAGGGGGAGAATGGTCAACCTTCTGTTGAATCAAATGTTGAAGGATTCCAAGATGCACCAGAGCAATTTGTTGATTTTTATTCTATTCCGGACAACAACAACAACAACATCGACTTCTTTGACTTTTCGGATGAAAATGATGCTAATATTTCTGGTTCAGAAGTTTATGGGGAGCATCATCCTCCAATTCAAGTTGTTCAGGGGGGCAACACAACCCCATCATTGATATTGGATCATATGCTGCAGAAGAGCTTCTGAGACTACACATTTGGACCAAGGATCCTCCTCTAAGCCAAGTTATTGGAAATCTAAACGACGGTGTTCAAAGTTGTTCTGCCACCAATATGCAAAATGAATGTCATTTCTCAGCATGTATCTCTATGGTTGAACCCAAATCCTTCAAGGAAGCATTAGAACATGCTGATTGGATTATATCCATGCAGAAAGAGTTGGTAGAATTTGATCGAAATGAAGTATGAGGCCATAAATAGCTTTTCAGAGTTAGTAGCAATAGTTCGGATAAAAAAGATTGACAAAACCGAGAGGATGTTGGAGATACACTTCGGTATCAAGTTCACGATTAAGAAAAGCACTCTTAACATCCATTCGATAAAATTTAAAGCCTTTATGAGCTGCATAAGCAAGGAATATTCTGATGGCTTCATGATGGGAAATCAGAGCAAATTTCTCATCATAATCAAGTCCTTGAATATATGTGAATCCTTTGGACACCAATCTTGCTTTACTTTGAATGATAAATCCTTCATTGTCTAGCTTCTTTTGGAACACTCATATCGCACTCATAATGGGATGGTCTCGAGGACGAGGAATGAGAAAGAGGAATTCTCGATCCTACCCTGTTCCGAAGATCAAATGGAAAGCATCTCATGCTGGTTCGAATCTACATCGACGATATCATTTTTGGATCCAAGGATTCATCAGTGGTTGCTGATTTGCCAAGTTAATGGTTAGCCGATTGCAAATGAGCATGAATCATGAACTAAGTTTTTTCCTAGGTCTTCAAGTAAAATAGACCAATAGAGGAATCTTTATTCACCAATAAAAATATATTTCTATGTTTCTCAAAAAATAGTCGACGGACACTTGTGCCTCTGCCAAGGTTCCTGTGGGTTTCAGACAAAAAAAATTCTCAGAACCATCAGGTGTTGCTGTCGATGAAAAGAAGTATAGAGGAATTATTGGATCGCTACTCTACCTAACAACAAGTCATCTAGACATCATGTTCTCCACATTTTTGTGTGCCAGATTTCAATTCAATCCAAAGATGTCTCATCTTTTGGCAGTTAATCAAATATTCGACACCTCAAAGGTAAAAAGAGTCTTGGAATCTGGTACCCAACAAATGAGAGTTTCCTCCTACAAGCATATTCTAATTCGAACTATGGTGTTCTTCAATTGGACATAAAAAGCACCTCGGTTGGATGTCATTTTTTTGGTAGAATACTGGTTAGTTGGTCATCTAAGAAGTAGAATTGCATTGCTCTATCAACAGTCGAAGCGGAATACATTGTTGATGCTAGTTACACCTCTCAAGTTCTTTGGATGAAATCACAGCTCATGGATTATGGTTACCGGTTTCAATGAATTCCCATCTATTGTGATTCACAAAGTGCTTTTGCAATTTCACATAATCCAATTGAGTACTCCATGGCGAAGCATATCGATATACATATCGATATACAATACCATTTCATTAAAGATCATGTTTTAAAAAGGTAACATTGAACTTACTTTTGTTCCATGTGATGATGAGATTGTTGATATCTTTAATAAGGCATTAGATGAAACCAAATCTAATGGTTTTTTGAACAAAATCGTTATGATGTTGCCTAATCCTCAATTCTTTCAAGAGGCTTGCACTATCTAATGCTATCATTAGGAAGTGAAACAATTCTAAAGTAAAATCTATTTCTAGACTCGGAATCTTTTTCTCTCGGAATAAATAGGATCATTTTACGTGCCTTTCTAACTAACCTTTTCTTCTAGTCGTAAGTTGTACAGCTCGTTCAATCTTTGGAAGTTCATGACCAATATATTTACTTTGGTATTTTACTTGTTCTCTTATCGAAATCTATTTCATAAAGTGTGTTTTGAAGTTTATCTTAGAATTCCATTCCGAAACGGTAATACTCTCTCGTCTCTTGCCTTGTCCGAGATCAGTTCCGTCTTGTCTCGGACCTTAAAAATCTATTTAAATATGTCCTTTAAGATCTTCCTTCCTTTTACGTATGTTATTCAGCCTAAGCCTGTGCAATCTCGGACTCTATATAATGTACAAGTATTTTCTACTTTTCATTTTGGAAGTATCTTGTGACAATTCATCACGGAACTCTCATGCTTCGAGATCTCACTGCAAGTTCATCTCGGATATTTCCTGGTCCGAGATCCATTATCAAAAAATCTCAAGACTTTCTGACTCCAAGATCATTTGTTTTAAAAGAAATCCAAAAGGACTTTCATCATTTTTTTGAAACGTTTTATTAAAGAACACAAACTGTTATCTTTTTTAATGATGATTATCTTTAATCCTAGAAAAATGCACCTTTTTGCGCACGTCTCCGTAAAGTAAACATCATGTCAATCAAATGAAAGTTTCCATTATACACATACCGTCAGTGTTCATTTTCGTTCTTGCAGGTTAATTCATCCCAAATGTGGCAACACATTTAATGCGGTCCATTTCCATATCCGGGTTTAATCATTACTTTTTCTAACCCGACCCATTTTCACTGAACCTATAAAATCCCACAAAACCCACATTTTACCCTTTATGCTCCCCTCATCTTCTTTATTCTATCTCTATAAAGAAACTGCTCTTCAAGTACTCAAAACATGCAACAATGGCATCTTCACAATCTGGCCCCAAAATTTCCAACCCTGCTCCTAAAAAGAAATCATCCAAGGGTTCCAATTCAGGGATACCACTCCACTTTTATCCTTGGATCCCATGGACTATAATAAGTCCATCCGATTCATGCTCGAGTTTATTACTCATCACCCCATCTCCGTCCCACTCACAAGAATCCCTGATCCACGCATTCATCTTCTTCTTCTTCACACCATATTTGTAAGAGTCAAGATTGACATTGGAGTCCTGGAAGTCAAGATTAACGGTGACCCAATTGAACCAGTTTCAAAGAAAACGTTCTTAAAAGCTATTGGGATTTCTGAAAACCCTAAAGATTTTAAATTCCGAGAACCATCGTCTGAGGATTTTCAGACGTTTCCCAACCACATAGGGTATGAAGAAGAGTTCAAAGCCAAAACATTCAAGAAATTCGCAGTACCTAGGATATTGACAATTCTGATGCACCTCATTCATAGAGCTATGTCTATAAAACAAGGTGGAACAGAAAAAATGAACAGGGACTATCTCAATGTTGTGTACAGTATCTTTTTTGGGAAGACAAATGCCGTTGATCTAACGGAAGTCTTGTGGTAAGACTTTCAGAAGTTCGCTATGAAAAGAAAGCCTCTAGAGATATCGAGTCTAAGATTCTGGGCTCTCACCATTCAACAACTCTACCGAGAGAGGCACAGACCGATTCCGGTCGATACCATTCCGAAAGAGGTATTTCTAAACTTCAAGGTATTAAGACTTATTTCCTTCCGAACCAGGCATCTTTCAGACCTGTTTGTAGGTTACCTGAACACATGTTGGCCATTTTACCATCCGAGTCCCCTCATTTGAAACATCACTTGGAGACTTCGATTATGTACCATCCAACACAATCTAACTCAGTCCCCATTTATCCCACCTCAGATGTGGCTAAACCAGCTTCGGATAGTGGAAAGAAAAAGAAGGTAGCTCAGCGAAAGACCTCTCCCTCTAAACCAAAAGCCAAAAAGATAACCAAAGCCAACACTTCCTCTCTAAAGGAATTTGTCAAAGATATTTCGAATGACTTTGGTCATCCTCTTACCCCACCTGCCCACGCGTCCGAAGTACCCATCGACTTTATAAAAACAACTACACACACTCATAGGGAGTCTCCACACAATCCACGCCCACCTTCCCAAAAAGGTGATGTAGGTGTTGAACATAGTTCCTTTCGCCCCCTGGAACAAACCCACATATAATCTCGGATATCCCTCATTCTTCTTCCACACAAGGATAATTTGAGACCCATATCTTGGATCCCAAGCATTCCAAAGTGGAAGTTGTCACTCCTGTCTCGGATGCCCCAACTGGTCTGCTAACTTGTAAAGGTAAAGGACGACCAGGTACTGACGATCCATATTGGTTAGACTTTGTTAGCAAGGCTCACACCAAACATTCAGAGCTCACTTGATTCTAAGTGGAAGCAACACTCATCTCCATGACAAACAGAGCTATTCAGAGCAATATTCCATTCATTCCTCTATCTAATAAAATTGCTAATCAAGTGTTTTCATCATGAGAAACTCAACACATTAATATCATCTCGGATGATCAAGTCTCCTCACCATGATGCTCTCCTCCCAAATCCTAATGAAGAACATTCAATAGAATTAATGTTTGATGATGAGTGTGCCTCTATTTCAGCACTTCCAGTCATTTCATTCGCTCCCATCTATCAAAAGCCATCTTCATCAAGGCCCACTCACTACTTTCGCATTTCATCATCCTTGTAAGATCCAGTTGATGAAGAGATTAATGTTGATGATCAATCTTAGAACAATCTTGAAGGAGCAATAGAACCCAATCCTCCCAAGGATGGTCAACCAACAACTGCCAACAAACATGTCCCTTCTGAATCACATGTGACTCTAGAGCATGTTAAAGCCAAGACAATGAGTTCATCTTCGGACACGAGATCATCAGTAGGAAATTTTGTTGATCCCTTTGCTTTCGTGGAACTCCGAGACAATGTCTCTACTGCAGTATCAAAAGTTGAATCTCTTGACCAATCCGTTGCTCAACTTAATTTTAAGCTTGATGAAAAAGTGTCTGGTCTCGACACCAAGTTGGATGGAATTATCAAATCTCTCTTGGACGTCAAAAAACCAGGTCCCTCAGATTAAAAACGGGCATAACAGCTGGATCAACTTATCTCCAAAGTCTATCATTGATAAGAACATGCAAGAATTCATCTCGGTAATCAACAAACAGCAAGACAAAGGCAAAAAGCCTATTTCATATTTTCACTCCTCGGAACCCATCTTCAAGAAATCTGCAGGTTGGTCCCAAGCACATATTGATCAAGCCCTCAAGGAAAGCATTTTTTCAAGATCTCAAGGATAACCCACATCCAATGCTAGGGCTTTTCCCACTTTTTAGAGAAGGAATAATTCATGATGTGGACATTGTCCCATTCATGTATTATGATATGACAACTCAAGAATCGTACCAAGTTGATCTTCCCATCTCTCCGTTCAGCAAGTTCTCCATAATTATGATCAATACAAATGACATCTTGACAGCATATTGCTGCTTATAGTGGTGTTATTAGCTATCTAAACGATTGTGTTGCTGAATTATACAAATTTGACTATGAACTGTCTCACTTGTTCGAAACTAAAAAGTTCTTGGCAAAAATTGAGTATCAACTGCCTGAAGCTGAGATCTTGGCAGAAGGGCCAATTGATGAATTGGTGTTGGGATATGTCTACCATCAGAGGAAAACAAACAAGAACGACTTCTTCCGATTCATGGATAAACATCTCATACCCTCCAAAGTTCTTTAGAAATTCATCACTAATGTAGCACGTCTGAAGATCCAGAGCATGAAAATACAAAGTTTTTAAGTCAACTTAAGTGGTATATTGAAGTCCGAAACTAGTTGTACTGAGCTCATGTGTTCATCCAAAGAGAAGTCAACTGAGCTGATTAGATTGTTAAGTTCACTTAGGGGTAGATTGTTGGAACCTGAAAGTGAACCACTTGCAGATTGTTAAGTTCACCCTATGATAGTCCAAATCTCCACATACCCGGAACTCCCTGTCTTAGGGTGTAAAGTCACGCTTGGATGTGGAGTGTTAGGCTTACCCACTTGTATGTGTAAATGGGTTGAGTCTTTCTTATAAATAGGAAGTGAGTGACTCCTATTATGTATCATTTTAAGTGTTAGACTATAGAGAGTATGTGTACAAGAACTACTTTGTATGTTCTTTCTAGATCTAATATGAGATTAACAATATTTATTTACTCCATGTGTTCTTGATTTGTATAATGATTCACTACATCTTTCTAATTCCGCACATGCCATCATAATCAACACCACTACAATTGGTATCAGAGTAGGTGTTCTTGATTTCATCAAGAATTGATCCATGATGTCTTTCTAGATTTGGTGATTCTTCTTTTGATCTTTGATCTTCATGATTTAGAGATTTTTTTCCATTCTAGAAATCAAATTCATCTTTGATTCTATTCATAATTTAATTTTCTTCACTAGAATTCAAGTGGTTTTTACTTTCTCTCTCTAGAAATCCCATTCAAAATCACTTTCTCTCCCTAGAAATTTTCAAGTTCTTGTGATCATGGTGGACTTTCCGTGTGATTCTTGGATTGTGATCGTTGAAGATGTCAAATACAAAGTCAACGAAAATTAATTTTATGGGTAGGTGTTAAGCAAATTGATTTCATGGGGTAATATGGTTTCTTATGGAGGTTTGAAGGATGATAATGGAAGCTTGATTTTTCAACCACTTTGTACGATTGAATGGTTGGCTAAAATTTCTTTGTCCATATTAGTATATAGTAGAGTTCAAAAGGAAGGAGAAGAAAGAGATTTGTTTAATAAAAAATACATTTCTCTTATTGAAAATCCGAATGATCTTTTTGCTCTTAAGTTTGTTGAAGTTCTTGACTTTGGAGTTCAATGTGATGTTCTTGATGTTCTTGATGTTCTTGAAGTTCATGATAAGAAGATTCAAGTTGATTCTCATGAAGATGAAAAAGTTATTTTTCTCGATTGGAGTTCAAACTAATGATATTTTGTGTTCTTGTGATTTGTTTTAAGGAGTGATTCCTTATCGGAAGCCGGTGATCCAAGAAATTCACAAGTATCAAACTCCAAAAGATTTGACAAAATCACAAAGTTGAAGTTGTGGAAAGTGGGCTTGTTCGTGAAATCAAATCTTCAAGATGCAAAAAGATGAGAAAGAAAAAGAAGAATAAGATTAAACACAAAATCAAGCGGGTTTACTCACAAAAATCATCAAGTGTTATTGTGAAACAAATTTGGGTTCCAAAGCAACAATCTCCAAAGGTTGCATTGAATTTGAAATCAAAACCCAAAAGTGTTGGTCGTTCTTATGAAGATGTTCTTAGATCGTTGACGAACACGAAGAACGAGTTATACATCATGCATAGTGGGTGCTACAATGTTCAAATTAGAGATTTTCTCATTCCAACAAAGAACCAAGATCTTCTAAATTTGATTTGTTCGTTGAAAACGGAAATCGATTCATCAAAAAGGTATCTCAAATTCTCAAATGGATTCCAAAATGTTCATAAATTAAATTCGTGTGTTTATGTTTTTCAATTTTAATTGTTTTGTTTGATCTGTTTTGTTCCAAACCCCATTGTTGATCCAACAAAAAAATAGATCAAGCCCAAGCTATCTTATTGAAATCATTTGATTCAAAATGAAGCCTAAATAATCATATTGATTTATTTTTGTTCGTATTCAATCCAATCCAAAAGATTTGATCCACATTGAATAACTTTGATCCCACATCTCGAAAACTATTTTTTAGCCAAATGTTTAAAACTTCTAATGTTCATCAATTGTGTTGATTAAGCCTAAAAGAATTTATTCCATTTACTACTTATTCTTTAAAGTGATTAAGTCCAACTCAAATTCAAAGAATGTTTAAGTCTTGTATCTTAATCAAAATCTCGATGTTCTTCGCTTCTGTATTATCGTTAAAATCAAATTTTTTGGATTTTGATTTTTTCCGAATTTGTTTTCTATGAATTGATTTTAAGTTGATTTACTATCTTTTTGTGATTCTGATTTGAACATAGTTGATTTTGATTTTGAAATCGATTGAAAGAAATTGGAATCAATTTTCGTTTGGTTCGATATTGCTTAAAAATCAAAATTGGATTTCGATTATGGTTTTGGGGAAGAACTTACATCTAATTGATGTCGGTTTGATAGATTGTGAAAAGAGATAGTGAAGGTTGATGATCGATGGTTAGATTAACTTTCGAAAATCAAAGGATGATCAATTATTCATGTTATTGATAGATGATTATGGATTCGAAGTACTGAGGTCGATGATAATCTTGTAATTCTGTTCGAAGGGTTGAAATCGACATTGTGTGATAGTGTTAAAAGTCGACATCGAGTGTTTGATAACAAATGGAAATAAAATTGTTTGGGTTCAGTTTTGATTTTGATGTGTATCTAGAACTGATAATGAATGTGAATGGTTTGATTATCGATTTTGGGTTTTAGATCGACTAGAAAAGAAGCCTTGAAGTTTGATTGATGACGATTGGAATCGATGGACAAATAGGTGAATGAAGATGGTGTTGGAATTGATTGTATGTTGGGTTCGTTTTATGATTACCAGCTTTGAGTGTCGAATCTGATTTGGTGATTGAGTGGTTGTATTTGGGAACGACTTGATTGTTGAGTAACAAAAAGTTGTTAATTTTAGAGTCGACGAGTGTGATTTGGAAGTCATAATCGGTTGGGAGGAGTTCAAATTCGAAGGTTTGAGTTGTGTTTGGAGTCGATATATCAATGATCGACTGATTTTGTTGTTTGGTGATTAATAATGAATATGATGACATGGATTTTGAAAGTGAATCAAGGTATTTGATTGTTGGGAAGTAGTGATGAAAAAGCGAAGGCTTGATGGGTTGATGTGTGAAGTACTATATGTTGATGTCAATGATTTTGAGAACCCTTGTAATAGTGAAGTGATGGTTAAGCAATTGAATAATCAAGATGTTATTCAATGATTCGCATGGCTTTGTTTTCGATTTCCCCTTGAATGATTAAGAAGATGTTTCGTTAGTTGAATTCTTGCATCTAAAAGCGAAACATTTTAATTTCATTAGCTATGTAACAAAATGGGGAAGATAACCACAAGTTTCAAAAATGGTCCCTCATCTTTTGTCGAAGTTGCATAAATAGTCTAGTTTTGAATTTTGAGCAACATTTGTGAAGAATGCAAAAGTTTCAAAGTTAGTCGTTGCAGTTTTGAAATGTTGGCAGAAAATACCCAACTTCGAAAATTCAGTCCTTGCAATTGGTGAGAATTTACACTTTATGCCTACTTTCGCAAATGGGATAGATTTTCACGTCTTAAGTTGTGTTTGGCGCAACGGGTCCCTGCAAAAATCATAAAATGATGGGTTTTACGCAGATTTTGGGAAATCTTACAACTCTCACCCAAAAGTCGAAAATTTTCACAAATTGGAAATTTTTTTCGAGGGTTTTTTGTGATTGTTTTTCTATGTTAGTTTTTTAGTTGTTTCATTTTTGGTACAGATCAAGGGGGAGTATTGTGAAGATTAATCCTCGGGCGCTTCTCACCCTTAATGGGTTTTATAATCATTTTTTGATTATGAAAAGAGGGAGAATAAAGAGTGGGTATTCGAATCAAGCGGGTTTTTCGGGTATTTATTTGAGGATTTGAAGACCAGTGTTAATTCAAGGTGGAGTTTGGTCTTGATCGTGCGAACTCGTTGGATATTGAAGTCGGGACATCCAATCCTAATTTTGGGGGGGGGGGGGATGTTAGGGTGCAAAGTCACGCTTGGATGTGGAGTGTTAGGCTTACCCTCTTGTATTTGTAAATGGGTTGAGTCTTTCTTATAAATAGGAAGTGAGTGACTCTCATTATGTAAGATTTGAAGTGTTAGACTAGAGAGAGAATTTGTACAAGACCCACTTTGTATGTTCTTTCTAAATCTAATATGAGCTTAACAATATTTATTTACTCCATGTGTTCTTCATTTGTATGATGATACACTAGATCTTTCTTATTCCGCACATGTCATCATACTCAACACCTGAAGGTCAAAGAACGCGCTCTCAACTAGGCCACCTTCGTAGAACGAAAAAAGATCAATCGTTTATCCAAAATCTCCATAATGCCCTCCTTGATTGTACTTAAGATCACATAAATCTTCTCGAGAATGCAACGCGTAATAATCAGACGAAATGAACTCCGTCGTCTGGCCATCCAATTGTCGGCTCTAGAACCTGAGCCTAAGCCCTCTCCAGCACCAGAACTGCCAACAGGTATGCCCCACAGAGTCACCATACCACAAATAGATCATATAAACCATCTTAATATATTGAGGGATCACAAACTCTACAAGTTTCCTTGTTTCATCGCAGCTCTCCTTGACTCATGTACGGATCCCCTACTTCCAGTAGTACGGGTCCATACTACCTTCCACATCCATCCGTACTTTCCTCAAGGATTTCTTTAAATCTGCCAAGTCACCTTATATCCATACAATTATCCCTCTTTCAGATAAGGCTCCTAACACTAGATCTTATCCTAGGTTTTCCTAGGGCAAACTCCACACCACTCTTCGTCATCAGGTGCAAAAGGAACTCCCGCTAACTTCTCCTAACTAGCTCACGAATACAATTACATATCACCAAAACCAGATAATTCTTCGAAGGAGAGGTCTCACACTACAACGGTTGGACTCAAACAAGAGCTGCTCGAAAGAGTTAAAACCTAACCTTCTAAAATTATTTAGTTCCTATAATAAGTAACTTAACTTATTCGCTTACTAGTTAGCTGAAGCTAGTGAGAACCCCTAACAAGTACAAACCAAATAGCATTAAAGCATCAAGTAATCAGAACCAAGTATAATCTAATCAAGCGATCCTATCATTGACTAGTCAGTACTAACATGAAAGTCTACAAACTCATAAAATAGGCATTTAAAGGAATCTCTCCTAGCATTCTATCATGCAAATACTGAACAGATCCTTAGCCCTAATTAGCATACGATTCACATATTCACAAATCAAATCATATCAAATAACATGTATGGGTATTTTAGGAATACTTACTTAAGCACGGTCGATTGCATACACCACACCCTTTATTGTATTAGAAAACCCTTTTCTTTAAAATGTTTCTTTATATATATATATATATATATATATATATATATATATGTAATAAAAAAATAAAAATAAAAATAACTTTACCAAATCCTTAGTTTGCGTTTAGACACACCCGAGATTATATCTAAATCCCTCAAACCAAGGCTCTGATACCAACTTGTAACATCCTATAAATAAAACATAAAAATCTTATTTTTGATTTAATAAAAACATTAATCCAAACTTTGGCATACAACCCCAAAAGAAAGTATTTCAATACATGAAAACATATCAGAGTAAATCGCAAAATGCGGAAAAAGGTGGTGTGTACTCTGCAATCATCCTAAGCTCATCCTAGTCGATTTGGAAGTACCTAAAACATAAACTGAAAACCGTAAGCCTAATGATTAGTGAATTCCCCAAAATACCACATACTATACATAAATAAATAAACACATAATGGGCCTCCCTCGTCATCGAGCCCCGCTCGACATCGATCCTCGCTCAATATACAGATTTGTCAGTCTTCAGGCCCCCTTAGCATTGGTCCCAACCCGATATACATATAACATATAATCATATAAACATACAAACACATACGATAATCACAAAGATAATATCAAACAATACAGTCATCGGGCCCCACCTAGTAATCATATACACATAACACATGGAATAGTCACGCAAAACTAGCATACTAAAACATAAAACCATGGGTCGGCATTGGTGCCTTCGACCCCCTAAACACAGTGAGGAAACTCTCCTCATGCTAGTGAATCTCACAGATAAAAATCTGACTACTGACCCGCCAAGAATCCCACGCTATAATCATAAATAACATCCAATTAATAATTGGATCCCGACTCACACAAGGTGTCCAATCTAAGGTAGAAGACCTAATTTAAGCTTTCCCGAATTTGGCCCATAGCCAAAGCCCAATCCAAAAGTCTGAAAAGCCAAAAGTTTAAAATAATCATCTAATACCCAAATATGGCCTAATTTTCCAAATTAGGCACAAACCCCTTCATGGGCCTTCAACCAAAGGACCAATACAATATCATTAGCCCAAAATAATATTCGGCTGGCCAAACAAGGCCATAATCTTCTAGAGTCCAAACATGGATGAACACCTTGAGCCAAAACATTTTGAAGCCCATTTGTCCCATTTGTTTAGTACGCAGAGCGTGCTCGCTTTGGGGTTCGCACGCCCAACGTACTCCCAGCTTGACCAAATTTCTTCATTAGGCACTTATTCAGTTAAGGTTTCGAACCAAACCTTAGATCTAACTTCCTTAAGGTTGTTTATCATGTAAAGTTGCCAACTTTATGTGCATGCATGGCTTAATAGGTCTCTATAGCTCAAAAGAGCTTAATAAATGACTTAACACATGCATAAGTCCAGAATCATCATAAAGTTTGCAAATTTATGCTTAAGAAACCCTTAATATGCCAAGATCTACAAGGACAAGCTCCATAATCAACCTTAGCTCACAAAACCAACCAAAAGGGACTAAAGAAGCCAAATGCATGCCAAGGTATAGATCTATGAAATGAGATGGCAAGCTTTGAACTTTATACCTGAAAATCCATGAAATGATGGTGCTAAAGTTGAATCTCTAAGCTCCCTTCCAAAGATTGAGTCCTCAAGCTTCTTCTTCTGCCACTTTAAGATGCACAAAACACTCCAATGATCAAAATAATAGCTCAAAAGCACCACACAAAGGAAAGGGACGAACTAGGGTTTTTAAAGAGTGGAGGCTGGTCTAAAATGTCCAGGATGAGAGTTAATGATGCTTAAATAGGACACAAACCCTAAAATTAGGGTTTTCCCCTGGCCAGCATCGCCTAGCGTATCACATGTACGCCCAACACACGTAGTTTGATCTCGCGATCAAACTCCAGCTAGTACACAAATCGTACTCCATAGTACAATCCGCGTACTAGCCATAAGGACCATAATGCAATGTTTTAAAATAAAAAGGGGTTACATAGAAACATACCTAATTCAAGTATTACAGTTTGACATATTTGATTTACCTAGGTTAGGAATAAATGGAAGACCTATTTAGCTCCTAACAGCATAGTAGAAAGAGAAGAACGATGGAGGCCTGTGAGCTTTTATTGATTATCTATGTAGTTTTATATTTCTAATATGTTCACTGGGGAAGAAACCAACAAAGGAAAAATTATTTTTGTGAGGTTAGACTTAAAATTAACACAATAAAACTTGCAAACAATCAAAAAAAACATAAGACAAAGCATCAGTAAATGTATTAGCAATCGGAAAATCAAATCCAAAAGTGCAAGTTAGTGAGGTGAGGCTAGGTCATGGTTCTCGAGGGCGATGACTGGGCAGTGGTGCTCTAGTGATCTAATGATAGTTAAGGAAAAAGAAGAGATAAGGGAAATGAAGAAGATACGGCGAGTTCATGGTGAGGGATGCTTACCGGAGATGTGGCAGTGATAGTGGAATTTGGTGGTGTCCAGATGGAAGATTGAGAAAGGGTGTAGACTGTAGATAAATGTGTCTTTCGTGTTTAGAAGAAAAACACACGGTCTTTATCCTTCAAAATTTAAGAAAACTACAGTAAGAATTTGGTGGTGTCCAGATGGAAGATTGATGTGCTCTTAGCTACACGTTGGACTATATTTTGTGGTTTATGCTTTATTTTGTATGTCATATGTGTTCTCAGTTGTGGACTGAAATCACTCATGCGCTTAGTGTTTTCGGTGTGCTTGTTATCTTTGGGCTTTAGGTTAATTGGTGTAGTATAAATATGGTTTGTGTATAGCTATTCTAGGTTAATGCGTTTTTGGTGAAGAGTAGTTGCATGTACCTAATAATTGATTAGTAGAATTGTGTGCATTCATTGAAACGTGTTCATTGATTCATCTAATTGTTTGTTTGTTTCGCATAGTTTTTTGATTAAGATTTTGTATTAACTCAAACAATTACACTGATACCTTGAGAAGATCCGAGTTTTGGGACTTACAAGTGGCATCAGAGCCTTAAAATCTACTTAAGGTTGTTTGGTATCAATTGTTTTTCGAAACATTAATTAGTTTAAGGTGTTTTTCAGTTTTATTAAAAATTTTGGCTGTTCATCGTGTTGTTGTTGTTCGTGTTCATAATTTTCTTGGTGATTCTTCACTAATTTTGGAGGATATTGATTTGGAAATCATTTTTGGTAATTTACCAAATTTTGGGATTCATTGGATAAGGAAACTCAATCAAAATCTCGTTTTCGGCTTAATCTCAACATTTTCGGCGGCTAATTAACATTTCCGGTGAAAAGACTTGGGTTTTTTGTTCGGAAGAGTTTTCGGCCAATACGTATATTTTTCGGTCAACTGTTTTCGGTTAAGCAATTTGACCTTTAAGATTCTCGGTCAACAAGGTATTGACTATTGATGTTTTCGGTCAGAAAGTATTTATTTTTTGGTTATCGGTCATAATTTTTGTAATCTTCAATGCACAGTTTATTGATTATAGTCTAGTACATAAGATTCTTAAGTTACTCTCAGTTCTATCTTTCTCTCTAAAACTCGATCTCAGCTCTTTTTTGAATGACCAACCTTTTACACGGCTGAAATAACTATATATATATATATATATATATATATATATATATATATATATATATATATATATATATATATATATATATATATATAGACCTAACTACAAAGGCCCAGCCCAAAATCCAACCAAAAACCTCATTAAGCCCACCGAAATCACATGGTGATTTCGGTCCAAACACCACCGAGAACATGGTGTTTTCGGTCCTAGACTGAGAACTCTAAAAATCATCAAAAGTAAAGTATAAACCTTAAATCAAGTCCTCACAATCTCCCCTTGGTTTATAGCTTTCTTTTGTTTTCAATATTCTCTTTGTTCTTGACCTTCACCTTTTATCTTGATTTCTTCACAAATTCAAGATGAACATATGAATTTCTGCATGAATTACTTCATCTTCAATAGTTGGACTTCTTTTAAAAATTGAGCTTGAACGCACATTGGGAATAAAGGCTTCTTGTATAGGTTCTTGTAAATCAGCACTTTCAACTTTGATAAACTTCAGAGATAATAACAGAGAGATCGATTCTTTTGGATCACTTCAGCAAGTTCATAGATAGAAGCAAAATAATTGAGGAGGCTTCAATGAAATTCGTCACATAACTTAAAAAACAACTTCACCTTGCTTCTGGGTTGAAAGATAGTGTGTTGTAAAAAAAATATTCACTTATAATTCCATTGAATGAATATTCTTCTTTGATCATAGATGCGTCTTAAAAGTAACCGTGACTAAAAAGTCCATGCGTCTGAACCCGGAGGAACGCACTGCGATTTGTTGAGTATTAGAGAACTACTCATGGCTATTTTTGATGTTAGCCCCTAAATCTCCTGAAAAAGGTTGCCAATTCACTAGTTCTGGAAGAAAATGTCGCTTCTACTGAAAATGTCTCCTCAGACTCTGTAGGAACCTTTGATTCTACTTTCATGGATTTTCTCTTTCCTGATAGAATTCTTGTTGACTATGTCGTAAGTACTTCTTATGACTTCTGATCATCTAATAGCAGTGATTCAGCCATAGGTAGGGTAGAGAACATCACAAATCTTCCAGTCATGGAACCTATAACATTTTTGATGGGATGATCTCACTGAACCCTTGAAGAAATCGCATGATCCACCACTTGTGAAGAGACTGGAAGATTTGTTAACATATCCGCTCTGGCTTCTGGTTTAGACTCCATTAGCCTAGGAACCTATAACATTTTCGTTGTGATGATCTCGCTGAACCCTTGAAGAAATCGCATGATCCACCACTTGTGAATAAAATGGAAGATTCGGCCGAAATCTATCTGGAACAGGTTCCAATGGGATTTTCAGGTTTTCGATCCAACCCAGGTCCGACCGAAATCAGATGAAGGCTTGACAGAAAACAACGTTCTTGGACAAAATCACCCAGCGTTGATCGAAAACGTCTGGTCAAAAGTATTTTGACCGAAATCGATCAGTTTTGACCAGAATTGATCGAAACCTTGAGTTTAACCAAAAACGCCTGAACTTTTGCCTTTGACCGAAATCGATTAAATCTTTGACTTCAACCGAAATCAAATTTTAAACTTAATTTAATTAATTTTTAAATCAACTCTCACTTGGCTAGTTTGGTGTAAATAAATGGAAAAGCAGATTAAATTTGTGGACTCTCACAATGTTGCTGGATATCTTATGGATCCACCTGTTACTCATCAAGAATTCAAATCCATGATGGTGGGTTTGAACAACTGCAGGATTTTTCATGCCCTCCGATCTAATCCAGTCATCTATAAAGACTTGATTATTGAACTCTGGAAAAATTCTTCAATCAACAATCAGGGAGAATATGGAATTGGTATTATTGAATCAATGGTGAAGGGAACTCAAGTAATTATATCTGAGCAAGTTATCCGAGAAGTACTTGAATTTCATGATGCATCTGCATTTCCAATTGAGTACTCTGCGGATCAAGTGAAGGAAGTTCTTAAGAGGATGTGTTATGAAGGAACCTATCCTCACACCATCAAGAAGCTACTGCCACATTACAGGAGGTTTCTGGCACACTATTTTTTGAGTTACATTTCTAGAAGGAAAGGAGGATCTGCTGAAATTAGTCAGACTACGACCTCAGCTATTGTCGATTTAGCAATGAACTGGGATTACAACTTTTCAAAGTTTGTTTTTGAAGAAATGAAAAAGCAACCTCCGGGGGAAGAAGAAGGACCTAGTTTTTATGTATCCCAGGTTTGTTCAAATGATCCTAAATGAAAAATACCCCCAAATTAAGAGGTCGTCTGATACTTTTGACATGAAAGCTTTGGGTCCCAACACCTTTGGGCTCATGAAACAATCAAGAAAAGATGCCAAAGTCACCTATAAAGGATTGAAGGAGTTGGTTAAGTTTGGAAAGTTTGTTGAAGTTGAAGATACTCCTGCTACTAGTTCCATTAATATTGAGGTTGTTGAGGAACACGTGGCACCTAAATCAAAATTTTAATTTGCATTTGAAGAGCTTGAAATATCTGATGATGAAGAAGAAGAAGAGGCTCAAGAAAAGGATTTAACAAAGAATGAGTTTGAAGATTTTCTACAAAGTATCTCTATCACTGAAGAGGATGTGGCTATCACACCTTCTGTTGTGACTGAAAGAGATCGTGACTCAACTGTGCAATCTTATACACCTACCTCTAAACAGATGGATGCTCTTATTGTTGAACTTCAACGAACTGTCAGGAAGCCTCCCCAAACAGTTTCTGTTACAACCGAACCTCCATCTGAGAGTGATCAAGAAGATTCAGCTCACGTTCTACTCCCAGGAAAAAGGAAAAGAAAAGATCCAAGACTTGGAGTGCTTATCCCAAACCCTGTTCAAAATGTATCTACTTTGATTGCACCTAGTTCTGTGGCCTAAAATATTGAAAGCACATTCACTGGGTCTTTTCTAGTGATGCAATAGATTTCAAGGACGATACCTAAATCCACTCCAATAGATCAAGATTTTGAAAGCCATATTGTTGAACAAGAATTATTCCCTTCAGAAGGTGTTAAAGCTTCTGGAAACTCTTTTAAAGCCCTCGAACTAGATATTTCAAAAGGCAAGAGCAAGTTGCCTGAGCTTGAGTTTGTAGATGTCGCTCTGCTTCAAAATAGAGTTTTTGATTAGGAACAGAGCTCAGTTGAAAAGGATTTGATTATTGGAAGACAAGACATTAGAATCAGTGATCTTGAAAAGGAGAACTCCATTAAAGATGCAAAGATTTCATAACTTCAAGCAAATCTTAGTGGTTTAACTGCTTTATTCTTTGACCTGAAACAGTGCTTACATCAAAAGTTTGGTGATGATTTTCAACCTTTAAGTGCTGAATGAGAAAAGATTTCGGCTTCTAGTTGTGGTCCAACCAATCTAACTTCTCAACCTGCAAGTGAAAGAGTTGTAATACCTGCTCTGGATGCAAATCTTGACACATTTTTATCTTCTGATACTGCTTCTGCTCAAGAAAGAAGAAAGAAGCAAATCAGGGTTGAGCATCCAAGAGGGAAGATGTTAGTGATGAAACATTCAGACCAAAATGCTCCAGGTGATCACCCTGAGATGTTTCTTAGAGAGATTGGGAAGAAAGTTACAGATAAATATGGGGACCGCTCTGGTATTTTGATGTGGGGATATGATGCAGATAAGAAAATGTGGATCGTAAAGCGAAAGAGCGGACAAATTGAATATTATGAGAAGAAAGTCGACTTTCTGTCTTTGACAAAAGTTGATCTTTTTGAACTTATTCACGCTCCTTTCCACAATCCAACCAATGATCCCATGGCCTGGTCTTGTAAGAGTTTTCTTGAGGATAAAGCTAAAAATAACTTTGAAGGCATGAAGACGGTTTCTTCATTTACGAAAAAGGCCAAGGATGTCATTGATCCTCGCACTAACAAAACCATGGTGAATGTTATGTGGCTGCCTACAAAGCAAGCTAAATGAATTCCACTTCCTAAACGTTTACCAGAAGGCACTTTGGATTCAATGCAATTATGGGTTTATGATGAGGCTACCACGTCAGCAGTGATCAAGCTGAAAATGAACCAGTATCGCATTGTTGATCCTAAATACTTGTTGAAGTTTTGTAAGTGTGATATTCAAACTTTGTCAAACGTTCAAATAATTGTTGAAAATGAATTGTTTGAAGTTGCTTAAAAAGTCTTCACCGGAATGGTAGCAACCATAATTGAAAGGTAGCTGTGGGCTGGAGCTTTTGATTAAGCGAACTTGCATCTCGTGGAAAAGCCTTGAAGAGTACTAAAAGCCTTAAACCAAGGGGAAGATTGTTTAGTATAAATATGGTTTATATATGGCTATTCAAGGTTAATGCATTTTTGGTGAGTTGGAGCATATACACGGTTGAAGAGTAGCTGAATGTACCTGACAATTGATTAATAGAATTGTGTGCATTCATTGAAATGTGTTCATTGGTTCATCTAATTGATTGTTTGTTTCGCATAGTTGTTTGATTAAGATTCCGCACTAACTCAAACAATTGCATTGATACCTTGAGAAGATCCGAGTTTTGGGACTTACACTACAAGAGATAACATTTTGTAAAATGTTAGAGTTTATAATGATTTGTTAATAATACTATACATTAGTTTAAGGGTAATATTCAGAATAGTCTCAATACTTTGGTTGGTTAAGAGTAAATTAATCTTCAGAAAAATCTCAATACTTTGACCAAGTTAAAAATAAAAAAATAAAAAAGATATCGGCTAAATCTGTTAAACCAGCAAAAATGGGGTTTGTTTTTCGAAGTTTTAGCTAGTATTTTGTGCTTATTTGTAAATAAAATTTAGTTTTAAACTTTTCATAAACTAGGCTAAAATATTAGGAGTTTACTAAATTTTTTATTTTATTTTTTTGTTATGAAGATATTTAATACATTTCATATCCTATACCTTCGACAATGCCTAGTTATTTCTCTTTCAAAAAAAAGGGAAAATACCACAAATAGACAAAAAAAAATGGGGGTTAATTTCAAATTTTAGTCATAAAAAAAGGTTTTTCAAGATATAGACAAACATTCCACGGAGGACCCCTCGGGGGACCTCCGCGGAACCATGAAATCTCCGCAGAGAGGGGGTAATTTCGTAATTTAAACCATTTTTTATGAAAAAAATGAAGGGGTCCTCTTTTGGTCCCCACTGTCCCCGTTCGTCTTCGTCACTCCGCATCGGGTCGTAGAGGCTTCATCAAACACTTCAAATCTGGCGACGACTTCAAATCCGACAAAATCGAGTCGCTGATCTCTTTTCATCACCGATGGACCACGAATTCCCCGATGTTATGGCCGATGGATATGGTTCCCGGGTATTTATCACATTCTCATCTAATTATTAATGTCGAAAATGTCGAATATGATTCAAATTAAAGGAAAACCCATTTTATTACATTGAATATGTATACAGATTTAGGATTTTTAGGTTTACAAATCACATATATGATTTTGGGGATGATCCATTCCGCAAAGGGGGACGTCAGTCCGCAGAGGGTGCTCCGCGGAGTGATGTGTTTCCTCCGCAGAATGTTGTAATCGAACAATGCAGGCCTCCACGTTGGCTAGAGGTCACTCCGCGGAATGACCTCTAGCCTCCGTGGAGTGATGGTTTTTGTACAATTTTTATTTTTCTGCTTTTAAGTATGTTGCTATTTATTTCATAATGGATTAATATTTTTTTACAATTAGTAATGTTTTAAATGAAATAAAATTTTTTATTTTTTTTTGTTGTGTAACACGAAGATCTCAATCAAAAAGCGAAGTTAACTTTGAAAGGCGTGGTGGGGACTATGATTAAAAAGTATTTTCCACGCCTAACACAATCACAACGAGTATTATTCTAAGCTTCCCCCTTTGGAATATTCTTAGGAATTCATATCTCACATGGTGATCCATTACTTGTGCATATGATGATGTTTCACGAAGTAACGTCTCAACAAATATTTGAAATGACGAGGTTTCTGTTTGATATAGAGGGGATCCAGTTGAATTTTGGTGAAACTGAATATATTCTGATTTGTGGTTTAAAAGTTGGTCCTTATGTGGATTTACTCCACGACGAAAAGGGCCAGTCAAATTCATAGCTCCGTGCTCGGTTGTTCCCAAATATTTTTGATTCACGTTTGCGGCTGAATAATTTAGAAGACTTGATTGTGTCCCCGAATTATTTGGTACTACAAGATAAAGATGTTGTGATGCATATCCAGCTTGTTTTTATGTTGAAGGGTCTACACGAACGAGACGTTAAAACGGGCGTTCCTACAACAATATACAAGCTTGCTGATAATATAGATTATTGGAACAAGTATTACATTTAAAACAGGCATTCCCGCAGTAGTATCCAATGCACTAATTATAATAAATAAATTGAAAATTGCAGGTTTGCATGGGGTACATATTTCTGGAAATATACTTCGCGTATGATGCGTGGAATGTTTGAGAAAATAGAAGAGTTTAGAGAATTCAAGCAGGCGAATCCCGAATCGAAGAAAGGACACAAGTATACCATTCCTGGTTTTATGCTTCTGTTAAAGGTTACTTTCTAATGCATTTTAATAGTTATCATTGTTTAGTTTTTTATACTATACAAATTTGAACTTCGTTTTGTATTATATAATAAGTTTGTATCATGACTTTTATAGTATAATAGAACGATACTTACATTTTTTTCATAGATATGGATTTTGGAGACGTTCCCAGAGGCAACCAAGTTTTATATACGCACGCTGACAGAATTGCCACAGATGAGGGTGTGGAGAAGTAAATCACCGTTAAATTAGGATCAATGTTGTCGAATAATGAACGTGTATGTGGTATGTTTTTTATATTAACAATCATTTATATTTACAAATTTCAATGTATTTTCATGTTGAACTAACAATCTGATTTTTGCAGCCTAAAAACCAACCTATTAATGTCGTGGCAAACCCGGAGGAGCTGATGTTGTCGTTTTACGTTTGTTATGTCAATTGGACTCTTAACCCTGTAGAGTCTCCCCCACGACAACATAGTCCTGTTCAAAATAGTCTTGTTCAAAATGCGGAATGACCATTCGCTTTGCGGACTGACAAGTCAGTAACACGGACGGACAAGTCAGTAACGCGGACTGACCATTCGCTTTGCGGAGTTGAAGGCTCTATATATTGTCATGGATGATCTTCGGATATTTGCGGACTGTCATATCTATATAAAATGACAAACAATAATGTATCACTTCATCTAAGGTATTTTAGTTCATGTACTTTGTATGTTTTACAATGGGTTCAAACCGATGGATAGCTAACAAGTATTTGCTTCTAACTCGTGCATATATTAATGTCAAAGGCAACACTAGTTTGGAGGATAGAATGTTTTGGGTCCCATTAACGAATACCTTCAACACTGACGCTGAAACCACCATACAAAACCATCGCAACACGCTTGATATAGCTGTAAAATCGTATGAATTGAAAACACAAGTTGTGTTATTCAACGATCTTTATAATAAGATTGAAGACGATCGTGTGAATGATACTGAGGAAGGCATCTTGGAGGTGGCTAAAGAAGAATACAAATCCATTAGCAACGGACAGAGTTTCGAGTTTGAAGCCCCTTGAAATCTTTTGAAAGATGTCCCATTTTTTTAACAAGTACTGCGTTTTGTATTGTTCTTGTATTGCTTTATTTATATCTAATATGGTATTTATCCTTTATTTTTTTGAAAATTAATTCACCAACAATTGTTACAAAACCATACATTCAAATAACATAATCTGACAAACAGGTTACGTGGATTGACAAATAAGTTATGCGTACTGACAAGTCATTTATGCGAACTAACAAGTAAGTTATGCGGAATAATGTATACTAATTCCTTATAAATTGGACAACCATGACGAAAATTTACAAGGTGTCGAAAGTAGTGAAAATGTGTTTAGTCAATAAGGTATTAAGGAAAAGTTTCTCCAGCCTGCCGACTTTTTTCCATAATCTGCAAAGAACCAATCCTAATACCTTCACGCACATTACGAAAGATCAGTACAATCGTTTCCAAATTTGTTTCGTAGCATTGGCATGCGTGGTATGTAATCCCTTATAGTAAATAAATATTTAGTTATTTCAAGTTGTTATATGCCTAAGATTCTTATGTTGACTTACAGATTTGTACGTTTCTCACGTCTATGATACCAATCATATTCATTGGTCAAGTACCTCTAATTGGGGCGTATGTAAGATCCATGTACATTGGTGTTGCTTTAGATGGAAATCATGAACCCCTTTCTCATAGCGTTTGCTTTAGGAACCATAAACCGTGACAATTCATGGTTATGGTTCATGAGGAGGCTTAAAGAATGTTTAGGTGACAATACCAAAGTTGGTTTCATAAGCCATATGTCTGATTATATAGACTTTGCAGTTCAAAGAGTCTACCCTGATTCATATCATGGCTATTGTTGTAAAAATATAGCCAAGAAAATACGCGCTTCCATCGGAAGAAATACAATCGTAGAGCAGTTGTTCTGGAAGACTTGTAAATCGTATAATTTATCTCATTTTTATGCATGTTTGAACAACTTAAAAAATGAGGTTAATGGGAATGATCTTCATTGGCTTGACGATATTCCCATTGCAAAATGGGTACGGGCTTGTTTTCCAAGAGTTCGTTTCAATGTTAAATTCATTGACATTCCCGATGTTGTCAATTGGTTTAAAACAAACACGCATGAGTTTCCAATAACAACAATCATTGAAATGGTCCATAACTCGATGCAAGCAGTGTATCTTCAACGTGCTGTGTTTAGAGGTAATTATAAGTTATGACATCACTCAAATGGTGAATTGATATGTTATTATACCTTATGACATCACAATTTTTGTTTTTTGATTCAGGTAATTTCACAAGGGATTTTCATAATCTTCTAACCCCTTATGCACTTAAGGTGATTCATAAAAGATTTATCCACTCGGATGGTTGTAGGATTACACATATTGTTGGCGACAGATATGAAGTGACTAAGTATGAAACAACCGAATCTGTCCAATTAGACCGTGGTATTTGTAGTTGCGGTAAATGGCAAAAATGCGGTATACCTTGTGAGCATGCTATAGTGTCACTACAAAGACTCGAAATTGCATAAATCCATCAAATGGTAAATTTAAAGTTAAGTACAGCGCTGTATCGAAATGCATATCAAACTGGGATGGTCAATCCTATTTCAACCCTTAGGCATTGGGAAATACCAGTTGAAAGTGTTGTGGTCTTACCTCCATGACAATTCAATTGAACTGTAATGTATGGATCACAATGAATATTAGTTTGTATTGAGTTCTATGTTAACCTTAGTTGTAATGGTTTGTTGACGTTCTTTACTTTTAAATAAAAAAATGTTTACCTTTAAATAAATAATTGTATTCCCATAATTTTAATGTATAGATGACAACGACTAGACAAACAGCTCTACGGACTGACAAACATTTTTGCGGATTGACAAAAAGCTCTGTGAACTGACAACAGCTCTCTGTGGAGTGGAAGGGACTATATATAGTCATGGATGGTCGATGGATTTTTTATATAGAGTTTAAATTTTTTTTAAATTTAAAATGAGTTCGTCTTCAACTTTGTATATTTGCTCGTGCATCGAAGTTGATTGTTTCTATTGTGATCCGATCGACCCTTTTATTTCCCCATCACCAGATTTAAGAGAGTCATATATGTCGGAGAATACTTTGAAACAACTACAATGGGTTGAAGAACAAAAAAAAAAGATAAAGACTCATCTTGAGATCTCACTGAACGTCGTGACCTTATTGCGGCGGAGTGCAAAGATGTTGAGGAAAGGATGGCGATTACCAAAAAAATCAAAGATCATGAAGAATGGATAAAAAACTAAGAATATCAAACTGTCTGAAAAATGGCTTGCTGACCAGGATGCAGAAATGATAGAACTTGGTAGGCAAAAGGACCATATGGAAGATAAAATAAGAATTAGGGACGACTACGTGACAATTGAGAAAAAAAAGTATCCTTTGCAATTCTGTTAACTTAATTATTGTTGTTGTACATTTGCTATATGTTTCTGGTTTGTTGAATGTATTATCTTCGAGTATTAGTTATTATTCTACTAGTAATTATGCACTAATATAATCATAATATTACCCATCATCTTTAAAATAAACACACCATTTCAAAGTTCACAAATTAATGTCCTCTAAAACAAAACACAGTTAACTATAAATACAACATCAATCATTCAAATCAAACATCGAACAATAGTCTTCTCTCTGCGTCCCACTCGTCCAACGCGTCTCTTGTGTCCCGTGCATCTCTAGCGTCTCATGAGTCTCTTCTGTCCCTTTCCCTTTCCCTTTTGTGTTACTACCTAATGCCACACTACTTTTTGTAGCCTTTTTTTGTTTCTTTGGGACCAATATCGTACAAGTCGCTGTATTATGTGTTGTACTATCACATCTACTACACCTTCTTACTATAGGTTCCCCACCTTGTGACGGGATACGATTTATGTTTCTCGGTCTACCAGCTTGACGTGTATCCATTATCGGGGGTTTAATAACCATCATCTCAGAAGGAATCTCCCAATCACACGGTTCTGGAAGGGGGTAAACCGGCTCCTCATACGTACTTCGGTACGTTTCCATTTTGTAAGCATCTATAGCCAGATGTCCGAAGTTAGTTTTTTTCAAGTGCTTCAAGACCATTATGACATGGCCACAAGGCAACCCAGTTCCTTCCCAATATTTGCATGTACAATTCTCTTGCCTCATATCAACTATGCCACCATGTTTGAAATCATGAACTTGATATATTGCATCTGAAACACCATAAACGGACCATCCTGTCGTACGCTCTTCATTTTTACTAACTACTTTTTCAGCCCACTCGGTTAGCACTGTTGAACGTTTCCCTGTAAAGAAGATATATATAATTAACTTATTATTCGACCTAATTAAACTCAAAATTAAATTCATATCTCCTTCGATGCGACACTTGTTACACCATTCCTGTGAAAGACGACGGAAGAACTCAAGAAGGGGTATTATAGGCATCTTCCTTGAATCTACAGATAAAGCATTCATGGACTCTGCACTGTTCGAGGTCATGTGATCGTAACGTTTCGAAATCGAATATGCTCTGGTCCATTTATCACGGGGAATTTCACTTAGATACGCTGCTACTTGCGGCCTAGTAGAACTAAATCTATACCACAATTCGTCAAAAACATTTCTTTTGTAAGCTTTAACAAGCCTCCAAAACAACACTTTTGTTTTATCATTTTTCCCAAAACTGTGTACTATGTTTCCTAGTAGATGAAAAGCATACAAGCCATGATGAGCATGTGGAAAAACATTTTCAACACTAACCCGAATTGCATCGGCCCTATCAGTTACAAAAGTCAGTTCTTGACAATCACCAACACATTCACACAACTTTTCAAGAAACCATGTCCAAGTAAGACCACTCTCTTTTTTGCATATTATGTGCGCAATGGGCAGTATCTGGTTGTTCTCATCCATAGCTACTGCATGCAATATGGTTCCCTTAAAATCACCCTTCAAATTGGCACCATCCATAATTATAACTTTACGACAAAAACGTTTGAACGCTCGTATCTGCAATATATAAAAATGGAACACATAAACACTCTATAATTTGTTTAAAAAAGTCATATATTAAATAACAACAAGTTTTTTGTATTTACCGTGCTCCCAATAGCATAAAAACAACACTCGAAAGAATCTTCAGAATCAGTTTGAATATAGGCCACTGTATCGGGATTATGCCTCTTCAAATTGTGAAAATAAATAGGAAATTTGGAAAAACATTCTTCAGAGGATCCCAACACCATAGCATATTGTTTTGCACGCCAAGCTTGTTTGTAATCTACATTGATTTCTAGCAAAGCATTCAAATCCCTTGATATTTCATTAGGCCTCCAAACCTTGGAACGAGTTTTTCCTATAATCTCATGCAATATAGTACCCATCACTTTTTTATTAGCATGCTTATGATTAGGGTGTATGTGTAATGACGAACATGTGTGCACGTTGTTGAAAGTCCTAATTTCAAATTCATCAGTGGGATCAAGGCGTTTTGCATATAAACGCCAACTACAGTTCTCAATTTCACAATATACCTCATAACGATTTTTGTTAGAATGTTTGGTCTTAAACTGAAACTTTTCTCTGGTTGCTTTAAGACTCAAAGCAAAAATTAGTTGTTGTTTGTTATCATATGTTTGACGAACAAACATATCATCATTTGGACCTAAACTGTGAAATGGTCCCGGTTCGACAATAGGATCAGGAAAATCAGGTACGGGAGGCATACCGTAAAATATGTCTGAAGATTTTTCCCCGTGTGTGAACTCATCTTCGGACCATCCTTCATTTGACTCTTCACCGTCTGACAAAGTTTTGTTAGTCACTCTTCCAAACTCATATAATTTTTTTCTTTAACCGTATTCAATGCCACAGTTTCTTCTTCTGGACACTCTTCAACATTATCATATACAATATTTTCAACATTGTATGGTACAACTTTCTCAACTGCTTCTGTCTGTTCGATCAATCCCTGAAACACCTCTAAATACAAATGCACAATCTCCTTCATTTTAGAAATTACATTTCTGAGTTGATCAACATCTGTTTCATCTAAAATATTCATAACATACCCATAAATCAGGTGTTGAAATGACAATGATATATTACTATTGAACACATTAGCCTTACTTTTGACCAAATCAAACAATATTCGACAATCAAAATATGGCGGAAGCAGTAAACCCAAGTTGTTAAACTTCGGTCTAATGTAGGTGTTAATCCCATTACTTATCTGCCAAAAACCCTCAGTACATAAAATAACAAAACTCATATCTGTTTTTGAAAATCAAATGAAAAGGAACTGATGTATCGATCAAATGGAGCTAAAAAATGAAAAAGAACACTTTGTATCAAAAAAACCGTCTAAATTTCGTTCCAACCATCCATTCTGCGGAGACATTACTCTATCCGCGGAGGAATTTATGACATCCAAACAACTCGCTCCGCGGAGGTTTTATTGTATCCGCAGAGGGCCTACGCGGACATATCTTATAAACATTAAAAAATCTGACTTTAGGGGATTCCGCGGAGATGATATCATTCTGCGGAGATCCACGAGGGTCCTCCGCGGAATGTATGTCTATAGCTGGAAATTTCTAGTTTTATGACTAAATTTTGAAATTAATCCCCATTTTTTTGTCTATTTACGGTATTTTCCCAAAAAAGATGCCTAGTTATTCTATTATTCTACTTATTCTACTTATTCGTAGCACATATCATAAGCATAATTAAACTTATTATTTACCATTTCAAAAAATTAAAAAAAATTAAAAAAAAAAAAAAAGCTATTATGAATAATCGTCAACAGCTAACATACAATCGTTATTTTATGTTGAATATAATGACAAAATCCACTTGCCTTATATAAAGACAAAACACTTTAAGTTGTTGACCTCGTCGTTCAAATCAACCATTAAAAAGAATCTTGATTTAAATGAATAAATGATGCTGAAATACGAAACATATCATGCAATCTTCAAATGTGTAAGGAATATGATTTGAAAAACGGCGCATGCAGTTTAAAATGCAATGCATTTAAACTCGATTGATCTTGTCAAGGGTGATATGCCAAAATCGGGTGCTCTTTGATCTTAAGGGTTCTGTGATAACAATAAAAAAATAAGGCTCTAAATATAATTTTTTAATATATAAGGAAAACAAACTTAAGATCATAAATTATCGAAAAACTTAAGAGTAAATAATTTAATTAAAAAGAAATATATGTAATTTTATAAAAAGTTCAAGAGTTAATTATGTAACTTTTAAAAACTGATTTGTTAAATATATTCAAAGAAAGGTTATTATGAAATATATAGCATAAAAAAATCAAATCTATAACTTGAATTTAAATTTTTTTTAATTTAAAACACCTTAAATAAGAATCAAACCCACCCACATTCCTTTTGAATAAAAGAGGTGTCTTTGCCAATTGGGCTATATAAACCTTGTGTAATATCTTGAATAAATTCATATATATTTAATTATTAAATATATAATTTAATTAAATCTTGACCTTATTTTTTTCGGAGCCGTTTGTGGTTGCCCCTCTTGACACATTCTACTGTATAAGATTCACGAATAGCCACATTTGTGTTGGGTACATGCAAATGCACACACGTTTTGAAGTCGGGTCTAAACATAGCATGATTTTTTTTTCAAAATTAAATGAAATTCTGTAGAATAAACGAAACAATGGAAGTAAAAATACGATTACGATTTAGACATAGATTTCATACTACAAATTCACACCCTTCCCATGTGGTATGCATGGCATTGGCATATGATGAAAAAGGATAATATGTTAATAGATTATAATAATAGGGAATCCATTTGCCAATGACTCCTAATAATTCCCAAATTATACTCGAGAGCGAATCTGCAATATGCACCCCAAGTCAATAAATAGAGTTTACTTCATCACATATATTGTTTTAAATATGTTGCATAAATTTGAACTTTGATGATGCAAAAAGATAAGCGTAATATTTAAATCTCGTTGACAGTTATATAAATAAAGATTGTAAATTGTAATTTTTTGTGATTTTTTATCGATATATGATGCAAAACGATAAGCGTATAGTATTTGAATTTGCAAGTGCTTGACAATCTTCATAGTATAGAGATGAATCTAAAAGGTTAACCCAGGTAGGACGCAATTCTCCAAACCAATATATCCAACTTTATGGAAGCATGATTATTCCATCTAGTAGCCACCCATTAGTAGCCAATATACCACTATCCAGGAAATGTTGTACGGAAGAAATTATTGATTTTTACATCGAATCTATCGACCGACTCAAGTGATCTACACATAACACACCTCATGGGAACAAAACCCTATAGGCCTATATAACGATAACCAAACACAAATTTAGACGCTAAGAAACCAATAAATTCTTGTGTGCAACATCAATCTTTCAGTTTTAAAAGAGTAAAAAAAAAATTTAAAATATTCTTTTAAAATTAATCATTTATGGAAAGTATAGTCCCATAGTCATAGTTTCCAATAAATTCTAAAAGAAATATAAAAATATATAAAATATATATAAAAAAAAAATTAGTAAGAAGCATCAACTAATATCATTATATTAGTTCAAAACGAACCACTACATAACAGTGGCCTTAAAAATTGTCTATGCACTCCTTTATTGTCTTTAATCCTTCGTCTAACCTAAATATATGTTAAAATACATAGATTTAGCATTCTTCCTCTAACCTAAATATATGTCAAAATACATAGATTTGGCATTGAGAATCCATATTGAGTATTACGGGGATTCTTAATCATCTAAGTCAAATTAATGACCAAAATACTCCTACAAATGTTTTTTTTTTTTTTTTGGAAACGGAAAATATATTAAAAACTCACATCAAGACGATGTAAGGATAAGTAGAAATACAGAGCTTAAAAAAGGATAACATAAGAAAAACATAAAACATTACAAATAAAGAAAATGACCTAAATGTCATACTCCCCGGTCCATGTTCTTAAGCAATCCCCTATATTTGCACCAAATGAAAGTTAACGACTTTATCATTTCCATTGTGTTTGCCGTGACAAAAGGAATGTTATTGAAAACCTTTTTATTTCTATCATTCCATATATACCATAATGTTCCGCACAATATCACATCAACAATTTTCTTTTCATTTTGCATTTAGATCATCGTGATATGAAAAGTAACATATCCTTCACCAAATCAAAGCCATCATAAGAGATTTCGCACCAAAAAAGAATAGAGTCCATCCCCTCTTTCGTTGATGGGCATATAAGTAAAATGTGATCACTCAACTCCTCCTGATAGTTACAGGAACCACATATAATCGATGGAACTGTGACACCCCTCCATTTAATTGCTAATGCTGATGGGATTTCGCCCATTTTCGCTCTCCATATAAAGCATAAAACTTTAAACGGTATCACCTTACACCATTCAAATGGTCCATCACACACCACATGACCTGCCAATTCAATCCATTCGCGTAACAATCTCACAGAAAAACGATGGTCAATCACGAAATCAGAGGCCCAACGGTATTCATTTGGGTTCCAGTACACAATCTCCTTAAGGTCAATATTAAATTTTTTTAAAGCAGACCTTATGTTGACAATATTCTTCCAAACAGCTGTTTTGGATCTATTAGATAAAATATACCAATGTCTTCCGTCTAAATCATGGATACACCGAATAACTTTCACCCATAATGCAAAATTATCACTTTTCAATTGCCACATCCATTTAGCTATCAGAGATATGTTAAGACTTTTGATAGATCCAAGCCCAGTACCCTCCACCTTTTTTGGAGCAATAAGTGTTTCCCAAGCCACCCAATTGATACATTTCTTTTCCAAATTACTGTTTCAAATAAATCTCCTTCTAATTTTCTCGAGTGTCTCAATCACGCCTTTCGGAACAACAAAGATGGACATAAAAAAGGTAGAAAGATTACCAAGAACCGCCTTTGCTAAAGTCAATCTTCCACCAAAGCTAAGCGATTTCGCTTTCCATATCGGGAGCATAGAATGGAATATTTCAATAATCGCCCTCTAAGCATGCTTTAAGTTCATGTTTCCTCCCACTGGAATACCTAGATAAGTGAACGGGAGAGACGATAGCTCACAACCATGAGGAGCATCCCTATTCGATATTTCACTAGGTGGTGCTCCGACTCCAAACACTTTAGATTTGCTAAAGTTAACTTTCAACCCCGAAGAAACATAGAAGCACCTCAATATCCTTGCCAAGTTAGCAATATTACGTCTCGACCATTCTTCGATGAATAAAGCATCGTCTGCGTAAAAAAGATGAGACAAACAAATATTAGAGTATTGGAATTTGATTCCATCAAAAACTCCAGTCTCGACCGCCGTCTTCATTGCCACATTTAACCCTTCCATCGCAATGATGAATATAACGGGAGAAAGCGGGTCTCCTCAATGATTTAAGCATAACTTACTCATTTACTCTTATCTTACTCATTAATTAATACATTTACTCTTATCTTACTCATTAATTAATACAGTAAGGTCTTAGTGTCTCACAAGGTCAAGTGGAAACATGTTAAGACATTAAACAAAAAGATCAAGCCTTAAGAATTCAATGGCTCCCATAACATTCCTAACTTATCTTATTGAGACTTCACGATAAGACATCAAATAACAACATCAAGCCTTAAGCCATCAATGACTCCCATAACATACCTAACTTATCTTATTAAGACATAATGATCAATAATAAACCTTTTATTGGTCCCTTCATTTAAATTGTATCTGAACTCTTCTCAAGACCATGTTTCCGACCATTCAATTATGATTCTATATACGTTAATGAGGTGTAAAGTTAACATTCCATGTAAAGTTAACATTCCATACATATAAATTTTCTATCCATTTAAAATTTGAATATTCTTTTTAACATTCTAATAAATCTCTAGATTCAATAAATTAATTTGGAAATTCATCAACCGGTTTATCTTATTAAGACTTAATGATCAATAATAAACCTCTTAAAGGTTCAATATTTAAATTATATATGATCTCTTCCCAAAACTATGTTTCAAACCATTCATTTTTTATTCTACACACATCAATGAGGTGTGAAGTTATGATTCCATACATATAAATTTTCTATCTATTTAACCTTTCAAATATTGTTTTAAACATTCCAGTAAATCTCTAGATTCACTAAATTAATTTGGAAATTCATCAATTGTTTTATTGTTTAGCTTTTTATTCAAAAACCAATCTTATTCTAACAACTCGCTAAATAGGAATCGTTTGTGCTTTGGGACTCAACCCGTGAAACTTATCATCCTATATCGAACATTCGATCGAATCACTCACATAAGGTGAGTTCATACACCTACAATTTACTCTTTTAAATGCTTTTAGGGGGGAATACAAGTAGAAAACAATGTAATTGTGGCATTCATTTACATGTGGAAACAATCAAACCAAAATGATTTCTAATACTTAAATGTTGTTAAAACCATTTTAACAACTCTTTTAAACTATTTTAGATTTCTGTTTTTATCAAAATCATATGCGGGTATATATTTATGTATAAGTATGCCTTAACGGACTTAGGACTATTGCTAAATACCATAACTCATGTTTCTTGTTTGGTTGTGGGCTTAGGGTATGATCACTAGTCCGACTATTGGTTAAATAATAGTCATACTTGCTAAATATATGCCTGAATATTAAATCTCATTATTTTCAAGGAATATGCTTAACTCAGTTGTACACATTAGACAAATTGAATCTTTTCAATAACAATTCAAACAAACATACTAGTAAACTATAACAGGTATAGTTTAGAGGATCACTACATATTATTGCTAGAATAAAGAGACAATATATGCGTCAGTACATACATACTATTACTATTCATTACAAAGCATACTATTCATTTACAAGAACAAGAAGAAACTTACACACTATAACAAGAACAAGATAACTAAAATGTGAGCCACTACTTAATGACATAGCAATACATTTGTTATGTCACGTTTTGTAACCAGAGTCTCCTGGAGGGAGAGCGTGAGTTTGTGTATAGATCTATACGGGATTGAAAATCCCGCACCTCGTTGCTAGCTACAGTTGGACCTGCAGGTCTATGGGTGACAAATGTCATATCATTTTCGACATCTGAAGAACGTCGTGTTATATACTAGTCTATCAAGCATCGTTACAACCAAATCACATTTAACATTAATTAACCATTTGGTTTTCAAGGTAGTTAATGCATCAGTAGCGTATTTCATACAATTACTACTGTAAATCTTCATTTTCCATTTCATTCATACGGTGATATTTTCACATGAAAGATGCATGTTATTTTCGAGTAAAGATAATTTTACAAATAGTGAAAACATACATTTATACTATCTCAAGTGAAAACATACATTTTATTCTACTTTCAAAGAGAACATATCATACAAACTGTTGGGTCTTGATAGAAGACTACTTTTCATTTAAATGCAGGAAATATAGGATTTTCTGGGAAAGATACAAACATTTTTACTAAACAAATACAAACATTTCATGAAACTAGAGTAAACTTTTGACACTAAAATACTTATGTACTCACCAACTTAAATGTTGATACTCTCTTTTAAAATAACTTGTATTTTCATGAAACCAGTAGACAGGTACACGAGCAGGTTTTTAGAAGACGGAGCATGTTCAGAATCATCTTTTATTTTGTTTTACATTTTTGGTGTCATACTACTTTACAAAGAACACACATGTATTAACTATTTTATTAATGCAATGGTTGTTGTTGCTTGTTTTACTATTTTACATTGTTATGATACTGTACATGATGTCCTTCACCCCCGAATGGTTCCGTCATCTCGGTTTGGGTGTGTGATAGAAATACTCAAACACTATTGTGTTTTTGGTTCCTGTTTCTCTTAAGCAATTTTTCCGAGCCGAAAATTGATTTTTGAGACCTCTAAGGCAAAACACGATAAAAATGGTTGTGTTTCTAACAAAAACATGTTCGCTTTTTTTTAGCCAAGAGTGATAAAATGGCATTCTACATCATTAAAAGTAAGTCTAGAACATTTACGTAATTTTTCATATTATTCATATTTTTCATGTTTTTGAATATTCAGCTATGTAAGCCCTAAAATCTTTATCTGAAAATACCTACTACATATAAATACCCTTCCTGACTTCCAGATCTGAAGAGCAAAATCAGATGAATTTCTGAAGATTTTCGGTGCTTCTAACGTTGACTGGCAAGATACGAAGATCTAGAGATTGTGATCGGACTTGTTAGTCCAATTAGTTTAGTTTTATCGTTTAATTGACATTTCATTAGTTTTAGACTAATTTTAGCCACGTCCGGCTAAAACCTTAGTTTTTAGTTCTGCAAAAGATTAGTACTCTTTATGAAATTAATCATTAGACTTGATTTTTATTATATGATTATATCTAGTGATTTCATTTTTACTCTTAATGAATGTTTAATTTTTAGTTCTTTTTAGATAGATCACCTAATTTATGATTAAATCAATCTAGTTACTTAGTTGTTCAAATATGTAATTGTTTTAATTGAGTGATAATAAGTAACAAGTAACAAATCGATTCCCGTTGGGATTTGACTCTGTTATAAACTAAAATTTCATATTATTACGCTTCCGAGCTAGTGAGAAGTATTTGATATTGCTGATAATTTTACATAGATCATAATGTTGCTTTCTAACTTGATTAAGAGCATGTTTAATTAGGTTAGTAAAAAGTTATGATGAGCTTGTTTTGGTTAAATAACTAGGTAAAATAGATCTTACTAGAGCCTATTAGCCGTTTTTAGTACCATCTTAGATAGAATGCATCTTATTTTTTAAGACATCTATGACAGCGTCTTAACAAATTGACACCATTGTCGGGGACACTATATTGTTATTAGTTTGTATGCCCATATATTTACATACATTTAATCTAGTCTTCAATCCATAAATTTAGAAGATCGCGAGAAAACTGAAGAAGATAGCCAAACTTCAAAAGCAACAAACAGGTTCCTCAAATCCATCATCCTCCTTACCTCCATAAATCAGCACACCACAAGGCAGTACCTTATGGAACGAACCCGAAATAACAGTCTCATCTTTTCTAAAAGCACCTCCATCTTCACTTTCTCAAATCCCATATGAAAGATACTCATCATCATCTATCAAATCCGAAAACAACGACTCTTTTGAATTTGATTCTTATAAATCAACCATAAGTGACGGACAAGGCGAAGATAAGACTCTCAGACAACGGGCAAAATAAGAAATCACTCGCAACCTTTTTGTATTACATCTCCTGAAGCCTAAAATTTCGAGCTTAAATCTGGGATGATACATCTTTTCCCCACTTTCTGAGGTCTCGAAAATGAAGACCTTCATGAATTCCTCCAAGAATTTCATGTCCTATGTTAAGAAATGAAGTCGCATGCCATCATAGAAGATAAAATAAAGTTAAAGGAAATCCCTTTTTCAGTTCGAGACTCAGAAAATGAATAGTTATACGATCTTCCATTCGGCTCCATAATTATGTGGGACACGCTTGCAAAGCTACTTCTAGAGAAATATTTTCCAGAAGCGTGAGTTTCGAGTCTTCACATAGATATCCTTGGTATCAAAAAAGGAAAACGAGAAGCTCTGCACACCTACTGGGAAAGATTTAAAAAGTTTGTTGTTCGGTGCCTGCAACATGGAATTAGTGATTACTAGTTGTATTAGTGCTTATGTGAAGGCCTGGCTCATATGGAGCAAAGAATGATAAATGCTTCAAATGGCGGATCGTTAGGCGACATGAGACCAACCTAGATTCAAAATTTGGTCTAGAAAATAGCCATCAAGTTGAAGAATTCCAAAAACAAAGAAGAATGATATGCTAACCAGCCACCGGGGGGTAAAAAAATAAATTCACCTCATATTGAAGCTCAAATTTCTGAACTGATAGGCTTTTTGTTAGTTTCCTGGACACTAGCAGTCCTTTACTTGAGGACTACTATGAGTTTTTAACTGTTTTGTGTAAGAGCTATTTTTAGAGAGTGATTTTTGTGAGGAAGCATCTGAAAAGAAGCTAAAAATAAGCAAGCTTGGGGAGGAGGAGAAATTTTTTGGAAATAAGATTAGAAAAAGAAAAAGATTTAACAAGCTAAAAAAAGATTTATTTGATAAAAATATGAAGATTTTTCAGTCTTGTGTGCAACTACCAGATCCAACAATTCTATCATACTTGAAGAGATCTGGAGTCAAAGAAAGAATAGGTTAAGTAAAAGAGGAGCCTCATTCATACCGGTTAACAATCTGATGAGGCATACTCGAGCCAACAACTTTAAAAAAGGATGGCTTTCTGGGAGGCAACTAAAGGATCTTCTAATTTGCTGAAATTCATATTTTTTGCCAAAAGCTTTGTCAATAAAACAGATTTTTCTACAATTTATAAGGTACATTCTTTCCTAGTAGTAAATTTCTATTTTTATGTGTTTATTGAGTTGTGCATTCCTCTCTGAGCATTGAGGAAAATGCTTCATTTTAAGCTTGGGGAGGGGTTAGTCAAAATTTGCATTTTTTGTTAAAAATTTACAAATTTTCAGTTTTTTAGTTACATTTTTCGTTTTTATTTTTCTGCATTGCATATAAAAAATTCAAAAAAGTCCAAAAAAATTATTTTTAGTTTTTATTTTAATTTTCTACTTAAAAAATTTGATAAAAAAAAGTTACATGAATGAGGATATTCTTTAGTTCCAATGTGCTCCGTAAAAATGGAGTTTGATAAAAACTGAAAAATAACAATCTCACTACAACCAAGTATGAGAGTTAACTTTTCAAAAATTAGACAGTAGTTTAAATTTTTAAACGATACGAACCAATGTAAGAGTCGAATAATTTTTATAATTGATTTAAAAATAAATCTTTTAATGCCTTAAAAGTACTTAGATTGAATAATATTTTCCTCAAAGCACTGAACCCTATAGTTTATGTGCCTTTTGAGGTTAAGATGAAACTCATGTTATATCCACACAATTAATTATTATTTTTGAAGTATTAAAGATTCGATGGGCCCAAAAAGTGAAATTTGCGCCCAATCAATGTACTTGCTAGAAATGGTACATCAAGCAACTTGAAGAAATCTGAAAATCAAAATCAAATTAAAATGGTGATTAGCTCAAAACTTGAAGTCAAAATCAAGCCTAAGTGATGTAAAGTCAAATACAAATCCAAAGCAACTCAAAGGCTAATCAACGACCAACCAAAGTTAAATCGAAAGAGCTGATCCAGACATATATATATATATATATATATATATATATATATATATATATATATATATATATATATATATATATATATATATATATATATATATATGGTATAATGAATTATGTCCCTCAATAGCGGAATCATAGGGATAAGATTAGATTTTATGTCCATAGTGGAGCTTGTCGTGTTTATCGGAGGAGTTTGGAAAAGAGGAGAGTTCAGTCAAGTTAAGTTTTTATAAAGGAATTTTCGAGTGAGAAGTTATTTTTATAATTACATTGTTTTCACAAATTAATAATTCGGCGTAAAAATTATTTACTCAATGGTTGGTTTGGCTATGAGTTCTAAAACTACATTAAAAGTATTGGGATTGTTATCTAACTTCATGATTTTATTAAGGCGTCATCGGTATAAATATTCTGATCATGTGAAAAAAAAAAAAAAAAGAGTGAAGTGTTTTTAGTTCCAAGTTTTTTAGTTTTCATTATAAATTCTTTTTTAGGTCATCTACATCTTTCCATTATGTTTATATTGTTTAAACTTTTTATTATTTGAGGGGAAGTAAAGTTTAAGTATAGGGAGATTTTTTAGATGGCATTTGATGCATCTTTTATATTAGTTTATATTAGTGTTTTGCATCATATTTTATGTATTTGTGTACGTATTAGTTTAAATAATGTTCAACTCATGTTTTTTGTCAGAATTCCCGTACTGCTTTTGCTTTTATGTCGTTTTCAGGTATTTCGAGTTGATTAGTACTCTGGAAGCAGCTTTGATGCATTTTTGGAGCTTAATGGAGCTAAAACACCAGAGGAAGCTAGGAGTTGGATTAATTTTGCTGAAATTAGAGAATTCATATCAGAATCATGCGTTTACAGATTTACACGATCATGTTTCACTTTGCAACATTTTTGGACCACTCTGGACACCATTTGAACCTTTCGACTACAAAACACGATCGTTTTTTTTTTGGGACGTATTACTCTTACGCAATTTTTTCGAGTCAAAAATCAAATTTTCAGACCTTGAAGGAAAAACACGATCAAAATGGTCATTTTTCTCATAGAAACATGTTTTTTTGCTAAAAGTCATAAAATTCCATCCCACTTCATTAAAAGTCATTCCGGAACATTTTTGGAATCTTTGTATTTTTTATATGTATTGCGTTTTCGAAAATTCATCTCTGTAAGCCGTATCTGACAATATGTGCTACCTATAAGTACCCTTCCTGACTTCTAGATCATAAGAGATATCCATCAGAGCAAAATTAGATTAATTTCTAATGATTTCGACAAAACTAGCATTTACCAACAAGATATGAAGATCTGAAGATTGTGATCTGACCAATTAGTCCACTTAGCTTAGTTTAATCGTTTAATTTACTTTTCATTAGTTTTAAACTGATTTTACCCATGTCTAGCTAAAATCTTAGTTTTCAGTTTTGCAAAATATTAGTACTTTTTATGCAGTTAATCATTAGACTTGGTTTTTATTATGTGATTCTATCTAGTGATTTCTGTTTTATGCTTAATGAATGTTTGATTTTTAGTTCTTTTTATATTGATCACCTAATTTAGAATTAAATCAATCTAGTTAATCAATTGTTGAAATCTATAATTATTTGAATCGAATGATAATAAGTAACAAGTAAGAGATCGGTTCCGTGATGGGATTTGACTCTATTATAAATTAAAATAATATAAGACTTCCGAGCTTGTGAGAAATATTGGATATTGCTGAGAATTTTACATAGATCATAATGCTGCTTTTCTAACTTGATTAAGAGCTTGTTTAATTAGGTTAGTAAAAAATTAGGATTAACTAAAGAGCATGTTTTGGTTAACTAACTAGGTAAAAGAGAACTTACTAGATCCTCTTAGTAGTTTTCAGTACCATCTTAGATAGAACGAATCTTAAATAACCAGGTATGTGTTGATTCATGATTAGGAAAATCATAGCAGAACTGAAACTTTTTTTAGTACTGAATTTTCTTATGTTTATTTCATTGCTATCTTAGTTTTAATTCTAAACAAAAAAACCCCTTTTTTACATTTTTTGTATTTGAGTATTATATGCCTTGCATAAATATGCATTGACCATTAGTGTAAGAACCCAAAATTTTGAGAATATGACTTTTAGTCAAGTACCGACCAAAAGGGCAATTTGTCATTTATGAGAAAGAGATGAGAAAAAAAAGTAGTAACTTCATGGAAATGGTCAATAAGAGTTTAATTCACTTAGAATATGTTAGATAAGTAAATTGTAGAGAAATAATGCATAAGAAGATGCATTTTTTGGTCAAAAAGCGTAAATTGGGAATTTTATGTTTTTCGGCCTAAGTTTGTGACTTAATAGATTAAGTCGTGTATTAAGTCAGAGAGAAGTAACTTAATAGATGTATATAGTATGTTCTCACCTTCGCATGAATATAAAGAACATATAAAACGAGTAAGAAACAAAGAAGATATGAGGGTTAGAAGTTGGGATAAAAATGTCCCAAAGCTGGAATATAATCATCTAAGGTAACTATTGTCAAGCAGTTTCCGCGGCGCGGAAAATGTATGTCATGGCGTGGAAAGCATTTAATCGGCCATTGGATTTCCACGATGCGGAAAGCAATTACCATAACGTGGAAAGCGGTTTTTGTGTAACACTCATAAAAATCAAATTTAAACTTTCTAAATACAACCCAAAACCATAAGGTAGTTACAAAATAGTTTTCAAAACATTTCCAACATCAGAGTTTCCTAAAATCATAGATCATAACAAGAGGATGTGTACGGTCACGCCTTCGCCTTCCCACGGTCATCCGAAGTACTTGAAACATAACTCAAAACTGTAAGCCAACGCTTAGTAAGTTTCACCCAAATTACCATCACATAATCGAATAACATAAACAACAGCATCATGCATTCGGTCCACAACTAAAAGACTAGATTACCACTGAGCCCATAGTATAATTCTGGTTTTCCCTTAGGGGTCACAGCTTATGTATGGCTTGCTCAGTGGCCAGATCAGTCCTCGGACTAAAATACCATCAAGCCCTCAATATGAGTCAAGCATACCGCCCGGTCCTCAGCTCATATCTGGAATGCTCATGAGCCCTTAGTATGAGTCTGGAATTCCCTACCTGACCCTTAGCTCATATTTGTAATTCTCCGGGGTTTTTTGGTTACCACACATAGCAGTACAACCTCAACCCAACACAATATGTCGACATATATCAGATAATAAACATATACATATAATCATGCAAACAGAATCACAGGTGGTCCTATAGATCTACCAGACTAGCATATTAATAACTAGCATACTCATGCATCTCTATTCTATACTTAGCATAACAATGAATGTCAACCAATGGGTCGGCCTTGGTGCCTTCAACTCGCAAGTACAATGAGGAAAACTCACCTTGCAAACTGGACAAAAACCGATGAGGTCTCAACTCTGAATCTCAGCTCCAACCACCTCCTATTCCAATCAAATGACCAATCTGAATTAGAATCCAAAATACCTAAAATACCCTTAAGGTCAAACTTGGTCAAATTCAAAGTCAACTGGTCAAACCAACTAAATACCTAAAATACCAGTGTGAGTATGCAGGGCGTACACCAAAGGTACGTTGGGCGAACTCGATTCCTCGCATGTTGACCACCATCGAGGTGGTAGACCTCATACTCACGGCATACTCCGAGTACACAGGGCATACTCCTAGAAACTTTAAAACTCATTAAGTGCTTAATGGCATAAGCACTTACGTCCATATTTTAGATCCATGGCTAAAATGCACTCTAGAGTCATAAAGTTTCTAACTTTATGACTTTACATGTCCATTATGTGCTTATCTCAACTTCTTAATCCATTTAGACATTCTACAAGATACATGGAGCAAAACCAACCATTTGAAACCCACTTTTATGACTCAAGAGCCTCCCAAGGGTCTAAAAGGACAGCTTAATGAGTCAATGTAACGACCCAAAAATCAAGGGTAAAATTTTCATTTCTATTATTGTCAATATAACTGGTCAAACCAACTAAGGACAGCTTAATGAGTCAATATAACTGGTCAAACCAACTAAGTCAGCTTAATGAGTCAATGTAACCACCCTAAAATCAAGGGTAAACATTTATGAGAGCTCATCCCAAAATCAGATATTGCAGAAACATGGGTGTGTGCGTTACGATTATAACAGCCCGAAATCCAGGTATTCTTCTTTTGGCCCTGCATCTTGGTTAAGTTGTTAAATTAGGGTTTTCATGTTAGGCGAGTACGCTGGGCATACAGGGCGTACGCCGCGCGTACTCGCGCGCTTTATTTTGGACGCGTTCACCCTCAGGTACGCGGGGCGTACCCAAGGTTACGCTCGGCGTAACTTATTCAGATCTAAAACCCTAATTTCCTTTGGAGGGATATAAAAGGATTGTGTGGCTGGACTTCTCAGCCACCATCCCTCAGAGTGAAACCCTAAAAAGTGTGTGCATTCGTTCTTTAGCCTTTGTGTGTGTATTCTAAGCTTGGTGGTGCCATTCCAAGGTTGCAAAGGAGAAGAAGAGCTCATTGGAAAGGCTAGAAGTGGTGCTCAAGTGTAGATCTGAGCTTTGCAAGGGTTAAAGCTTCATTATCAGGTAAAAAGTTCGGATCCTGTCATTTGGTTCATGTTATATGCTTAAGATATCATTTTCTAGGGTTTAAGTCCTAAAGGTGGAGACTTTTTGTGCAAATGGCCTCCATAAGCTTAGATACTTCATATTTCTGATCTATTGGAGTTGTAGACTCATAAAAATGGCATCTTGGACGTGGATATTGCACCATGCATGAGATCTAGATCCTTGAGTTGGAATAGAATGTTGTTATGAGATGTTGGAGCCTTTACAGCCATGCCAAGGCTTAAAGGTCTCAACTTTATGGGTTTAGACACACTAAAAGAGTCGGATCTAGAAGTTGGACTAATGGCTTAATCGATTAAGACTAGAAATGAAGAGTGTTGGACTCTGATGGCTACGCTGGGCGTAACTTCCAGTACGCGCAGCGTACTGGGTGGAGACCCTGATCCATGGAATTGGCGATGTACGCCCCGCGTACATCTAGCAGTACGCCCCGCGTACTCTCAGGGTTGACTTTTGTTGAATTTTAGGGTTTTGGTCAACATGAGGACTTTAGGTTAAGGAAGGGTAAAATGGTCTTTTACCCTCTGAGGAATGATGATAAGGGGTAAAGTTTTGTGGTGGAAGTCTTTGAGTATTAAATGATATTTCTATGTTTAGGCGAGGTAGAGTCTTCGTTGGGATTCGGTGATAGCGAGGACGCGAGATCTTAGACTTTCCACGAGGTAAGTTTTCTCACTATACTGTACCCGGAAGGGTTTGACTGTGTGACCGGAAGGTCGGATATGTTATATATGTACTGTGTGTGATAAGTTAATCGTTTATAAGTGCCATGTATGATATGTTTGATATGGGCCGGAAGGCATTATGTTATGGGCCGGAAGGCGAATATGTTATGGGCCGGAAGGCGTTGTGATGTGGACCGGAAGGTTGACGTGGGTAGGACCGGAAGGTTTACCCAGTCGGGACGGAAGTCCCCTGAGACACATGGACCGGAAGGTCAGGGCCTGGAAAGGCGTATGTGCGTAGGTTGTATTTTGGGGAACTCACTAAGCATTTATGCTTACAGTTGTTGTGTTATGTGTTTCAGGTACTAGCGAGGACCGTGGGAAGGTGCCGGCGTGATCGTACACATTGTCGGGAAAAAAATATTTTATGATTATTGGGATGTATTTTGTTGTGACAATATTGTTCACGTTTGAATTTGAAATATTAATCGATGTTTTTGATGTTTACAAAAATGAAAATTGGTTTTAAATTTACGTCGTTACAACAATCAAGCCAGACCCTTCCTTTCCAAACCACTAAAAAATGAAACCATAAACATAGCTTTAAGCACAAAGCTTAGTGACTTCCCCAGAGCATTCCCTATATAATCCACATAACCGCATAAACCATATTAATCAAATAAGGCATGCATATAAACACATAAGAATGTCGTGGACACCCTCCAGGATCTTACTCCAAGATGCCATGGGCACCCCCACATGGTCTTACACCTTTGTGCCATGGGCACCCCCATGATCTTACTTGGAATGCCATGGGCACCCCCACATGGTCGTATAACCAAGTCTCATGGTTACCTCCCATGGTCTTTACCTGGAATGCCATGGGCACCCTACAAGGTCTTATAACCAAGTGCCATGGGAACCCCCCATGGTCTTTACCTGGAATCCCATGGGCACCCCCACGTGGTCTTTCATGCAAGTAACACATAGTCAACTAGCATACCACATATCACATAAATAACTAGCATACCACATAACGCATAATAGCTAGCATAACAAATAACACATAATGGCTAGCATACCACATAACACATAATAGGTTGGCCTTGGTGCCTTCGACCCATTGGTATGGTGAGGAGACTCACCTCGCAATACTGAAGTCCACGGATAAAACTCCAGCTACTGCTTGATAGATTCCTGAACTGTCAACATCAAAACAACACCCAATTAATAGTTGGGTTCCAATACATAACTATAACTCCATGCTTGGGGTAAAGAGACTATATGACTCCTAAACTATCTTGGACCAAGCCTAAGGCCCAAACACACACTCTGAAGGCCCAAAAGTCAAACAATGAACCAAAGCCCAACATATGACCCAATTTTCCAAATTGGGCCCAAACCTCTACATGGTATTATCTTATGGCCTAACCATTTATCCAAATCCAAATATTAGGAATTCCGATAGTATAATATCTTATAATCATCAAGGCCCAATTATGGCCCATCTATGGCCCTGTTTTCCAAATTGGACCTAATCATTTCCAATGGGCCTTATCCTAAAGCCCAATAATTTAATAGTCCATAAACATGTTCCCAATTGGCCCACAGCCACAGAGTCCAAGAAAGGGCCCAATCAAAATCCAAACCTAATTAGGGTTTTTCACATAAAATGACGATTAGGGTTAAGTGTTCTTACTTAACCCATAAAGGACTTAATCCATTAAGTCTATCATTCTACTAGGTAAATCATACGATGTAGTCAGGTGTAATTTACTATTCAATTCCAATGGCCCAAAACACAGGTCCCGATAATTCCAAACTAACAAATCCAAAATTAGGGGTTTCTAAACCCTAATTAGGGTTTCCAAACGAATCGCGTGCCAATTAACAAATGGTTAGGTTTTTAGGTCCATTAGGGCTTCATTAGGTCAATTAAGGTTAAATAAGTAAGGCACCACCCATTACTACCTTGGGTAGTGGTGGTCAACGGCGGCTCACGGCGGCGGCCATGACCTTGTAGTGGTGGTGGCTATGATTCTAAATCAAAACACATCAAAACGTCCCAAAATGCAATCCAATCACACACAAGAGCACACGGCCACCCAAGGCGGTGGCTGGTGGCGGCGGAATGGCAGCGTGAGGTGGTAGCCACCACCTCACGGCGGTGGTGACGGGCTTTTCCGGCCAAAATAAAAACATACATACAACAAAATATCCAAAATAAACACACACACAATAAAATACACACACCTCATCCACCCTTGTGGTGGCAGGCAGTGGTAGAGGGTGACAGTCACCACATCACGATGGTGGCGGTGGTCCTCTTTTGATTTTCGATCATGCAACACACACACACGAGCACACACACACATTTCTCGAGATCTGAATGCAACCACCCACCTGGTGGTGTACAAAGAACAGCAACAACAACGACTCTAACATCTAGAGGTAGCGGCGACGAACTGAGCTGGGACATAGCACACACGAATGACGACGAAACAAAAGAAGATGAGGTGTTCGACTCCCACTAGAAACAGCAGTAACAACATTATGGTTGGTTCTTCTACTTGATTATTGTCGTAACGCCCCAATGCGGTCTTCGTCTTCAATGGTTGTAGGAGCGGCGACGGCGGCTGGGTTTTGGCGGTTCACAACAGCAACAAGAACATGGCGGTGACTACTCTAGGTTTCTTTTCTCCGACTATCTCGCTCTTCTTCTGATGTAGAAGGGGTTGGCTTCGGTGGTTTCCAGCTTCGATGGTGGCTAGGAGGTGGCAGCGGCCGGTGTTGGGGAACATAAGGTTGGCGGTTGAATAGTGTTGAAGTAGGGTTAAGGTTACGGGGTGATGGGTTATATACCCCGACCCCATATGAATTTCGTCGAATGTGGACACAATCAGTCCCACTTTTTAGAAATATTTTCAACTTAGCTCCAATATTTACCATTTATACCCTGACTTCTGAAATCCCTTTCAAACTAAATCCATAATTTACCTAACAACCCTCCGCATTGAGAATTCTTTACAAACCAATCTAGAAATTACCTTTTAATCCCCAAGATCTCAATTATGACATATTAAGTCCTTCCTTCTTTAATCATTATCATCTAAATCCCCATTTTACTCTTTAGACCTTGTTTCCAATAATTTATTACAATTCAAATCCAAATATTACAACAAAGATCCCAATTTCCAAAATTTATGTCATTTAGCTCCTTATTACAAACACCGGTAACTTATTACGAATTTAGGGCTACTATTTGTTTATTAATTTATCCATTTATTTATTTAATAAACAGGATGTTACAACTCCCCCCTCCCCCACTTAAATTAGATTTTGTCCTCAAAATCATTCCTTACCATTCCTGATACGCCAAAAAACTTGAGTAATTCAGCCACAAACCTTAGCATACCACAGCCTTCCCAAGGCAATCGGAACCAACTCTCGTCGGGCTCCATGACACGAAGATGAACGAATTCCTTGCAACCTGATCACATCTACTCCATCTGAAATCTGAAGTCTCAAGTTGGTCTATCTCCTGACCGACCGCCCACACTGAATCGTTGCCGAATTCATTGCACATTTCTCCCAACTAGCTTTTCAACTTCCGATAACTCGAGGTTCCCACTAGAAAATAGAGTCACGGACCCAATTTCTCTACAGAACACTTATACCTGACATAAGCTCATATAATCTTTTAAGTAGGAGACTTATCCCTACAACAATCAACACTCAGACAAGAGCTGCGCAACATGGTCAAATCAACTACTCTGGGATTATTTAATCCAAGTGCTAACAACTTAGCATATACCCCAAATGCAAGCAACTTTACACACGAATCCCAAGTTACTAAACCCACTTCGACTTTTCTTGCTACCCAAAGACAACACAACTCCTAAAGACCAAAGACAACACAACTCCTAAAGACCAAACGAACATCTCCTAAATACCGGTGAAATCAACAACCTCTAATGCCTGAAATGATACCACACTCAGTTCTTGAAGACCAAAAGATAGATGCTCCTACAAGTACCTCAACAACAAGCCACTTCCCTTGGCGCTTTCATCCGCCAATCAATAATGGTTATTAAAACCACTGAATCCCAACGATGCCGAATAACCATCCTACGGAACCCTGTCCACAGGCCTTCCACATAATACCCTTGAACCAATTTCGACTATAAACCAAGATAATATTGAATACTCCCAACCCGTAAATAGGGAAAGGACCTTTTGTTAACAACTGACAATTCACGGCATGAAAATGGCACATGACATCACTTGAAGATATAACCCAAAGGCAACATGGAAACAAATACACTTACCCAACCCTTGGAATGAAAAACTCCATCGTGCAGTTTCCCGCAAGTACCGCACTGAATTCGGCCCCGCTGGTCTCAAAAGCTGATCCAAACTTTTGGGTCTCTTCTCGGGACCCTCCAATATATGCACATGATCTAAGTCCCCTCTTCCCAATGTTCTCCAAACTAGTCTCCCATTCTGGGGCTCTATAAATCATGATACTCAGGGTATCGCACCCTGATACACTCACCAACTCAGTCTTCCACGGCTGAACTTGCAGTAGCTGAAGCAACCTCTGCCCTAAACCGGGATACAAACTACTCCCAAGACATAGTCTCGAATCCCAAAAGTGTAATAGATCGCACAGTTAGTCCTTGCTCCCTAATAAAATAGATCCAAGGCGAACCAAACCTTAAATCCTAAGGGGTAAGGACTAGTGCTAAAAACACTTTCCATCTCCTTACTTCAACACAAACTAAAATCCCTGGCATCCCTTCCACTAACTGGCTCACGACTGGAGCGGGGACCAAACGATGGTCCTTCCTGATGTGTGCTCATCCTCATCTGGAAAAGTAGCTAATCCCATGTTCAGAGCATAACCAAGAATTCTCCTTCCCATAATCTTCTTAGATTCTCCAAGACTCTCATCGATTCGATTGTGGATCATATGCTTTCAGTAGTACAAGCCCAATAATACCTTCCACACCTATCCATACTTTCCTCAGCAATCCTCCTAAATCCTCTAAGTCACCTACTCCACTGATGCACCAAATATCTGCTACACAGCAGCACAATACCCACCGGAGCAACCCATAGGCTCCCCCTAGGTTCCCAACCTCACCGAACCACCCCACTAAACTCACTGGATCATATCCTAGGCTTTCCCAGGTTCCCAACCTCACCCTACTATCAACTGCTGAAGAACTCCCCATGATGCCAACCATCCACATCATGAATATCTTCATATCCACTTAGTAGAAGAATCCCATCATTCAAGAGTTCCACAGAGCACAAAGCAAGCAACATTCGTGCAGTGACTCCCCAACCCATGAAACTTTCATAAAACATTAAGCCCACATACCATAGCTCAGGCTATCCACATCCATCCTCACTGTCGGCTGCCTTATGCATGCAAATTATACATAGAACATGATCTAATAGACTGTCAAATAATAGACTCTACTCTAGGACCACAACCAGACAAGTAACAGGAAATAAGGCCAAATCAGTTATTCTAAGGCTATAAGATCCTAACCGTATATAAATTTCAAAGCAGACACTTAGAAGTTACCAATACCAATAGTCATTCCCATTCCAACATAGCATCCAGTATCTCCAAGGCTATAAGCATCACATATCAGGCCAATCTATCGTTGACGACTTAGCACTAGCATGCAAGTCTACCAGCTCATACAACATATAAAGGCATCTCTCCTGGCCCTAACTAGCATGCGATTCTCAAATTCATAAATCAAGTCATAACATATAACATATATGGGTATTCTAAGGAAACTTACTTGAGCCCAACCGATTTCATGCACCACACCCTTTCTTGTCTTAGTAAATTATTTCCTTGAAAACATTTTTCTTTTTGAAAACTTTACAAATCCTCAGTTTGAGTTCAGACACACCCAAAAGTATTTCCAAATCCCTCAAACCAAGGCTCTGATACAAACTTGTAACGACCCAAACATCAAGGGTAAAATTTTCTTTTTTATTATAGTCAAAACATGGATATCATTTAATCCAAACATTCTAAAAATGTTAGAAACTAAAAACATTTATCGGAGTTCGTCCCAAAATCATATATTACGGAAACACGGATGTATGTGCTACAATCAAGCCGGGACCTTCCTTTCCAGACCACTAATACCTGAAACCATAAACACAATTGTAAGCATAAAGCTTAGTGAGTTCCCCAAAGCATACCCCACATAATCCATATAACCTGATAAACCTTATCAATCACATATGCCATGCATATAAACATATAAGGATGACTTCGACACCCTCCAGGGTCTTACTCCAGGATGCCATGGGCACCCTTACATGGTCTTACACCTATGTACCTTGGGCACCCCCATGGTCTTACTTGGAATGTCATGGGCACCCCCACAAGGTCTTATAACCAAGTATTACGGGCACCCCCATGCTCTTTACCTAGAATGCCATGGGCACCCTCACATGGTCTTATAATCGAGTGTCATTGGCACCCCCATGGTCTTTACCTGAAATTCCATGGGCACCCCATGGTCTTTACCTGGAATGCCATGGGTACCCCCCACATGGTCTTACAACCAAGTGCCATGGTCACCCCATGGTCTTTCATGCAAGTAACACATAGTCAACTAGCATACCACATATCACATAAATAACTAGCATACCACATAACACATAATAGATAGCATACCACATAACACATAATGGCTAGCATACCACATAACACATACTAGGCTGGACTTGGTGCCTTCGACCCATTGGTATGGTGAGGAGACTCACCTCGCACTGCTGAAGTCCGTAAATAAAACTCCAGTTGCTGCTTGACAGATTCCTGAACTGTCAACATCAAAGCAACACCCAATTAATAATTAGGTTCCAATACATAACTATAACTCCATACTTGGGGTAAAGAGACTATTTGACTCCTAAACTATCTTGGACCAAGCCCAAGGCCCAAACACAGACTCTGAAAGCCCAAAATTCAAACAATTAACCAAAGCCCAACATCTGGCCCAATTTTCCAAAATGGGCCCAAACCTCTACATGGTCTTATCTTATGGCCTAACCATTTATCCTAATCCAAACATTTGGAATTTCAATAGTCTAATATCTCATAATCATCAAGGCCTAATTATGGCCCATCTATGGCACAGTTTTCCAAATTGGACCTAAGCCTTTCCAATGGGCCTTATCCTAAAGCCCAATAATTTCTTTAGTCCATAAACATGTTCCCAATTGGCCCATGAATTCCCACAGCCACAGATTCCAAGAAAGGGCCCAATCAAAATCCAAACCTAATTAGGGTTTTTCACATAAAATGACGATTAGGGTTAAGTGTTTTTACTTAACCCATTAAGGACATAATCCATTAAGTCCATCATTCTACTAGGTAAATCATACGGTGTGGTCGTGGTAATTAGACACTTGGATAGTTTTTTAGGTCCATTAGGGCTTCATTAGGTCAATTAGGATTAAATAAGTTGAGCACCACCCATTACCACCTCAAGTAGTGGTGGTCAAAGGCGGCTCACGGCGGCGGCCACCACCTCGTGGTGGTGATGGCTATGATTCTAAATCAAAACACATCAAAACATCCCAAAAAGCAATCCAATCAACACAAGATCACATGGCCACCTAAGGCGGCGACTGGTGGTGGTAGAATGGCAGCGTGAGGTGGCAGCCACCACCTCACGGTGGTGCTGACGGGTTTTTCCAGCAAAAATAACAACATACATACAAAAAAATATCCAAAATACACACGCTCAGACACCATTGTGGCGGTAGGCAATGGTAGAGGGTGACAGCCACCACCTCTAGTGGTGGTCCTCTATTGATTTCTGATCACGCAATACACACACACTAGAACACACATGCATTGCTCGATATCTGAATGCAACCACCCTCCATGTGACATTCAACAAACAGCAGCAACAACGACTCTAACAGCCAAAGATAGCGGCGACGAACTGAGCTGGGACGTGGCATCGGTGAATGACGACGATACAGAAGAAGAAGAAGAGGTGGGCGACTCCCGCCGGAAACAACAGTTACAACATTGTAGCTAGTTCTTCTGTTCCACTGCTACCGTAATGCCCCAGGGTGTTCTTTGTCTTCAATGGTTGTAGGAGCGGCGACGGCGGCTGGGTTTCGGTGGTTCATAGCAACAACAGGAACATGGTGGTGACTGTTCTAGGTTTCTTTTCTCCGACTGTCTCGCTCTCTATCTGACGTAGAAGGGGTTAGCTCCAGAGGTTGCCGGCTTCAATGGCGGCTAAGAGGTGGCGGCGGCCGGTCGTGGGGGGCATAAGGTTAGCGGCTGAATAGTGTTAAAGTAAGGTTACGTTTTCAGGGTGATGGGTTATATACCCCGACCCCATATGAAACTTCATCCCATGTTGAAACAGTCAGTCCGTCTTTCTCGAATTATTTTCAATTTAGCTCTAATATTTATCATTTATACCCTGACTTCTGAAATCCCTTTCAAACTAAATCCTCAATTTACCAAACAGCCCTCCGCTTTGAGAAATCTTTGCAAAACTTATCTGGAAATTACCTTTTAATCCCTAAGATCCTAATTATGGCATATTAAGTCCTTCCTTCTCTAATCATTACCATCTAAATCCCTATTTTACTCTTTAGTCCTTGCTTCCAACAATTTATTACAATTCAAATCCAAATATTACAACAAAGATCCCAATTTCTAGAACTTATGTCATTTAGCTCCTTATTACAAACACTGATAACATATTATGGATTTAGTGCCTCTATTCGTTTATTAATTTATCCATTTATTTATTTAATAAATGGGATGTTACAGTCAAGAACATTCTTTGCTTATGAAACACCGCATTTGGGACAAAAAGAACATAAAACTAATCGAAAACAAGATCTACAAGAACCAACACCAAGTTTAAAACTTGATACCTCAAAATGGTGCCAAAAGGTGGTGTGATTTTGGATCTATAGAGCTTCACCCTTGAAGGTGGTCTTTTCTTCCTTCCTTCTTCTTTAAAAGCACCAAAATAGACACACAAGCTTAGAAATGGCACCTCAAGAGGATATTAGGGCTAGAAACACGAAAGAGAGGGTGGAGGCTGATAAGGTGAAGGAAAATGATGGTATAATAGGGTTTAAATATGAGCCAAACCCTAACAGTTAGCATTTGCATGTTCGGCACGTACACCTTGCGCACCTATGTACATCCAACATACTAAGCTGAGCTGTAGTTCGCTAAGCATACACAAGTACACATGGCATACTCCTAAACCCTTCAAATTACAAAATTGCCACTAGGGCTTCCCATGCACATTTCCTTCTACCTATTGTAATGCTCTGTTCGGAATCGATTCCTAATTTGAGGCTACGGCCTGAAGATCGGTCAACATACGGCTTAGGGCCTTTGAATAGGTGAGATCTAGGCCCATTTATGTGTGAGTAATGTAATTGAAGTGATCCAGGTGTTCGGTTCGTGTTTTGGAGCCTAAAGGTATTTCGGTAAAGTGTCAGTTTGGGCTTTTTTCGAAATTGGATTTTTGTTCGGAAGGTCTTAATGTTGGTATCAGTTAATAAAATTGTACGACTTCTCATTACCTTTCCATGGATATAAGGAACACAAAAAAGTTATGGCCTTCAGAAGTTTGGTCGTTTTAAGGTTTAGTCGGGTACGCAGGGCGTACTAGTGAAAAGGGCAGTACGCAGGGCGTACGCTGGGCATATTGACCAAGATGGTCACAGATGTTTTGCGGAGTATGTTAGGCGTACCATATATACGTTGGGCGTACTCCAATTAGACCCAAACCCTATTTTAGGGTCTTGAACCCTATTTAAGCTCCTTATCTCATAACCTAACCCTAATATCTTTAGCCTCCGTCCCTCTAAACCCTAGAAATCGTCCCTTAGACCCTATTTTACTAATTCTTAAGCCCTATTTAAGCTCAAGAATCATTAAAATTGGGGGGGGGGGCTAAGGGACGATTTCTTGGGTTTAGAGAGATGTAGGCTGAAGATATTAGGGTTAGGTTATGAGATAAGGATCTTAAATAGGGTTAAAGACCGTAACATTTGGACGTATAAAGTCTCAACATTGACAACTCCTTCTTATAGATCTAGATAGGTGCCACTTTGTTATGATATTGGTACCTTTGTGATGGTTCTTCTGAGTAAAAGTTACACTAGAACCTTCAAGCTTCATATTTGGCCCTTTTTAGGGTTATGGAGTCATAAAGTTTGGATCTTGTTGAGTATAAACCTTCCATGCATGATTTGGTAGTCTTTTAGTGAAGCTTGGGACTTAAGGTTTTGATTTGGGTTCCATTAAGTCATGCAAAGTCATAAAGTCAGGAACTTTATGACTTAAGAAGTCTCTTTGAATCAAATTTGGAAGTTTGGAGTAAGGTCTTAAAGTATTGAGAAGTTTTAAAGACATTTTGGAGTGATTTTGACCCTTAGAGTTCATCTTTGGTGTTGGCTTCATTAAGCCATTCAAAGGTTTAAAGCCTTCAACTTTATGTATTAAGCCACTTATATTTATCTATTTTGAGGTTTTTGACATCTTGGCTTAAGGGATTAAGATGTTTTCTAGGTTGGTTGTGGGAAAGGTCAGTACGCGGGGGCATACTGGGTTTCTTGGGCGTACGCTTAGCATACCCACTGAGTACGCGGGGCGTACTCAGTCATATGAAATTTTGCATTTTGCACTTCAATTTAGGGCTTTCTTTTAGGCTTGGGTGTTGGTTTATTATGTGGTCATCTGAGTAGAAATGTTTTGGACTAAGAAGAATGGTTGGGATTTAAGGTAAGGCCCATGTACGGGGTTTGGTCCCAATTTGGAAAATTGGTCCATATTTGGGCCTTTCATATTGTAACTTTGGGCCTTAGTCTTGGACCAAGCTTGGTTAGCAGTAAAATGATCTTTTTACCCCAATTATGGATTTAAGGTTATGTATTGGAACCCAATTGCTAATTGGGTGTTGCTTTGACTTTGATAGTTTGATGATCTGTCAGCCATCAGCCAGGGATTTTCTGTTTGATTCGGCAATATGAGGTGAGTCTTTTCACCATATCCATGGGTTGAAGGCATCAAGTCTGGCCCATTATCTGGTTATGTAGTATGCTAGATGTTGTGTGTTACATTCTATGTATGGGTTGTAATATACCCAAGACAGGGCCCACTATGTTATGTTTGGGTTAAAATATACCATCTGGCTGGGTCCACTATGTTAAGATTGGTTTGAAATACACCCCAGGGTAGGGCCCACTATCATATGTTCAAGTTGAAATATACCCTAGGGAGAGGCCCTAGGGCAGGGGCCCATACTTGTTTTTTGGGTTGGAATGAACCCCAGGGTTGGGCCCATTTATATGTTTGGTATGTGGTATTTTAGGGAGCTCACTAAGCTTTTTGCATACGTTTTTCAGTTTATGTTTCAGGTGCTTTGGTTTTCAAATGGAAGACCTCAGGGTGATTGTAGGGCACACACACCACCTTGTTCTGCACTTTCTTAACTCACTCTGATATGATGTGATGATTGATACATTTGTTTCATTTGTAATTTTATGATGATGCTTTCCAGAATACTGGTTTTATCAAATTAAAAATGAAATTTTTGGAACTTATTTTTGGGATGTTACAAGTAGTATCCGAGCCTTGGTTTGTGGGATTCAGATACACTCTCGGGTGTGTTTGAACACAAACTTAGGATTTGGTGAAGTTTTCAAAAGAAAAGTATTTCTAAGAAAGGAGTTGTTCTAAAATGAGAAAGGGTGTGGTGCATGTAATCAACCTAGCTCAAGTAAGTTTTTCCCAAATTACCCATACATGTTATTTGATATGATTTGCTTTATGAAGCTGTGAAGCGCATGCTAGTTAGGGCTAAGGATTTGCTTAGTTTTTTTTTCATGATAAAATACTAGGAAAGGTACATTTGTATGTGTATGGTATGAGTTGGTAGACTTGTATACTAGTGTTGATTAGTCAGTGATAGATTGGTCTTATATGTGATGGATTTTCGCCTTGGGAGTATTGGATGCTATGTTGGAATGGGAATATCTATTAGTATCAGTAATTGATAAGTATATGCTTTAAAAGTTATATGTTGTTAGGATCTTATAGCCCTAAAATAACTGATTTGACCTTATTTCATGTTCCTTGTTTGATTGTCGTCCTAGGGTAGAGTCTTTTATTTGACAATCTAGTTGATCTTGTTTTGTGTATAATTGCATACATAAGGCAACTAGAAGTGAGGATGGAAGTTCCTACCATGAATGGTAGTGCATGGGATAGAATGCTTGTGATTATTCTATGCATTGGAGTGTTACTACACGAATGTTGCTTGCTTTGTGCTTTGTGGAACTCTTAGGTGATAAGAGTTAGGTACCAAGTAAATATGTCAAGTCACATGTGATAAAGATTGAATAATCCCATAGTGATGGATTTGACCCTATTGCGCAGCTCTTGTCTGAGTCCAACCATTGTAGGGATGTGTCTGTTACTCGAAGGAATTTCTAAGCTTTGTTGCATGTGATTGTATTCATGAGGTGGGTGACTAGCATTATGGGGAGTTCTTCAGCAGCTGATGGTAGGGGGGGGTCGGGAACTTAGGAAAGCCTATGGATTGCTTTGGTGGATTTTGTTGTGTTGGGTAGCGAGTGTTTGGTGTATAAATTTGAGGAGTTGACTTAGAGGATTCGAGAGGATTCTTGAGGAAAGTATAGACAAGTGTGGAAGGTAGTATTGGGCCCATACTACTAAAAGCACAAGATCCATACTCGTATCGAGGAGAGTCTTGGAAAATATATGAAGCCTATGGGATGAGGATTCTTGGGTATGTTCTGATCTTTTGCTTATTGTTTTTCAGTATGGTGTTGAGCGCTCAGGAAGGAGATTCAGGTCCAGGTCTCAACTCAGGTTCATGTATTGAGCTGATTAGCGGGCAGATGAGATAATTCATCTCGTCGGAGGTTTACCCACGGAATTCTGAGGTGCAGGTACTGAGCTGATTAGCGGGAAGATGAGAGAATTCCTCTCGTTGGAGGTTACCCGCATTATTTTGGAGCAAACTCTTGTAATCTTTGGTTTTGTTAAGGGGGGGATTTTGGAGATCTTGCATGACCACTTTGGTGTGATCCATGCTCAGGTTATGGCTATCGTTGGAGCTTTCACTCTATCTTTCTGTGGGTTGAAGATCGATTTGGAGCACCTGGGAAAGAGGGGGCCAAATCAGGTACAGACAGGCGAGGGTCCCAGGAAGAGACCCAAGGTTTTGGATCAATGATTGGAACGATAGATCTGGCTTTGGACATTTGAATGGGAAATCAGATCGAAAGAACTCGCCAAGTCCATGGGATGAGTCGATGAGTCGGTGAGGGTTTGTCCCGATGAGCTTGATTGTGCGATAAATCAGCAATTTGGGGGGTCAACTCGACGAGTTGAGTTGAACTTTTTGAGACTTCTGAGGATACGAGGGGACTCGACGAGTTGCAAGAGTGCACTCGACGAGTTGGGTCAAACATGGACGGTTGACTCGAGTTTGACTTTTGTTGACTTTGGGGTTTAGATCAACATGAGTAATAGAGACCACGGAGGGGTAAAATGGTCTTTTATCTGCTTCAAAGAGTTAGAAAGAGAAAGAATAGCCTTCGGTTATTTGAGTCGTGAAAAGAGTATTAATTAAAGATATTCATCCTTTGTGTTAGGCGGAGGCTAGTTCGAGATCCGAGCACGAGGTTATTTGTTCACCTGCTTGCGAGGTGAGTCTTCTCACTATACTTCACCTAGAGTGGTAATTATGTGTGACCAGAGGGTCTTATATGCTTGCTTGAGTTATGCATTTTATGTATGATATATGTGATGTATGTTATATTACGTGATACTTAGACCAGATGGAGGGTCCAACGAACTATGAGACCATAGGGTTCTCAACCAGACCGGACCAGAGGGTCCAACGAGCCATGGGACTAGAGGGTCCCAACCAGACCGGACTGGAGGGCTCAACGAGTTGTGGGACTGGAGGGTCCCACTGAGACACATTGACCAGAGGGTCTTACAGAGCTATAGCCTCGAGTGGGTAGCTATTTGAGTGTGGTATTTTAGGGAACTCACTAAGCTTCGTGCTTATTGTGTTATGTGTTATGTGTTTCAGGTTTTTCTCAGAATCGTGGGAAGGCATCGGCTCGATTGTACACACTAGAGGAGGAGTTATGTTGTGAGGATCTTGGATTATTATTAAATAATTATAGAGTTGTGGTTTGTAAATGAATTAAATGAGAATTTCGTGAAACGTGTTATGAGAATTATGTGAATTTTAAATGAAAATTTTGTTTGAAAATTTACGGTGTTACACACAATCGGGCACTCACAGGTCTGATAGCAAGAAACTGATGTTTAGAGTGCCTGTGGGTAGGATCGCATGGCCTTTGGCCAGCCGTTGGTACTTGTCTCGATCCTTGGGTCTCGCTATTGTGAAAATCTCATCTTTTTTGGTTGGTTGTTTGCTTGCTTCCTTGCGAGTTCATTCATCTTTTTTTCCAGCTTCGAACTTTGACCGTAGGGTCCTTGCTATTTCTGTTAGGTCTCCATTCAATTTCTTGTCCGCTACTTCTCTTTTGAGTATCGTGCTGTAACGTCCGAAAAACACAACCAATTTAAAATTTTCAAAACAACCCGATTTTCATTAAAATGTTTACAAAAGGTTTTCAATACAATTCATTTAAGTTTTCCCAGAATCACGTTGTTACGAAATCATGAGGAACGGTACGATCGCGCCTTCGCCTTGCCACAGTCTCCTGAAGAACCTGAAAAAAATTAAACCACAACTGTAAGCCCGAAAGCTTAGTGAGATACCCCCAAAATACCAACCACGTATATGCCCTTCCAGGCCGTGACCTTCCGGTCCAAAACATATAAAACATACATAGCATAACAGGACATAGAACAATCATGCATATCGGGTCTACCGTGACTGGTCCGCCGTATCGGGCCTTCAGTCCATCGGATCCATCCTCCGGGTCTAGTCATGTCCTTCGAGTCTACAGTGGGGTTGGTCCGCCCGCATCGGCCTTCAACCCACCTGGTCCACCCTCTGAGTCTACAGTGTGACTGGTCCGCCTGCATCGGGCTTACAGTCGGCCTGGTCCACTCTCCGAGCCTCGGCACGTCTGGTCCGCCCTCGTGGGGCCTACAGCCTATCCGGAACGCTCACTGGGCCTTCGGAACAACCGGTCCGCCCTGGGTATCTTGGCCTACAGCACAAAGCAGGACCCGCCTCAACCCATCTCTAGTCCAAACAACCATGTGCACAAAACATACATTCATATAACAGTCATAATCAACAAACCGAGTAAGCAGATCACATAGCATATCATTACCCTAACCGGGCTACCGACCTAATCGGTCACTAACATAGCATCACTCTGCATATCGAGATACTGACCTTAACAAGGTCCCCTAGCATGTACCATCCTAACTACCAGGATGCAGACACAACCAACAACAACATGATAGACGTAACTGAATCTCAATACAATAAAGGGTCGGCCTTGGTGCCTTAGACCCTGTTGATATAGTGAGGATAACTCACCTCGAAACTGACGGCTGAAAAGATAAGATCCCGCTGCTCCGAACTCTGACACAAACTCCTCCACTGAACATCAAACAATAACCCAATAAATACCCATAATTATCAAAATACCCCTGGAAGACAACTGGTCAACCCTGGACAAGTCAAAGTCAACCCCTGACAGACCCTACTCGTCGAGTCAACCCGATGACTCGCCGAGTCCTTATGCTCAGAACTTCCCTCAATTAGCGACCCAACTCGCCGAGTCACCCCAAGACTCGTCGAGTGCAACAACTCTGAGTCCACTCGCACCCAACTCACCGAGTCATCCCTCGACTCACCGATTCATCGACTCAACCAGAAATATTGGGACTTCCTCGACAAGACTCGCCGAGTCCAAATGGACTCGTCGAGTACAAGGCCATCTTCAACCTACTCGCCGAGTTGTTCTTCCAACTCGTCGAGTTCAAGGCCATCTTCAAGCAACTCGTCGAGTCCACCCATGTGACTCGCCGAGTACCACCGGTCTGAATCCATACAGACGCATCTCAGGCCATGCAATTGATCCAAAACATAGATCCAACCTCCTACAATCCATCCATCACGTAAAGTGGCAAACTTTACGTGAATCAAACGAGATCTAAGCCATTTTCACCTTAGAACCAAGGTTTGGGACATGGTAGCTTCATTAACAACATAAAGATAGGGGCTTTAATGCTCTTAAGGTCTTCTCCACTCCAGATCTGAGGTAGCAACCTCAGATCCATCCTCCAACATCAAAATATCACACAACCAAGCACCCCACACAACCCAAAATGATGGAACTAGAAATGCACAGCCTAAGGACGAAGATATTACCTCCAAAAGATGCCTCAATAGCTGCTAAACTCGAATCCAAGCAAAGCCCTTTGATCCAAACCACTTCTCCTTCAAGATCTCTTCAAACCACACTTCTCCAGGCTCTAATTTGCTCCACAAATGATCTCTCCACGAACTTAGGGCTTCTGGAACTCAAGGGAGATTAAGGGAGGCTGTGGAGGGGTATTATGCTCTTTATATAGGGCTCAACCCCGGAAATTAGGGTTTTCTTCATACAGCACCTACTCGCCGAGTCCATCCTGAGGACTCGCCGAGTAGGCCACTTGACACGCGACCATAGCCGCGACCTGACTCGCTGAGTCTACCCATGGACTCGCCGAGTCACCCTCCAAACTTACACTTTTGGTCCTTCAACTCTACTCCCGCGATTCCGGGATGTTACGATTCTCCCCCACTTAGATTAGGCTTCGTCCTCGAAGCCTACGACATCTCATCTTCAAAATACTTCCCACTACTTGACACTTGACCTTGACCGAACCAAGTCCCTCAAGGTACAACCATAGAACCAGAAGCTCACTTTCTCCTTCCATACGGTGTCCCCACCACCTACTCAAACCGGGCACCAACTGTACCCTCCGATAATCACGCTCAACCACCGAGAATTACCCTTGATGCCTTATTGCTCAAATCCTCATCTTTCACTTGACTCATATGGCTATAAAGCCACGAACCATCGGAGTCCCGATCCGAATTCCACTCTATCCATCCCATGCTGACCGAAAGACCCATTCCTCCATTTCAGAGCAACTCCCCCGAGTTCTCCTCTTGCCAACACACACACGTGCTGATCTAGCTCTAGCACCCTCAGGTGTGGATAACCTGATATACTGACGATATCCTCAACATCCTTCTAGGATAAACCACTGATACATACCCAGAACCCTGATCAGAATCTCACTGAGAGTCCAAGACTCTTGCTCTGCATCCCTTCCGAACTCCTCTCCCTGGCTCCACGTCGCGATATTCCCTCCGCGCCCAGAGCAACATATCAAGTCGAATAAGCTTATATTCTGCCGCCGCAACACACTACTCAAAGACCATCGACGGACCACTGCGATCGCAAATCTACACTGCCGCTTTCACTTCCGTGAATTTGCACTTCCTTTCCGGAGTTTCATTCCTCCCTCTTTCCTTACCAAGGAAACCACTCGTCTGCCCAGTCACCATGACAGGCACCATGGTGCTCATTCTACGCCACATTACCTCTTTAAAGCGTACTCAACATTCATGCATTACCGTTACTTTGACTCTCATCACAAGGACTCTCAAGCCCTTGCACCACCTTCACTGCTCAAGATCGCTAGCCGGGGTCAGACCTCCCTATGTATTCTCACTGCAACATACGCAACCCATAACCTCTAACCGATCTAACAATACCCGCAGAGTCTTCAGCATGACTGGACCGCCTCCCCAGGCCTTCAGCCAATCTGGACCACTCTCAGAACCTTCAGCCAATCTGACTGGACCGTCCTCCGAGCCTTCGGCCTGACTGGTACGCCTACCGGCCTTCAGTCTATCCGGACCGCTCAACAATCACTCATCATTCCGAACTATCTCTTCGGGAAATCCTTCCTTGCATACCGTTCTAGCCCTCTAGGGGTTCCGAACTCTATCTCCATCATACATACTCGATCCCGGCCTGCTCCCATGCCTTCCTCAATCAACTGCTCTAGGTCTACATTCCGCCCCGTACGCCTGTTACTCACCCATACGAGCCTGCTCTCGTCTGATAGAAATACCGCTGAATTCCCCAAGTGGCTAAACAACCTTCCATGCCCAACGATCATCCGGAGAATTTCCAATTCTACCCCACTTAAGACACTGACAGATAGTCACCGGTCGTCATCACCGATCTCCCCAAGCAACTTGCAGGAATCAACTCATGCACTCCAAATGTTTTTCACCAGCACCAACAACCTTCATACAAATCATGCTCCCACGCTGTACAACCCGCTCGAAAGCGACCCAATCTTCAACTATCCATTCCTCAGATTGCAGAATCCAACTGGCCTCCATACTAACGCCGCAACCGCCACCAATCCTCATAAAGATAATCAACGATGGCTCGAAGTACAATTCCATAACCACAACGATCCCTCAGGGAACACGAGATACTAAAACGAAATCTCGTTCACAACTCGCCAAACCCTCAAGGGAACAACGAATACCACACGAAAACCCGAAACGCAATTCCATAACCAACCAATGAAACTAGCAGATATCAATACTCTACAATAATCATAAATAATCAAAACAGCCGAACGAACGTACCCGTAGCGGCAAGCTGAAAAACACAATCCTAAGCCCTTGGGGGCTCCGCTCCACCCTGACCTCCACCTGTGATCCTCAACGTAGCCGGTGCTGGAGCCTGCACCGATCCTGCAGCAAGCTGTGGACAGTTGACCTTCAAATGTCCAACCTGATGACAATGATAGCATATCCTCAAATCCCAAACCGGCACAGACTGCCGACAATCCCTCGCATAGTATCCCTCCTTCCCGCACTTGCGGCATGCTCCACCGGACCGACAAACCCCAGCATGACCCCTTCCACACTTACCACAGACGTGGCCACCCTGATCTCCCATCCTGAAATCAACGGTAGACCGTTTCATCGCCGGCTGCGACTGAACCGGAGCTTGCCTCAGCTCACGCATCTGTAACTCAATCTCTAACTCACGCCGCCTGGCGGCCTCCTGCAACTCCAGCAAAGTCTCGCACCTCTGCGTAGACACAAACTGTCTGATGTCCCTCTTTAGCATACCCAGATACCGGGACATCTGGGCCTGCTCTGAAGCGAACTCAGGGCAAAACATCGCCCGCTCAGTAAACATCCTGGTGATTTCCGTCACCGATTCCGAATCCTGTTTCAGCTCCAAGAACTCCTGAGCCAACCTCTCCCTCTCGACCTGTGGAACATAACGAGTGCTGAACATCTCCCTGAACCGATCCCATGAAATCGCAGCCCTCTGCGCATCCGAGTACGACCCCGTGGTCAATCTCCACCAATCCTTTGCTCCGAGCCTCAACAGGTTCAAAGCACACCTCACCCTCTGATCAGCAGGGCATGAACACGTGAAGAAACATCCCTCCACATCTGATAACCATCTCATAGCAACGATCGGATCCTGAACTCCGTCAAAAGTGGGAGGCTTCGTATTATTGAAGTCCCGATACTGAAAACCTCTACTGGCTCCTCCCCCTGCCGCCGCTACTGCTGCGGTAGCCGCTGCGGCAGCCGTCTCCATGAGAGCCGCATAGCGCTCATCAAAATACTCCACCATGGCGGTCTTGATCGACCCAAACAACTCTGGCAGCTCAGCCCGAAACAATGCGGCAACCTCATCATGCAGGATCTCACGAATCCTCGCATCCAATTCGTGCGTACTCATCTGGCTGTGCAGACCCACTTGGAACTCCCTCTCCTGCTCCTGATCCTGACCCGGATCCACTCCCAGCGTGCCCTGAAATCTCCATACTGAAAATAAAACACCAAATCTCAGACATATTCCACTATCCCGGGAACCAGCTTTCATCCCAACCCTAGAGGTCATGGTTTCCCTGATACGCGTATGAGTTCGTGCTTTCAGTAGTACGGGCCCATACTACCTTCCACACCAACCCATATTTGTATGAAGTACTCCCACAACACCCTAACGACACACATAACGACGCTCTATCCTCACAACTAGAGGAACACTGGAAATCTCTCACAAGGAACCCTAGGCTAGCAGGCATCATAAATCAGGCAACTCATCAATAAATCCTGAAGATCCCTAGCCTAACTCTAGCATGCTGTTCTATCAAAGCTCAATAAAACAATTGCCATGTATGATATTTTGGGGTTACTTACTGGCTCCGGCTGATCGTACCTTCGCGTCCTCCTTTACTTATTTTGAAAACCATTTTAATTTCTCTTTTGAAAACTCTCCTCGATTTGAGACTGGAGTCACACAAGTGTTCCTCCAATTCACTCAAACCAAGGCTCTGATACCAACTTGTAACGTCCGAAAAACACAACCAATTTAAAATTTTCAAAACAACCCGATTTTCATTAAAATGTTTACAAAAGGTTTTCAATACAATTCATTTAAGTTTTCCCAGAATCACGTTGTTACGAAATCATGAGGAATGGTACGATCGCGCCTTCGCCTTGCCACAGTCTCCTGAAGAACCTGAAAAAAATTAAACCACAACTGTAAGCCCGAAAGCTTAGTGAGATACCCCCAAAATACCAACCACGTATATGCCCTTCCAGGCCGTGACCTTCCGGTCCAAAACATATAAAACATACATAGCATAACAGGACATAGAACAATCATGCATATCGGGTCTACCGTGACTGGTCCGCCGTATCGGGCCTTCAGTCCATCGGATCCATCCTCCGGGTCTAGTCATGTCCTTCGAGTCTACAGTGGGGTTGGTCCGCCCGCATCGGCCTTCAACCCACCTGGTCCACCCTCTGAGTCTACAGTGTGACTGGTCCGCCTGCATCGGGCTTACAGTCGGCCTGGTCCACTCTCCGAGCCTCGGCACGTCTGGTCCGCCCTCGTGGGGCCTACAGCCTATCCGGAACGCTCACTGGGCCTTCGGAACAACCGGTCCGCCCTGGGTATCTTGGCCTACAGCACAAAGCAGGACCCGCCTCAACCCATCTCTAGTCCAAACAACCATGTGCACAAAACATACATTCATATAACAGTCATAATCAACAAACCGAGTAAGCAGATCACATAGCATATCATTACCCTAACCGGGCTACCGACCTAATCGGTCACTAACATAGCATCACTCTGCATATCGAGATACTGACCTTAACAAGGTCCCCTAGCATGTACCATCCTAACTACCAGGATGCAGACACAACCAACAACAACATGATAGACGTAACTGAATCTCAATACAATAAAGGGTCGGCCTTGGTGCCTTAGACCCTGTTGATATAGTGAGGATAACTCACCTCGAAACTGACGGCTGAAAAGATAAGATCCCGCTGCTCCGAACTCTGACACAAACTCCTCCACTGAACATCAAACAATAACCCAATAAATACCCATAATTATCAAAATACCCCTGGAAGACAACTGGTCAACCCTGGACAAGTCAAAGTCAACCCCTGACAGACCCTACTCGTCGAGTCAACCCGATGACTCGCCGAGTCCTTATGCTCAGAACTTCCCTCAATTAGCGACCCAACTCGCCGAGTCACCCCAAGACTCGTCGAGTGCAACAACTCTGAGTCCACTCGCACCCAACTCACCGAGTCATCCCTCGACTCACCGATTCATCGACTCAACCAGAAATATTGGGACTTCCTCGACAAGACTCGCCGAGTCCAAATGGACTCGTCGAGTACAAGGCCATCTTCAACCTACTCGCCGAGTTGTTCTTCCAACTCGTCGAGTTCAAGGCCATCTTCAAGCAACTCGTCGAGTCCACCCATGTGACTCGCCGAGTACCACCGGTCTGAATCCATACAGACGCATCTCAGGCCATGCAATTGATCCAAAACATAGATCCAACCTCCTACAATCCATCCATCACGTAAAGTGGCAAACTTTACGTGAATCAAACGAGATCTAAGCCATTTTCACCTTAGAACCAAGGTTTGGGACATGGTAGCTTCATTAACAACATAAAGATAGGGGCTTTAATACTCTTAAGGTCTTCTCCACTCCAGATCTGAGGTAGCAACCTCAGATCCATCCTCCAACATCAAAATATCACACAACCAAGCACCCCACACAACCCAAAATGATGGAACTAGAAATGCACAGCCTAAGGACGAAGATATTACCTCCAAAAGATGCCTCAATAGCTGCTAAACTCGAATCCAAGCAAAGCCCTTTGATCCAAACCACTTCTCCTTCAAGATCTCTTCAAACCACACTTCTCCAGGCTCTAATTTGCTCCACAAATGATCTCTCCACGAACTTAGGGCTTCTGGAACTCAAGGGGGATTAAGGGAGGCTGTGGAGGGGTATTATGCTCTTTATATAGGGCTTAACCCCGGAAATTAGGGTTTTCTTCATACAGCACCTACTCGCCGAGTCCATCCTGAGGACTCGCCGAGTAGGCCACTTGACACGCGACCATAGCCGCGACCTGACTCGCCGAGTCTACCCATGGACTCGCCGAGTCACCCTCCAAACTTACACTTTTGGTCCTTCAACTCTACTCCCGCGATTCCGGGATGTTACACGTGCATTCTACGGTGTCGTATGTTTTTCTCTTGTGGCATTTGTAGTATTTGTTGTTTTCCTTATTCGTCTGTTGTGGGGTTTTTTTCTATAGTGGGTACTTCCGACCTGTGGATCCTTGGTTCGTCTTTGACAAACGGGCGAAATCTATGGGAGGAATGTCTCGAATATCTGCTCTGTTTGTTGTGGTGTCCATCATTGCGCTTTTTATGGTTGTGGCGGGAGTAAGAGTCGGCTGATTCTTGTTTGAGGTAGGCATTCGCTACAACCATTAAATTTGCTTGTTTGTGTTCTTCTCCTTCGATCTGTCGGAGGTACTTCTCGACCCTATATTTAAGTTCGTCTCTGGATTTCGGTACGGTGGCTTGCATTTTTCTTGAGAGGGGGCCTAAGAGTAGTCCCTGGGTGAAGGCACCTGTGTCTAAGATTTCTTCATGGCCTGGGATTCTTAAAGTTGCTAAGGTGTATCGGTTATAATATGTTCAGATAGACACTCCTTCCTTTTGCTTACATGCCATGACCTAGTTGGCATCTCCTTTAACTTTTCTCAACCGCATGAAGTTGTGGAGGAATAGATGTCTCAGTTGTTCAAAGTTGGAGATGCTTCCCAGACGTAACACCCTGAACCACTTGCTGGCATTTCGTGACAGTGTGACCAGGAAGTAGGTGCAGGTGAACCTCTTGTCCATCCGGAGCGATGTCATCATCCATTTATAAGTGTCTATGTGCTCATCGGGATTTGTAATGCCGTTATATGTTGGAATATTTCGTATTGCAGGAGCTCTTGGAAAAATGTCGATCTAATGCTTGATACAAATTCGTGCATGTGTGGATATGTAGGTCCTCTACTGGCGATTGCATGTTGCATGTGATAGGGGTTGGCGTACCCTTGACCGTATTCATAATGGTACCTGTGATTGTACCCCAATGTTTGTGGAACATACACTGCATGCGTGGGGTATGTATACACCAGTTGATTTGATTGTGGGCTCGATTTCGTTGGTCCCGTGGTGTCCGAGTGTGTCCCATGCACCGGTGTGCCTTGACTGTTGTTGTTTTGCGGTTGTGTTGGGGGGTAAATTCCTTGGTAGTAGTAGGAGTGTGGGTTAAACGTTAGTTGTTATGCGAGTAGCGGGATGTGCGACATGGCGACCATCAGGGAGGACAGGTGACCTGCAATCATCGGTTGAATAAAGGATGGGATTGTGAACGGGCACCAGGTATTGGTCCCTGGCTGCCTCATGGATGGCTCCTGGCGAGTTGTTGGCTGTGATTGTATGGTCGGTGCCCTTTTTTGGCAGACTCTTCTAGAAGCGGCATCCAGAGCACTATACATGTCGCTCTGGGGAACTCTTGCTACTATTTTCTCTTCAACGTTAGTCTTGGCGCATAGGCACCAAGTAATGGATGCAGGGTCTCCAAGGCGAGGGTAAAGGTTCAACGTTAGTCATGTGTTGCTCCTTAGGCGATTTGTCTATTGAACTAGCGGTTTCGTTATCTTTGACGGATTCCCGATGGGATACGTCAATATATATATATATATATATATATATATATATATATATATATATATATATATATATATATATATCTGTGTGTGTGTGTGTAAAGAGTCATGTATCTGAGCATAACAAAGGGGAAAAAAAGGCTAGGGTTATATATATATATATATATATATATATATATATATATATATATATATATATTATAACCCTATGTAAGATGAAGCAAATGTGGTTATACATGTAAGACATGTATCTGAGCATGTATGTATAACCAAAGTATATACAAGTGGATATAGAAGAATATGGGTATCCTGCGGTATACCCATAATAGTAGATAAAGAAAGAATATGATTATATGTAATATAATCCTATGTATGAATAGATGATAAGAAAGGTGTTTGTAGATACCTAAGGGATAGAAGATGATTATATGTAATAATCATAAGAGTATGTAAGTATGTCTAGCTACCATTAGTATTGTAGAATGCTATATGGTACTAGATATACATAAAGATTAAGTACTTAATTAGTTAAGTACTAGAATAGAAAGAGTAGAAGGTCTCTTGATGAGACATAGATGTTCCTTCAGGATAAAAGATGGATTGTTCCTACGGGGACAAGAGTATGGTCCCTTCAGGGACAAAACATAGAAAATTCCTATCGGAATAAGAGTAAGGTTCCTACGGGGAAAAAAGATAGAAGATTCCTATGGGAATAAGAGTAAGGTTCCCATAGAGACAAAAGATAGAAGTTTCATTCGGGGATAAGAGTATGGTTCTTATGAAAAAAAGAGTATTGGTTCCTGCTGGAACACGAGTAAGGTTCCTACATGGACAAGATTATAGTTCCTTCGGGGACAAGAGATACAGATTTCTTCGGCAATAGAGTAGAAGTTCCTATGGGGACAAAGAGTATGATTCCTATGAGAATAAGATTATGTCCTTATGGGAAAAGAGATAGATGATTCCCTCTAGGAATATATATATATATATATATATATATATATATATATATATATATATATATATATATATATGTGTGTGTGTGTGTGACATCCCCAATTTCACGGCCAGAAAAGACCGATTTGTTTATGCTTTGTTTTATAAAATCAGAGTAATCTTTTGATTAAAAGAGTTGCGGAATTTGTTCCTAGAATAAAATATGATAACCATTTATCAAAACATTTCTCGAAAAGAATGTATTTTCATTAAATAAGAAAACCTTGGGATGTCATGTTCAATACAGACCAAAAGCATAAACAATATAAAATAGACCTTACAATAATTATTCAACTACTGATCTATAATCCAAAATCTCTCGTCAAGTCCACCAACTTTTACCCTTGTGAAAAGAAAACTGAGTGGGTCAGGCTTGGGAGCCTGGTGAGCATATAGGGTTTTCAACCCACAATAATATAATTATTATATGTAATCAGCAAACAATCAATCCAATTACCCATCCCCATTATCTCCTTAAGGTTTTACCCTAAGAACTAACTATCCTTCATTCATTTATTCGTAAGGAATTTGGCATGAATTCCATTGCTGCCAAAGCTTATTTATCAAGTACTAAATCCATAGTTATCTGGCGCTAACTCCATAGTCACCAAGGTTCACTTAACAAGCGCTAACTCCATAGTCGCCAAGGTTTACTCAACAAGCGCTAACTCCATAGTCGCCAAGGTATACTCAACAAGCGCTAACTCCATAGTCGCCAAGGTTTACTCAACGTGCGCTAACTCCATAGTCGCCAAGGTTTATACAATAGGCGCTAACTCCATAGTCACCAACTATTCCATCTACCTATGTTCTACCCAACAATTTTGTAGATATAAATACTTGCACAGTTTAAATCATTTAACACCTGTATAAAACTCCAATTTCCATGCCCATCTCAAATAGACAAATAACATATAAACACATAGCACGTATTTCATAGCAAATACATCATATTTATGTGTTACAAGAAGGTAACTACACACTCACACATATAAACAACAATAAACTTAATACACTCAAACCATACTTGTATTATTATCGTGTTTATGAAAGGTAGTATACACTCACTTGATCAGAAGATGATCGGACAACACTATGACTTGCAGAAGTAGTATTCTCCGGTAGATCTGGAAGATCTCCGCAAAAATCGAACTTCTCGCGGGCAGATCTTCGGCTCGGAAACCGCACTTCTTTGGATCTTTGGGATCTCGGGACTTGCTTCGGGACTCGGGGATATTACTGGGGATTCGGGGTACTTCTGGCACGCAAATCGAGGTAAAACGGGAGAGAGAAGAGAGAAAATAGCAACCCTAAACGGCTGGCCCTTCAAATCTATTTATAGGGCAAATTTGGCCCTTGCCACGTCGTAGCAACCTTTTTCCACATCGTGGGCTTGGTCGTCACTGCATGCGTCATCCCAAGTTGCATCTGGGGGCCTCCCGGAGGTGTCAGGACACTTGCCACGTCGTGGCACTGCTTGCCACGTCGTGGTCTCTGACAGTTTTGGGGTTTCGCGCTCCGAACTTCAGAAATTCATAACTTTCGCATACGAACTCCGTTTTCGACGTTCTTTATATCGCCGCGAAGGTGAGATTATGCTCTACAACTCTCGTTTAGACTCCATTGGCTTATTTTGACTTTATTTTTAATATATTATAAGTATATTACTTATATATTATCTATAGTAGGCCGGGACAGGAAAACTCCGTTCGAAATTCATAACTCCTTCATCTGAACTCTGTTTTCGTCTGTCTTTTTATCGTTGGACTACTATCGAAGAAATATTCGACTCTTGTTTAGATCACTAAGGCTAGATATCTATCTACCTTAAATTCACTATTTACGTCGCGTTGGGTCACGCTAGGTCGTGTCGGTTCTATCGTGAAACTTCGACAGGTCATAACTTCTTTGTTATAACTCGGATTTTGGCGTTCTTTATATGCACGGAAACCTTGTGACATATACTAAAACTTGGTTAAGATTAATACTTCTAAATAATCTTCCATCAAAAAGTCATTTTTGATGCTTATCGTCTCTAAATTGACTAGCCCGGATCTACGGGCGTTACAATTATCTCCCCCTTAGGATGATTACGTCCCGGAATCATCAACGAAATAGGACTTGCATAATGATTCCACACATTATCTCTTCATCCTAGGTAATAACCGTAACTTCAATGTTTCCTTGATAGAGTATTTAACTCTATGGCTTTCTTGACCGCAAATGATGCTCAATCTTGCATCTGCTTATCGTACTATGCTGTACTTTCAATCATAACTTCGAAGTTACAAAATAAGTCCTTATTGTGGACTCCTTCTTCTTCTCAGGATAAATACTTTCATTTATCTATTGTAACAAACCGATGGGTCGTGTCCCGATGACCTCTTATCGTAGTCGAACTCAATTGATATGACCACTAGGGCGGAATAACAACCGTCTTACTAGTCATTACCGAAACAATGGTAATGACATGCTTGAATAAAATGGAATCAATTACTAGCTTCTTGGTAACCTTGCGACTTCCCATGATCCAAGTGTGAGTCCTGTGCTTCCAGTAGTATAGATCTCTACTACTATTCACACCTACTCATACTCGTCCCAACTATTGTCTCGTAGTCCCCAAGTCCTAAAATCACCAAACAATTTAACACATACTAATGTGTCCAATTAATCATAAAAATTCTCCTAGACTCTACTAGGACTTCTTCCATGCGTATCTTCAATCATCAACTCGATTGGTGATGGAAATTCCAGACGATGAGACAACTTCAAGAATTTCGCCAATCGTTCCATCATCCTGCCAATCGAAGGTGTACTTCAAACGTATCGTACCCCTCTAAACGTTTCGTTATTTTACCAGACATATACTAAAGGCAAGACACCACTCTTACGATATCTTCCAATAGGTGTCATTCACTATAATAAGCCTTTCATTTCCTACATTTACTCAATTCTTTACGAGTCTTCACCATAACATTTTGTACATCCAAGCAGACCTTCGGTGCACCGGGCAAGAATTTAAGATAAGAAAGCTTTAATTACGATAGATGTATAAATCTCCTTATCACTCCGAAACTTTTACATGCTAGTCCTAATATCGTAATCATACGGTTAGAATCCTAAACACACAAGGTTTCCAGATCCGGTTGGCAACAAACCATAGATCCAAACAAACAATTTCATATATAACAAACATATAACATTTAGCACATAAAAGCATTTTAGACATCTTTCCTAAAATATACTAGTGCTCGTGCCTAAAATATGGTAGACACTCATCTCACAATCATCACTTAGAATTCTAAGTTTAAGTCTAGAAATCCTACAAATTCCTAGTTCGCTTAAACTAATGCTCTGATACCAACTGTGACATCCCCAATTTCACGGCCAGAAAAGACCGATTTGTTTATGCTTTGTTTTATAAAATCAGAGTAATCTTTTGATTAAAAGAGTTGCGGAATTTGTTCCCAGAATAAAATATGATAACCATTTATCAAAACATTTCTCGAAAAGAATGTATTTTCATTAAATAATACAACCTTGGGATGTCATGTTCGATACAGACCAAAAGCATAAACAATATAAAATAGACCTTACAATAATTATTCAACTACTGATCTATAATCCAAAATCTCTCGTCAAGTCCACCAACTTTTACCCTTGTGCCATTACCTGTAATGAAAAGAAAACTGAGTGGGTCAGGCTTGGGAGCCTGGTGAGCATATAAGGTTTTCAACCCACAATAATATAATTATTATATGTAATTAGCAAACAATCAACCCAATTACCCATCACCATTATCTCCTTAAGGCTTTACCCTAAGAACCAACTATCCTTCATTCATTTATTCGTAAGGAATTTGGCATGAATTCCATTGCTGCCAAAGCTTATTTATCAAGTACTAAATCCATAGTTATCTGGCGCTAACTCCATAGTCACCAAGGTTCACTTAACAAGCGCTAACTCCATAGTCGCCAAGGTTTACTCAACAAGCGCTAACTCCATAGTCGCCAAGGTTTACTCAACAAGCGCTAACTCCATAGTCGCCAAGGTTTACTCAACGTGCGCTAACTCCATAGTCGCCAAGGTTTATACAATAGGCGCTAACTCCATAGTCACCAACTATTCCATCTACCTATGTTCTACCCAACAATTTTGTAGATATAAATACTTGCACAGTTTAAATCATTTAACACCTGTATAAAACTCCAATTTCCATGCCTATCTCAAATAGACAAATAACATATAAACACATAGCACGTATTTCATAGCAAATACATCATATTTATGTGTTACAAGAAGGTAACTACACACTCACACATATAAACAACAATAAACTTAATACACTCAAACCATACTTGTATTATTATCGTGTTTATGAAAGGTAGTATACACTCACTTGATCAGAAGATGATCGGACAACACTACGACTTGCAGAAGTAGTATTCTTCGGTAGATCTAGAAGATCTCCGCAAAAATCGAACTTCTCGCGAGCAGAGCTTCGGCTCGGAAACCGTACTTCTCGGGATCTTTGGGATCTCGGGACTTGCTTCGGGACTCGGGGATATTATCGGGGCTTCGGGGTACTTCTGGCAAGCAAATTGAGGTAAAACGGGAGAGAGAAGAGAGAAAATAGCAACCCTAAACGGCTGGCCCTTCAAATCTATTTATAGGGCAAATTTGTCCCTTGCCACGTCGTGGGCTTGGTCGTCACTGCATGCGTCATCCCAAGTTGCATCTGGGGGCCTCCCGGAGGTGTCAGGACACTTGCCACGTCGTGGCACTGCTTGCCACGTCGTGGTCTCTGACAGTTTTGGGGTTTCGCGCTCCGAACTTCAGAAATTCATAACTTTCGCATACGAACTCCGTTTTCGACGTTCTTTATATCGCCGCGAAGGTGAGATTATGCTCTACAACTCTCGTTTAGACTCCATTGGCTTATTTTGACTTTATTTTTAATATATTATAAGTATATTACTTATATATTATCTATAGTAGGCCGGGACAGGAAAACTCCGTTCGAAATTCATAACTCCTTCATCTGAACTCTGTTTTCGTCTGTCTTTTTATCGTTGGACTACTAATCTTCGACTCTTGTTTAGATCACTAAGGCTAGATATCTATCTACCTTAAATTCACTATTTACGTCGCGCTGGGTCACGCTAGGTCGTGTCGGTTCTATCGCGAAACTTCGACAGGTCATAACTTCTTTGTTATAACTCGGATTTTGGCGTTCTTTATATGCACAGAAACCTTGTGACATATACTAAAACTTGGTTAAGATTAATACTTCTAAATAATATTCCATCAAAAAGTCATTTTTGATGCTTATCATCTCTAAATTGACTAGCCCGGATCTACGGGCGTTACAATATATATATATATATATAGATAATTCTTGTCAGAATTGAGATTAAGTATGATTAGAAGAGATAGATAAAGGTTCCTTAGGAGCAACAAGATTAGAGAGTTCTTTGTATGACTTTAAAAGTAACCCACCGGGGGGTGTTAAGAGTAAGGAATTCGTGAGGGATTCAAGAGTGAGAAGAAAGATTAAGGATCCACGAGGGATTACAAGATAGAGGGGTAAGACTAGGTCAATACGTCCAGTAATGAAAGTGGTATGTTAGTACCTTAGAGTATGTAATGTAACCTTTAGATCTAGATGTGTACAGAGTGTTGAGGCAATAGAGATAAGGATAGATAAATGGTTAGAGTATTTATATATCATGAGAAGAGCCTGTTAAGAATCAAAGTGATAGAGTATGAGAAGATCATGTTAAGAGGCTAACACAAGAAAATGAGAAGAGCCTGTTAAGAAGCTTAAAATAAAGATTGTACAGAAACAATAGAGCGGAGAAACAGATAGATGAGAAAAGAAATAGACAATAGTGTATGTTATGAAAGAAAGAGAGAACGATTAGAGAAAGATTGGAGAAAGATGAAAGAGATAGATGGATGAGAAGAATAAAGTGTATGTTATGAAAGAAAGAGAGAAAGATTAGTGAAAGATGAAAGAGATAGATGGATGAGAAGAATAGCAGTGTATTCTATTAGAGGAAAAGTATAATAGAGTATGAGGAAGAGAAGGAAAGAAAGATAAGAAAAGAAAAAAGAATAACTCACCAAACAAATTGTGTCTAATGCTACAGATATTTTATGTTTTGTAGGTTTAGGTTGTAGCGACCGTTGTACCAGAAGTGTAACACTCTAATTTTTCAAATAAAATTTTCGTTTTAAATTCCACACAAAATACATTTTAACATCTCTCATACTCAATTTATAAATGTTTCAAACACAAGACATGAAAATCATTTGTCAAATATCCTAGAATCCTCAAAACACAAATCAACCAGCTGGTGTGTACAATGATGACGGCACCTTCCCACGATCCTGAGATGTGCCTGAAGCACATATCACACAACACTATAAGCACGAAGCTTAGTGAGTTCCCCAAAATACCACACACAAATAATTAGCCTCTCATGGCTATATCTCGATAAGGACCCTCCGGTCATGTATCTCAGTGAAGACCCTCCGGTCTCACAGCTCAAGTTGGACCCTCCACTCTTGTATCTCAGTGAAGACCCTCCGGTATAATGACTCGGTTTGGACCCTCTGGTCCTATCTCAATAATGCATAGAATAATATACAACAAGAATCACAAAGACAAAATGCATACTATCACATATCTCAATATAGGCACATAAGACCCTCCGGTCAGTAACACAAATAAGACCCTCCGGTTGCACAATAATTACCACTCAAGTAAGTATAGTGAGAAGATTCACCTCATAAGTAAAGCAAAGTACGTCTCGCACTCAGACTATCGGTCTAGAATCTTCCTATCATATATCGCAATCATATCTAATTAATGATTGATATCAACAACCCCCAAATATGTTAGGCGGATTCCTCTTTAAAATCTCAGAAGGGTAAAATACCATTTTACCCCTTCATGGCCTCCAAAGTCCATAACTTGACCAACCCCTAAAAGTCAACGAAAGTCGACACTCAAGTCAATAGTCCATGTTGACTTAACTCATCGAGTGCATTTATACGACTCTTCAAGTTCCTTCTGTTCTCCAAAAACCGGGAAAGTTCGAGTCAACTCGCCGAGTTGTCTCGCCAACTCGTCAATCTTACACAATGTCCAGAATATGGGGTAAAACCCTAACCAACTCGTCAAGTTAGCTAACCAACTCGTCAAGTTAGCTAACCAACTCATCGATTTCCTTCAGCCCTCTTCTCATTTAGATACTGTTAAGCGAACCCAAGACTCCAAACTATAGATCTAGTCTTTTAGGGCTGATATATTGCATAAAGGTGCAAGATTTACGTCCATGCATGGCATCAAGGGGTTAATCTTTCCAAAACAAGGCTTATTAAGAGGTTTAAGGCATGGAATTTACCCAAATCTTGATAAAGCTTAAGTCCTTAGGCCTAAGGGGACTAGTAGTGTCTAGATCCAATGTCTTAGCTTCAAAGCATGCTCAAAACCAAGAATGACTCAAGAAGAAGCTAGAAATGGCCATAAACTCTCTAATGGGGAGATCTAACAAACAAGTGATCAAGGTAGTGACTTTTTACCTTCAAATGGTTGCTACAATTGAATGGATGTCGGATCTATGGAATCCTTCTCGTTCTAAGCTCTTAGATCTTCGAGTTTCTCCAAGTAGTGCACCAAAACACACACTCTTAGCCTTACCCACTCTCAAAATGGAAGGTAGTTCAATTAGGGTGTGTCTCTGGGTGATTAATTGATAAAGGAGGCTAGGTAGAGGACTTAAGGTCCTTTAAATAGGGTGCAAACCCTAAAAGTTAGGGTTTCCACACTCATCTCCAACTCGTCGAGATGAGTCCTTCAACACGTCGAGTAGGTTCTAATGTTCACGCGACCATATCGGTCCCTACTCGACAAGTTGGGGCCTCTAACACGTCGAGTCGCCCTATCAATATTAATATAAAACAATTAAATTTTATACCTGGGAGTCAGGATGTTACAATTCTCCCCCACTAGAATCAGACTTCGCCCTCGAAGTCATTTTCTGGAAACAGTTCTGGGTACTGCTCGCGCATCTCAGACTCCGGCTCCCAAGTCCACTCAGATCCTCTCCATTACTGCCACTGAACTTTAACCAAGGTCACCTCCTTATTTCTCAAGATCTTCACCTTCTTGTCCAATATGGTCACTGGCCTCTCAATATAGTTTAGGCGAGATCATCTACCTGAATATCTTCTAAAAGGACTATTGTCGTCTCGTCGGATACACACTTCCTCAGCTGGGATACATGGAAGGTGTCATGAATCTGGCTCAACTCCTCAAGCAGCTCTAACCGATAAGCTACCTTACCTACTCAAGTAATCACTTTAAAGGGACCAATCTATCTAGGGCCCAACTTGCCTTACTTCCTGAATCGGATCATCCCTTTAAATGGGGATACCCTAAGGAGGACAAAATCGCCGACCTGGAACTCTAGCTCGGAACGTCACTGATCTGTGTAACTCCCACCGAAGTCCATAACACATGCGCGTAACATGTCCTTGAGCATTTGAATCGTCCGCTCACTCTGCCCGTCTGTTTGCCAGATGTATGTGGTGCTGAAATGTAGTCGGGTACCCAATTCCTCATGAAATTTCTTCTAGAACCTGGAAGTAAATAGCACATAACAATCCGACACTATCGATATTGGCACTCCATGTCGTGCCACCACCTATCGAAAGTAGACCTCGACCAATTTCTCTGTAGAAGAGCTCTCACTTATAGCCAAGAAGTGAGCATTCTTCGTCAACCGATCTACAATCACCAATATGGCATCGACACCCCTCACAGTCCTCGATAACTTGGTGATAAAATCCATAGAAATTTGCTCCCACTTCCATAGGGGAATCTCTAAAGTTTGCAATTGGCCATGGGGGCATTGATGCTCTGCCTAGACCTGGCGATAGGTCAAACATCTCTCGACTACCCATGCCACATCTATTTTCATGCATGGCCACCAATAATCCTTTTTCAAGTCCAAATACATCTTAGTGGCCCCAGGATGGATCGAGAATCTCGACATATGGGCCTCCTCCATCAAAATCCATCGGGATCCACTCGTATATGGCACCCATACTCTCCCATGAAAAGTCGTAAGCCCCCGACTATCCGTCTCAAAATCAGAAATTTGCCCGATCACTCGCTCTCTCTTATGGTTTTCTGGTCTCATGACCACCGCTTGGGACTCTCGGATGGTATCTAGGATTGGATTTATCACCGTCATCCTCATACACACGTTTCTAATTGGGGCACTCACTGCTCTACGACTCAGGTCAGCAGCTACCACATTAGCTTTGCCCGGATGATACAAAATCTCACAGTCATAGTCTTTCACTACATCTAACCACCTCCTTTGTCAAGTTGGGTTGATCCATAAGGTATCTCAGGCTCTTATGGTCTATGTATATGGTACATCAGACACCATAAAGATAGTGGCGCCAAATCTTGAGGGCACACACCACCACCCCCAACTTCAAATCATGGGTGGGATATCTCATCTCGTGGGGCTTCAGTTGCCTCGACACATATGCTATCACGTGCCCTCTCTGCATCAACATGACACCCATTACTGATATAGATGCATCACAGTAGACTACAAAGTCCTCTATTCCCTCCGGAAGGGCTAGGACTGCAGCTTCGCACAATCTCTGGTGAAGAGTCTCGAATCATGCCTGTTACTCAGGCTCCAAGCAAAAATAACGCCCTTCCTGGTGAATTTGGTGAGAAGAACAAAAATTTTGGAGAAATCTCTAATAAACCTCCGATAGTAGCCTGCCAGGCCCAGAAAACACCTAATCTTGGATGGGGACCTTAGCACCTCCCACTGCATAACTGCATCAATCTTGTGTTGGGTTTTGAGCAATCTAACACTTCCTAAGTGTGCATGCAACCCTAATAAACCTTGGATCTATGTTTGTCTAAATACATGCAAAATAATAATTTTCCAAGGTTTATAACCTATCTAACATGGCATGGGGAACATTTCAACATAAAAGAGTTAGAAGAGATTACATACCTTTTGGTGAGTTTAGTTCTAAGGAGTTTGAGGGCCAAGCACCAATAGTGTGAATGCCTCAAATGAAATCACAAAACACCACAAACTCTTGGAAAACTTTGAGAGAGTATACACACTTGTATAAAATCGGCCACACACAAGCACACACACACTAGTTCACTAGTTTCCTCTTAGGCTCCATTTCATGCTCCATAAGTATGCTTATATAGTGTGCATGGTTAGGGTGAAACCCTAATAACCCATGTCTTTTCCTTTCCAAGGATCCATTGGTTAAAATCTCCATGGATCATCCATGGACTTCCACATAAGCCTAGCCCATTAACAAATGAGTATTAGCCCACACTATATAAAACAAATAGCCCATAATCTAATTAGTCTTCCTTTTAATCTCTAAATTAATTCATAATTAATTTAAGACTAAAACTAATTAAATAACGTAACTTCATATTAATATATTATAACATATGTGTATAACTCTCATAAAATTATCCATAATAGTTTGGATGAGATGCAACCCAAATGGACCATGCCGGTCGGGTCAAGTATATACCAAATAAGTTATGGACTTAGACACCTTATCCAACATCTTGGTCGAGTCAACCAAAATCCCATTATAGTTAACGAGGCTTCCCAAAACCTGGACCTCTCGTAACCAGAAATCACACTTAGAGAATTCGGCATAAAGCCTATCCATCCTTAACACCCCAAGAATCTCCAGAAGACGCTCCTCGTTTTGTTCCCTAGACCTCGAGTACACCAAAATATAGTCGATGAACATGATCACCGACCGATACAACATGGGCCAACACACCCGGTATATGAGGTCCATGAACACTACCAGTGCATTGGTGAGCCCGAAAGGCATCACCACAACCTCATAATATCCATAACGTGTCTGAAAGGTCTTCTTCTGGATATCCTCCTCGCAGACCCTCATCTAATGATATTTGTGTCTCAAATTAATCTTGGAAAACCAAGATGCTTTCTGTAAATGATCAAACAAATCGTCGATCCTCAGTAGTGGGTAACGGTTCTTAACCATCAACTTGCTCAACTCCCGGTAGTCGTTGTACATCCGGTGTGAACCGTCTTTTTTCCTGATAAAAAGGATTGGCACTCCCCACGGCGAGCTACACGGTCTAATGAAACCCTTCCCCAACAACTCCTGGAGTTGCAAGGATAAATTATGTATCTTGGGTGGCGTAAGGCGATATGGTGCCTTGGCAATAGGCACCGCCCTTGGAACCAGATCGATCCGAAACACCACCTACCTCTTAGGAGGAACACCCAAAAATTCCTCAGGGAAAACATCCAGGAAATCACATACTACTAGAACATCATAAATAGAAATCAACCTCTTAGTGACAACCTGCGTATCCATTACATATGCTAAAAAGCCATTCACCCCTGCTGTAGACTCTGCCTTGCCCTGGCGGCAAAGCAGAAAGTAAATATGGATTTGATTCCCTCACCGTACACAGTGAGTACTTCCCCACTAGGATCTCGTGTTGTCACCTTCTGACGCTCGCATTCAATCACGGCTCCAAACTGACTCAACCAATCCATGCCCATTATGACACAGACATCTCCTATCGCTATCGGCACCCGATCTATCAGAAACTCAACACCAAAAATCTCCAAAACGCATCCCCGAAATACATCATTGGCAAAAACCGCATGCCTGTCGGCTATAGAAACCCTCAGCGGTCGAGTCAAAGCCTAGCTTTTAACACTAATGCAACGACTAAAGGATAAAGACACGAAGGATCGACTCGCACCCAAGTCAAATAACACCAAGGTAAACACAGAATTCACAAGAAAATTACCTATATAAAACACAATATAAGCATAAACATATAATAATAATACCATGAATAAGGAGGTACATACCAGCAGCAACGTTAGGTGTTGCGTGGACCTCCTCCGTAGTCAGCTGGAAGGCTCTCCCACAAGCTCTCGGAGCCTCGGCCTTCCTCGGCCGACCATCAGTAACATGTAAAGCAGCAGGAGCAGAAGCTTGGGTTGGTCCCTGAGTGAGTTGAGGGCATTCGGCCTTTCGATGGCCAGTCTAGTTGCAATGAAAGTAAACCGAAAATCCCTTGGGGTAATCCTTCTCTATATGCCCCTCCTTGTCGTATTTTTATCAAATCCCTGATTTGCAAGATCCATCATGACTCTTGCCACACTTTCCATAAGTGTGGCCCTTCTGGCCTCCTGCTCTCGTATCAGCGGGCTTATCATGCTTGGTCGTCGGTTGCGACTACACTGGCTCTTGTCTTTTCGCTAAGACTCTCCTTCCTCTCTAGTCTGGATCTCCAGCTCAATCTCCCTCCTGGAATTCGTTTGTAACTCATCCAATGTCTAATATGATGAGTTCGCCATGAAATCCTGAATATCTCGCCTCAAAATGCTAAAGTACCGGCTCACCCGTGCGTTCGTGCCTGCTCCGTAGACACGTGCCCAGGGCAGAACATCGCCCTCTCATGAAACATCCTCGTAATTTTGTCACTGTTTCTGTCTTCTACTTGAGAGACAGAAACTCCTGGGCCAATCGTTCCCTCTCCACCTGGGGAATGTACTTATCTCTAAATAACTAGGTGAACCTCTCCCAAGTCACTGTTGCATGGTCTGCGGGAGAATAATCAATCGTCACAAACTTCTACCAGTCCTTCGCTCCTAAGCGAAGCTGGTTTAGTACAAATTGAAACCTCAGGTTCTCATGGCATGAACAAGTATAGAAACATCCCTCGAAATCAAAAATCCATCTCATAACAGAAATTGGGTCGTGGGTCTCGTCGAAATCTAGTAACTTCGTGTTGCTAAACTCTTGGAACAACAACGAATCACCCTCCCCCTGTGGCCTCGCACCTGCAAGGGCTACAGCGACAGCGGAAGCCTCCGTGACAGCAGCAAAACGCTTGTAAAAAGTCTCAACAAACGTGTTCTAAATAGACCCGAACATTTCTGGAATGGCCTCCCTGATAGTTGTGGCCACCTCCTCAGTAATGATCATGTGGGTCTCCTCGTTACTAGTACTCCCCCTGGGGTTGTTGCGGGTAATCACCATAGTCTGTCTGAAACACAACACAGAAATAATCATGGACTGGCTAAGTGATACACAATTACCCAACCTTACATGCTTCTTAGTATCCCAAGTTTCTTACTTGGGTCGCGTACAGATCCAGTGTTTTCAGTAGTATGGGCCTAATAATACCTTCCACACCAATCCGTAGTTGTCCCAAGTCCTCCTCCCTGGATCCTAATTCACAAGTACTCTATCCATCATGGATATCTAACTACTCTCTCAACAGACTTCTCAAAATGAACATCTAGGTATCCCTCCTAGATTACTCATCAAATCAAATATATCTCTTAAAGATTTCCTGCCATGTACCCCTACTCAGCATACACACAGAGCAAATAGCAGATAATGCCAATCAATAACATCCTCCTAGGCTAAGGCATAAGGAATCAGGTAACTCTAGCTCTAAATTCCAGAAATACCTAGCCTACCATCTAGCATGGAGCTTTAATATCTCAAAAGTATCTCATCTCATAATATAAACAAGTAATGGTATTTTGGGAAATCACCGTTATGGCTCTGGCTTATTGTACCCACTGCTTCGTCTTGTTTTCTCGTAAAATCTTTTGATCGTTTAGAAAATCATTTCTTTCAGAAAAAATTTCAAATCCACATCTTGGGTTCACACATACTTGAGGGTACATCTGAATCCCTTAAACCAAGGCTCTAATACCAACTTGTAACACTCTAATTTTTCAAATAAATTTTTCATTTTAAATTCCACACAAAATACAGTTTAACATCTCTCATACTCAATTTATAAATGTTTCAAACACAAGACATGAAAATCATTTGTCAAATATCCTAGAATCCTCAAAACACAAATCAACCAGCTGGTGTGTACAATCATGACGACACCTTCCCACGATCCTGAGATGTGCATGAAGCACATATCACACAACACTATAAGCACGAAGCTTAATGAGTTCCCCAAAATACCACACACATATAATTAGCCTCTCATGGCTATATCTCGATAAGGACCCACCGGTCATGTATCTCAGTGAAGACCCTCCGGTCTCACAGCTCAAGTTGGACCCTCCACTCTTGTATCTCAGTGAAGACCCTCCGGTCTAATGACTCGGGTTGGACCCTCTGGCCCTATCTCAATAATGCATAGAATAATATACAACAAGAATCACAAAGACAAAATGCATACTATCAAATATCTCAATATAGGCACATAAGACCCTCCGATCAGTAACACAAATAAGACCCTCCGGTCGCACAATAATTACCACTCAAGTAAGTATAGTGAGAAGATTCACCTCATAAGTAAAGCAAAGTATGTCTCGCACTCATATTATCGGTCTAGAATCTGCCTATCATACATCGCAATCATATCTAATTAATGATTGATATCAACAACCCCCAAATATGTTAGGCGAATTCCTCTATAAAATCTCAGAAGGGTAAAAGACCATTTTATCCCTTCATGGCCTCCAAAGTCCATAACTTGACCAAACCCCAAAAGTCAATGGAAATCGACACTTAAGTCAACAGTCCATGTTGACTTAACTCATCGAGTGCATTTATGCGACTCGTCGAGTTCCTTCTGATCTTCGAAAACCGGGAAAGTTCGAGTCAACTCACCGAGTTGTCTCGCCAACTCGTCGATCTTGCACAATGTCCAGAATATCGGGTAAAACCCTAACCAACTCGTCGATTTCCTTCAGCCCTTTTCTCATTTAGATGCTTTTAAGCGAACCCAAGACTCCAAACTATAGATATAGTCTTTTAGGGATGAGATACTGCGTAAAGTTGCAAGCTTTACGTCCATGCATGGCTTCAAGGGGTTAATATTTCCAAAACAAGGCTTAATAAGGGGTTTAAGGCATGGAATTTAGCCAAAGCTTGATAAATCTTGAGTCCTTAGGCCTTAGGGGACTAGTAGTGTCCAGATCCAATGTCTTAGCTTCAAAGCATCCTCAAAATCAAGAATGACTCAAGAAGAAGCTAGAAATGGCCAAAAACTCTCTAATGAGGAGATCTAACAAACAAGTGATCAAGGTAATGACTTTTTACCTTCAAATAGTTGCTACAACGGAATGGATGCCAGAGCTATGGACTCCTTCTCATTCCAAGCTCTTAGATCTTCGAGTTTCTCCAAGTAATGCACCAAAACACACACTCTTAGCCTTACCCACTCTCAAAATGGAAGGTAGCCCGATTAGGGTTTGTCTCTAGGTGATTTGGTGATAAGGGAGGCTGGGTAGTGGACTTAAGGTCCTTTAAATAGGGTGCAAACCCTAAAAATTTGGGTTTTCACACTCAACTCCAACTCGTCGAGTTGAGTCCTCCAACTCATCGAGTTGGTTCTAAAGTTCACGCGGCCATCTCAGTCCCTACTTAACGAGTTGAGGCCTCCAACTCATCGAGTTTCCCTATGAATATGAATATAAAACAATTAAAGTTTATACCTAGAAGTCGGGATGTTACAAGAAGAGAAGACAGGAGTACAAGGAAGAGTTAGATGCTAGGATATTATTTAATGTAATCCTTGCTGCTCATGTAATAGATAGATTTTTATTGTAAACCCGTGATTTTTCCTACGAAGTAGAAAGTTTTAATTTGTTTAGAATTCCTCATTGTACGTAAAACTCTTATATATCACATAGATTAGATGTGTAGAAGATCTGGGTCGTTACAGTTAGGTTGTGTCCTTTTGGATTTGATATTGTTTCCATGCGCTATCCATTAGTACAACCAAGAAGTGATATTTTATTTTTTAAGATGTCCACAACAACATTTTAACAGTATAGAACCAAACCCTAGGTTGATTTCTATAAATAAAAAGGAAATATTATACCTCTCAACCTTCACATTGATTTTCTAACTTTAAATATGTACTCCTTTTTCAATCAACACTTCCAACTCTCCTTCGACATCTCAAAATTGTTATTTCCATCCTATTTCTCTCTTAACTATTTATATGATGCAAATGAAGGGATGAAAAGAGTATTTTCCTTATATATTTTAGACCACTTAACTCATTTAACTATCTGATTCTGATTCTCTTGTTTTAGCCTCTGTATAAAAATGTTTCTAATGGTACTTTTGAGGTTTAGAATTTTGTCCTAATCCACAAACATTCTATAAATAAATCCTTAACAATTCCATTTCGGTCTAGAAGTTTAACAAACTTGTCAAATTTAAGTATCCTTAATTATTTTCTCTTTTAAAATCAATTTGAATCTCTTCATTTAAATATTTAATCTAAACACTTTAATAACTCATTTATTATTTCTTGCAAATAAATATCTTTGGACTAAAGTTGATTAAGTGTCTGGACTAAGGTAGGCTATAGACTAGTAGAACCATACATAGGCTCAATTTAAGTTAGCAAAACATCTCGACTGAGTAAACTCCAACAACTTCATAATCATGTGTAAGAATTTGAAAAAGGAAATATAATAAATTCTCAAACTACCCAAGATTACCTTTATTTCAAAACCTTTCGTATGGGCCAATTGGAAGATTTAGGTCACCTCCTCTTTTTCCTAATCTTTATTCAAATAATAAGTTAGTCCGGTTTGTTAGATAGTAAGTAGGTAAGAGAGGGTATTGGTCTACTTTCGGATGGTTAACGACATCCTATCACTAGAGTTTTAGCTTTTCAGATATAAATGTTATGCACAAACTTATCAACCACAACCTTCTAAGGGTCAATACGATTTATGTTTTCCCCTACCGATAACCCAAGATAAAATAACCAGAAGGTGAATAACAAAACATCCAATAATTTCTACAAACTCCACAACCTGAGAAAAGTTCACCAACTCCATTTAACTTGCTTTTTTACAAGTTACTTTTCATATTGGATACCATATAGAACAATGTAAAATACATTTCTCTAACATCCACTTACACAACATAATGCCATTACTCTACATAAAAGAAGTAAGAAATCATTATAGCCATATTACTTACACAAACTTCCCATACGCAATTATTACTTACACAAACTCCCCCTATATCTATAATGAACTCAAACAAAGATAGGTTCTCCTTAATGTTCGTTAGTCAGGAGTATTAACCAAAACAAAATCTCTTGAAGAAAATAAGAGTCGCTTTGACCCAACTACACAAGTTGGATCTAAAATATCACCAACAATTTTATATCGGCATGCAATTAGACTAATCAAACAATAGTCCTCGATGAACTTCGAGTTTCGGATCTCATATGAAATTAAGGGTTGCACACTTTTATAATGACAAAATCGGTTTAAAACTGCCTAACAAGGTTCACTACATCCTCGTGAACCACCTCCCAACATCTTTAAAAAAATGTAAACCCATAATGTTCTAATGCTTTATCGACCCCACAATCCTAGATAGTTTTATTTATCTTTTTTTTAACAGACAAATATAATCTACTCTTAAACTACCACCAAATTTCATCTAAGTCTACGACGAAACTTGAACCATCGGCCTCAAAAATGAAAAACATCACCTGATGCCGCTAAGCTAGAAACTCACTACAAAAGAAATGCAGCTCAATAAAAGAAGGTTGCTAAAAATGAGATGATTAAATTCCCCCTGGAATAATAGAAGATCGATAACCTTGAGAAAAATGTATACAAAATTGAAAATTAATAGAAGTCTTATTTCAGACTAGAGTAGCGTCCATTCGCCATCTACCATGATGCCATACTTGCAATTAATTTGTTATATTTGTTCGATTGGGTTGTCGATTCATGATGAACTAAAAATTTTATGGTAAAATCACAATTCTAATATGTCCAGTCAATTACACATAATGCATTAATAAACAAATGATAAAAGTTTAATTTCGCCATGGTATACTAGTGTATATGTAGGTACTTTAAAAAAAAAATGTTAAAATAATTATTGTAGTTATTATCTTTATGACTTAGATTAATTTTCTTTTATTATCGTACTAGATTCTAACTTCATGGGCCAAATTCCTTTATATATTTGGGCTGTGGTAAGCACATTAAGCCCATAATTTTAAAAACTATGTCAGTTAGGGCTCCATAATTTACCTAAGTTCTAAAATTTAATCTTTCTCTCTCGACAACGAACATATCGAGCTTTCAGACTCTACAGAAATGGAGTACGTGAGCCCCGAAGGACTCCGTTTGGATGGACGTCGTCCCCTGGAGGTGCCGAGCTTTCTCTCAATTCTCTAAGTCTCATCTCATTCTACTTTACTTTATCGAATTTCGATTTATAATTTATGTTCGTTTGCTTGGTTTTGATCACAGATGAGACAGCTTCGAGCAGAATTAGGAGCTGTTTCCAGAGCTGACGGGTAGGATTTCTGTATTTATTAGTTCTACATTTTCAGAAGACGAGAGTAACACTATTCGTGAAAATTCGAGTGGCTTTTGGTTAACTTTGGCTAAAAATTCTTAAGTTTTGATGATGGCAGGTCCGCAGTTTTTGAGATGGGTAACACCAAAGTCATCGCTGCAGTTTATGGTCCTCGAGAGGTACCTTTCTGAATTGATTTTCTATTTGTTTTCTTCACCAAAGCTTGAAACGATTCTCAACTTGAGATGTAATGACGATAGAAGTATTAACAGTGCTTGACTTTGCTAATCATCATCTAAAAGCACTCAAATTTCTTTTCTCCAGGTCCAACAAAGAAGCCAGCAATTGAATGACAAAGCACTGATAAGATGCGAGTATACCATGGCTAATTTCAGTACAGGAGATCGAATGAGAAAACCAAAGGGTGACAGGTATCTTTTAGAACATTAAAAGTTGATTATGATGTTTGTAATTAAATTATTGACTATGAATAAATGCATAACAATACAGGAGATCCACTGAGATTTCTTTAGTTATTCGTCAAACAATGGAAGCATGTATACTGACACACCTAATGCCCCGTTCGCAAATTGACATTTTTGTCCAAGTTCTTCAAGCAGATGGAGGTAAGTGAATACTAAAGGACTGATTAGTCATTTCAACCATCATGTTTCTTTCTTACATTAATTTTTTTCTATATCTTTTTCTCAGGAACAAGATCCGCTTGCATAAATGCTGCAACATTAGCCCTTGCAGATGCTGGCATTCCAATGCGTGATCTTGTTACTTCATGTAGTGCTGGATATCTAAACAGCACTGCCCTTCTTGGTAATTAATTATTAATATTTTAATTATCCTTTTTTTCCATGGTGATTATCATATAATCATGGTTGAAATTTGTAATTTGTAATTTGAAATGAACAGATTTGAATTATGTTGAAGATAGTGCTGGTGGCCCTGATGTTACTGTGGGAATTTTACCAAAGTTAGATAAAGTTACTCTTCTTCAGGTGATTCATTCATGAACAGTTTGTAAAAGTTAATAAAGTTTTGATGAAATTTTAAATGTTTAGTTTTTTTTTTTTTGTTTTTGGTAGATGGATGCAAAGTTGCCAATGGATATTTTTGAAAATGTGATGCAATTGGCTACAGAAGGATGTAAAGCAGTGGCAAATTATATCCGAGAAGTAAGAATCTTGATGAAACTATCATTTTTCATTTATATTTATTCTTTTTTTTTTCATTGTTATTGGATTTAATGATTTATGGTGTTTAATGATATGATTTACAGGTGTTGATAGAGAACACAAAACAACTAGAAAATCGGCGTGGAGTATGAAAGATAATAGATATCAAGTTATGAATTTTGTAAAAGTTGAAGCTTTTTTTTTTTTTTTTTTTCTGAAAAGTATTTTGTAACGTGTTAGAATTCAAGATATTTCCATTAAAAAACCAAAAGATATTCATATACCAAGATGAAGATTAAAATTCAAAGATTCAACTTAGAAATCCTAATCAAGAAAGCCAACTTTTTAGCGTACTTTATAACACATATGATAGAACACAAGATGCTAATATGCAAATCTAATAGATAAAAAGATAAAAATATCTTAATTAAAATTAGAAAAGTCGCTGCAAAAAGTTGAAGGAATAACAAGAATCTCCAAACGACCCATCCATTCTTCTCCTGCTTTCAAAGTAATTGGTTTCTCAATTACAGCTCCATCAACACAAACCATCTGTTTGTATTCTTCATCTCCTAAATCTGCCATTGCTTTTGATTTTTTCTCCCATGGATTCCACACCACTACACACACACACACACTCAAATTAATGAAGACAATTAGTCAAAATCCATAATCATAAGCAATCTTACCAACATCTGGAAGGCCTTCTTTTCTTAGCACATATGTCCGCTTCCTTTCATGATCAAGTACAGCAATGCAATTTGGCGAACTCAGATACACGCGTTCAAACTGAAACGCCACAACGGAATGGAATGGGTGATTACATTCCATTATTATGTTTGGTTGACTTGGAGTTGCAGATTATGTAAATTAAAGTGATTTTAAAAATATAATGTGTCACTCCATTCATGATCAAAGACATAATTTCTTTTTCCTTCCTCCATGGAATGAAAATCAACCAAAGAGAAGGAATCACATTGTGTGAGGAATGCTCTATTCCATTCCTATGTGACAAACAAACATGATCAAATCCAAGATTTACCTCGGATTCAAAGGTAATGGCATCTCCTTGTTCAGTAAACCGTTCTCTTTCACAAAGGTTGTCAAAGTAATCCATTGTTTCTAAGCCTTCTACCCTCACTTCACTGTCAATCAAGAAATCGATCATAATCAAATTCAACTTTGGTACGACGGAATCAGGGCAGGAATGGAATGGGTGATTCCGTTGGGGTGAAAAACAATCTATTTGTTTTGTCTGATGGAATGGAACGGACCATTCATATGAAAAACCATTTCGTTACCACGTACAAGCTAACCAAACATGATAATGAAATGGAATGGAATGGAATGACTCATTCCATTCCCTTCCTTATTCCATTCCATCCAACCAAACAGACATTAAAATCTTTACATACCTTATGTCGGAAACAGATAGATATGAGTGATAAGCAAATGAGAAACTAAACGGCTTCCCATTCATGTTCCTCACACGCGATATCAAGCTCAGATTCCCATCCATTCCAAGGCAAACTCTAAGCCGAAGTTCAAAGCTGAAAAAACATCATCTCAATACAATTTTAACCTTAAAACAAAAAGAAGAAGAAAGTTTACTTCATTATTTAGTTTACAATGATAGAGCCCAAAGTAAATAAAACCTGTGAGGCCAAGATTTGAGATCTTCTTCAGATGGTTTTAGTAGCAAATCAACAAACGATTTCCCATTTGAATCATTTGTGGGAAGAGGTGGAGGATCTTCATCAACAACCCAAATTTTGTTTCTTGCAAATCCATGTTGCTCAAGTGATCCACAGTTTCCAAACTGCATAATCCACTTAAAAAATTTCATCATCTTTTTAACCCCAAATCACTCGGGTTTTCACAAGATTCATCGATTCATATACCTGAGGAAAACAGATTGGAATACCCCCTCTCATTGCTTTTGGAGCCTTCACATTCACCTGAATTTCCTCAAAAAAAAACAAGATTAATAATTCTATCAAGATCTTGCAAAAAAACATAAATTGGGAGAGGGAAGGACCTTAGTACTAGAAAACAGGAGTTCTTGGCCTTGATCATTCTGCCATGAAATGACATGGCCACCCTGCAAGCTGACCTGGCACAATGAATTTGTATGATTCGGTAAAAATTTCTAAACTTTTTCATCCAAAAGAAGAACAAAATCACTTCATTGATATGATCAAGAATTAATGGAAACAAGGATTATAAAACGGATCAAACCCTAGCCGAAGCGCCTTGTGGATTCCGAAGTACGATTTGATCGATTCCATTCCAGTCTTTGACTCTTTCAATTGCAAGCTTGGAATCCCAGATTGCTGCAGAATGCCCCATTTTTCTCTGAAATCCCACAAATTCTAGACTCTTGTTTCTTTACAAACCCTAATTACACGTTTTGCGCATGATAAATGTCAACATCATTCGAGAGGTGATGACAAGTGTCAAGCGAGTTTGAAGTTTGAACAATAATTCATGTCATCTTTCTTGTGAATAAAAGGACACCCTTGTAATCTTGTGAACAATCTTTAAAATCCCCAACTACTTAATTCAATTCAATTCAATTCTTTCCCAATCCAGCCCTCCTCATACTTCAACAAATTACTTTCTAAATTTGGAAAGGTGTAGGTACACCAGTAGCAAGCTGCAGATTTGAACTCCTACCAAAAATGCAAGAAAAGGATCCAACGAAATTAATCAAATGCAGACAAGACTTCCATGAATAGAATCTTTTTTGAACAAAAACCAATTTCTTGAATCGAAATCTGAATGAATCCCGACAAAAACATACATGCATTCCAATTTCCATAATTACCATATCAAGAACTCCTAAATTCCGTAAATTTTCAAATCCAATATGTCATCAAGATCATTGCGATACAGTGAAAGTAACATAATCGAGAGAGTATTTATTTAAAAGTTCCAAAATATAGAAGTTCTAATTATGGAAAGGTAATAATAAAGAAAGAAAAATTCAAATCGAAACAAAACCCCATTTAAGGAATCAAAGAGCAATTAATGATCATATAAGGCGATGCATTCAGAATTAAGAAAGAGAGAGGAAGATAGAAGCGTTCACTTACATTGCTTGGTGGAAGATGTGAAAACTGTTTTGAGGAAAAGAGCTTCAATTGGAAATTGAGTAAAGTTTGGTACTTTTTTAGTTCTGGGTTTCTAAAATTGTGCAAAATCAAGATGGGTCAAGATTTGAAAATGACAAAAAGGGGAAAGATTCAGAGATTCTATATTTTATTTGAACTTTTTTGAGGGCCAAAATGTTTGCAATTTGTTGAGGAAAACAGGACGATGAAGCTGGCAGTGATGACATAGCGACTTTATGGACCCCAGAGACATTTTCAAGGTGGTAATATATACATAAATAATAGACTAAAGTACAGAACAGTCCCTGAGTTTCGAAATATTTTAAGTTATGGTACTTCAACTTTCAGTTTTACAATTTTAGGGAACATTTTTTGCGGTGTTAAATATCATCCATCAAGTAGTTCATGTGTTTCATATGGGGTATTTTCGTCTTTTCCTTAAAATTACACGGCAGGGGCATGACTCCTTTGACCCCTGTCATTTGTCGTTTCAAGATCTAACCGATCTTATATGAGTGTGTATTCTATACTGCTTAACTTGTTTTAGTATACAGTTTATAATCCTCTTTAGCATTCGTATTAATTTCAATTACACTTAAATATCTACCGACAATGTCATCACAAACATTGAATGTTTTGGACGATGGTTATTTGGAACCTCTGTTTTTAGCATGTAACTAAGGAACGAAACTTTTGTTTAATATATATGGTTAATGTAATATAAAAAGGAAAAATGACACAAATGCCCTACAAACTTTCTAGGGTTTACCGTTGAGTTTCTAAAGTTTTTGTCGAGATTTATGGGTCCCTAAACTACTATATGATCTGCTCTTTTAATCCTTGTCAACCTGTAATAGCCGGTTCAGTGACCTTTTAGACCCAAAAAACTCACATTGTGCCCCTATAAAACCAAAAAATAAGTTCGGGGATCAATACGAATTAAGTGTGAACTGGCTTTAGAAGAAAATGAGAGGTTTTTTTTGTAGGAATTGATGCCCAAACGTTTTTTTTTTTTTTTTTTTTTTATAGGGTCACAATGTGAGTGTTTTTGTCTAAAAGGTTGTTGAACCAGCTATTACAGGTTGACATGGACTAAAAGAGCAGATCATATCTTAATTTAAGGACTCATAAAACCCGACAAAAACTTTAAGAACTCAACGAATAAATCCTAAAAAGTTTGTAGAGAATTTATGTCATCTTCCCTATAAAAAAAATTCTTACGTTAGATACAAGTGAATCTAGTGTATCATATTGGCAATTGAGATAATACCTTTACACCTTTAACTTCAACTATATGTCAACATAATGAAGAATTCATTATATTTGGCAAATATATATAAAAGTTTCCTTGATATGTCATAAAATTCAACACTTACATTGGAGAAAATGGAAGTCATCTATTTGGGATAAAACGGAATAATCAAATTACACCATTTAACCACTGTAATCTAGAATACATAAATTAAACCAACCACCAAAAAACCCAACCACAGACCAACAAAAACTTCAAGTTTTGAACTTTTGTCCAGTTATCTAGAATGAAAGGCAGCTTCGATCTTGTACCTTCACCTCAACAATTCATGTATAATTTCAACTAAACAAGGACATGTGTCGGGATCAACCCATCCCATTAACGGACGATTAGAAAACTGAAAATTTGATTAAATAAAAGAATAGTAAATTTGTGAAATGACCAAAAAAGGGGTGCAGGGGTGTTTGGAAAAAATAACCATGAAAATGGAACTTTCATAAAATGACCACGATTTTCGTAGAGGGTCTTTGTGGAAGTCGTTAAGCTCTGAGGAATTGGACACGTGGGGACAAAGACAAAAAATTAGGTTTGAGAAATGGTTATGCAGAGAAGGTCTCTATGGAAATGTTGAATGTTCTGCGGAAATAGTGAATGCTCTGCGGAACCGGTAGCTGAAAGTACTAAATTACGGTAGCTGAAAGTACTAAATTACATCCGATATTTCCGCAGAGAGCACTGAGGATCAGAGCAACCCTCTGCGGATTTGTTCTTCACGGGCCTGTGAGGAAGTGTTCTTCACTAAACAATGGTTACAATCGATATTGGTTGTTAATTTAACGACGTTTCACCCTTATTTATCACATATCATTGATTCAATATAACCATTTAAGCTAACAATGGTTAAAATCGATCGATGCCGACAAAGCTTTCCGATCAATTAAGAGTCTGTTTCTTCTTCTTCTGCAACAAAGCCCTTCGAATCTGCATTGCAATTTGTTATTCTTTTATATGGTTTTAATATTTTACACATGTCATGTCACTTCCTCAGCGAGAAAACCCTTCCGCGGAGGATAAAGGTGTTCCACAGAGCCCCTCTCCGCGGACATTGGCGAATGTACATATAACCAAGGGGGGTCACTTAACCCGCCAATTTTTTTCATATATATAACAAGTTATGTATTATTACATTTGTGACCTATCTTAGATAAATCTAGTGAACTACCATAATATCTTTGGCAGGAAAAAATCAAAAGCAACTCATATTCTATGTTTTAATAGGTCAAATTCTTTAAAGTATAATCCAATATGAATAGTCCACTACAAGTTATATTAAAAAAAAAAAAAAAAAGTAAAAACGTACAATAATCGTTAATCACTTTTCAGTCTCAACGTCGTTTCCTTCTTCAAGCCTCAATTCCCGCTACACAATCGTCGATCGCTATCCGGTGGACTACATCACAATTGACGATCAACCGATCAGGTGTGTTGGTTGTCATTTGCCACTTGCCACTTGTCACCGCTGACAGCTTCCCCTCCGCTACTGCGTCTCGTAGTCGCCCACTCCCACTCTTTCCTTATCAACCTTTTTGTTAGATACAATTGTAATAACTTTAAAAAAAAATTGTTTATGCGATCCGATCCAAACCAGCAGTTAGTATTTTTGAATTTTTTTTTTCCAATTTTTATCGATTTTATTTAAATAGTAAACCATGTGGATATAGATTCTAGACTCACCACTTTCTGCAAAAACCTTAGTCATTTAATGAAAATGCCATTTTCTTGGGGTTTTTTTTTTCAAACACCCCATCTTTTTTTGGTCGTTTCACAAATTTTCCCAAAGAAACTTGAAATCGATATTAGGTAAATCAACATGTATAATTATCGAACCTTGTTTTAGCATGAGTAGAAATAACGACTATGGTTTCTATTACTCCAAGACATGTGAATTATTGATGCTCTTCCGAGATCCAAATCATCATTATTCATTGGAGATTCTTATTCATTGGAGATTCGACAAGTATGGAACCAATAAATATTAGAATAATAGTTGCATGCATGTATGTGATAAAAGAAGACCATCCAAGTACGACCAAAATTGAAAAATTAAAAGTATAGGTCCAAAACTTATAAAGTTTTACATAATTCAGGTATCATTCTTGTAATTTACTCTAAAAAAAATATGAAGTCAAATTCAAAATGAATTCTACCCATAACTTGAAAGGATTAGGTAGCTTTTAGTTCATTGTTTATTTTGTGTACACCAATACTTCAAGAGAATTTTCCATTTTTTGACTAATATTATGTTAAGTTATTATACAGTTTAAAGAATTTACATTTCTACATTACAGGTGAGCATAAAACGTCCGATTACAACGTTTATATGATAACCCGTAAAAATGCTAGTCTGTTTAAACATCCTAACAATATATTTTAATTAAATCAAAATGACAGTCTTAACAAAAATGAATTCAAATTTCAAAATTCGAAAAAGACCACTTGGATTTAAATTAATAAACATATTGTCCGCCTCAGAGTTCAAAGCTCATTAAAATAGTTTTACATTGAATTGCTCGAATATAAGTAATAATCTTAAAGAAATGAAGAGAGCAAATAGAAATGAGTATATTTTGGTATGTGGGATCCTCTCGTATGGGTTGATGTTCTTTTGTCGCATCAAAATTATATTATCATTTTCTTTAGTTTTTTTTTCAAGTCACAACAATAATAGTTAAATGACACAATTGTTACAAATCAAGTCAACAACGAGATAAATATCTATTACATTATTGAAATTAACATAAATGTAACAAACCAAACAACATAATTTTTACTTGATACAAACGTGGATTAGAAAATCATGTAGATGTATGTCAATAACTCAATATAATATTTTAAGACAAAATTTTGATATTTTAGAGGCTATTTGATATGGTTTTTACTGATTCTGATAAGATGTTGAGTCAGACTCGATTAAATTCAAACTGTTTGAAAACAGAATTAGAAGTATTTGATTCGGTCCTAGACATAACTTATGTTGACTCAATTAGGCAACGCCTTATTCAGACCTGATTCAGTTTTAGAATATCAAACAACCTCTTAGTATTATAGTAATTAGAACGATGATACAACCATTACAATTCAAGTTCTTACACAAGAAACTTGAATTCTGATGAATCTGCTATAATTTTATTGGATTTTTAGGAGAAATGAGAGGGATAATATGGTTGTATGTATGGGAATATGTTTCCAGAAAAATATAGTTGGTTCTTTTATGTTGCTTTTCTGTACACTTATTTCGATAGTTTAATTAACCGTTAGTGACAGTTAATGATGACATCAAACTATGGCTTTATACAAAAATACAACAACCAAAAGTATTGTAGTCCAATTGCAACACATGTTTTCTAGAATGGATCAGTTAAGGGATCAGAGGGATCAAAAGTACAGTTTTGGGGGAAAACATTGTGCCACTACATGGTGGATGGAGTGCCACAATGTGGCAAGCCAATTTCAGGAATGCACAATTAGATGGTCGCCACGACGTGACAAGAGGTAGACCACGACGTGGCAGCTACTACAGCACAAGCCCATAATATTAGGGTTTCTTCTATATTTAAAGACTCTAACTCCGGGTTTAGGGTATTCCCGATCAGCCTACATATTCCTATTTGATAAACCCTAGACCCTTCTCTCTTTCCCCTCTCCTCTTTATCATATTTTGTGAAAGTGTACCATTTTGGGTGCTTGAAGGAAGGTCATCATCTCTTGAAGCTTGAGTGTGTATCCCCAGAAGAGATCATGTATACTGAACATCATTTGGACCTTTGTAAGTATACAAGCTCCCAACTTTGTGGCTTTATCTTTCTAGATCTAGAGTTTCATGGCTTTTCATGTCCCTTTCATGATGGTGATTGGAGCTAATGGAAGAACTCCAAATAAAGCTTACAACTTTAGCTACCTTGGATGTCCATGGAGTGTTCTACCTTGTAGATCTAGAATTTGAGTATGGTTGGAGTCATGCATGAGTTAAAGGTCATATTTTGACATTTTTGACCGAGTTTTGGTGGAGACATATATTTGACATGCATGTCCATAAAGTATTGATTTTTATGACTTATCTCGTTGCAATGAAGCCCTCTTTAAAGTATCATAATTTGTCTTAATGGATTAAGTCCTTAATGAGGAAAATGACTTCTGCTAATGACCATGATGTGGCCAAGGAATGACCACGATGTGGTGGAGTCCAACTTCGTGATTGTTTTGTTAGGAAATGCCCACGACATGGCCAAGGAGGATCCACGATGTGGCGATGTCCTGCATGTCGTCTATTTTGTCATGTTATGCCCACGACATTGCCATGAGGTCTCCACATTGCCATGGCTGTTGACTTGGTTGAACATTGACTTTTACTGACTGTTGACTATTAAATGTTGACCAATTTGACCTTTAGTAAAACTTAGAGGATTTGGATTGTGGATTGAGGATTTATCTCTTTTGGTTTTAGTCAGTTCGTGGTATTGATTGGTGCAAGGGGCGAGATTGTTGATGTGCTTCTTCGGTTCTTCAGTTTATGTGAGTTTCTCATTGCCACATATCCCATTGTATACCTTTTGCATGGTAGGATATCAATATTGTTAGCGTATGAGTATGCTAGTTGACTAGGAGGACTCTGTGTTATGTTTATGTCGTATAGGACACTAGGTTTCTTGGTATGCTAGACTAGTAGGATATTTCCTGTTGATCGTATAATACTGCTAAGTGTCATCATTAGTTAGGGTAATGATAGTATTGATTGGTTGTTGAATGTTTATCTTAAGGGATTATATGCAATCAAGTTGGAAATCCTGAGAACTCTTGGTCTAATGCTAGACTGCATGGTTCTTGTTTGATTTCTTGATTTTGAGTAGATCAACTATTCAAATCTATATGATTCCGACTATCTATGGATTTAGCATAGTATGGAAGATTAGGATTTGGACCCTGGCAATAATAGGAAAGACCAGGATGTAGCTTCTAGCAATGGAGTTTGGGTTAGGCCGGTTTACTACTTGGACGGGGCCCGTTATGTACAGTTGGTTGGGGACTGTTATTTATGTTTGGACGGGGTCCGTTATGTGAGTTAGGTTGGGCCCATGAACTCTTGGGAGGGGCCCGTTACGTATGATATATGTATGCGGTTAGGAGTTTTGGTTGCTCAACGTTAGGGTCGAGGATTGTATGTGGATGCATTGTATGTATGGTGGAATATGTGGTATACTGGGTAACTCACTAAGCTTCTAACGACAAATGGGTTGTTTAATTACGTGATTAATTCCCAAAATGCCCTTATAACTATATACTCCATATATATATATATATATATATATATATATATATATATATATATATATATATTAGAACTCTCAAACATATACAATTTCACTATATACAAGCAACTCTTATCCCACCCCCATCGATCCTCACAACGACACGATCTAAACTCTCGTATCTAAAATTTTCCTCTTTACCTGATCCCTACTCACGGATCTAAAACTATCCTCTTCACCCGATCCATACTCACGAATCTAAAACTAACCTTTTCACCTGATCCATACTCACGGAAATAAAACTAACCTTTTCCCCTAATCCATACTCACGGATCTAAAACTAACCTTTTCCCCTGATCCATACTCACGGATTTATAACTACCTGATCCATACTCACAGATCTAAAACTAACGTCTTGATCTGATCCATACTCCCAGATCAATAATTGTACCCAATACATACTCCCGTAATAGGGACAATTAACTATACCTTAATCCTGATCTGATCCATACTCCCGGATCAATAATTGTGCCTAATCCATACTCCCGGACTAGGGACAATTAACTTAGTCTCAGTCCATACTCCCAGACTAATAGCAAGTTTATCTCTTTACCTGATCCATACTCCCGGATCTAAAACTAACCTCTTGGTCTAATCCATACTCACGGATCTAAAACTAGCCTCTTGATCTGATCCCTACTCACATATCTAAACTAATCTCTTGATCTGATCCATACTCACGGATCTCATTAGGGATGAGCAAAAACTGAACCGAAAACCAAAAAACCGAAAAAAACCGACATAATCGAAACCGAAAAACCGAAACCAAAGCAATAACCGACGGTTTGGATTTCAATTTTATAAAAACCGAAAAATAACGGTTTGGTTCGGTTTTGACATTAAAACCGCCCATAAAAACCGAACCGACCCACATATATATTATTTATATTATGATTTAAACTTTTAGTTTTAGACTTTAGACTTTATCTCTTTAATACTTTATGTTTATTTTCAACAAACTTTTGATGGTGTTAATCTTTGATCTTTTGAACACTTTTATGCTTTTATAATACTATAATTCGTACTCTTAATTTTAGTATATTTAAAGTAGATACAATATTATTTATCGCAACGTATTTTCACTAGGTTTGAACCCAAAAACTAGAGAAAAAAAATAGGAGCTCATAAACCCACGGTTTAAAACCGAAAACCCATAAACCCAACCCGGAAAACCGAAAAACCGACTCATGCAAAAACCGAACCTATATGGGTTTAAAAACCGAAAAACCGACTTTCTACGGTTTGATTTGGTTTTAGCCAAAAACCGATTCAAACCGACCCATGCTCATCCCTAGATCTCATCTACCCATGTCCTACCCAACATATTTGTAGTTACAAAATACATATACAGTTTAACTCATTAAAACCTATATAGTTCATCCATTCCACCAACATCTCAAATAAACCACAATATATAAGCACATAGCACGTATTTCATAGCAAATACTTCATACTTATGTGTTAAAAGAAAGTAACTATACACTCACACAAAACATATACTTAATACATTCAAACAATACTTGTATTAAAATCGTGTTTATGAAAGGGATTATACACTCACTTCATCAGAAGATGATCGGGCAGCACTACGGCTTGTAGAAGTAGTATTCTTTGGTGAAACTGTGATCTCTTCACACGCCGGGCCTCTCGCGGGCAGAGCTTCGGCTCGGAAACTCTTTTCTTTTCGGGATCTTCGGAACTTCGGGACTTGCTTCGAGTCTCGGGATGATATCAGGGCTTCGGGGAGTTAAAATAGGGCTTAGAGAGAGTATCGGGAGTGGGAGAGTAAGAGATGAGCAACCAAACTCGACTGCCCCTTGAATTCTATTTATAGGGTGAATTTTCTGGGTTCACCTCGTGAGCCACATATCTTTACCTCATGAGCTACATATGCTCACCTCATGAGCTCGATACGTTATTGCGTTCGTCGTGGCCACTTGTAACGTCCGCAGATCCGGGCTAGTCAATTTAGAGGCAATAGGGGTCGGAAATGACTTTTCGACAAAAGATTATTTAGAATAAATAATCTTAACCAAATTGTAGAATATGTCACAAGGTTTCCGTACATATAAAGAACGTCGAAATCTGAGTTATAACGAAGAAGTTATGGCTCGTCGAAGTTTTACGGCAAAACCGGCACGGCACCGGGAAGCGTAAATAGTGAATTTACGATAGAGCGAGATTTATCCTTAGCAATCTAAACAAAAGTCGTAGAATATGTTAAACTAAGAGCGTCGATAAAAAGAACACCCAAATCTGACTTCGTATGAGGAAGTTATGATTTTTCTAAGATTCGGCTTAGCAGTGCACGACCCGAAACTCGAATTTTAGTTCGAGCGGTTTTTGGATTACGTGACCTAAATGAGAGTTCAAGATCTCATTAATAGGAACTCAACGGTAAAAAGACAGACGAAAACGGAGTCGGTATGAAGGAGTTACGAATTCTTCGCGGTCATTTAACAGTCTAAACGCCTCGTACTGTTAAATTTAAGATCGGTCGAGAATTAGCTGACGGAGTCAAAATGAAAGTTGTAGATATTATTTTTACCTACGCGTGGATATAAAGAACGTCAAAAACGGAGGTCGTATGTAAAAGTTACGGATTTTAGAAGTCGGAAGTGTGCTGTGCGAAAATGGGTGATGTAGCACAATCTTGGCCATTGCTTTCTCCCCAAGTCTTGCCACTAGATGGTGACATGTGGCACCAAGTTCAGCCATTTTCACCCTATAAATACCACCTCTCCCACCCTCATTTTCTTCACACCTTTCTCATTCTTTCTTCTCTTTACTCTCTCTCTAGAACCTCTCTCTAGCCCCGAAATCCCCCGAAAAGCCTAGGGAACCTCCCTAGCACGAGGCGGAAGCCCCGGAGTGCTCAACAACTTGGAGAAGAAGAGCTTTTCGGCTTGGAAACGCTGCTCCAAGCAAAGCCTGGTTTTCTATAAAACCCGCTGTAAGTGAGCTACGCCTACGCTATTTTTAATATAGTTTTTATTTAATTATATTAACGTTATTAAGAACATATAATAAATACTTGGGCTATTATTATGGGTTATATAAGTATTTTTTTAACGCATATATAATAGTAATAATAGCTAGACTATTAATTAGTCTCGGCGAATAATAGACTAAAATCTATTGGTGATAATACTAGGTTTCGTCGAAGGAAATTATTTTAAAGTAAACGAAGCGTTGTCCGAGTACCGAGTCACCACCTTCTCAGGTGAGTGCATGGTCCCTTTCATCTTACACATAGATATGAAGTATTTATTATATAATTTACGTGTTGTGAGTGCATGGTCCCTTTCATCTTACACATAGATATGAAGTATTTATTATATAATTTACGTGTTGTGAGTGCATGGTCTCTTTCATCTTACACATAGATATGAAGTATTTTAATATAAATTACGTGTTATGTGTGCATATTGTTTGAATACTTGTTGTCTATGCTGGTGAAAGATTTTTATACATGTTTTAAATGATATAAACTGTATAAAGTATTTTATATCTACAAAATATGTTGGGTAAAACATGGGTAGACGAATGATGATGGATAAAAGCTGAAATGGAGGAACATTACTAGTACAGACCTAGTGCCCTATAGGTATACATTGGCAGCAGTGGACCTAGTACCCTATAGATGAGCACTGGCAGCTGCGCCACAACTCGTAGATGATTTAGATCTACGGTAAACATCCTAGCAGCTGCGCTCTAAGGATAGTATCGGCAGCTGCGCCTAATAGGGAGCCTTATGACCATGACAGTAGTGTTTAAAGGTCAATACCGGCAGAAGCGCCTCATGGAAAATGTCCTAATTCTGGCAGCTGAGCCTAAGTGACAATATTAGCAGCTGCGCTTGACCAATGTGTCATTGGCAACAATGGACTTCATGTTGTTTCCTTAGGATGATCCTTAGGAATGAATGAGAAATAGCTGATTCTTAGGGTAGATCCTTAAGAATAAAGAAGATAACGGGGATAGGTAATTGGGTTGATTGTTTGATTGTTTAAACATAATAATTATATTATTGTGGGTTGAAAACCCTATGTACTCACTAGGTTTCCCAACCTGACCCACTCAGTTTATTTATATCACAGGTGTTGATATGAAGTGACATTACACTGAAAGATTTAAAGAGATGTAGATCACTAGTGTAAATAATTGTAAGTTCTGTTTATGCTTATGTTTCTGTATTAACGATGACGTCCCAAACGTTTTAAAATGAAATAAATACGTTTCTTCAAAAATGTTTTAATAACGTATTTACCATGTTTTCTGGGAACAAATTCCGCAACATTTTTATAAAATGAAGTACTCTGATTTTTATAAAGCATAAACAAAATCGGTCTTTTTTGGCCGTGAAAATGGGGATGTCACACCACTTGCCTTGGAAGACGTCCATCATCTGTTCACCTCGTGAGCCACTAATGCTCACCTCGTGAGCTCTGACACAGCCTTGGGGTTCTCGCTCCGAACTTCATAAATTCATAACTTTTGCATACGAACTCCGTTTTCAACGTTCTTTATATCTACACGTAGGTGAGATTATGCTCTACAACTCTCGTTTAGACTCCATTGGCTAATTTTGATTTATTTTTAATATATTATTTTTAGTAGGTCGGGACAAGAAAACTCAGTTATAAATTCATAACTTTTTCATCCGACGTCCGGTTTTATCAGTCTTTTTACATTTGCACTACCATTGAAGAGATCTTTGATTCTCGTGTAGATTGTTTCGGCTAAAAATCGCTTGATCTCAAAGTCGAACTTCGAGCTGCATACTGCTAAGTTGAAACTTAGAAAAATCATAACTTCCTCATACGAAGTCAGATTTGGACGTTCTTTTTATGTACGCTCTCGGTTTAACGTATTATACAACTTTCGTTTAGATTGCTAAGGCTAAATATCGCTCTATCGTACATTCACTATTTACGTCGCGCTGTGTCGTGTCGGTTCTGTCGCGAAACTTCGACATGTCATAACTTCTTCGTTATAACTCGGATTTCGGCGTTCTTTATATGCATGGAAACCTTGTGACATATACTACAACTTGGTTATGATTATTCATTCTAAACACTCTTCTATAAAAAAGTCATTTTTGACTCTTATCGTCTCTAAATTAACTAGCCCAGATCTACGGGCGTTACAATCTAAGTTCTGAAACGAGAAGAGATCGTGTTCTCATTTCCCGATTTTACAACTCCTACCCTATAATTTCGCATTTCTTTGCAAAAATGGTCCCTTGTTCCAATATGTGTGGTTTTTCTTTGAGAAAGGATATACTAAGTCCCTTTCCATCCATTTCATAACTTTTGTAGTCCCTTCCAGTAATTGATTTAACCCTTTGGTCAACCCACTTTGCCAACTTGACACTTTTGACCCTTTAACATCTAAATGTTATTATTTTCACTTCCAGTTGTATTAACTTCATATCAATTAATGATATAATTTTTCCTTGGTGATTTATTCAAATAAATCATTTTTCATTTATTACTTTATTAATTTAAGAACCCGGACTTAAATTTTAGGATGTTACAGTCTTAATGGATTAAGTCCCTAATGAGGAAAATGGCTTTTACTAGTAACCACGACGCAACCAAGGAATGACCACAACGTGGTGGAGTCCAGCTTCACAATTATTTTGTTCGAAAGTGCCCACGATGTGGCGATTTACTGTATGTCATCTAGCTTGTCCTGTTATGCCTACAATGTTATGCCTACGATGTGACCAGGAGGTCTCCACGTCGTGGTGGCTGTTGACATGGTTGACAGTTGACTTTTGCTAACCATTGATTGTTGACTAGTTTGACCTTGAGTCAAACTTGGAGGATTTGGATTGTTGATTGGGGATTTATCTCTTTTGGTGTTAGTCGGTTCACGGTATTGATCGGTGCAAGGGGTGAGAGTAATGTTTTGTTTCTCCGATTCTTCAGTTCAGGTGAGTTTCTTACTATGCCACGTATCCCATTATATATAATTTGCATGGTAGGATAGCGGTACTGTTAGGGTATGAGTTTACTAGTTGACTAGGATGACTCGTGTTATGCTTGTGCAATATAGGACACTTGGTATCTTGGTATGCTAAACTGGTAAGGTATTGCATGTTGATCATATGATACTGCTAGGTGTCATTATTGGTTAGGGTAGTGATAGTATTGAATGGTTGTTGAATTTTTAACCTAAAGGATTGTATGCAGTCAAGTTGGACAGCCTGAGAACTCTTGGTCTACTGTCCGACTACATGGTTCTTTTTTATTTATTGTTTTTGGGTGGATCATCTATTCGAATGTCTATATGATTTCGACTATGTATGGATTTGGTATAGTATAGAAGACTAGGATTTGGCCCCTGGCAATAGTACTGAAGACCATAATGTAGCTCCTATCAATGGAGTTTGGGTTGGACCCGTTTACTCCTTGGGTGGGGCCCTTTATGTACGGTTAGGCGGGGCTTGTTATGTACGTTTGGGCGGGGGCCACTATATGAGTTGGGATGGTCCTGTAAACTCTTGGGCGGGGCCTGTTCGGTATGATATATATATATATATATATATATATATATATATATATATATATATATATATATGTGTGTGTGTGTGTGTGTGTGTGTGTTTAGGAGTTTTGGTTGATCGGCTCTTGAGTCGAGGATTGTATGTGGATGCATTGTATATATGGTGGAATATGCTGTATATTGAGGAACTCACTAAGCTTTATGTTTATAGTTGTGGATTAAACATTTTGCAGGTCGTTCGTGAGAAGAGTTCGGAGGGACTGTACAAACACATTGAAGATATTTGTTTCTATAGTTTTGTGAACTTAACCCCGATAATGTATGGTTTTCAATCAATCAAATATTATCCAATGTTTTTTGAAACAAAGTTTTAAACCGGTAAATCTATTTTAAAATGATTTTTTTTGTAAATTTTGAAACGTTACACTATTAGTGTTAGATGTATTGGAAAAGTGATTATTCCTTAAGTAGTTGAGGGTTCAATTGATATGGTGGACAAAAGGTTTAAAGTAGAAATATGTTTAATAGGTGTGTATTTTTGTTATTAAAAAAATACAATAACTTTATTAAAATTTTATTTTTATAATCAAATTTTGATATTTTCATGAACCCTGAAAACCTCTTTAACCATTAATAGTTTGGACATATTCCTAGTTTGATTTTCTTTCGGTGTAAGCGAAAGACTTTATTTTTATTATTTTATCCACTGAATGTTTGCTTTTATATTGAAAAAAAAAATTATTACATAAACATTGAATCCTATAAAGGTTGTGTTTGGTACGCCACAGCTAGCTGATAAGCTAGCTTTTTTTTCGAACTTTTTTTTATCTTTTTTATGTTGTCGTGTTTGGTAAACCAAAAAGTAGCTTATAAGCTAGCTTTTTGAAAAGCTACTTAGACTAGCTTTTAGGTGTTTTTTTTAAATTTTCCAAATGCACCATTTAATTAATTTTAGAAACACATACTCTTACATGTCTTTTTATGCAATTTTTTCTATTTCAGCTAGTTTTACTAAACATTATTTTTTATCGGCTAACTTTTCAGTTATCAACTAGCTTTTCAGTTAGTACGTCAAACATAACCAAAACCGAGATTTTGGAAATTTTTTGGAATAAATATTCTTTTCGATTTAATCATCGAAAGTTAAAAAAAATAATAATAATAATAATTAACAAAAAACTATCTTAACCGAAACTTAATCTTTTGTTCGTTATTTGCAATTATTTATGTATTTATTTATTTATTTTTTGAAAAATATATAAACTTTTAATGGTTAAACTAAAAAAAAATCATAACTACAATTAGAGGTGGCAGTCGTGTCGGGTTCGTGTCGTGTCGAAACACTAAACGGGTTGAAAGTGTTTGACCCTAACCCGACCCATTTAATTAACGTGTCGTGTCGACCAGTTTATTTTCGTGTCGAGTTCGTGTCGGGTTTCGGGTTACAGCTATACCTTGAAATATGTCGTGTCATGTGAGGTTAAAAGATTGAGCATGTTAAAAGAGTAACAGTTAGGTAGGCGGAGAGGAAAAACTAATAGTTTGGAGGCAGAATAGATGAAGTCATAGCAAGTTCAGATGACAAAATTAAAAGAGTAGGAGTTGGAGAGGTGGATGAAAAGGTCACGAGGATGTGAGAGTGGTAAAAAAGACTGGGTAGTTTGGGAGAGAATGGAAAAACTGAAATTAAGTCTTGATCTAGACGGCTAAGTCAATTCAACATTACAAAACGACTCAATTCGAAGGTTTTCTTTTACTTATGGTTTTGGTTTTGTATCTTTCTAATTTATTTAAATAATTCAAAAAATTTGCATATAAATAAACGGGTCATTTTCGAGTCATATTCGAGTTGAAATTCTCAACCCTAATCTTACCCGTTTAATTTTCGTGTCGTATCATATCAACCCGTTTATTTAAACGGGTTGAAATATCTTACCCAAACCCGTTTATTTCGTATCGGGTTGGGTTTCGTGTCGTGTCAATTTTTGCCACCTCTAACTACAATACATTTTTTTTTCTAGAATTTTAGCTAATATTTGCTAAGGCCGCTTTTAACCTACCACGCTACCACCGTCATCTTATCTCAAACTTGGTACTTGGCCCGTTTGAGAAAAGCAAAAGAATCCTTCCTTATAAATCAAGAAAGTTTCTAGTGTTCAAAATTCCATACAGAGACCCCACATTTGCTAATCAAACACCCACGATAATCCCCCACCTTTGAAAATAATAAGACATATATTTGATTATTCCAAGAAACACTATACAAACATGCATAAAGAAACAATTTTTGGACTTGTTAACTTTTTTTCATAATGATTTAATGATTACATATCACTATATTAGATTTGTTGTTTTTTTTACTGAATAAACAAAATAAGCCTAAACGATCATTTAAACCTTACATTCCAAAACTTTTTGCATAAGTAAAGAGTTATGTCTTAATACATTAAGCCAGGTCTTATGGCTTAACCCTTTAAGTCATTACGTCCATATTAAGTAAAAATTCTTGTTTTTGGTAATTTCCTAAACCATTCAACCAACATATCTTATACATTACACAAACCATGTATATCGATTAATATCAGGTAATTAATTACAACTTCCAAGCAAACTCTGAAAACTAAAATCACGTTTCAGTTTGCTTCACAAATTTCTAAAACCCACTCACACTTCCTGTTTAAGATAATAACATTAATTCTCTCTACTTAACCGTTAGAACTAACTCCATCACATAAATACACCCAAATTACACAATTAACTTTTAAAAATTAAAAACACAAAAGACATTAATTATAATCTTTTGTGGGTTATCCAGCCGCAACCGCGTCAGCCCTAGGACTAGCACCCAAAAGCTGACGCAACGTTGCACCAGTACCACCAGTATCAGTATCAATACCAGTATCAGAAGCAGTATCGACTTTGGAAAGAAGGTTAGCAGTGCTGAGAGACAAACCCTTTTTGTCTGGCCTTGGGTCTTCTGTGTCTTGTTCGATTTGTGACTTTTTGAGTTTTTCCTGTAACCCGAGAACCGCATTATATTCCAATTTTTCGTATTATTTAATAATAATAAAATGAGGGAATTATCGTTTTTCGCAAGTACCATTAATTTAGCATTTTGAAGCTTCAGATTTGATGAATTAACAGTTAATCGGTTAATCTCGGATTTGAGTGTCAAATTTTCACTGGTGAGAGATTCAACTCTTGTTCCAAGTTCTTCAGCTTCAGCCTGAATAATTCATTTTTTTAAATTAAAAGAATAAAATTGTATAATAATAATAATAATTAAAGAGTTTCTTTTTTACCTGTTTCCTTAAGCGAGACCTCCTGGCGGATTCACGGTTAGACTGTTTTCTTCTCTCCCTTTTCAATTCTCTCTCATTCTAGACATAAATCACAGAAAACAAAAACTTAGATTTTTTATTTTTTTAAAAAAATATATTTGGATAATTTTAAATTTACAGAAACAAAAATACCTGAAACATGGTAACATTAGGTGTAGCAACAGTAATAGTTTTCACTTTCTTTAAGCTTCCATTTCCATTGGTGGAAGGAAGTTGGTCATCAGTCTTGCCAATTTCAGCTAGTAGAATAAAAATATAATATTTTAAATAATATTTGTAACCCTAAAAATAATTTAAAAATCAAGTGGAAAATGAAACTTACAACTTGTAGATGATCCACCACAGCTTCTTTTCTGACCACTTTTAGCTCCCTAAAAGTAACATGAAAGAATTTTTAAACATCATTTACTATAAAAGAATTGTACAATTTATGTTACAACTTTTTATTTATTTATTTATTTATTTATTATTATTATTATTATTTTACCTCTGTTGTATTTCCATCACTTCCTTCACTAGAACCTTCAGTCTCCCCACTGTATAAAGATTATAAAAATTTAATCTTTAATGACTTTTAGATCTGAAAAAATATATAAAATTTGCATACCTGTGAGAGATTCCATTTTCATTCCCTATTGACATTGCTAACCCATCAAATCCTTTCAATTTCTTAATCAATCCTCGATCTGAATTCCCTGATGACTTGGCAAGAGAGTCAACATGCATAGGACTTGCAGCCTGTTTTAAATTTTATATAAAAATTTCAATGAAATTTATATAAAAAAATGTTTTAAGAGATAAATGTAATAGAAACTTACAACAGTAACTCCTGGATGTGCATAAACACCTTGTGGATAGATTGCAGCATAAGGTGGCATCATATGCTGAAGAAGAAGAAGAAGTCAACAAAAGGTCAACTGTATAATCTTCATTATTTAAGCTTCAGTATATTCAAAGAAATTAAAGAAAATAATGGTGGAATACCTGTAGTGGGCCCCACATGTAAGGTGGAGGTGTATGACCAGATGCAGCAGTTGAGTTGAAGTAAGGTGGGATAGCCATTCTTGGGCCATAGTAAGCCTGTAAATATAATGTTGAAAAGATCAATTTTTATTAGTTTCAAAAGCTTAATTTTAGTTCAGTTATAATTATTATTACTTAATTAATAATTAATAATTAATAATTAATATAATAAACCTGCATGGCTCCCCAATCAGGATACACATGACTGGTCTGTTGCTGCTGCTGCTGCTGCTGCTCCTGATCGCAAGTTAAAGTTAATTTAAAAAAAAAAAAGTTATAATTAAAATAATTGAAAATCATAATACAAGATCCGAATGTTGTTCTGCATCTTACTTGAGGAGGTGAAGAAGATGTTACTTCAGGCTTACAATTCTTTGCTTCTTCAGAGTTCGCCATGGTCAAACAAACACCTTAAGATTCCAAGATGATGTTGACCTTTCAATGATCAGAGCTATCTATAAGATTTGTTTTGTTAAATACTTGATGAGTCGGCTGCAGATGAAGCGATCATATGAATAAACAATAAGATCATGAAAATACATAGGGGAAAACTTACGTCTCCTAGGGTTAGAACGTGGTATTACTCGATCTATATTCATATCAAGTTTATCTCTTGAATTATCTAATACGTGTGTTTCAAATTGGAATCGGGTAAGAATTTGGATCGTGTTTATTCCAACTTCAATTACTCCCCCCAAACCAACCAGTTATCACTTTATAAATCTATGATCTCGATTTAAAGCGAAAAGGGGGAAAGAAAAAAGGAAAAAGAAAAGGTACAGATTGTTTGATTTGTTGTCCTTCTCCTCTGATCCACATCTGAAGACGATAAAGTAAAACAACTCACCCAGATTTACTAATCTGGCAATCTAGGATGAACTAGTAACTGATATACAAAAGAATCCTCGTATTTACACTCCAAAAAGTAAAATAGAAATTAAATATATAAAAATATTTAAAACATCAATGAAAAAAATAGTCAATACTATAATCGGAAGCTTCAAACAAGAAAGTTGGTTTATATGATTATATCTACGCAATGTTTTCAGTAATTTCAGATACTCGTTCTAATTGTAGAGTTTAAATAAAATTTAGTTCTCGCTGTGTTTATTTGCCCGAATTCTTCAGTTTGATCTCTCTGTATGCATAGATTTCTCATCAAATCCTATGCGTAAGCAACTAAAAATCGTAATTAGTGCTAAATCAACGAAAAAACAGCAGAATCCAGATGAACGAAAATTCTACTCCGAACGTTTGAAAAAACATAAAAAATCAAGTAATTATGATCGAAATTACTAAATTTGCAAGTGAATTGTGTAGCAACAAAGGGTTTAGAAGTATGGATCAAGAAAAGCTCAGAATTTAGAGATACCTGAGTTATATGAAAATCTGCTGCATTTTGTTTCTCTCTCTAAAACGAGGGAGGGAAGAAGTGTGGGCTTTTTGCAGGATGTAGAGAGGGACGAGGCAACATTCCACGTCACAATACACGTGTTCTTGGGTTATACTAAAAAATATGGAGTACAGATATTGAAAATTTTTAATCGAACTATTCAAGTAAATGCTCATTTAATCTTTTATTATTTTTTTTTTTTTAAAAAGAGAAATTGCACTAAAAATCTTTAAATTTGTCATTTTAATGGATTTATCGTAATATATATTTTTTTTTTTTAAATTCTAAACTTTCGAACTTTTTTACATTTTTGCATTTTTGCATTTATTAGGTTGTTAATAATTTTTTCTTAACCACAAATCTAATTTATTCGTAAATTATGTATAATTTCATTTATGTTGTACACGAGATTTGAATATTCTAACTCAAGAAAAAAAAATACAACATCTGGTATCGTTGAGTTAGAAGACTTTTGATCAGATTAATAATCATTTTGTTGGTAACCTTATGCTAACATGGTTTTCACGTCTTTCGTTTTTAACCGAAAATTGCTCTGACGAATTTTCCCCATCTGTTGTTTGTTGTAAAACTAGGGGATGCATTCTCGTTGGTTGCAGCAGAAACCTAGAAATGATTAAAATTGTGTTATTAGTTTTGAAATCAAATAATAAAAGTTTATGAGTTTGTATATATTCAGAGCAACTATTTTATCAATGTGTTTCACCGATTCTTCTACACTTTTAGTAGAAAATTATATTTTTTTAAAAAAAAAAACTTAGGCTTTAGAAAAATATATAAATTGTTAAACAAAAATAATGATAGCTTTTAAGTCTTTTTTAAACAAATTTGGATGTTGATGCAAAAAACTGAAGCATGTACAATATAACCTTTATAAAAGAACTACGTTTAATTTTACATACCAAAGGAATTTTTATATGAAGACGAATATGTAGAAAACTGATTTGTTATATACAACTATACATTAATAAAATCGAATATGTAAAATGAATAGGATAACAATTTTGTAACAAAACACTAATGTGTAAAAAGAAAATCTTAAAAAACAAAGATGTGAAGACCGAAAAATCTTATTAAAACCATATGTAAAAATGAGAATGTAAAATATAATTTGTAAAACTAGTTATAAAAAAGTTAAAAATATCAATAACCAAATTTGTAAAAAAAAATAATAATAATAACTAATCTAGAATATGTAAATAGCAAATGATAGGATTATCCTCAATAAATGGCTAAGATTGTTTAGTCACGCCATAATTAGTGATGTATTTACACTTTTTGTTATATACAATGGAAATTATTATAATACAGATATTACATTATTAACAACTAATTATAAAATCTAATTCATTGAGGGCACATGTCCTAAGAGTATATTATTTTTTCATGATTAAAACATTCTTTCATTCTAATAAACTTGTTAATCCCCTTAATTTAAAAATGTCTTGTTTTGCTATAAACTTGTCAATCTTTTTATCTACAACAACAATTCAGTTTTCTGTCACTTTAATTTTTTTCCTTAATATTCGTTATCTTTTACCGCTTTTCTTTCCACCTTACTAAGAGAATTCTTGCACGTTCTTTAAGTATTTGGATTTTTTCCGAGCCTTTTTGGTTGTCTTCTCCATTCACCGTCATCGCTTTAAATATATAATCGATCATCTTAATTGGAAGTAGTCCGCCAAATATAAGTTCAAATGATGGCCTTCCGACTTCAAGAAATAGATTGCAACAACAATAATATTCATCTTCAGAATATCAAATATCATCTTCAAACGGTCTTTTAATTTGCCTAAATAAACTCGTGTTTATTTGAAAGGTAATGAACTTCTCAATTATTTAGTGACTATCATATGTGAGAATTTATTGCTATCATGATTCTCATTCCCTTCCGAAAACAATGGTGTTTGAATGACTTGCGGAATGTAATATTTATTCACTATCCGTAGTTAGTAGTTATAATAATGAGAAATTAAATATCTTTATATTTTTTTGTTACTTTTATTTTCCTATCTATTCTATATGATGATGAATGTCATTTAATTTAATTTAAATTTGATTGGAATGTTAAATTTGTACACTTATCATCATCTTAAATAAATAAGATAAAAAATAGAAAAGAATTTAAATTCTCTATAACAATACAACAAAAATCCCAAGCAAATAGTTTGATTGTCGGTTAGCCATTTTATAACTGCTTTGCCGGTTTCAAATAAATAAATAAACAAATAAAATGTATATTTAACTAATTCACGAATAATATTCAAATGCTTTATGCTTTGTGGTCTTTTATTGATAGTTGAAAATTTTGACTTTACAATAAAAAAAAAAATTAAATATCCTTTTACTTAGGCCGTTATATGCATTAGCTGAAATGCTAGCTGTTATATGAAAAATTAATTGGTACCTGAAAAACTAGCTAATAACAAAATGATGTTTGATAAACTAGTTGGTAAGCTATCTGAAAGATATAAAATGACAAAAAACATTTAAAAGAATGTGTTTTCTATAATTAATTAAGGTATATATTTGGATCATTTAAAAAAACTCTCGAAAAGCTAGTTCATGTAGCTTTTTAAAAAAGCTACCTTATAAGTTACTTATTGGTTTACCAAACATGATAATTTAAAAATCTCAAAAAAATCAATTAAGTATATAGATAATGACAAATATAATAAAAATTTATTACTATGAAAAATATCATAAGTATATAGGAAAATTATAGAAGAAAAAAAAAAATAAAGGATATTGAATTTCTCTTGAATATATATATATATATATATATATATATATATATATATATATATATATATATATATATATATATATATATATATATATATATATATATATATATATATATATGAAAAAAGTGAATATACCCTTAAGGTATGTAAGCTTAGGTACCCAAACCCATTATAATACGTCATTTTGTTTAATATATTCATTATAATGTGCTTAAACATCAACCCTTGACTTGATTTACTTTCAAAATTTTCGAAATTTCATTATTATTTTCCTCTTACATCACATCTTTTTGCCGAACACCTACTAGGCTATATATATTATAATTGAAAATGAAAATTATGTAAGAGGAATATAAATGTGAAATTGATAAAAATCTTGGAAGTAAATCAAGTTAGAAGTTGAATTATATGAACATTTGATAATTACAATGTATATATATGATACAAAACAATTACAAGGTATATTCACATTTCCATATATATATATATATATATATATATATATATATATATATATATATATATATATATATATATATATATATATATATATATATATATATATATATATATATATATATATATATGGGAAAAGTGAATATACCCTTAAGGGTATATAACCTTAGGTACCCAAACTCACTATAATTAGTCGTTTTATTTGATATATTTATGATAATGTTATTAAACTTCAACTTTAACTTGATTTACTTTGAAGATTTTTGAAATTTCACTATTGTTTTTCTCTTATATCATTTCTTTTTGCCGAACACCTATTAAGTTATATATATTAGAGTTGAAAATGAAAATTATGTAAGAGGAAGATAAATGTGAAATTTATAAAAATCTTAGAAGTAAATCAAGTTAGAAGTTGAATTATAAGAACATTAGACAATTACAATGTACACATATGATACAAAACAACATAGTATGGTGAGTTTGGGTACCTAAGTTTATATACCATTAAGTATATATATATATATATATATATATATATATATATATATATATATATATATATATATATATATATATATATATATAAAATCTAAAATAGGTCGTTTTTATTAATAACTTTTTAATAATTAATTATTAAAATCACATTACTTCACATTAGACACACACGTGGAAAGTATCCCGTAGACGGTGCTGATTGAGCTGTCCAATTCATTACCATGCTGGCTGTCGTGTATTCCTTTTTTTTTTATTGCCAGGAAGAATTTACAGTTTACCCCCTTCGTTATTTTACTTATTTCGTCCTCAATAATTTTGCCTGATGAAACTTATTTCCTATTTTACATTTCAAGAAACTTTTACATTTTCAATTTATTTTATATTTTATGTGGTATTGTGCTATATATATGGCATACTTTCATAAACATACATCTATATTTTTTAAAGGTTATTAATAAAAATGTATTTTAAATACTCTCTACCAGTTGTTACTAGTTGATTTTTACTATAAATTTTTTTTTATGATTGTTTCTTTTAATTTTTAATATTATTTTATACTATAAATATAATTTAATCACAGGTTAACTTTTTTAATTTATTTGTTGAAAGGAAATATATTTCGCATCAATTATGAAATTCTTGAAAGTTTATTTGATATTATTTTTTACTATGTTGACATTTTAAACTTGTCGGCACCAATTTCGTAGGTTGTAGTTTGCATTAAGTTATGACGTAATTGCCGAAAACGTAATAAATAACACCAAAAGGGGATAAATTGTGCTGTTTACATAGTTAAGGGGGTAAAAGTGGATAAACGCTATTGGCCGACCAGATAAATAGGCGGGGTGAAGTGAGAAACCACCATTTGTATAGTACACAGGGCAGCGTTGACGATAACACGTGGTCGTCTCAGATTCAATCTGCGCGTCATCAAAATCAAGCCAATCAGGCCATCAGCACGTGGCTGACGTGGTGACAGCCCCACGGCATTAAATCGAGTCAAGTACTACTACCTCCTTAAAAAAACATCGACCATTTTGTTTAAAAAATAAAAAACACTATATTTGCTAAATTCAAAATTTCGTGCTCTTCTAGAATTTCTTTGATAAATAATCGAATACTTTTTAATTTGCATACCATGAAGATTACTTTTATAAAAATATATTAGGTATAAGATCCGTATATTACACGGGTTAATTTAAAAGAATATTAAATATTAAATTAAAATATAAAAAAAATATTTTTTAATGTATAATTTTAAAATAAGAAATAAAGAAACGTATTTATTGCAATTTAATATCATATATATATATATAGTATTTAATACTTTATATATATATATATATATATATATATATATATATATATATATATATATATATATATATATATATATATATATATATAACTTTAATTTTAAAAATTGAAACAAATCAAAAATTAACAAGTAGATAATATTTTTTCAAAAATATCACAAAATGACAAGTATCAAAACTTATGATAGATTGACATGTGGCAAAAAAAAAACATTCATTTATTAAGAAGGATACATATAAATGATCGGACAATTATCAACCCTTGTCTAGCCTCACATCATTTTATTTCCTTCTAAGTCCATCTTCAATGGGAGCTGAATAGGGAGTTGAATTCTATTAAACTCAAAAATTTTATTATGGGTTAATGACATGACATTCAATAGAATAGGAAGTTCAATCTCCATTGAACTTTACACACACACACACATACTCTCTCTCTCTCTCTTTCTCTCTCTCTCTCTCTCTTTTTACACGCACATATAATGAGTGGATTTTATATGTGTCAATCCATTGAACTTATATGAATAGTGTAGAATTTAATAGGTAAAATTATATTATGAGTGGAATATATATATATATATATATATATATATATATATATATATATATATATATATATATATATATAATCCATTGAACTTATATTAGTTTAATGCATTGGAGATGGCCTAAGACATTTTCTACTCAACCAACGTTGGTTCTTCTCTCTTAAATGTTGATAATCAAAGTCTCATTTGGACATGTCCATATCATTTTCTTTAATTTTCCGGTGAACTACATCACACCGAACGAATTTGTATAGTGACATTTGTTATCACATTAATCAAATTTTGCCATAAATTCACTTCAACATCCTCATTTGCTTATTCACTTATTCCATCTTCTTCTATTGGTCCTTTGATGATATTGTTGTTGTGTACATACCATTTTTTATTCCGTCTTTATAAATTGATAACAATATAGAAAAAACAAATCAAAATTTATTACTATAAACTTAATTATAATAAAAAATAAAAAGTCATCTAAGGTTAACATATTTGAATATGACCAAACAACAGAAGCAAGAGCAAAAAACATCATTAATTGGATAACTTGAAGTAGTCAAACGTGAAGAAGAGCAACTACAACAAACATTACAAATTTTATCATCTTATTCAGCACCTAAAGAAGAAGCAGCTAGCAGCTCAACAACGAAGCAACCAAAAGATGACATTCAAGAAATATCATCCGATGATAGTCAAACACAAATAGTACTCAAAAAATGAAAAACAACCCATAACACCAAATCCAGAAGAATATCCACCACTTCAAGCCGATCATAAAAAATAAAGTAATGGTATGTGATTTTCAACGGAGAAAACAAGGGAATCTATGACGATTGGGGAATTGTCAATTCATATATTCTTGGAAAAAATATCATTCACAAAAGTTACAAAACAAAAAAAACGAAGTAGAAGTCGCATACAACGAAGCATACAAAGCAGTCATAAAAGATAATGTCGAATGTTCAAAAACAATTCTCCTTACACCACAAAAACCCATATCCAGCTTTACTCCACAAAAACTTGTATCCATCCCTAGATCTCTTAACCAATTAAATGATAAAATTACCCTTGAATCCATTCCATCAACTAAAGAAAAAGAAGCTATGAAAAAACCATTTACTCAAAAATTTGCCAAATTGTAGGACAACCTCATTTCATACACCGAAGTTCATTATTTGATGGACTTTTACCCAGTAGCCAGGCGACCAGGCCCTAAAGCAGTATTCTTAGCAGACCTCACTTACCCCATGACCTTGTGAGACTATTTCAGCCACGGATTCATAGACACTATCTATCTTGATGGAACAAATTTATATTGCATTAGCGAATTCCCATCAGCTGTTCAAACAGTAATCAGAAGCTACAAAACACGATTTGCAAAACAAGAAAGAGGATTATTCATCAAGATCATTCTGACGCATCATTCGGGTATAATCATCCACTTTTATCGTTATAATCGTCGATATAATAATTTCGTTAATTTTGGTATCAGAGCTAAGTTTCGTTCTTATCATTTTTATTATAAATATGAGTATTCATCCGTTCGTTCATAAGAAAAAATATTCATCATGCATCGATATAATTGTTATTACATTCATGCAATTGTTTTAACAAGCTTATAAACATTTTTAACAAGCTTATAAACATTTAATAATATTTGAATCCTTATGACCTTATGATCGGCCTTATAGACAATTGTTTTAACAAGCTTATAAACATTTTTAAAAATTCTCTCAAATATACTATTTCTTAATTAGACTTTTGTAGGCAAATAATGTTTCGTTTTCAACCAACTTTATTTTTTTAAAACCGATCATAATTTATTTTCTTAACTTTTTTAATAAATAATAAATCATAATTAATATTCAAACTAGTAAGATTATGTTTATGCACGTTCTAATTAGTTAATTTATATTGTTATATTTGATGAACCAGTAAATAATTTATACGCTATATTTAAAAAAACTACTCAAACGATTGTTTTAACAAGCTTATAAAATTTTTTAAAAATTCTTTCAAAAATACCATTTATTAATTATATTTTTTTATACATAATGTTTCATCTCCAGCTTATTCTTTTTTTTATCATATTCCTTACTCAAAAAGTATATTTATAATATATTTCATTCTTATAACTTACATAAATTGTAAAACATATCATTCTACTACTTAGATTTCAACAAATACGCCAACATAGTCTTTGATTCCCCGGTCACCACGTCGTGGTGATTGGTCTGAACAATTCAAACAAGCTTAATCCATTTTCTTCCGATATCAAGACCTCCAAAGCTCTTAATGGATGGAGTTTCTAACTTTATCTATTATGAAGATACAAATCACCAAGATCTAGACCTTAAGTCTCAAAGGGACCCAACATGCATTTTTCTCAACTTAATCCTTTAAGTCTAAATCTACAACTTTCATATATGAATCAACAAGATGTCTAGATGCATAAAGTTTCCAACTTTATCCATAATAACGACAATAACTTCAAAGATCTAAACTTTAATACACCAAAATGTCCTTAAGGACCAATATAACTTGCATCACTAAAAGGGAAGGCCAAAGATCACAGTTTTCCTAGCCTATGTGGTCCAAGAAACATTCTAAACTAATCAAAGGATGTTCGAGTCCACTCAAATCTAATATTTCCCATAAAATGGACCAAAAGTGTCAAAATCCCAAATGATAAGATCTAAGGAACCAGAGGGCAAAATTGGAACTTTATACTTACAATAGTCCAAAAATTAAGTGCGTTTGTAAAAGGAAAGGATAAACTTTGATACAATGCTTGCTTGCACTCACTAACCAAATCACACACAACAATATGTTTTATAACACCAAGTTACTAGTGCGTTTACATATTATCAATGTGCAACCGATTAACAAGATACAACTCACACATCTCGGTTTCAAGAATATAAGATGTTATCATCTCACCAATCACTCGTGATACAATTCATGGAGTGATCCAAGTGAGCGTGGGTTTAATCCAATGCTCAAATCATATTCGTAAGCACTCATGAACATTGCAGCAAACATTTGCTTATGTATAATACTCTTTTAGACAATCAACACACCAATTCACGACAGTCTTCATTCATATCTACTTCCAACATATGAACGATTGTGGCCCGTTTGAATAATTGGATTATTCTTAATAAACTCAATTATTCTGGAAGTCAAAACATGCAAAGTGAAACACAAGAATAATACTAATCCCATATGGCCTCAAACCTTTGAGTATAAATAAAACACCTTTTATTTATCACCATATCGATTTGTAGCACCTGGTTTCTGGTATGTAAATCTTATTCAAATATTTCCTATTTTAGCCTTGGACTCGGCGAGTCATAGGTCCAACTCGCCGAGTAGGGACGTGACCCAGGACACGTGTAAGTTGGCGACTCGGCGAGTCCATATCCTGGACTCGGCGAGTCGCCGCTGTTGGATGAAACCCTAAGTTTTAGGGGTTTGCACCCTATTTAAACGACTTAACTGCCCCAAGCCAGCCCCCATTCACCCTTAGAGCCCTGTATCCCTCGTTCTAAGCTGTTCCTTGAGAGTTTGAGGCTATTGTGTGTGTTTTTGAAGGTTTTGAAGGAGGAAGGAAGTAGATCCAGAAGAAGGGAAGCCATCCAGGCAATTATTGTGTTCTTCTAGCAGTTCCTTTGAGGTATAACCCATTTTCCCCATGATTCTATGCTTAAAACTTCATTTGGGTCTTTCTTGGTCAAATCCCCAAGCTTGTATGTGCATTATATGTCGTAATAAGATGTTTGGCCTCTGGATCTAGGCAAGATTGAGCTCCAGGAGCTCAGATCTGTTAGCTTTATGGCCCCATGTTGCTTTTTAGCCCTAGATCTACCCTTTTAAGGCATTTTGAGCCCTAAAATTCATATTGGTGAATATCCACACGTAAAGTTGGAAACTTTACGTGTGATTTGTGTCCTAGAAGTCCAGATCTATGAATGCCATGGACTGGAATCGAGCAAATCCGTGTATTTAGTAGGTGCATGGCAACGACTCGGTGAGTCGTTCATATGACTCGGCAAGTCTGTTCGCGAGTCTCCGAGTTTGTCCCCTTTTCGTAATGTCGAGTGAGCAGTGAGTCACGGGGTGTGACTCAGTGAGTCGGAAGCTTAACCCATCTATGGAGGTACTCGGCGAGTCAATGCCCTGACTCGGCAAGTTCAAGGCAATCTCCTTAGATCAAGAACATACTCGGCGAGTTGTTCATACAACTCGGCGAGTCTAAGCATGAGTGTTCATCGGATGAAGATGAACTCGACGAGTGTTCATACAACTCGGCGAGTAGGACGAAGAACTTTAATGTCAGTTTAGAAGAAGAACTCGTCGAGTCATAGCCTAACTCGACGAGTAGAATCAGGGACCCAGGACAATCGTCTGGACAGGGACTCGGCGAGTTGGAGAGCCAACTCGGCGAGTCGGGTCAACTGAAAGTTGACTCTGATTTGACTTAGGGCTAGACCAGGGGTAAAATGGTCTTTTTACCCAAAGGACAGTTAGCAGTGTGTGATTAAGTATATTGTGGGAATTACAGCCGGGGGGTTTCCGGAGCAGCAGCAGCAGTAGTAGGTGATCAATTCCCACACAAACCAGCAGCTATTTCGAGGTGAGTTTCCTTTCCAGTAGGAACAGGTCTAAGGCACCAAGGCCAACCCGTGTAGACGAGATGCTAGTACTAGAGTGTGGGCCGAGCCCGTATCTCTGGGTTTAGTCAAGTATGATAAATGTGTTAATATGATAGAGTTGCTTATACTTGTTGTCTGCGTGATACTTGTATGTTATGGGTTAGCGGTTGAGTGTGGGCAGGGCCCGTATCTCTCCGAGGTTGGAGTGTGGGCTAGGCCCGTATCTCCCCGATAGCGAAGTGTGGGCAGGGCACGTATCTTCACAAGTGTGGGCGAGGCCCGTATCTTCCGGCTAGCGAAGTGTGGGCAGAGCCCGTATCTTCCCGAGTGTGGGCAAGGCCCGTAACTCCTAGTTGAACATTGTTTGTTATATGTATGCATGGTATGGGGTATTATGGGGGAACTCACTAAGCTTTGTGCTTACAGTTTCAGTTTTGGTTTCAGGTACCTCCTCAGCTAGGGGAAAGGAGCCGGCGCGGTAGCAGCATGTCACACACACACTCTCCGGTTTCCGCATTTACGAGCTTTTCTGGGATTGATACTCTGATATTCTGATTAGTTGTATGTTTTGGTTTTCAGACATGGTTCAATTTATATTATGGTTGATTAAACGATGTTTTAGTTATTAATATTTTCTAAAGTAACGTTTTTAAACAAAAAAATTTGGATGTGAAAATTGGGTCGTTACACGATTACCCATTATTTGTCGTTTCGGGTAATCAACTTCTTTCTTGAATTATTACACTTGTCCCATGCTCCTAGCATGCATACAATGTTTACCTATGGTTCTTACTTTGTGAAATAGATCACATTGAACACATTTCCAATCATTCTCATTTCACAAATCCAAATCCTTTTTCATAAGTGAAAGAATAACGAATTCTTGCCACTTATAGAATATGCTAGATTCTAACATTCTATGCAACAATCCTTTCTTAATATCATTGCACCAAAGTCACAAAGACTATTGCCAATGATATTACAAAATCTTCTATCGGAGATTGTTACAAGACAATTCCTTAGATATGATGTCTCTCACTCAAAGTACATTTCTTTGAACATCCTCTTGCATAAAAGTTTCTAATCTAGTCATAGATTTTCAATATTTACTTCCCAATATGGACACACTTCCATATTTTCCATATGACAACTCATTCTTAATAGAATCTTTTCTATTCATAATGATGTCGATATGGTCCATTTAATACCATGCTTTCAACTACTCATAAGCAACCAATCCTCGTCGAACTTTGGATTGTCCTTTGATAGTTGTTTAATTATTTTAGTCAAAACCAATTCTAGTCCCTTTTCCCTCTACATGCGCTATACATTTGGAAAATTTTAGAATGGTCAAATATTAAAGCATTTGCAATCGATCCTATACCCGAAGCGTATGGGACACGATGCAAAATGTTTTATTTGCTATGTTCTCAAAATTCGAATTGTGAAGAGGAATGCCGTAATCATAATCGAAATTTTAAGAACACACTATGTACCTTTGACTAAATTTTAATAACATTCCACAACCTAAGTCTTTAGATTTGAAATGAAGCATAATATTCTCTCCCCTAATTATAGCAAAACAACTATACAATCCTCACGACTTTGCAAGGTATAACTCTTGTTTTCTATAATTAATATTGCCAACTTGCAAAACTTTCCATAATAATCATACAATCATAACTTTTATGCTCCCACTATCATGATGATTACTATAAAACATAACACTTATGCTCCCACTAGCTTCGACATGTATTCATAAACATCTTAACTTTCAGAAAGACAATACCTATTGAATTTCTTAAGTCCATGTTTCTAATACTTAGTGCTTTGATAATCTTTTATCAAGGCTTCTTGAACTTATACACCTTTGCCTTAGATAGTTCATATGTGTGTCTTAACAATTAAGACTAATTGCCAAACCTCACAATTCAAATTATGGAAAGGGATGCCGTAACCATGATCGAATTCGAGAATGCAATTTTACAATCACTATCTTTTTAAAATCTTTCTTAGTGAAAGCATTTCCTCACAATCATTTTCATGAAGGAGGAAATATTATGACACTTAGATTTAAAGCAGTGTATTCGTTCCTATCCATGTGAATTTGTTAAAACCAAAGTTTACGACAAATTCAAACTCATATGGACTGAACTTTCTTAAACTTGATTTCTTGCCTTTATGTTAGCACAACTGCCCACCATGTCTTCCAAGTAGTTAAGCAGCTCACCCTTTCCTATCAATGCACCTTTCATTGATTAAGGTGCTTTGCCTTTTATGCATTCAAAATGAGAACTCAAAGAACTCACATGCATAATTAACTTAATTGGAATAGCACAGAAATAAAATAATGTCAACACGATAGGTTGTAAACCTTAACTCGTGTGCTAGTGATGATCAATAAGGTTTATTTGATTTGTTCTTGAAACCTTTCAATACCATTAAGACTCCCACTGACTCCTTGACATATAAGATTCTCTTGTCAATAAACATTTGTTGACAACCAAATATTCAAGAGTTAGTGTAGCTTTTATCAAAACACTTCATAAATTGGTCCTAGTTGGCCTTTGTCTTATCCAAGACATCACAACTTTCCACATTTGATGAACGTTATAAACCTTTAATACTTTTCACTCATTGTCACAATCTTAACTTTAAGACTTGTTATTGGAACGAAGTATGATAGACCATTTCTTCAATTCTTGATTCCTCTTCTTAACCATACAACTATAGTAAGACTCACTTAGAGGATCAATTGAGATATGGTTCTTAATCATCAAGACCCATTATAAAGCATAAAAGCTACTCTTCCTTCTTCTTAGAATGGAGAAATTTTTTATTTTTCTGCCTACTTGATTCTTCTTATTCGTTCTACTATTGATCTAAACCCTTTAATCAATTCAGAATTACACTTAATCTTGTAAGTATGATCATATTTACTAAACCTTTAGTAAATCATGATGAATATCTTTGTTACTCTTATGGTGAACTTGATCAACACACAACTTTGTGTACTCGATCCCCTAGTCCTTCACTTGACACTTTGTCAACGAATTAGTCTAATTTCCAAATATGAAATTTCTCATTCATCATGCAACCAAGTTGCATGATTCAAAATTTCTGTCCAATTGAAATTTGGGCGATGAGAAACTCTCCCTATTTGGTAAATTCTCGACATTTCGATAATCACCATAAATAAGAATCATATCCATTTGTTGTAGAAATGTGCAAACATCAATTTTCATAACGATTTCATTGCAAGGAAGTAAACAAATAAATAAATAATTCAAAATTCATTTTATTTATAAAAACAGCGGAAAAACATTTGTCCTTGCAATGCAAAATCTATTGAAAACTATGTAAAAGGAAAATCTCTAACAACTCTATCATAACTATCTAAGCTCAAAATCCAATCTTCAAGTCCATGCGATCAAGATCCATCTCTTGTGATTAGATTCATCTTGCTCTCTTATCAAGCTTCTTTTCTTTTCACCGATCCTTCAAAACATTCAAATGCAATCTTATCACATCATGTATTAAGAATCATTGAATAGGAACTTAACGGAGTTAGATAGTGGATTTTACCTGAAGCGTAGCCATACTTTTGACTCTCCCATCTCTTAGATCTCTTAGGTAAATAGGGCAACTTCGTCTCCAATTCCCCTTCTCTTGGCAATAAAAGCAAATTGACTCTTTTGGAACAACACATGGAACTACTTCAGACATCGCCTTTCTTTTATGATCAAACTTTTCGATCATTGCATGTCTTTCATTGCCTTTGTCTATATCCATAGAGGTCTTGAAGGCAGATTCACCAATCAACTTTGCTTTTCTATTGCGCCAAACCATTGTTGATTCAGCAGCAATAAGCATATATGTGATATCAATAAGGGTCACGCCGTGGTTCATCATATAGTACTCTCTTACGAACTCACTATACGAGTTAGGAAGTGACTGAAGAACCCAATCAACAGCCATCGCTTCACCGACAACGGATCCCATCATTCTTAACCTATCAATGTGTGACTTCATCCCTAAGACGTGTGCACACATCGACTTGCCTTCTTTATGTTTACTTGCCAAAAGGGCTTGAGTGATATTGAACCTTTCAATTTTACAATCTTGTGGGTTAGGGAGAATAATTAGAGGAGGAGGAGGAAGTGAAGCATGATTTCTTGTTCCTCGATCGAATCGTGGAATATCATCTTCATGTGGAATGCTTGTTCCTCGGGATTTGGGAAGACCATAGTTGTCGAACTTTGACATCTACAAAATGGGAGAAAACGAAATTCAAATTAGTTGATCGATTGAGTCCTTAGTAAATCACCAAAATGAGATACTAAGGCTAGGACCCAACATAATACGCTACAACCTAGAAGAGGGATGTCGTAATCTAGTTGCAGAATATTTGAAGGTAAGTGAATGACGATTCACTAATTTCCACCATGAAAAACAAAAAAGAAATTCAAGTTTTAAATCTATGAAAACTCCTAGATCCTTTGAGATTCATTGAACTTTCAATGGCATGTTTAAATCTCGATATGCCCCTCTTGTTTGTGACTGGGATGCCGAGGATCACAAAGCGGGTGTGAATAACCATGCAAACTTACATGGTGCCCTCACATGTTACAATCACCTATTCGATGTGCCGGTAAACCACACACGCTCCACCGAACTATGACAAACATTGAGTCACCCTTTACTACCTTTGCTTAGAACCATTTAGTGTGCCGGTAAACCACACACGCTCCACTAACGTCTTCGCAAGGGCACAAAGTGTAATTTCATGGAATCACATCAATTCACTTTTTCCTAAGTAACTAAGATTGGGAATTAGAAAAACATTTAGTTACTTTAGTAATTCATTATACTTATAATGGAAGGTTTCGTCCTATCCTACCCGTTCGGCTAACGACCCTCCACTAGTCAAGAGTGCGGTGGGTAAGAGTGGATACCCATTCAATCGCCATATTATAGGCAATTTCCTTAAACACCCCTTATAGACCAACTTCGTGAATGAGGCCTACTAACGGTAAGACTGACTTTTACTCATACATATATAATGTTAGACTTTTAATGTCATATATAGTATAGGGTGCATTTTACACTTTTAAAATATTAGGTGGTTAACTTTAACAATTACACTTTTAATTCAATTAAAAGGTTAACCTAGACTTTTATGGATTTATTAAATCTCTTTTAATTATACTCCTTAATTAATTAATAAAACCATAAGGGTGTATTTGAACTTTTCAAAATATTACTAGGGTTTTAGAATTTAACATTCCTAATTAACTTTTAATCAACTTTTAAATTTCAAAACTTGAGGGCAAGTTTTGAAACCTTTTTCAAAACATTAGGGTTTTAACTATTTAAATTTCAAAACTTTAAAACTTTTGGATTCAAATTTAAACTATAAAACCTAAAGGGGAAATATGAAACTTTTCATAACAACAAGGATCAAATAACAAATAAATTTAAATTAACATTTAATCACATAATTATCCATATTTGATTTATTTAATGATTTCTTGCAAAACAATTTATCAATTTACTCAAAATAATTAATCAATTATCTTATAAGGAAACAATTATCTTATTAATTGATAAATATCTTCATTTAGATCAAAAATATAGTCAAATATATCATATAATTGGATTAATATTGATCTAACATGATAAGGTAACTATCCATATGCAAAAACAACAAGAAATCTCGAGATAAGCATTATCTGACGAGTTGACTCGTCGAGTCACCCTGGACTCGGCGAGTTCAGCTATGGACTCGGCGAGTCCAGCCTCTAAAACATCAAAAATCGAATTTTTTAGATATACAATGCATCAATACAATTGAAACCATCCTAGGCTCTGATACCACTGATGGTTTTTAGTCATAAGACATCCTATGTGCTCATACAAACCCTAAAGCTTGGATCTAGGTTTCTCTATTGTACATGCTTTGAATCAAAGACTATAAACCCTAATTCTAGCATGCAAGTAATCATATTAACATGAGAATAATTTTATAATGTTACCTTGATTGTTATGTATCAATAACAATCCCAAATCTCCTTGAATTGACTTTGGAAGGCTTAGAGTCACAAGTGTCACTCCTCTAATGGCTTACAAACACCAAGAGCAAATGGAGAAGGTATAAAGAGAGAGGAGAGAGGTTAGAATTCATCCTTAGGACTTCTTGGGAAGGGATACACGAATTCATTAGCCAAGGGGTGTTTATATAGGTGTAGAGATAGTGTTTCAGTCATTATCCTTATCTAGTTGCTTATCCACAAAGCAACCCATAAGATAATCCTTGAATCCTTATCATAGTCGAATTCGAAGGCATTATCTCCTTAAATTCGTTCACCCTATATATAAGATAATCCTTACCTTATTTTGTAACTATCACATAATTACAAATCAGCCCCTCTAGTTTAATTAATTACACTTGCTCACAAAATTAATTCCTAATTAATTATTGACCAATATTAATTAAACAAATATGATTTCTCCTTTAATATATTATTCTTATAACATATTAATAAATCATATTATCCTCTCTCTATATATATTTCTCCAATCAAGTTGCTTTGGTGAAGGCAACCCAAAAGGACCATGCACCATCGGGTCAAGTACATACCAAAATAGTTATGGACTTAGACACTAATCCAACAGTTTGATGGATCTAAATACTTGAAGCATTATTCCTTGCAACCAGAAGAACCTTCTTGATCTTTAAGATTCATCAAAATAGCATAAAAAGCATCCAAAAGAGTAGAGAGGAAAGAGGAGAAGCTCAAATATTGAAGGTGGAGGCTAGAGTTTCTCCCAATGGGTTCTAAAGACAATGGAGGCTGATAAAATGCCTAAAAAATATGGAACATTAATCGTAAATACATTGAAACCCTAAAAATAATCATGATATTAGGCTTGACTGATCCCTACATCGTGGCCACGACGTTCCACCCAAACTCACCTCAACTCCAAACAACCATAACTTTTTCGTTTCAACTTCGTTTCCGATGATCTTTATACCCACAGAAAAGTGTTGATGGCCACCTTGACCATAGTGGAGCATCATGATGCACGTGTGGTGCATCATGAACATTAATGGTCCAACATCTATCATGGTGGTACAATATGGTGTAATCCTCGAGCAATACTAACTTCCGAGCATCCTTGAACGATCTTGAGCATCATAGAGGACTTCATAACATACTTGGGTCATCAAGGATACCATCGCTCATCAAGGAACCAAAATAGCCCATCTTGCACTATGATGGCGCAATATGTGCAAGGATGGTGCAACATGCATCAAGTATGGCGCAAAAACTTCTAGGTTGGAGCAACATCACCATCTTAGCACAACAACAACATGCATGGTGCAACAAGGCCATGCTTGGCGCAACAACATACTCCACGACGCAACATGAGTACCTAATGGTGCATGAGAGGTATCCCATGGCGTAAGAGAGAGTAGCTTGGGGCAAGAAGGAGTTTCCTTAGTACAACAACATCTTTCTTGGCCCAACCCTTCAGCAGATAGCGCAACAAGGTTCCCTTGTTGCTCTATATCACTCCCAAGTGCTCCAAACCTCTTCCAGATGCTTCAAACCCCCTTCTATATGATTCGTTCCTTTGGTACTTGATCCGTTCCTTTGTCAAACGATCTATTCCCTTCTCAGATGATCCATCATTTGGCACATGCTCCATGAACCTCAAGTGCTCCATTGAGTTCCAAGCGCTCTAAATGCTCCATGAACATGATCCAAATGCTCCATTTTGGACAAGTCTTCATACCTCAACATTAATACATGTCGAACTAAAACCATAATCCATGCAAGAAGCCTAAAATATTATGTTTCTCATATTACCCTTTTACTTCCAAGCACAAATTGAAGGATTTAACCACTTAATCAATATTATCATCATACAATAAGGTCTAAACCCCATTTCCTTGAAGCCCAATACCTTTACTCAATCCATTTATAGCTCGAAATCCCAAAATAAAAAATTTCTCAAAAGAGGATGTTACATATAAGTTTTTATAAAATATGTTACTACATTTCAAATATTTGTAATGTATTTAAAATTTTATAGGAATCAATACATAAAGATTAAATTTCATAATTATGATTAATTAATATAATTTAATATATAAATATTAAATATAACATTTAAATTACAACTAATAAATAAAAATAAACTAGAAATATATAAACATAAAAAAAGAAGACTAAAATTGACTATTGAAACTTTAACTCCATTTGGGGGATAAAAAATGTTACTTCATATTTGGACTAACTCTATTAGTTTGTTTCAAAATAGAATGAGAATTAGATCGAGGTTAGAAAGGATATATTTGGAGTAATACTATTTATTTGTTCTAAAATAGAGTGAGAATTGGATTCGGGTTAGAAAGGATATATTTGGAGTAAAACTATTCATTTGTTTAAAATTGAGTGAGAATTAAATTGGAGTTAGAAAGGACCGGAAGAAAAATAAGATGACAAATAGGATATGGAGATGAATCGGATATCCTTTTATTAAAATGATGTACCATATAACGAACTAGGTGTGAGATCCATTTATTACATTAGTTAATTAAAAAAATTAAATATAAAGGTCTAAATATTTACAAACTTTGGATTTATAAAAAAATAAGAAAAATAATGAATCATTAAAATTGATTTTTTTATTTTTTAAATTTAAATAAATAAACAAAATAAACTAATAAGCTTTAATTTGAAATTTATGAAATAAAAAGATAAGTCAATTAATGAAATTCATATTCATTTATTATATATATATATTGTAATTATTCTATTAAAGTATTATGTAAAATTTATTAAAATAAAAAAATAAAATGACATGTTAAAAAGAAATTAATTCAAAATAACTAAAAAATTATATTTAATAAATTGAATGAAAATGATTAGAATAGATAAATATAAAACTGACTAAAATATTAGTTAAGTTCAATAGTATTTCTACATAAAAGTTTGATACTTTTGGTTTGGTAGTATGAGTGGGTAATATTTTTCAATCCAGTGTAACCATTAATGTATACTAATGTTATGATGACAATCTGTCTGGACGGAGTTGGTGGGTTGGTTGGATTTTCTTTTTTATTTTTATTTTTATTTTTTTGCAAACTGAAAACACACCTTGTTATATATTTGTCCTCAATAAAGCAGCGGACTCATACAGTGAAAAACATGAACAAGAGCAAAATGATATGAAGTCAAAGTAAGAAACAAGTGTACCGTAATTTTGTGAAATTTGTATTTGATTTAATGAAATCAATTGGTAAAACGAGATAAAGGACACAACGAATCCAGAATATTTGTTCAAAAACTCGAGAAAAAGGAATTTAAGAAAAAGAAAAAAATTAAATGTGAGAATATGGTATACACCATCCGAACTCATAAGACCATTCGGTATGGGTATAACGAAGGTCATTGTGGTTGAGCTGGGCCATGATCACGACCGTGCACACCATCCCAGCCAGTTATGGTTGATCGTGATTGTGTTTTTCTATGTTCCAGACGACGAACTCAAACGACGAATCAAAACATTTTCCTTCTTTTGACCGTTCAATGGTCATTTTTCAAGTTTTTTTTTTTTTTTTCAAAAACTCAATTCCTATATAAATCTAAATCTAGAGAAATTAAATTGTTTCCTACTTTTTTATGCCTACAAATGTTCATACCTAATAAGATTATGACAAGCATTATCATTCCATATTTTTTTTTAACTAATTCATTAATGCTATATTATGAATATATTAAAGAAAATTAAATTGAATAGTGATTTGTCATAATTTTAGTGGGAAAGAATAATTATAGACATAAAATGTAATTTAAATTCTCATAAATCTAATAAAACCCTCACATTTCATCACATTTTACTCTCATTCTATAAACTAAAAAACACATTGAGGATTTGGAATTGTTAAATTTTTTTGACTTAGATAATGATAGAGAATTCATCTCGACCTTCTTTAATGTTGTGCAACAAATTCATGATAAAGAAAGTTCGAATGTTGCTTGTACTATGACGGTCGTCAATCGCGATCGTCAAGCTGCACACGACTTATTGGTACGTGATTATTTCACCGATAATTGTCTTCACAATGATGACGTATTTGAACGTCATTTCTGTCTAAATAAGGCAATATTTTTACGTATTAGTGATGCATTTGAAGCCCGTTATGATTTTTTTGAACAAAAACGCGACGCTCGATGGAGAATGAGTTTTAGTAATATACAAAAGTGTGTGGCTGCGCTTAGGTATTTGAGATACGGTATAAAATTTGATGCATCTGACGAATACTTCAAAGTATCCGAAAGGACCACAATTGATTATGTAGATTGGTTTTGTGCATGTGTGTATGAGGTTTTTCATCAAATATATTTGTGTAAACAAACTCCACGTCATATTAAGATATTATTTTCGACTCATTAAGAGAGACATGGATTTCCGGGTATGCTTGACAGTCTAGATTGTACGCATGTGGCTTGGGAAAAATGTCCAAATACATGGCGTGGTCAGTTCACTTGAAGAGATATAGATAAACCAAGTATAATCCTAGAAGCTGTCGCATCTTAGAATTTATGGATATGACATTCTTTTTTTGGAGTTGTGGGGTCTAACGACATTAACGTTCTTGGTCAGTCTCCACTTTTTAACGATCTTTGGACCGACAAAGCACCTGATATGACGTTCACGGTGAACGAACATTCCTACAAATACGATTACTACCTTTGTGATGGGATATACCCAGATTATTCTACACTTATAAAGACATATTCGGTTTCTCAAAGTGAAAATGTAAAGTTGTTCACAAAGAGACAGGAATCAACGAAGAAGGATATCGAGAGGGCATTTGGAGTCCTCAAGCAGACTTGATATGTAGTGAAATACGTTACATGACTTTGGGATAAGGATAAAATTAAATGAATGATCATAGCATGTATTATAATGCATAATATGATCATTGAAGATCAAAGTCGAATGATTTGCACGTATGATCCAGATGACATCGTCATCACACTTGAAAAGTTCATACCCGGAACGAATGAATTTTTATTACGATTTGTTGAAATTCATAACAACGAAATGTGTTTCATTCTTCTAGAAGATGTTGCGGATCATTTGTACCAACTCAATATGAACGAAGATTAGTTTTTTTTTTTTTTTTTTTTTTTTTTTTTTTTTTTTTTTTTAAATTTAGGTTATTTGATTAATGTAATGTTTTTTTATTTTAGGTTAATTAAGTAATGTAGTTTGAAGTTGTATTTTTATTTTTATAATTAATGAAAAACTAGTTAAAAAAATTAAATATATATATTTTTTTAATTTTCAATTATAAATAATTTTATTGTATTTTTGAATTAAAAATAATAAAAAAGATGATGTGAAGTGGAGTGGTTAGTAGTGGGTATCCCATAGATTTAGGGGAATTGATTTTTCCACAGTATATTTTTATCAATCCATTGGAATTATTTTTATTGCCAATTATGTCCTTCAATTAAGTTTTTTAGATATTAAATAGAGAAAAAAATTCTAGGGATATGTTTCTAAACGATCACGACGCTCCTTTCTTATTCTTGCTTTCTCATCGGAGCAGCTTCTTCATCAACCCACTATCAAATGGTAAGCAATTGTCATTCTATGATTCTGTTAAAACCATGTGTAAGCTCTGATTCTCAATCACTATCATTACTATTATCAATTCTCAAGCACCGTCATTGCTATGCGAATGATTTGTCGAAGTTTTTTTTAACGATTAAATATATTGATTTTCTGTGTGTGAGTATGATTCTTAGATTCTCTATACATGCGTATGAATTTTAAAGTTTTTGATCGTATGAATCGTCAGTTCTCTTAATCTTTTATTCTTTGATTGGTATGCGGCAAGAGCTTCGTAGTCATACACTTTGTCTTGAAGAAAAATTGTGCATGTCACCTTACATTATATAAAATAAAATTTAGACTGGTTATATGATAGGTTTTGTGGTTTGCAATATCGGGCATGTTTTTTTTGCGATTTTCTCTCTTTTCATGGGGCTATTGGGGAAGGGTATGCTTTGGTGTGTGTTTTTCTTGTAGTGTTATTATCTAATTCCTTGCAAGTTTTCAGTTTCAAATAGTCAGAAGAACCCCATCAGGCTGACGCAATTAATGAGATAGGAATAAGGAAGCATGTTTGAGCCTTTCAAGCCCTATTTAAGTATAAAAATGAAGGTGGATCTTTGAGTTAGCACAAAAGATTTAACTCTTGAAATGAAAGTACTAGTGTAGAACAAAAAAAGTGATATTTCTCTCTCTTCAATATTAAATGAGGGGCGTAATTGGTAATACATATAATTTTTCAATGGATGGATTAAAATTCAATGTGGAAGAATACCTCCATAGATTTAGTAATAATTAGTAGTGATGACGTGACATCCATTATTATAGTGGTTAATGATAAGTATAACAGATAACCTAAGGTTAACTATATAAATATATATGATCCTAATTTAGGTTAGAGTTTTGTGGAAGATATCAAATATTCAAGAAAATACAAATATCCTAGTTGTCATATATATTAAGAAGTTGCTGGTCGACTCTCTCTACCATTACTTACATACTTTTTTAGGGATGACTAATCAAATGTTTCTTTTTATTTCAAAATAAATATCATATCCGATTTGATGGTACTGATTGTGAAGAAAATGTATCATTCGATATAAACTAATTATATAGACCAAGTTTACTACCAAAATCGTGTAAGGATTACTAGAAGACGAATAAAACAAAAAATTATATTAAGTTAAATCTATGAAAGAAAATATTACACTTAATCTACAGTTAAAATTTTATTCAAAAAATTATACATATACCTTGCAAGAATATTAGAGCCTTGGATTAGTGGATCCTACGCGGAGAGCACATAGTGTGTGACGCTTACTCGATTGACAAGCCATCATCCATCACCAAAAAAACAATCCTAACCGTTTATTGTACATTGCACATTCAACATGCTATGTTATCTCTCAAACTTGAGGCATTAGAGACATTTCCTTGACTAGCTATTGCAACGGTTATATATCTAAAAAAAATAATTCAAATTCCAAAAATTATCTATGTAAATTTTACTACTTCAAACCATTATTTGTCAAACAGTTCTTTTCTTTTTCTATTAAAGTACATACATATATTTTGTCATCTCTTCCTACCACAGAACAATTTCCACAAACATCAAACTTCCAAACCCAATAACCTTGGGAAGAAAAAGAAGAAACTGTGATAGCTCGTACTTAGATTTCGGTTCCAAAGACCCATTCCAAAGAAGAGAAACATTTTGACAATCTATTTGAAAACTTTTCCGCAAGGAAATGGGGAAATGTATTTATTAGCATCTCGATGAACTTTTGTCAAAATGATGCGATATGAGGTTAAAGATAATCAAATTCAACGACATTAAAAAACACACATCTAAATAGGAGTAACAACTGCAAGGTCATCAATGCATCATTGAAATAATACAAATAATCTCAACTTAACCGGAAACCTTTTACCTATATTAATGTTTTGTATGAGTTGTGTAATTCTTTGAAACTGTTTCGGTCGGTACATGTACATGTTGAACATGAAATTTAAATTCTATACTAAGTAATTTGTATTTTATTTACATTAGTGTAATCTTTTTTTTTTCTACCATATGATTTCTTTTATGATTAAAAGTAATAAAATGTTTTAAATTTAATGAAATCTAGTATTTTAATTAATTTTATTAAAAATGATGGGATTGTGGTTGTGGGTATAACGCCAAAAGGTATACAACCCATGCCAAAGGGTGTGGGTTTCTTTCTTATCAGCCACAAACCACTACCACTGGCGAGTCTACATGTATCTAAAGGGTGTCCTGGGACACCCCTTAGTTCAAAATTTTATTTACTAGATATAGCATAATTTTTCTGGGACACCTGTTCACAAAACAAATTTGACACCCTTGATACTAACAAAGAAAAAAAAATAAACGATATTTGTCAATCATAATCTATTTTCAATCTTTACAACTTTTAAAAAACTTAAGAGCAAAAAAATAGGGATTGATTAAGCAACAAAATATTTTACGAAAATATAATAACAGATATTCTTTCAAACCCAAAACTAATCTAATTTAAATGTAGAAAAATATAGAAATGGAAAAACAAAAAAAAAACCTAAAATAAAATTACGATTTTATGGTGGTTTATATATATATTTTTCCTAATTTATTTTTTATGTTAATTTTAGGTGACATTCAAAGTGGTACAGGTTTGAATCAAGAAGTTGGTATCAAACGACCATGTGATACTCGTTGGAGTTCTCATTTTGGTTCACTCTTAAATATCAAGAAAACGTATTCTTCAATTTGTGAAGTACTTGAAGACATTAAATTGGATAGTTATTGTCAAGATCATAGAGCAGAAGCACGTCGTCTCTTGAAGTCATTTCAAACGTTTGATTTTATTTTTTGCTTACACTTGATGGTTGATATCTTAGGGGTCACAAATGATTTGAACATCACGTTGCAAAAAAAAGATCAAGATATTGTAAATGCAATGCATCAAGTGAGATCCTCTGTAACGCCCATGTTTCTGGGCTTGCCATTTTTAGCAATGTAATAGTCTAGGTTAACCTTTGTAACTCAACTTGAAATAATAAGAATGTATTATTTGTGAATTATGTGAATTATGTGATTTATGTGTTTATTTTCTTGATTTTTATAATTTAATGAATTAAGAATGAAATAAGCGTCAAAATTAAAGTGTGAGATACGCCCGATATCTTTGCATAAAGTTGTAGTGGTCGAAACAAGGATTCCGGAGATATAAGGAATGCCAAAATCCAAGTTATAACGAAGAAGTTATGACCTGTCGAAGTTTCGCGACAGAACCGACACGACGCCGAATGACGTAAAATATGAATTTAAGATAGAGCGATATTTAGCCTTAGCGATCTAAACGAAATTCGTAGATTTCGTTAAACCGAGAGCGTGCATAAAAGGAACGCCCAAATCTGACTTCGTATGAGGAAGTTATGATTTTTCTAAGTTTCGACTTAGCAGTATGCAGCCCGAATACTCGATTTGAGATCGAGCGGTTTTTAGCCGAAACAATCTAAATGAGAATCGAAGATCTTGTTGTTAGTAGCGAAGCAATGAAAAGTTAGGCGAGAACGGACGTCAGACGAAGAAGTTATGAATTTATAACGAAGTTTTTTCTGTCCCGGCCTTCTAAAAATAAATAATAAAAATAAAAGTCAAAATTAGCCGACGGAGTCTAAATGAAAGTTGTAGAGTATGGTATGACCTTCGCGTGGATATAAAGAACGTCGAAAACGGAGCTCGTATGCGAAAGTTACGCAATTTAGAAGTTTGACAAGTCAATTACGCCCCGCGTAATTTGGGTACGCCCCGCGTACTCAGTCGGTTGCAACTTGTCTGACCAATACTCGAGTGCCACCAGTCGACGCACGCAGTGACGTCAAAGTACGCCCCGCGTAACCCGAGTACGCCCCGCGTACTGAGTACGTCCCGCGTAATTTGAGTACGCCCCGTGTAATCCCAGACCCAGCAGCCTATAAATAGAACTCGAATTCAGCCATTTTCTCTTGTTCAAACTCTTCTCTCTCTCTAAGTTTTGCCTTGTTTTGCGTGCCGTTTATATCCCGAAGCCCCGGTAATATTCCCGAGCCCCGAAGCAAGATCCGAAGCCCCGAGAATCCCGAAGAGCGTTATTCCCGAGCCGAAACGCTGCCCGCGAGGAGCCCGGTTTTGTGAAGATCTTCCAGATCTACGGAGAAACACCTCTTCTACAAGCCGTAGTGCTGCCCGATCATCTTCTGATCAAGTGAGTGTGTAGTTACTTTCATTCCAACACAATATTATGAAGTATTTTATATAAAATACGTGCTATGTGTATATATTTGGTTGTTATATATGTGAATGTATACTCACTCTCTTCTATATTATAGATCTGATTATTTCTCTATGAAATACGTGTTATGTGTGTGTGCCTCATCTGTTATGTGAAAAATGTTTTGATTGAGCATGCTATACAGGTTTTGAAACTACGTAAAAAAATGTATATTTTATCTACTAATATGTTGGGTAGAATATGGGTAGATAGTTGGTGTGTAATAAACAGATGAGAGGCCTCGATGTTGTTTTGATCCAGTCATCTAGCGGAATTTAGATGATGACCACGGACTTTTCTAAATAGTCCAGTGGAATGCTAGCAGGCTCATAACCTGTAGGTGTTAATGAACTTGGGTGTTCATTCGCTGTATTCCATCCCCCCCATGGTTGCCTTATTTGACTTATATTGCTGAGGAACCCCCGAAGCATGTGTAGTCGCCCCGATGAAATATTCTTAGACTAGGTCCCTTGTGTTAGTTATTTTAGGGACATAAAGTGAGAATAACGGGAATGGGTAACTGGGTTATTGTTGGTTGATAATAATTAATTAAATTATTTATTGTGGGTTGAAAACCCTACATGCTCACCAGGCTCCCAAGCCTGACCCACTCAGTTGATTTATTTTACAGGAAGTGGCGCAAGAGCTTAAGATGGGCGAACATCAAGTTGTTTTGTTTACAAGTCTGTATATGTATATATTTGTTGAAAGACTTGTAATGCTATCGTTTATGCTTTATGATCTGTATCGGAACATGACATCCCGACTTTTGATTATGAAATGAAATCATATTTCTTTATGAAATGTTTTGATAAATATCTATTTTATCATGTTTTGTTTTTGGGAACAAATTCCACATCTCTTTTAAAATTAAAAGGACTTACTCTGAAAATTATTTTTAAAAAGCATAAATGAAATCGGTCTTTTCTGGCCGAGATTTTGGGGATGTCACAGTTGGTATCAGAGCATTAGTTTAAGCGAACTAGGAATTTGTAGGATTTCTAGACTTAAACTTAGAATGCTAAGTGGAATTTTGAGATGTGTCTGTTATGTTTTAAGACACAAGCACTAGTTTATTTTAGGAAAGTTGCCTAAAATGCTTTATGTGCTAAATGTTATATGTTGCCATATATGATATTATTTGTTCGGATCTATGGTCTGTTGCCGACCAGATCTAGAAACCTTATGTGTGTAGGATTCTAAGCGTACGTCTACGATATTAGAACTAGCATGTAAACGTTTCGGAGTGATAAGGATGATTTGAATATCTATCGTGAATAAGGATCTAATTTCACCTTATTCGGTGTGTAGATCAAAAATGGTGAGAACAAGAAGTGGAGTTGGAAATGCTGATGAAAATAGGAATCAACCACCAGTGATTGAACAAAGACCTGTTGTAGCAGCAACACCTGAGCCAATAACCATGGCTGGTGTGCAATTGATGATTCAGACGATGTTGGATCGTCAGATGGAGGAAACTAGACGGTTGGTTCAACAAAATCGTGAAGAACTGTCGATTCGTGTGGAAGAGCCTGAATTAAATGAAGGGCACTCGGAAGGTGGAAACTTCAGTGGATCAGTTGGTCAAGCCAACCCACCGATAGTTAGGCAAGATAACCGCGATGAAAGGAATGATGGAATGGGATGCAAGTACAAGGACTTTTTGACTTGCAAACCATCAACCTTCAATGGAAAGGAGGATCCGATTGGGTTTATGGATTGGATCTCCGAAATGGAGCTAGCCTTCATGACGTGTGGCTGCAGAGGTAAGTTGCAAACCATCTATGCTGTGCGTCAATTCCGAGGTGGAGCCATTCGTTGGTGGAACACTCTAGGGAAGACTTTGAACCCTAATGAGCCACTGCAATTGTCATGGGCAGAGTTCTTGGTGCAGTTTAAGCGCAAGTTCTGTTCGGCTCAAAATCTGTTGGAGTTGGAGAACAAGTTCCTGACATTGACTAAGGGCAGTATGTCAGTTGATGAATACACCAATAACTTCACCGATAAGATGGAGTTTGCCTTGCGTATCGTTCCAGACGAGCTGACGAAGGTGGACCGGTATGCGAAGGGACTCCCATGGGAGTATGAGGTGCCAGTACGTTAGGCACATACTCTAGAGGCAGCTATCTGGGCTGCCAAGTCTGTTGAGAACATGATCAAGGGGAGAACCACCAACAAGGTTGAGGTTGGTGAGAAGAGGAAGTTTGAGGGAACATCTGGTTCCAGTAAGAAAAGTAAATTTTCGAAATCTGATTTGAAAAGGTTTGGTGGGGGTAAAGGAGGGGAAGCGAAGTGGTGTGAAAAGTGTAAGAAAAAGCACTTCGGGAAATGTAGCGAGGATGTAACTTGCTACAAGTATGGAAAGGTTGGACATTTTTCCAATGAATGTCCGAACAACAAAAGGATGTGTTTTGGTTGTAATGAAGAGGGGCATATTTTGAAAGACTGTCCGAAGAAGAAGGAGGCAGCTAAGCCCAACATTCCACCAAAGCCGAAGGCGAGAGCATTCCAGATGACACTGGAAGCTGCTAAGGATGAAGCTGATGTCGCTTCAGGTACCTTTCTCGTTAACAATTTGCCTGCCCAAATTTTATTTGATTCTGGAGCCAACTACTCCTTTATATCGCATGAATTTGGTAGAAAACTAGCTTTGCCTATTAATAGACTAGATAATGCTTTATTAGTCGAAGTTGCTAGTGGCAAGTTTGTACCTATTAGCCATCGTATGAAAAACATCTTAATTGACTTGAATGGGAATAAGTTCTGCGAGGAATTATTGCCTATCGAACTTAACGGTTTCGACATCGTGTTGGGAATGGATTGGCTCAGCGCCAATGATGCTGAAATTTTATGCAAGAAGAAGATAGTTAAAGTAAACCCGCCTGGAAATGAATCGTTTATGGTGTATGGGGACAAACGCCGAGTGAATTCTGGAATCATTTCCATAGTGAAAGCCAGAAAGTGTTTGACCAAGAGATGTACATCATATTTAGCATTCGTGATTGATGCTAAGAAGGAGAAGAAGGTGATGCAGAGTATTCCTATGGTGTGTGATTATCCGGAAGTATTTCCCGAAGATCTTCCTGGATTACCACCTGATAGACAAGTAGAGTTCAGAATAGACTTGCTACCAGGAACCATGCCAATAGCAAAAGCACCTTATCGGTTAGCACCAACGGAGATGAAGGAGCTGATGATGCAACTTCAAGAGTTGTTGGACAAAGGTTTCATTAGACCTAGTTCATCGCCCTGGGGAGCTCCGGTGTTATTCGTGAAGAAGAAAGATGGAAGTATGAGAATGTGCATTGATTACAGAGAGCTGAACAAGGCAACAATAAAGAATAGATATCCGTTGCCAAGGATTGATGACCTATTTGATCAATTGCAAGGTTCGAGCTATTTCTCGAAGATCGATCTTAGGTCAGGATATCATCAGCTGAAAGTAAGAGAGCAGGATATAGAGAAGACTGCGTTCAGAACTAGATATGGACACTACGAGTTCTTGGTTATGTCGTTTGGACTAACCAATGCTCCGACAGCATTCATGGATTTAATGAATAGGGTTTGTAATCCGTTCCTTGATAAATCCGTGATAGTGTTCATCGACGACATTCTGATTTACTCAAAAAGCCAGGAGGAGCATGGCAGACACTTGCGAGAAGTGTTAGAAGTTTTGAAGAAGGAGAAGCTGTAGGCTAAGTTCTCCAAATGTGATTTTTGGATTCGTGAAGTCCAATTCTTGGGTCACGTGGTCAACCAGGAAGGGATAATGGTTGATCCAGCAAAGATTGAAGCTGTAATGAAGTGGGAACAACCAAAAAGTCCCACGGAGATTCGAAGCTTTTTAGGATTAGCCAGATATTACCGAAGTTTTATCCAAGGCTTTTCTTTGATTGCTACTCCATTGACAGCTTTGACCCACAAAGGAGCTGCTTATGCTTGGAGTGAGAAGCATAAAGAAGCATTCGAGAAGCTAAAGAAGAAACTATGCGAGGCACCGATACTTTCTCTACCCGATGGAGTTGAAGACTTCGCTGTTTATAGCGATGCGTCTGGGGTTGGATTGGGTTGTGTTTTAACCCAAAGAGAAAAGGTGATAGCATATGCGTCTCGACAACTGAAAGAGCATGAAAAGAACTACCCGACTCATGATTTGGAGTTGGCAGCGGTAGTTTTCGCTCTGAAGATATGGAGGCATTACCTCTATGGCACTAAGTGCAAACTTTTCACTGATCATAAGAGTCTCCAATATCTCTTTAATCAGAAGGAATTGAATATTTGGCAACGACGCTGGCTGGAATTACTCAAGGACTACGACTGCGAGATACTTTACCACCCCGGTAAGGCTAATGTTGTTGCTGATGCTCTCAGTCGGAAAGTCAATCTTGAAAGGAAAAGGCCAAGAGCGTTGAGAATTGAAGTTGTCTCGACCATTGTGGAAAGTATAAAGAAAGCTCAAGAGGAAGCTTCTGAGAAAAATGACCGAAAGGAGGAACGTTTGGGTAAAACGTTGGTGTTTGGTACAAACGGTCATGGACTGAAGGTATTCCAAGATCGTATTTGGGTACCTAAGTCAGGAGGAATTAGAGATCTTCTGATGGAAGAAGCTCACAAGACCATGTATTCGATTCATCCCGGTAGCACTAAAATGTATAGGGACCTGAAACCCTACTACTGGTGGCCGACGATGAAGCTTGATGTTGCAAAGTATGTGGCCGAGTGTGTGACTTGTGCGAGAGTCAAGACACAACATCAGAAACCGTACGGGAGTTTAGAACCTTTACCTGTGCCTATGGGTAAGTGGGAAGACATTGCCATGGATTTTGTCACTAAACTGCCCAGAACAAAGAATGGTCACGACATGATTTGGGTGGTCGTTGATCGATTCACTAAGAGTGCGCATTTCATAGCAGCCAAGGAGAAATGGTCTATGGAAAAGCTTGCGAATTCTTACGTAAAGGAAATTGTGAGGCTTCACGGTGTTCCGATAACAATTGTGTCGGATCGTGATAGTCGTTTCACCTCGCGATTTTGGAAAAGTCTACAAGAAGAATTGGGTACCAAGTTGTGTTTAAGTACAGCTTACCATCCGCAGACCGATGGTCAGAGCGAACGAACGATACAAACACTTGAAGATATGCTGAGAGCATGTACCTTGGAATTCCTAGGTAATTGGGATGAACATTTACCGTTGGTAGAATTTTCCTATAACAATAGTTTTCACTCGAGCATTAAGATGGCACCTTACCAAGCTTTGTATGGACAAAAGTGTCGTACGACGTCTTGTTGGCTTGAGGCTGGGGAAAAGCAGTTTATGGGACCGGAGATGGTTCATCAGACTGCTGAAAAGTTGAAAATCATTAGGGAAAGAATGTTAGCAGCTCAAGATCGTCAAAAGAATTATGCTGACAAAAAGCGAAGACCGATGACTTTTGAAGTTGGGGATTCGGTTTTGCTTAAAGTCTCGCCGTGGAAGGGACTTATAAGATTTGGTAAAAGGGGAAAGTTGAGTCCAAGGTTTATTGGACCGTTTAAAGTTCTTCAGAGGATTGGGAACCAAGCTTACAAGCTCGAACTACCAGAAGAACTAAATGGAATTCATAACACTTTCCATGTGTGTTATTTGAGGAAGTTCACGGGAGAAGTTCCCGACATAATTCCACTTTCAGAGTTGAGGATTGATGAGAACAAAAGGTTGATTGAGGAACCGGAGGCAATTGTTGACCGAAAGACTAAGAAATTGCGACGTAAGATGGTGGAGTTAGTGCTTGTCCGATGGAAACACACGAATGGGCCAAACCTCACCTGGGAGACGGAGAGTGACATGATGAGTCGCTATCCGCATTTGTTTGTTGATGTGTGATTCCGGGGACGAAATCATTCTAAGGTGGAGAGAATTGTAATGCCCGTGTTTCTGGGCTTGCCATTTTTAGCAATGTAATAGTCTAGGTTAACCTTTGTAACTCAACTTGAAATAATAAGAATGTATTATTTGTGAATTATGTGAATTATGTGATTTATGTGTTTATTTTCTTGATTTTTATAATTTAATGAATTAAGAATGAAATAAGCGTCAAAATTAAAGTGTGAGATACGCCCGATATCTTTGCATAAAGTTGTAGTGGTCGAAACAAGGATTCCGGAGATATAAGGAATGCCAAAATCCAAGTTATAACGAAGAAGTTATGACCTGTCGAAGTTTCGCGACAGAACCGACACGACGCCGAATGACGTAAAATATGAATATAAGATAGAGCGATATTTAGCCTGAGCGATCTAAACGAAAGTCGTAGATTTCGTTAAACCGAGAGCGTGCATAAAAGGAACGCCCAAATCTGACTTCGTATGAGGAAGTTATGATTTTTCTAAGTTTCGACTTAGCAGTATGCAGCCCGAATACTCGATTTGAGATCGAGCGGTTTTTAGCCGAAACAATCTAAATGAGAATCGAAGATCTTGTTGTTAGTAGCGAAGCAATGAAAAGTTAGGCGAGAACGGACGTCAGACGAAGAAGTTATGAATTTATAACGAAGTTTTTTCTGTCCCGGCCTTCTAAAAATAAATAATAAAAATAAAAGTCAAAATTAGCCGACGGAGTCTAAATGAAAGTTGTAGAGTATGGTATGACCTTCGCGTGGATATAAAGAACGTCGAAAACGGAGCTCGTATGCGAAAGTTACGCAATTTAGAAGTTTGACAAGTCAATTACGCCCCGCGTAATTTGGGTACGCCCCGCGTACTCAGTCGGTTGCAACTTGTCTAACCAATACTCGAGTGCCACCAGTCGACGCACGCAGTGATGTCAAAGTCGACGCACGCAGTGACGTCAAAGTACGCCCCGCGTAACCCGAGTACGCCCCGCGTACTGAGTACGTCCCGCGTAATTTGAGTACGCCCCGTGTAATCCCAGACCCAGCAGCCTATAAATAGAACTCGAATTCAGCCATTTTCTCTTGTTCAAACTCTTCTCTCTCTCTCTAAGTTTTGCCTCGTTTTGCGTGCCGTTTATATCCCGAAGCCCCGGTAATATTCCCGAGCCCCGAAGCAAGATCCGAAGCCCCGAGAATCCCGAAGAGCGTTATTCCCGAGCCGAAACGCTGCCCGCGAGGAGCCCGGTTTTGTGAAGATCTTCCAGATCTACGGTGAAACACCTCTTCTACAAGCCGTAGTGCTGCCCGATCATCTTCTGATCAAGTGAGTGTGTAGTTACTTTCATTCCAACACAATATTATGAAGTATTTTATATAAAATACGTGCTATGTGTATATATTTGGTTGTTATATATGTGAATGTATACTCACTCTCTTCTATATTATAGATCTGATTATTTCTCTATGAAATACGTGTTATGTGTGTGTGCCTCATCTGTTATGTGAAAAATGTTTTGATTGAGCATGCTATACAGGTTTTGAAACTACGTATAAAAATGTATATTTTATCTACTAATATGTTGGGTAGAATATGGGTAGATAGTTGGTGTGTAATAAACAGATGAGAGGCCTCGATGTTGTTTTGATCCAGTCATCTAGCGGAATTTAGATGACGACCACGGACTTTTCTAAATAGTCCAGTGGAATGCTAGCAGGCTCATAACCTGTAGGTGTTAATGAACTTGGGTGTTCATTCGCTGTATTCCATCCCCCCCATGGTTGCCTTATTTGACTTATATTGCTGAGGAACCCCCGAAGCATGTGTAGTCGCCCCGATGAAATATTCTTAGACTAGGTCCCTTGTGTTAGTTATTTTAGGGACATAAAGTGAGAATAACGGGAATGGGTAACTGGGTTATTGTTGGTTGATAATAATTAATTAAATTATTTATTGTGGGTTGAAAACCCTACATGCTCACCAGGCTCCCAAGCCTGACCCACTCAGTTGATTTATTTTACAGGAAGTGGCGCAAGAGCTTAAGATGGGCGAACATCAAGTTGTTTTGTTTACAAGTCTGTATATGTATATATTTGTTGAAAGACTTGTAATGCTATCGTATATGCTTTATGATCTGTATCGGAACATGACATCCCGACTTTTGATTATGAAATGAAATCATATTTCTTTATGAAATGTTTTGATAAATATCTATTTTATCATGTTTTGTTTTTGGGAACAAATTCCGCATCTCTTTTAAAATTAAAAGGACTTACTCTGAAAATTATTTTTAAAAAGCATAAATGAAATCGGTCTTTTCTGGCCGAGATTTTGGGGATGTCACATCCTCTAAGACCAGACTTAAACAAATGCGAGATGAAGGATGGGAACCACTCTTAAATGATGTTACTTTGTTTTGCGAAAAATGTGATATTGAAATTTTGAATATGGAAGATCCATATTACAGTGGAACAAGTCGTCGTAAAGGTTCACAGGTTAGCAACTATAAAGTTGATCTATTTCTTCAATTTTCTAAATTAATCATTAACCTGTTGTTCTATTTAATTCGCAGATTAACCACTTACATCACTATAAAATTGATGTATTTATTGCGGTCATAGATATGCAATCTCAAGAGCTCAACTATCGATTTAATGAAGTAAACACATCATTACTTGTTTCTATGGCTTCTTTTTGTCCAAGTAAGTCTTTTCAAGCATTTAATGTGGAAGAACTACTTCAGATGGCAACCTTTTATCCAAACGAGTTCCCAGAACATGACATTGGAACACTTAGAGCAAGTTTTCAAAATTATATTGTGGATGTACGTGGAGATGCAAGGTTTAATAACTTGAAGGGAATTGGAAACTTGGCAAAAATGATGGTTGAAACGAACAAACATACGATATACCCAATGGTGTATCTTCTACTAAAATTAGCATTGATATTGCCCGTTGCAACATCCACAGTGGAACGTGCTTTTTCTGCAATGAAGTTGATAAAGAACGATTTGCGTAATAAAATGGGTGATCAATTTATGAATGATTGTCTAGTTTCTTATATTGAAAAAGATGTGTTAGATGGTATTAGCAACGACATACTTATAGATTTTTTTAGGGATATGAAAACTCGTCGTGAACAATTGTAAGAAATTTATGATTTTTTTTAATTAGTTTGATCTTTGGTATTCAAGTTAATAAATATTTTCCTAAGATGGTATTACCGACAAACCGACCCGATAACCATTTTTTTGACCCATTTATTTTATCATTTCATTTATGGGACACACGTCAGTTTGAATCCTAGATTCGCCACTGACCACTACCACTTGCTTAAATGATGTACTTCCCATATGGCTAGGATTATGGAAGAGAGAAAGAAAAGTGAAAGGAAGAGAGCCAAAAGTATTTTCTTGGTCGTGGCCTTTTGTCCTAAACACTATGAACCATAGCCGCTAGGGGTGATGCATACGACCTTGGTGCCATTGACAACTTAGCCACACAAAGTAGTATGTGGTAAGTATACCTATCGGCCTAACAAGTTCAATATGGTGTGATGATAACATTTTTCATGTGACTAATAAGAATGTTCGTTTGGATGAATCAGTTTGATTTGATCAAATTTAATAAAACCAAATTAATTTCGTTTTTCAAAACATATATCCGAATAATTCCAATTAAATTCAAATTTGATTTGAAACAAACAAATTATAATTTGGTTTGATTCATTTTTACAATTTGGTTTCAAGATGTGTAAAATATATATATATATATATATTAATTTACTTTAAATAAAAATAATGTTTTAGTTGTAAATTAAAATTTATGACCAAATATTAAGAAAAACTATCATAAGTTAATATTCTATGGATAAATCTTTTGAAAATGATGTATTAAAGTTTTTATTGGGTAACATTTTTTAATCTATTTAAAATTCAGACTAACTAAAAGACTAAAAGACGTATATTAAACACAAAAATATCTATATAAAATTGTTATTATTATTATTATTGGATTATTTAGTTTTTATTTTATTAACCGAAACCAATCCAAAATTCATAATAATAATTTAGTTTTTTCTGAAAATACATTCGAAAATCCAAACATCTGACAAAATATTTTAACCCAGAAGACTAATTGGACAATTCAATTTTATCAAAATAATGAACAACCCTAGTATCAAAATAATGAACAACCCTAATGGCCAAGTGATGAGTATACCTCATGACCTTATACACGTTTAGTCTTATTTTTAAAAAATTGATACCAATGGTCTTTATAGTTACGAGATCCGTAATTTTTTGCCTCTTAGAGTCTTAGGTGGTTACTGTCAAACAAACACAATAAACATTTTAATCACATGTAGTCCTATAGATCTACCGGTCAACGAATATCAACAACTATCATATAATCTTACATATCTATCCCATACTCATATCATAAATCAATGTATAACAAGATATCAATCCAATGGGCTTGCTTTGGTGCCTTCGACCTGTAAGTACAGTGAAGAGAACTCAGCTTAATCCACTGAGTATCTCAAACAAGTGCTCGGACCGTTGATCTGGAAATCCCCGCTTGTTAGCACCATCAAATAACATCCAATTAATAATTGGATCTCGAATTGATATCAAGAATCTAAATTAATTGTCTAATGACCAAGGTAAAAGACCATTTTCCCTTTCTTACCTGGCCAAAAACCAAAACCCAACCCATTTGCTAAAAAAGTCCAATTCCTAAATGGCATCCCAAGGCTCAATATAGACCAAATTCCTAATTGGGTCCAAAAACCATCATGATTCTAATTCCAAGAAAGCCCACAATCAATCTGTGGCCCAAAGCAACGATTAACATAATTGAAAGACACATGCTAATATAAAAGCAACGATTAACATAATTTAACGACACATGCTAATTAGTAAGTCAAAATTGTTCTTTATTTTTAGGAATAATGACTTAAAAGGGTAATGTATTTTTCGATTTGTACATATTTAGTCACTGAGTTTTTTTTTCATCCACATTTACCCCTACAACTTGTTAAATTATACACATTCAGTCTTTATGACCGGCTACTCCAGGTTAGATGGTAAAAATGACTTAGTAAGGTAATATATTTCTCACTTTGTACACGGTTAGTCCTTAATATATATATATATATATATATATATATATATATATATATATATATATATATATATATAGCAAAATAAGTCATTTTCGGTTTTGTACACGTTTAGTACTTATAAATGATTTCTTAAGGTTTTTCTCATGACAGTTGGATTGAATAATCTCAGAGTAAGTGATTTGACCTTGTTGCGCAGCTCTCGTCCGAGTCTAACCGTTTCAGGGATGAATCTTCTACTCGAAGGATTATCCGAGCCTTCTGTCGAGTATAAGTATTCTTCAATTGGTTATGGACAAGGATTTTGTTTTAATGGTAGCATCGAGATAGTCAGGATGGGAAGTTTTACGGTTGAACAATTCAATGAGGTGTTGGCATGGTAGTTTTTGGAGCATAGGCGGTCCTTCAGAGAGAGATCATTATAGATTTTAGATCTTGGAAAAACATAAGTTGTTCTTTGTATGGCAGTAGGGTTTATGCTTCATCAGATTTGGAAAGGTTTCGATGGTTGGGTTCAGTTCCCTTGGGAAGGCCATTGATTGTGCAGAATGATAGTGTTACTTCCAGGTGGACGAGTTCCGGTGGCAGTGGGAAATGCTAGTTAGTCCAGGACAGGTAAGAGGAGAGTTGCGGGTGTGGTGCGTGAGATGCTTGCGGGGTGGGTGACTGTAGCGGACATTGAAGATGAAGTCCAGTTTAAGTGGGGAGAGTCGTAACACTCGGAAATCGGAAGGCTAAATGAGGAAAGAAAATCTCCAAACAAGAAGTCAACTCGTCGAGTTCAAGGGTGAGAACTTGACGAGTAGGAACGATGGTCATGTGTGTTTTTGAAAGACCAACTCGACGAGTTAGCCTGGGTTTGGGAAACCCTAAATTCGAGATTTTGCACCCTATTTAAACACTCTATGACTTGGGTTTTAACCCCATTTCCAGCCTCCATTGTCCAAACCCTAGATCTCGAAACCCTAATGCTTGTGAGCCATTTTTTAGTGAACTTTGTGTATTCATGGCATAAATGTGCAAACTTTATGACCATGGAAGCCCCATGCAAGATTTATGTAACATCCCAAAAATCCGTACCAAAATTTTTTCTTTAAATCGTTATCAAATCCATATTCATAGAAACATATCATAAGTCATAACATAAATTAAGAGTAATAATTCCAAAACATATTTCATTATCAGAGTAAAACATCCCAAGCTGACGAAACAATGGTATGTGCCATGTGATCACCCCGAGCTCTTCACTCCGCTACCGGAAGTACTTGAAACCAAAACTGAAAACCGTAGGCACGAAGCTTAGTGAGTTCCCCAACCTACCACATACCATATAATCACAAAGCATACATATTGCATATACTGGGCTACGCCCACTATTTCGGGCCTCGCCCGCTACTTCGGGCCCCGCCTAGCTTCAAGCCCCGCTCGGATACATATCTGTTTCTTTTAGGCCCCGCCTGTCTCTGGGCCCCGCCCACTAAGCACATATAGTATAAAATAGCATATAACACATAACTGAACATACCCTACTGTAATCCTGTCCTTAGGCCTCGCATGTCTTGGGCCTCGCCGATGTCCTGTCACTAATGAGTCCTGGAACCCCGTCCAAGCTCCTACGGTAAGTGAGATACGGGCCACGCCCACACTCACTCCATGCCTATCTCGGGCCTCGCCCATGCTCTGCTACTAATGAGATATGAAACACCGTCCATACTCTGCTCTTGGTGAGATACGGGACCTTGCCCACACTTACCTTCCTACCAGGCACATACATGCCTTACATAGACAACAAGTATACTCTAACACGCAAACCATTCCTTAGGCACCCGCCCAACATCGGACCTTGGTCCAGAATATCATACTAGCAAACAGTGCCTAGGGCTATCCCCCGGGTCTTCCTACTCATAACTACATGGGCTGACATTGTGGTTGTAGACCCATTCACACAAAGGGAAACTCACCTGCACTGCTAAACTTGCTGATAACCCTCTGGCTGCTATCCGATAATTCTCTGAACCGCTGCTCCACTAGCTCCCGAGCTATCAATATCAATATCATATAACACTTAGTCCCAAACTGAACTCTTAGAAGCCGTCTAAGTCCACTCTTTCCAAAGTCAAATTCCTGGTCAAAGTCAACCTTCTTGACTGACTCTACTCGCTGAGTCGCCCCAAGACTCATCGATTCCATGCATTTAGAAACTCCTATAAAATGACTCAACTCACCGAGTCACCCCAAGACTCGTTGAGTTCAACGATCTCTGAGTCCCATCCTGTCCAACTCACTGAGTCTCCACTCAACTCACCGATCTAAGTCTTAACCCAGAAAGGTTAGTGCTTCGCGACCTGACTCGCCGAGTCCAAGAATAGACCCGCCGAGTCCATGACAATCTTCAACAAACTCATCGAGTTGTTCTTCCAACTCGTCGAGTCCATGCCCACCTTCATCCAACTCGCCGAGTCGCTTTAGTTATTAATCCATACAGTGGCTTTTCGAGCCATGCAGGGGCTCCAACTCATAGATCCACTCTTCCCAAGTCCATTCCTCACGTAAAGTTGCAAACTTTACGTGAAACCAAGGAGATATGGTCTTAAAACACTCTAGGGCTATGTTTTGTGACAAAAGGGCTTCACCAACAACTTATTGGCATAAACTTTATGGCTTTATAGATCCTTAATAGCCTAGATCTGAGGTAGCAACCTCAAATCTACTCCAAACTCGGAATAAACCTCCTCCATACTCAAAATGCCCAAATCTCAACCATAATATAGATCTAAATGCAATAAGGTCAGCTTATTACCTCAGGGGATCTGAAAAGCCACACTTATTCTTTGACCCGAATCTCGCTCGGACTCGTCGAGTTCCACCCTAGACTTGACGAGTTGACCCCTTTAACTTAAGGTTTTCTGATATGTGCATATTTAGTTCATATTAAGTGTATATTTTTATTCATTTATTAGCTAAATTGTTGCATTTCATGGACAAAAGGTACTTAAAAGTGCTTGAATTATGTTTTCAGTCCAAAAGTGAAGCTCAGAAGCAAAAGGAAGCAGGAGAAGCGGTTAGGAGCTCGGGAATTAAACAAAGAAGAAAAACACCAAAAACAACACCTACTCGGCGAGTCCAAGTGATTATTCGAGAAGATAAAGATTCAAAGACTCGGAGACTTATCGCATACGGGGATTGTGAGATGGACTCGACGAGTCGGCACCTGACTCGACGAGTCGTTGCGTGTATATAAAGATAACTTCTCAGTTCGTTAAAAGAAATTTTGGAACCCTTTTGGAGAGATTAGCTACAACTGAAGAACTAGAAAAACCTAGAGAACGAAGATACAAGCTAGAATCCAATTCCGAAGGAGATTTGAGGAAAATTTCATCATTCTACTTAATCTTTTGTTTTCCATTATGGCTAGACAATTAGAATTCGTTTGTTTGCTGTTATTTACTTCAATCATGAGCTAAAAGTCTTAAACTTCTGTTTGGGGATACAAAATTGAGACTATGGTTTGATTATTGGTAGGATTAATTCAATGTTGGTGATTTTTGTTATTTTAGCTTGCTAAAGAACCTTGTGTGTGAATGATAATTAATTTTCTGTTAATAGGAAGGTAGTTAAATAGCATGGACATCGTTTGATTATCAACCTCATATGCTATGTGACCACTTTGTTATATGTCTAGGATTAATGAACATGAAACTAGAATTAATAACAAAATTAAGTAAATTCATGTGTGAGCTTGTGTGATGACCATCAACAAGAAGTTAATTAAAAGCCCCAAATTAGTTAACTATTGTAAGTCTAAATTAACCCGAATAATTAATCTAATGTATTGAATTAAATTAGACAACTGATCACTGTTTGAGTTAGTTTATTCACTAAGGATTAGTGTAGTGACTGTGAATCTAGTCACTTGAATCGGTAACCAACAAAAGAGTTAATCCATTGCACCATTACCTTGAAATCAACCATAGGATCAATTAAGTTGAACTAAACAGAAGTTCCTTCCCATTATTGAATCTAGTTAATTATTTGTTTTTCTAGTTTTTAGATTAAGTATTAGTTAGTAAGTTTCTAGTCTTGTAAAACTAGAGAAAACCCCCTACATATTAATTAATTTAGATATAATTAGTTTTTAGTTTTAATTAACCGTTCCCTATGTTTGATACCCTACTTATTTGACTATACCACAACTGATAGGTCCATTGCCTTTGTGTGTTTATTTTACAATTAAAAGTAGGTTTAAAACTAAGTGAGTTTGCACACATCATTTTCCTTTCCTTTCTTGGTCTTTATGATTATGGTTGTTACAATTTAAGGTGTTATTTTGGCCTTTTAAGCCCTAAAAGGCCATACATGGAAGGAAAGTATGAGACTTTACGTGTTCATTTGGTGTCTAGGACTTAGATCTCAGTTTTCATGCTTTGGTTTGGAGTATTTTGGCCTTTGGACAAAGATCTAGGTTCTAAAGAACTAGGATTTGAGCTAAACCCATTAAGAAGGACTATTAATGTGTAAAGTTGGAAACTTTACCCTTAGGAGGGCACTTTCAGTATGTAGAAGAAGTATGGAGTTTAGATATGGAGAGTAGAGACTTAATCTGTTAAGATGGCCCAAACATACAGAGAAGCTCGTCGAGTCCATAAAGGAACTTGACGAGTTGATTCGTTATGTCCCGATCCAGTTTAAGGTATAACTCGACGAGTTGACTCGTTTTATCGCGACTCTGAGTAGCCAGGGAACTCGGCGAGTCAGAGGGGTGACTCGACGAGTTGAATCGTGAATTCAGGACTTTTGATTTATAGAACTCGGCGTGTTAATGGGTCAACTCAGCGAGTTGAGTCAACCCAGACTGTTGACTTTGGCTAGGGGTAAAATGGTCATTTTACCCTAAGACTGATTACCATATTTTGACTAAGTAATTTTATGACAAGGATAGTCGAGGTGTTACAGAAGCAGCCGATTGAGACTCCTTACCGAGAGATTCATCAGCCAACTTTGTGAGTTGACGCTTAGATGACAAGGAATGTCAGCTCGTTTATGTATGTTAGCATATACTGGACATAGGTCCGATGTCAGGGTTAGCCCGATGTAGCTTATATGTTTTCGGATTTCGATCCAATGTGGGGCGGGGCCCGAGGAAGGTTTATATGTATGTTTCCGAACTACGGTTCGATGTCGGGTGGTAACTGATGAAGGAATGCATATTTAGTTACACTTGTTGTCTTTTTGATACTTGTATGTGCCTGGTAGGGAGGTGAGTGTGGGCGGTGTCCCGTATCTCATCACTAGCTGAGATTGGACGGGGTTCCATATCTAACCATTAGTAGAGTAGGGGCGGGGCCTTAAGACTAGCAATTATAGTGTTGTGTATGACTTTTATGTACTAGCATGATTATGATTATATGTTTGTATGTGTATAGCGAGCGGGCCTAGAGATAGGCGGGCCCTGGTAGAAAGATATTTGTATACTGTGCAGGACTCGATGCCAGGCGGGGCTTGATACCGGATTCGTCCGATGTCGGGTGACGCCCAATATAGCGGGCTAGGCCCAATGTATGATGTTATGTGATTATGTGTATGGTATGTGGTAGTTTGGGAAGACTCACTAAGCTTCATGTTTACAATTTTCAGTTTTGGTTTCAGGTGATTGCAGTGCACACAACATTTATTCAACATGGGATGTTTTTACTATGATATATTTGACAGATGATTATGATGTTTTAAGAATAATGACTCATGACTTGATGTAATGTTTTTACAACTATGGTTTTATTAAGGATTTAAAATGAAAATTTTGGACTGTATTTTGGGGATCTTTCAAGTAATCTTAACGAAAGTTGTACCCAAAAAAAAGAACACGTGAATATAAAAATCGTTAAAATCTGATATCGTATGAAGAAGCTACGACTATCAGAACACAAGACCTATGCCAAACCACAAGACCCACGCAACCAAACAGTCGAGATCACGATGGACATAAACATTTACAACCCGTAATACCTTATGAATGATTGTCACACGTAAGATGTCGTGAAAAAAACCTAAAGAAATAATTCATAAGTACTGAATAAGTATAAAAACAAAACCGACTTACTTTGAAACAAAAAAAATACTAAGGACTAAATGTGCACAAAAATAATAAGTACTAAATGATAAATATATTAGCTTATTAAGTCATTTTTCATCGCTAACCTTGAGTAAACGTGTAGCACCTGGTTCCTGGTACGTAAATCTTATTTGAGTATTTTCCATTTTTAGCCTTGGACTCGGCGAGTCATAGGTCCGACTCGCCAAGTAGAGACGGGACCCGAGACACGTTTAAGTTGGCGACTCGGCGAGTCACCGCTGTTGGATGAAATCCTAATTTTCAGGGGTTTGCACCCTATTTAATCACTCTTTCCGCCCCAAGCCAGCCCCCATTCACCCTCAGAGCCCTACACCTCATTCTAAGCCTCGTTTTTGTGGATTTGAAGCCATTGGTGTGTCCTCTTGAAGCTTGGAGTGAGTAGGAAAGGAGATCAAGAAGAAGAAGAGTAGGTCAAGCATCCTTGAGCTATCTCAGAGTGTTCACTAAGGTATGGCTCGTTTTCCCCCATGTTTTCATGCTTATGGCCCCATTAAAGTCCTTCTTGACCCATTTTCCAAGCTTGTGTATGTGGAGGGTTCGTTTTAGGCTGATTAGCCTCTAGATCTAGGTGGAATCGAGCTCCAGGAGCTTGGATCCACTGCCTTTATGGACCCTTGTTGCTTGTACACCCTAGATCTACTCTTTTGGTGCATTTGAACCCTAAAACTCTCATTGAGGAATATTTACTCGTAAAGTTGGAAACTTTACGTGTTATTCATGCTCTAGGAACCCAGATCTGTGAATGGTATGGACTGGAATCGAGCAACATCACGTATATAGTGAGTGCATGGTAACGACTCGGCGAGTCTGCTCGCGAGTCTCAGAGTTTGTCCCCTTTTCATTGTGTCGAGTTGAGTAGCGGGTCACGGGGTGTGACTCATTGAGTTGGAAGCCGAACTCATCCATAAAAGGACTCGGCGAGTCATTGCCCTAACTCGGCGAGTTCAAGGCAATCTCCTTAGATCAAGATCAGACTCGGCGAGTTGTTCATACAACTCGGCGAGTCTCAGCATAAGTCTTCATCGGATGAAGATGAACTCGCCGAGCTGTTCATACAACTCGGCGAGTAGGATGAAGGACTTGAACCTCAGTTTAGAAGGAGAACTCGTCGAGTCAACGTCTAACTCGACGAGTAGGGACGGGATCCAGGGCAGTCGATTGAATAGGGACTTGGCGAGTTGGCGAGCCAACTCGGCGAGTCAGGTCAACTGAAAGTTGAATCTGACCTTGTCTTATGACATGATCAGGGGTAAAATGGTCATTTTACCCAAAGGACAGTTATCAGTGATTGATTGAGTATGTTGTGGGAATTACAGCCGAAGGATTTCCGGAGCAGCAACAGCAGCAGACAGTCGATTCCCACACAGACCAACAGCTATTTCGAGCTGAGTTTCCTTTCCAGTAGGAACGGGTCTAAGGCACCAAGGCCGACCCGTGTAGACGAGATGTTAGTACTAGAGTGTGGGCCGAGCCCGTATCTCTTGGTTTAGTCGAGTATGATATATGTGACGGTATGATAGAGTTGTCTGTACTTGTTGTCTGTGTGATCTTGTATAATATGAGTTGGCGGTTGAGTGTGGGCAAGGCCCGTATCTCTCCGAGATTGGAGTGTGGGCTAGGCCCGTATCTCCCAGATAGCAAAGTGTGGGCAGAGCCCGTATCTTCACAAGTGTGGGCGAGGCCCGTATCTCCCGGCTAGTGAAGTGTGGGTAGGGCCCGTATCTTCCTGAGTGTGGGAGAGGCCCGTAACTCCTAGTTGAATGTTGTTTGTTATATGCTTGCAAGGTATGAGGTATTATTGGGGAACTCACTAAGCTTTGTGCTTACATTTTACAGTTTTGGTTTCAGGTAACTCTTCATCAAAGGGGAAGGAGCGGCACATCACACACACACACACACACTGGTTTCCGCACTTACTAGATTTCTCTGGGATTTATACTCTGATATTTCGATTGGTTGTACGATTTGGCTTTTAGACATGAGTTACGTTGTGATGTGGTTTGATCAAACAATGTTTTAATGATTAATGTTTTCTAAAGTGATGTTTTAAAAACAAAATTTTTGGACATAAAAATTGGGTCGTTACAAGTTGGTATCAGAGCCCTGGTTTGAGGGATTCGGACTCACCTTCGGGGGTGTCTGAACTCAAATCGAGGGAGTAAAAGATTTTCCAAAAAGAAATGTTTTCTAAGAGCTAAGAAAAATGTTTGAGAAAGAACGAAGTGTGTGATGTGCGCGACCGGCCGAGCTCAAGTAAGTATTCCCCAAAGTACCCATACAAGTTTATGTTACATTTATCAGCTTTTGTAGAACAGCATGCTAGAATAGGACTAAGGATCTGGGAGTGATGCCTTATGTGCCTACTATATGTGTTCCAGTTGTATGAGAATTTCATGCTAGTATTAAGTAGACAGTGAATAGGATAGCCTGATTAGGTTATGCCTGGTAGTATGAGCTTAGCATTGTATGCTAGTACAGTTCCTATAAGCAGATAGGGTCGATTGAGATTGTTACCCTTGTCTGAATGCTGCTTGCTACATGCTTTGTGGGACTCTGAATAATGAGAGTTAGCCACTAGGCGAATACGTCACGTCACATGTGATCAGGGTTGAATAATCTTAGAGTATCGGATTTGCCCCCACTACGTAGCTCTTGTTTGAGTCCAACCATTGTAGGGACGAGTCGGCTACTCGAAGGATTATCTGAGCCTCATCACATGTGATGGTATTCGGGTGGTGGCTAATTGGCATTACAAGGAGGCCCGCGGCAGCTGAGGACTGGATAGAGTAGAGTCGGAGATTTCCCTAGGGCAAGCCTAGGATGAGTATAACAATAATCAGCAGTAGTGGAAGGAATCTGGTGGAGTCGAGGCAGTCCTTGAAGAAGGTACGGATAGATGTGGAAGGTAGTATGGGCCCGTACTACTGAAAGCAGAGGATCCGTACCCGAACCAAGGAAGGCCAAGATAAGACCAGGGAACTTGTAAGTGGTTGTGATCCCTCACGAAGTATCAGTATCACTAATGATTGTTATTTATGTATTGCAGAATGGTGTTACTACGATCGAGGCCGATAGATGGCGGTTCAGGATAGGGGTCAGGTTCGGGATCAGTTTCCGAGCCGGTAGATGAGGGACTACGCGAGTTCATCGTGTCAAAGATCACCAGGGGTATCCTTGAGTCGACCCCCATTATCTTCGGTCGATCAAGGAAGGGATCATCGAGTTGATGGAGGATCGCCTCAGGGTGTTCAGGAGCGACATGGCATCTGGCCAGTCGGGATCTCGCACACTGTCCTTTAAGGACTTCAGGGGCAGTGGTGCGTCGGATTTCCACGGGGTGAAAGACCCCATTGCCGCCAGACGATGGATTGCAGACATCGAGTCTGCACAGTTGACTAGCTTCTTCCCCGAGGGGTTGAAGGTGAGGTATGCAACAGGGTGTTTACGGGACCGAGCTCGAGACTGGTGGGAGTCAGTGGGTGACTCGTTGGGAGCCTCAGCTATCAAGGCTATGACCTGGTCGAACTTTGTGATCAGGTTCATGGCAGAGTTTGCGCCGGCTGTCGAGCTTCAACAGCTGGCCAGGGAGTTTTTGGACATGAGGCAGACGACTGAGACTGTAGCGGAGATCACCGCCAAGTTCTGGGAGAGGGCTTTATTGGTGCCCCAGTATGCAGGTGATGAGGATATGAGGAGGACCCATTATCATGATATGCTTCGGGCTGACATCCGGGAGCATGTTAGCTTTTCAGCTTGCCCTACCCTGGAGTCCATGATTGCCAGGGCAAGGGAAAGGGAGATTGATTTAGAGCACATTCGAAAGAGGAAAGCAGAGGCGGGGCAGGTGATTGGGGCTTCAAGGAAGAAGTCCCGGGGATCAGATGGGAGGCCGAAAGGCCAAGGGGGACTTGGTTGTTGTGGGAATTGCGGCAGGACGCATGAGGGAGCATGTAGGATGGGATCAGTAGGCTGCTACAAGTGAGGCAAGGCAGGGCACTTTAGCAGAGATTGTACTACGCCAGTTTCATCTATTCACACATCGGAGTTGTTGTGTTTTCACTGCAACCAGAGGGGCCACAAGAGGGCCAACTGCCCCTAGTTGACAGTTTCAGCACCAGTGAAGGCGCCAACTCCAGCAACCCTGCGAATCACGGATGGCCGACAGGGCAAGGCAGAGGCTCCAGTGGTGAGGAGTCGGGCATTTTAGCTGACCGCCGAAGAGGCACGCGCTGCACCCGATGTGGTGATTGTTGGATTAGTGTCTAAGTCCATAACTATTTTGGTATGTACTTGACCCGATGGTGCATGGTCCTTTTGGGTTGCCTTCACCAAAGCAACTTGATTGGAGAAATATAGAGAGAGGATAATATGATTTATTAATATGTTATAAGAATAATATATTAAAGGAGAAATCATATTTTTTTAATTAATAATGGTCAATAATTAATTAAGAATTAATTTTGTGATCAAATGTAATTAATTAAACTAGAGGGGCTGATTTGTAATTATATGATAGTTACAAAATAAGGTAAGGATTATCTTAAATATAGGGTGAACGAATTTGAGGTGATAAGGCCTTAGAATTCGACTATGATGAGGATTCAAGGATTATCTTATGGGTTGCTTTGTGGATAAGCAACTAGATAAGGATAATGACTGAAACCCTATCTCTACACCTATATAAACACCCCTTGGCTCATGAATTCGTGTATCCATTCCCAAGAAGTCCTAAGGACGAATTCTAACCTCTCACCTCTCTCTTTATACCTTCTCCATTTGCTCTTGGTGTTTGTAAGCCGTTAGAGGAGTGACACTTGTGACTCTAAGCATTCCAAAGTTAATTCAAGGTGGAATTAGGATTGTTATTGCTATATAACAATCAAGGTATGTTCTTAAACCTTATTATATGTTAATATCATTTTCCATATGCTAGTATTAGGGTTTGAAGTCTTGTATTTAAAGCATGTACAATAGAGAAACCTAGATCCAAGCATTAGGGTTTGTATGAGCACATAGGATGTCTTATGACCAAAACTCATCAGTGGTATCAGAGCCATTGGTTTGATTTCAATTGTATGAACTTCATATATTAGGGTTTATTGCCAATAAACCCTAAGAGGCTAGGGTTCTTCGAGATTAGAGTTTGCAAACCCTAATTTGCAAGAGTTTGAATAAGATCTTTAAATCCTTTCCTTAAACCCTTAAATTTCAAAATCTAGGGTTTGTTATAATCCCTTGATTTTCGAAATTTGCCTCCTCCCCAAGATAAGGTCCTAATTTTTAGGGATTTGGATTATCCCATATCTTGTAATTATTCTCTAATTGTTATATATGGTAATTCAAGATTTTGCATTATCCATCCATATTTTCGAAATTTATATAGATATTTAAGGGATTAGGATAACTTAAATGTCTAAATGGTAATTATCCTCATTATTTAGATAATCCCTTATGATTTAATAATTAAATTAATAGTCTAATTCAAGATAATTATTAAATCAAGAGTTTTAATATTTAAAATTTTAATTTAAATGTCATAAATTCGGAATTTTAAGATAGATTAAAACTAAATTGTTTTGAAATGTTTCAAAACTTGCCCTCAAGTTTTGGAATTTAAAAGTTGATTAAAAGTTTAATTAGGAATGTTAAATTCTAAAACCCTAGTAATGTTTTGAAAAGTTCAAATCACACCCTTATGGTTTTATTAATCAATTAAGGTGTATAATAAAAAGAAGTTTAATAAATCCATAAAAGTTAAGGTTTACAATTTAATTGAATTAAAAGTATAATTGTTAAATTTGATCACCTAATATTTTAAAAGTGTAAAATGCATCCTATACTATATATATAACATTAAAAGTCTAACATTATATATATATATGTATGAGTAAAAGTCAGTCTTACCGTTAGTAGGCCTCATTCACGAAGCTGGTCTATAAGGGGTGTTTAAGGAAATTGCCTATAATATGGCGATTGAATGGGTATCCACTCTTACCCACCGCACTCTTGACTAGTGGAGGGTCGTTAGCCGAACGGGTAGGATATGACGAAACCTTCCATTATAAGTATAATGAAATACAAAGTAACTAAATGTTTTTCAAATTCCCAATCTTAGTTACTTAGGCAAAAGTGAATTGATGCAATTCCATGAAATTACACTTTGTACCCTTGCGAAGACGTTAGTGGAGCGTGTGTGGTTTACCGGCACACTAAATGGTTCTAAGCAAAGGTAGCAAAGGGTGACTCAATGTTTGTCATAGTTCGGTGGAGCGTGTGTGGTTTACCGGCACATCGAATAGGTGACTGTAACATGTGAGGGCACCATGTAATTTTGCATGGTTATTCACACCCGCTTTGTGATCCTCGGCATCCCAGTCACAAACAAGCGGGGCATATCGAGATATAAACATGCCATTGAAAGTTCAATGAATCTCAAAGGACCTAGGAGTTTTCATAGATTTAAAACTTAAATTTCTTTTTCGTTTTTCGTGGTGGAAATTAGTGAATCGTCATTCACTTACCTTCAAATATTCTGCAATTAGGGTTACGGCATCCCTCTCCCGAGTTGTAGAATATTGTGTTGGGTCCTAGCCTTAGTATTTCATTTGGGTGATTTACTAAGGACTCAATCTATCAACTAACTTGAATTCGTTTTTCTCCCGTTTTGTAGATGTCAAAGTTCGACAACTATGGTCTTCCCAAATCCCGTGGAACAAGCATTCCACATGAAGATGATATTCCACGATTCGATCGAGGAACAAGAAATCATGCTTCACTTCCTCCTCCTCCTCCAATTGTTCTCCCTAACCCACAAATTCAAAGGCTTGAAAAGTTCAGGATCACTCAAGCCCTTTTGGCAAGTGAACATAAAGAAGGAAAGTCGGTGTGTGCACACGTCCTAGGGATGAAGTCACACATTGATAGGTTAAGAATGTTGGGATCAATTGTCTGTGAGGAAATGGCTGTTGATTGGGTTCTTCAGTCACTTCCTAACTCATATAGTGAGTTCGCAAGAGAGTACTATATGATAAACCACGACGTGACCCTTATAGATCTCACCTATATGCTTATTCCCGCTGAATCAGCAATGGTTTGGTGCAATAGAAAAGCAAAGTTGATTGGTGAATCTGCCTTCAAGACCTCTATGGATATAGACAATGGCAATGAAAGACATGCAATGATCGAAAAGTTTGATCACAAGAGAAAGGCGATGTCTGAAGTAGTTCCATGTGTTGTTCCAAAAGAGTCAATTTGCTTTTATTGCCAAGAGAAGGGGCATTGGAGACGAAGTTACCCTATTTACCTAAGAGATATAAGAGATGAGAGAGTCAAAAGTATGACCACGCTTCAGGTAAAATCCACTATCTAACTCCGTTAAGTTCCTATTCATTGATTCTTAATACATGATGTGATAAGATTGCATTTGAATGTTTTGAAGGATCGGTGAAAAGAAAGGAAGCTTGATAAGAGAGCAAGATGAATCTAATCACAAGAGATGGATTTTGATCGCATGGACTTGAAGATTGGATTTTGAGCTTAGATAGTTATGATAGAGTTGTTAGAAATTTTCCTTTTACATAGTTTTCAATAGATTTTGCATTGTAAGGACAAATGTTTTTCCGCTGCTTTTTATAAATAAAATAAATTTTGTTTGACTTATTTATTTGTTTACTTCCTTGCAATGAAATCGTTATGAAAATTGATGTTTGCATATTTCTACAACGAATGGATATGATTCTTAGTTATGTTATTTATGGGAATGTCGAGAATTTACCAAATAGGGAGAGTTTCTCATCGCCCAAAGTTTCAATTGGACTGAAATTGGAATCACGCAACTTGGTTGCATGATGAATGAGAAATTTCATATTTGGAAATTAGACAAATTCGTTGACAAAGTGTCAAGTGAAGGACTAGGAGATCGAGTACAAAAAGTTTTGTGTTGATCAAGTTCACCATAAGAGTAACAAAGATATTCGTCATGATTTACTAAAGGCTTAGTAAATATGATTACACTTAAAAGATTAAGTGTGATTATGAATTGATTAAAGGGTTTAGATCAATAGTAGAACAAATAAGAAGAATCAAGTAGGCAGAAAGATAAGAGTTTCTCCATTCTAAGAAGAAGGGAGAGTAGCTTTTATGCTTTATGATAGGTCTTAATGATTAAGAACCATATCTCAATTGATCCTCTAAGTGAGTCTTAGTGCAATTGTATGTTTAAGAAGAGGAATCAAGGATTAAAGAAATGGTTAGATCAAGAAGTCTATCATACTTCGTTCCAATAACAAGTCTTAAAGTTAAGATTGTGACAATGAGTGAAAAATATTAAAGGTTTACAACATTCATCAAATGTGGAAAGTTGTGATGTCTTGGATAAGACAAAGGCCAACTAGGACCAATTTATGAAGTGTTTTGATACAAGCTACACTAACTCTTGAAAATTTGTTTGTCAAGAAATGTTTATTGACAAAAAGAATCTTATATGTCAAGGACTAAGTGGGAGTCTTAATGGTCTTGAAAGGTTTCAAGAACAAATCAAAAAACCTTATCAATCATCACTAGCACACGAGTTAAGGTTTACAACCTATCGTAATGACATTCTGTGCCAATCCAATCGAGTTAATTGTGCATGAGAGTTCTACGAGTTCTCATTTTGAACGCATAAAAGGCAAGGCACCTGAATCAATGAAAGGTACATTGATAGGAAAGGTGAGCTGCTTAACTACTTGGAAGACGTGGTGGGCAGCTGTGCTACCATAAGGCAAGAAATCAAGATTAAGAAAGTTCGGTCCATATGAGTTTGAATTTGTCATAATTTTTTTTTCAAATTCACATGGATAGGAACATATACACCATTAAAATCTAAGTGTCATAAGATTTCCTCCTTCATGAAAATGATCGTGAGAAAATGCTTTCACTAAGAAAGATTTTAAGAAGATAGTGATTGTAAAGTTGCATTCTTAAATTCAATTATGGTTACGGTATCCCTTTCCATGATTTGAATTGTGAGGTTTGGCAATTCGTCTTAATAGTTTAGACACACATATGAACTATCTAAAGCAAAGGTGTATAAGCTTAAGAGGCCTTGATAAAAGATTATCAAAGCATTAAGTATTAGAAACATGAACTTAAGAAATTCAATAAGTATTGTTTTTCTAAAAGTTGTTTTGAATACATGTCAAAGCTAGTGGGAGCATAAGTGTTATGTTTATAATAATCATCATGATAGTGGGAGCATAAATGTTATGATTGTATGATTATTAAGGAAAGTTTTGCAAGTTGGCAATATTAATTATAGAAAAACAAGAGTTATACCTTGCAAAGTCGTAAGGGTTGAATAGTTGTTTTGCTATAATTAAGGGAGAGAATATTATGCTTCATTTCAAATCTAAAGGATTAGGTTGTGGAATGTTAATAAATTTAGTCAAAGGTACATAGTGTGTTCTTAAAATTTCGATTATGATTACGGAATTCCTTTTCACAATTCGAATTTTGAGAACATAGAAAATAAAACATTGTGCGTCGTGTCCCATACGCTTCGGGTATAGGATCGATTGCAAATGCTTTAATGTTTTACCATTCTAAAATTTTCCAAATGTCCAGCACATTTAGAGGGAAAAGGGACTAGAATTGGTTTTGACTAAAATAATTAAACAACTATCAAAGGACGATTCGAAGTTCGACGAGAATTGGTCGCTTGTGAGTAGTTGGAAGTATAGTATTGGAAATTATGGAAATGTTTCCATATTGGATGGACAATATCGACATCATTACGAATAGATAAGATTCTATTAAGAATAAGTTGTCATATGGAACATATGGAAGCGTGTACATATTGGGAAGTAAATATTGAAAATCTATGTCTAGACTCTTTTATGCAAAAGGATGTTCAAAGGAATGTACTTTGAGTGAGAGACATCATATCTAAGGAATTGTCTTGTAACAATCTACGTTGGAGGACTTTGTAATATCATTGGCAATAGTCTTTGAGACTTTGGTGTAGTGACATTATAAAAGGATCGTTGCATAAAGTGTTAGAATCTAGTATATTCTATAAGTAACAAGAATTTGATATTCTTACAATTAAGAAAATGGATTTGGAGTTGTAAAATGAGAATGATTGGAAATGTGTTCAATTTGTCTATTTCACAAAAGTAAGAACCATAGGTAAACATTATGTGCATGCTAGGAGCATGGGACAAGTGTAATAATTCAAGTAAGAAGTTGATTACCCGAAACGACAAATAATGAGTAATCAATATGGTGATAAATAAAAGGCGTTTTATTTATACTCAAAGGTTTGAGGCCATATGGGACTAGTATTATTCTTGTGTTTCACATTTGCATGTTTTGACTTCCAGAATAATTGAGTTTATTAAAAATAATCGAATTATTCGAACGGGCCACAGTCATTCATATGTTGGAAGTAGATATGAATGAAGACTGTCGTGAATTGGTGTGTGGATTGTCTAGAAGAGTATTAAACATAAGCAAATGTTTGCTGCAACGTTCATGAGTGCTTATGAATATGATTTGAGCATTGGATTAAACCCATGCTCACTTGGATTACTCCATGAATTGTATCACGAGTGATTAGTGAGACGATAACATCTTATATTCTTGAAACTGAAATGTGTGAGTTGTATCTTGCGAATCGGTTGCACATTGATAATATGTAAACGCACTAGTAACTTGGTGTTATAAAACATATTGTTGTGTGTAATTCGGTGAATGAGTGCAAGCAAGCATTGTATCAAAGTTTATCCGTTCCTTTTATCCAAAGAACGATAAAAGCGATATCTTTTTGGGCCCCTCGATGGTTTAGTGATGACAAACGTAAATGCTCGGACGGGCTAGGGCTAATTTGATTTGTTCAATTAGTCAGTCGTCATAAATCAGAAATCGAGAAGTAGTACAAGGAGAATGATTTGAAATCATATCTCATATGATATCTAGAATGGAGGAATATATGATCCCTTATCTAAGGACACGCGTATCTGATATGATCAGAGTTGACAGCGGCTTTGGAAAGCTACGATTGCAGACCGGGATCTGAAGTCATACGCATAATAGTTGTTAGACTTATCCAAGTGGGAGACTGTTGGATTAGTGTCTAAGTCCATAACTATTTTGGTATGTACTTGACCCGATGGTGCATGGTCCTTTTGGGTTGCCTTCACCAAAGCAACTTGATTGGAGAAATATAGAGAGAGGATAATATGATTTATTAATATGTTATAAGAATAATATATTAAAGGAGAAATCATATTTGTTTAATTAATATTGGTCAATAATTAATTAAGAATTAATTTTATGATCAAATGTAATTAATTAAACTAGAGGGGCTGATTTGTAATTATGTGATAGTTACAAAATAAGGTAAGGATTATCTTAAATATAGGGTGAACGAATTTGAGGTGATAAGGCCTTAGAATTCGACTATGATGAGGATTCAAGGATTATCTTATGGGTTGCTTTGTGGATAAGCAACTAGATAAGGATAATGACTGAAACCCTATCTCTACACCTATATAAACACCCCTTGGCTCATGAATTCGTGTATCCCTTCCCAAGAAGTCCTAGGGATGAATTCTAACCTCTCTCCTCTCTCTTTATACCTTCTCCATTTGCTCTTGGTGTTTGTAAGCCGTTAGAGGAGTGACACTTGTGACTCTAAGCATTCCAAAGTTAATTCAAGGTGGAATTAGGATTGTTATTGCTATATAACAATCAAGGTATGTTCTTAAACCTTATTATATGTTAATATCGTTTTCCATATGCTAGTATTAGGGTTTGAAGTCTTGGATTCAAAGCATGTACAATAGAGAAACCTAGATCCAAGCATTAGGGTTTGTATGAGCACATAGGATGTCTTATGACCAAAACCCATCAGTGATGGGTATGATTCTCTCATTCTCATTTATTTATATGATGTTAGGATATTGATAGGTGCTCTGTGTGTGTATATATATGTGTTAGGATCATTCCATGTGAACGGTATCCCAGTGCAGGTGTTGTTCGACTCGGGTGCTACCCGATCGTTTGTTTCTCTTGCGCTTAGCAAGAAGTTCACTAAGTCTTCGGGCATGTTGGATTGCCTTTTGGAGGTAGAGATTGCTGATGATCGATCGGTACGAGCATCGATGGTGTTTCGGGATTGCGTATTGCGTTTGTTTAAGGAGCGCTACTCGGTAGACCTGGTTCCTATTCCGCTGCATGGGAACAAGGTGATTATAGGCATGGATTGGTTGAGCCCTAATGGGGCGGTGATAGATTGCGTGCAACAGCTAGTGCGAGTCAGGACCCCAGGTGGGGAAGAGTTAGTAATTCATGGCGAGAGACCACATTGCGGACCCACTGTATGTTCAGCAGCGAGGGCTAGATGCTATCTTCAGCAGGGATGCGCAGGATATGTCGCGTATGTGACGGATACCCGGGAGGCGGGTAAGGCGACAGTGAGCGAGGTTCCGATGGTTTGAGATTTCGCGGATGTTTTCCCAGAGGAGCTTCCTGGGATACCTCCGGAGCAATAGGTGGAGTTCAGGATCGACCTCGTTCCTGGTGCGGCTCCGATAGCCAAGGCACCGTATCGGTTGGCTCCTCCCGAGATGCAGGAGTTGTCTACACAGCTGCAGGAGCGGCTAGACAAGGGATTTATTCGTCCGAGTAGTTCACCCTGGGGAGCCCCGATCCTGTTTGTGAAGAAGAAGGATGGGTCGCACCGGATGTGCATAGATTATCGGGAGCTGAATAAGGTAGCGGTGAAGAACCGTTACCCACTCCCGAGGATTGATGATCTCTTTGACCAGCTCCAGGTAGCGTCTTGGTTTTCCAAGATCGATTTGCATTCGGGATACCATCACATGAGGGTCAGAGAGGAGGATGCGCAGAAGACCGCATTTTGGACACGCTATGGCCATTATGAGTTCGTGGTGATGCTGTTTGGGCTCACCAATGCTCCCGCCGCGTTCATGGACCTCATGAACTGCGTATGCAGACCGATGCTGGATCGGTATGTGATAGTCTTTATCGATGACATCTTGGTTTATTCCAAGACTCAGGAGGAGCATGAGGAGCATCTGATAGAGGTGTTGGAGACCCTGAGGAGGGAGAGCTTGTATGCCAAGTTCTCCAAGTGTGAGTTTTGGTTGCGCGAGGTGCAATTTCTCGGACACCTTGTCAACCAGAACGGGATTCTGGTCGATCCGGCCAAGGTCGAGGCCATGATGAGATGGGAGGTTCCGAAGTCTCCATCTGAGATTCGGAGTTTCCTGGGATTAGCAGGCTACTATCGGAGATTTATTCAGGATTTCTCCAAGATAGTCGTACCCCTGACGCGGCTGACGAAGAAAGCCGTGGTCTTTCGGTGGGGACCCGAGCAACAGATTGCATTTGAGACATTGAGATAGAGATTAAGCAAGGCGCCGATCTTAGCCCTGCCAGAGGGCGTAGAGGATTTTGTGGTTTATCGTGACGCATCCATTTCAGGGTTGGGCTCGGTACTGATGAAGAGGGGGCATGTCATTGCCTATGCTTCGAGGCAGCTCAAGCCTCACGAGGCAAACTACCCGACGCATGATTTGGATTTGGGGGCGGTGGTGTTTGCCATCAAGATTTGGCGACATTACCTCTACAGGGTTCGATGTACCATCTACACGGACCACAAGAGTTCTGAACATGAGGCAGCGTCGGTGGTTGGACGTGGTAAAGGATTATGATTGCGAGATCCTATACCACCCGGGGAAGGCCAATGTGGTGGCCGATGCGCTTATCCGCAAGACGGTGCCGATCAGGGACGTTTGCATGAGGATGACCGTAGTGACTCCCCTGTTGGAGCGAATTTGGGAGGCTCAGCAGGAGGCTATCAAGGAGGAACATCGGAAGAGCGAGCGTGTGGTGGGTCAGGTTTCCTCCTTCGATTATGATAGCCAAGGATTATTGACACTACACCGCAGGGTGTGGGTGCCATATCACGGAGGCGTGCGCCAGATCTTGATGGAGGAGGCGCACAAGTCCCGATTCTCTATTCATCCCAGGGAGACGAAGATGTATAGGGATCTTCGTCTAGATTATTGGTGGCCCTGCATGAAGCGGGATGTAGCATGGTACGTCGAGCGGTGCTTGACCTGCAGGAAGGTCAAGGCTGAACATCAGAGACCGCATGGGAAGATGCAGCCGTTGGACATCCCGTTGTGGAAATGGGAAGATATCACGATGGATTTTATCACAAAGCTTCCCAGGAACGCGTGTGGAGTAGATTCGATTTGGGTCATCGTGGATCGATTGACCAAGAGTGCTCACTTTATCCCGATTCAGGAGAGTGTGTTGGCCGAGAAATTGGCCGACATCTATATCAGAGAGATCGTGGCGCAGCACAGGATGCCAGTATCGGTTATCTCAGACAGGGATGTGCGCTTTACTTCCAGGTTTTGGAAGAGATTTCATGACGAGTTGGGCACTCGTTTGCATTTTAGCACCGCTTTTCACCCGCAGACGGATGGTCAGAGCGAGCGGACCATCCAGACCTTGGAGGATATGTTGCAAGCGTGCGTGTTAGATTTCGGTGGTAGCTGGGATACCTATCTTCCCTTGGCCGAGTTCTCATACAACAACAACTACCACGCGAGTATTGACCGTCCCCCATTTGAGATGTTGTACGGTCGGAGGTGCAGGACCCCGATATGCTGGGGAGAGGTTGGCCAGAGAATCATGGGGAGCACCGAGGTGGTGCTCAAGACGACCGAGAGGATCCAGCAGGTTCGAAGCAGGCTTCAGACTGCTCAGAGTCAGCAGAAAGGTTACGCCGACAAGCGCCGATCTTACCTAGAGTTCCAGGTTGAGGATATGGTTCTCTTGAAGGTGTCGCCTTGGAAGGGTGTCATTCGATTCAAGAAGCGGGGCAAGTTGGGCCCGAGGTTTATTGGGCCGTTCAGGGTTGTAGCCCGGGTGGGCAAGGTGGCGTATAGGCTGGATCTGCCAGTCGAGCTTAGCCAGATCCACAACACCTTCCACATTTCTCAGCTGCGGAAGTGCCTAGTGGACGATTCAGCAGTAGTGTCGTTAGAAGATATTCAGGTTGATGGCTGCCTGAATTACATTGAGCGCCCAGTCGCAATCCTCGACAGGAAGTCGAAGGATTTGAGGAATAAAAGGGTGGAGCTAGTGAAGGTGCAATGGCAGCACCGCAAGGGTTCGGAGTGGACTTGGGAGCCGGTGGAAGAAATGATGGAGCATTACCCCGATCTGTTTCAGGATCGAGCAGCAGACTTCGAGGATGAAGTCTAAAATAAGTGGGGGAGATTTGTAGCACATGGTTCCTGGTACGTAAATCTTATTTGAGTATTTTCCATTTTTAGCCTTGGACTCGGTGAGTCATAGGTCCGACTCGCCGAGTAGAGACAGGACCCAGGACACGTTTAAGTTGGCGACTCGGCGAGTCCATATCCTGGACTCGGTGAGTCACCGCTGTTGGATGAAACCCTAAGTTTCAAGGGTTTGCACCCTATTTAATCACTTTTTTCGCCCCAAGCCAGCCCCATTCACCCTCAGAGCCCTACACCTCGTTTGAAGCCTCGTTTTTGTGGATTTGAAGCCATTGGTGTGTCCTCTTGAAGCTTGGAGTGAGTAGGAAAGGAGATCAAGAAGAAGAAGAGGTCAAGCATCCTTGAGCTATCTCAGAGTGTTCACTAAGGTATGGCTCGTTTTCCCCCATGTTTTCATGCTTATGGCCCCATTAAAGTCCTTCTTGACCCATTTCCAAGCTTGTGTATGTGGAGGGTTCGTTTTAGGCTGATTAGCCTCTAGATCTAGGTGGAATCGAGCTCCAGGAGCTTGGATCCACTGCCTTTATGGACCCATGTTGCTTGTACACCCTAGATCTACTCTTTTGGTGCATTTGAACCCTAAAACTCTCATTGAGGAATATTTACTCGTAAGGTTGGAAACTTTACGTGTTATTCATGCTCTAGGAACCCAGATCTGTGAATGGCATGGACTGGAATCGAGCAACATCGCGTATATAGTGAGTGCATGGTAACGACTCGGCGAGTCGTTCATTTGACTCGGCGAATCTGCTCGCGAGTCTCAGAGTTTGTCCCCTTTTCATTGTGTCGAGTTGAGTAGCGGGTCACGGGGTGTGACTCAGTGAGTTGGAAGCTGAACTCATCTATAAAAGGACTCGGCGAGTCATTGCCCTGACTCGGCGAGTTCAAGGCAATCTCCTTAGATCAAGATCAGACAGTCGATTCCCACACAGACCAGCAACTATTTCGCGATGAGTTTCCTTTCCAGTAGGAATGGGTCTAAGGCACCAAGGCCGACCCGTGTAGACGAGATGTTAGTACTAGAGTGTGGGTCAAGCTCGTATCTCTTGGTTTAGTCGAGTATGATATATGTGATGGTATGATAGAGTTGTCTGTACTTGTTGTCTGTGTGATACTTGTATAATATGAGTTGGCGGTTGAGTGTGGGCAAGGCCCGTATCTCTCCGAGAGTGGAGTGTGGACTAGGCCCGTATCTCCCAGATAGCGAAGTGTGGGCAGGGCCCGTATCTTCACAAGTGTGGGCGAGGCCCGTATCTCCCGACTAGTGAAGTGTGGGCAGGGCCCGTATCTTCCCGAGTGTGGGCGAGGCCCGTAACTCCTAGTTGAATGTTGTTTGTTATATGCTTGCATTGTATGAGGTATTATGGGGGAACTCACTAAGCTTTGTGCTTACAGTTTACAGTTTTGGTTTCAGGTACCTCTTCATCAAAGGGGAAGGAGCTGGCGCGGTAGCGGCACATCATACACACACACACACTGGTTTCCGCACTTACTAGATTTCTCTGGGATTTATACTTTGATATTTCGATTGGTTGTACGATTTGGCTTTTAGACATGGGTTACCTTGTGATGTGGTTTGATCAAATAATGTTTTAATGATTAATGTTTTCTAAAGTAATGTTTTAAAAACAAAATTTTTGGACGTAAAAATTAGGTCGTTACAAAACGGTCATAAGGACTGAATGTTTTATGATTAATGTTTTCTAAAGTAATGTTTTAAAAACAAAATTTTTGGACGTAAAAATTGGGTCGTTACAAAACGGTCATAAGGACTGAATGTGTACAATTTAATAAGTTCAAGGGGTAAATGCCGACACAAATATCCCTTATTTTTAATGAACCTTATATTTTATGACCATTGAAAGACATCACTTCTTGTGTTCTTAGTCGTTTTTCAATTCTCGTTTGAACCTAAACACAAAATGACAATATTTGCATCTCGACGATGGGCGACATCATCAATGGATGGAGAAGATAAAAGTGTCGTGGGTTGTAACTTGAAGTTAGGGTAGAAACATAGTGTCATAGTTCATAAAAATGGTGGTGGCTATGGAGAAAGAGGTACGAGAGAGAGGAGATTCAATTGTGATGAGTCTAAGTTAAATAAGTATTTCAATCATCTTTATAAAAATACGAAGGCTTTTCAGAAACCTTTAATTGGTGTATTTTTATGAAATTAATTTAGAATTGAAATCCTCATATTTTTATAACCAAACGTAAAAATTGGTAAGGAATTCAATTTCAATTCCTAATTCCTAGCAACAAAATCGTACCTGATAATTCTGTGCCTCTATAATTATATAGCAAGCTACCAAATGTTGCATTTCGAAGATAATTGGGTTCGTCTACGTGTCACACGGACAACACTCGGTTTTTTATTCTAAAAAAAATAAATTGAAAAAAGCAAGTGTGGATGGGAAATTTTGCAATAAATTTCATTTGGAGGTTGGAGTAGAGATAGAATCATCGGAGGAAGAACCTTATCAGCCACCAACTAAATTTTCTAATGGCCACGGCGGCAATGGCGTCTACCGCCGTCTTCTTACCTCGTCTTCCAACCGGCATCGCCACCGCCCGTTGTACCGCCTTACCTAACCTCCCACCTCGTCCGTTTCCGACTTCAATCAAACCGGTTTCAGGTAATGTAATCAGTAATTTATTTGTTTCTCTGAAGCATATCGTCGAACAGTTGGTTAACAATGAATAAATTGATTTACCAAATCGTTTAAAAAGTTGGGATTTGGGGTAATCCAGCTTTGAAGTGTTTAACTGGTATGTAACTAGAAGAATTAGGGTACCATTCATCCAGATTTTATATCTGCTTCTTGTACTTCGAATTTTCAAGAAATCCGATTATTATGGTGAAGAAACCCTTTTGATTCTATTGTTGCTTGAAGCATCTTAAACTGGGAACTTTTTTCCTACAAAGATTTTCAACTCTCGCTCAACGATATGTTTGATTGCATTTTCTTAAAGACATTCAAATTTTCTCAATTTTGGATTCTTAGTAATTTATCGGACTTTCATTTCATGACAACATGCCAGAGTCAAAAAGGTCATCTGTGTTCCATGTCAAAGCCTCAGAAGATGCATCATCGTCATCCTCCATTGATACCGATGAGTTGTTCACCAGCCTAAAGGAAAAGGTAAATGCCATACTATAAATGATAATACAATCAGATCTGAATCCCAGAAATATATGAAGGCGACAATTTATATTGTAATATTCTTATGTGGTTTATCTATGCTGCAAAATCTTGTTGTTGTGTATAGTGGGATGCAGTTGAAAACAAACCAACAGTCATAATCTATGGAGGAGGAGCATTTGTTGCTCTTTGGCTATCTTCTGTTATTATTGGTGCTATCAACAAACTCCCATTGGTAACTTTTATTAATTAAACAATTCACTTTGATTTTGTATCAAAATAAATAAATATACTGTTACAATTTCATTTAAGAGTTGTAATTTGTTTTCACTTAATGTTTTTCATGATAATACCTCAGCTTCCTAATGTCATGGAGTTGGTAGGAGTTGGATACAGTGGCTGGTTTGTCTACAAATATCTTCTCTTTGAGGTAAGATTACAGAGAATGAATGAATTTTTACTCATCGTATTTATATTTTTGTTACAAATTAATTGTTAAAATGCAAAAGAAAAACACCAAAGTATATTTAAAATAAAAGTTAAAGGTAAAATTTGTTGAAAGTATAAATTCATTTCAAATTGCACTCACAATTAATATCATCACTTGTGTGAACTTCAGTCAAGCAGGAAAGAATTGTCTGCAAAGATCGAATCAATCAAAAAGGAAATCTCAGAAACATAGACAAGTACACCATCAAATGGAATTCTTTTTTATTTTCATTTATGTAATTTGATATATTTAAAACATGTATAGAGAGATCTTTCTATGGAATATGTATTTATGTACCCCAAACACAAAACAATTTCGTGTGTTTTATTATATGTATCCAACAAGTCATAATTGTATCATAACCCTAACTCAAATAACCAAAAAAAGAAACATAATTGTATCATAAGTCATAACCCTAACTCAAAAAAAAAAAAAAAAAAAAAAAAAAAACATTAAATTTGTCGTTTTGGTGGTTGCCTAATAACGGTAATCACAGCCCTAAGGTGAAGAACACCATTAATAAAATAATTACTTCGATCACAAATAAATGAATTCCAAGGTATCCAATAACCAACAGCTTTTCCACTTGTAAAATTATGAGTCCCTTTATTTATACTACTATACTCCTTGTTGGGCTTTAACCGGGCCGCAAACTCATAAGTAACCTTAAATGGGCCCAAACCTTTTTCCTGCATCGCTAGTAAAAGCCCGAAACGACGCACACTTTGTTGGCTCATGATACATTGCACAGCCAAAGAAAACACTTTTCGCCCAAAACGAAACACTTCCGTGTAAATTGTTCCTGAAGGAAACAAACTTTCACACTCCTCACGTTTTAAATCCAAGTATACAATGCATTGCTGACGTGGCAGCTTGAACCTTATAACCTTCACGGGTCTTAACTCGTAGGCCCGTGGGGGATTAGAGTTTTTGTTAGGGGATTTGGATTCTGCTTTGAAAAAGAGGGCTTCGAGTACCACTTCTTGAGCGAATTTAGGGTCAAAATCGTCATGTGTCATGACTTTTCTCAGCTTTTTGCATGTCATGTAAGGAAACCGGATACATTTTGCTAGACGTGTCGTTAAAATTTCGCGTCGTTCTTCCATTTTAGGGTAGTGAATCCGGGCCCACTTGAGGACAAAATCGTAAACTGCATCCTCGGATGGCACCTGGAGGGCGTCGCTCGACAAAATCGCCTCAAACGTGCCAAGGGGTAAATTGAGAATAATGTCTCGAGACCTGGAGGGCAAAACGGTCATTTTACATAACAATGTCAAAGGTCACGAAAATGAAAGAGTAAGTTGCACGAATGGTCCGTATGGTTTGGGGTAATTTGCGTGCTTTGTCTCTAACTTTTTTTTTTTTTTTTTTAAAAATCGGAAGGGCCCTGCTATTTGTTTTTGTTATACGTTTGGCTCCTACTGTTTGTTTTTGTCTATGATGCATGAAAACTTCTCTAAGGTTGCCGTTTCCGTTTCCGAAACTCCATGGAAACGGATACTCCATGGAAACTCCTTGGAAACGTTTCTTGGAAGTATCGGATATCATGGAAACGTTTCTGCAAAGTTTCCTTAAAGTTTCAATGAAGTTTCATAGCCGTTTCTATTTTATTTTATGGTTTACATGGGCTTTTTAAGTTTAAATCCAAAAAAAACTAATGGGCTGCTGTTTTTAAGGCTCAAAATGTATTTGGTATTCCCTTAAGTCTCTAACCGATCGTCAGTCAAAGTCTCCCCTGTCGTGAGTCATCTCCTGTCTTCTCGATCAAAGACGATTAGTCGATCACAATTAACTAGGATCGTCAATCATCATTCATCACCATTCTTGATTCTCTTAATTCCTGATCACATCATCGATTATGGCTTCTCAAGAAACACAAGGATCATCAACCACATCAATAGATCAACCTCCATTGCGGGACTTGACATCAATATATATATACACACACAATTTTATATTGACATATCTCTGCCGTATCCGTATCTTATTTTTTGGGTTTTGCCGTTTCCCGTTTCCGTTCCGTATCCTTTTCTCATTGCCGTATCCGTTTCCGTGCAACTTAGGTTTTTGTTACGCGCTTGGTCCTTCGTTACCTAAAAAAATTATTATTTAAATAGGGAAAGATGGTGGGGTAGGTAACGTCAGGTAAGAGTGGTGAGGTTGGGGGTGTGTTTATTTAAATAAATTAAAAAATCAAGGGCAAAATAATCTTTTTAAGTAAGACAAGGACCAAACGTGTAACAAAAACAAACAGTAAAAATCTTCTGAGTTAAAAAAATAAGTTAGGAGCCAAACGCGTAAATTATCCTAAAACATAGGGACCATTTGTGTAATTTACTCAAAATGAAAAGAAGATTTAACTTATTTTGGGAAAAGGGATGTTAATTACTTGGTTATGTCTTTGTAGCGGACAGTTAAGAACTTTTTTGCAGCATTTGTTAATGGCTGAACTGCTTCAGCCATTGAAACAGTGGAAGGAAGATCGAGATAAAGTAATGCTAATTCATGTGTCATAGGCAGATTTCTTAACAGACTGCTGCATTGTTTCATGCATGAAGAGACTTCAAATTTGTCAGCAGCCATTAGAACATCAAGAAGAGCATGAGCAGAAGTTGATGTCAAGGTATTGCTGTATATGAAGTTCAGGAGTTCCATGAAGGCAGCTTCCTCTGTTGTCAAGAACAAAAAATAAAAGTTTAATATAAACTATTAACAAAGTACAAATGCTATAAGTGGTAAACATAATACCCGAGGCATTGATTTGCAGGTTTACATTGGGTTCTTCTGATTCTTTCATCCCGTTTGAAAAGAGCTGCATCAAGATATTATATGAGGAAAATGAATATGATCGAGTAATAAGAGAAAATAGATTCTTGTGAGGATTGAAGCTTTCACCTTGTAGAAAAATGGACTCTTTGCAGCTAAAATGGGGGAGCTAATATGTATGGTTTTAACTCTTGCAACTGATAAATATTGAAAAGTAATCAATTTTATCTCATAAATTAAATACAAGTATCAATATAGTGATAGTAATCGGTTCATACCTAATGGTGTATGTGATTCTTCAATCATTGATTCCTGCTCTTCATCTTGGATTTCATTGTCCTTGCCATTATCAACAATATGATCGAGCTGATCGAGAACTTGTTCATCTGAATATTCAGCAGCATTGTCGACAGCGAACACTAAAAAAAACAGTAAGTCATGCATAGAAACGCCTGTTAAGTTCACGTTCTTAATGGAAATCTCTCCCCATGTTCAGAGCGATTATAAAAAAACAAAGCAAATGCATGTTCACATGCATAACAGATTCATCGATTATTGGTAAATTAGGAAAAGATCATGCAACATCTCACCGTTTTCTTCTGTAATATCTTCTCTACGGCGTTTACGATTTCGAGTGGCCAGGCTGATACTACCCTCTCCATCTGGTGTAAACCCTAGCGGCTCGGAAACTATCTCGACGCAAAGAAGACGATCGGAGAACTTGCTATCGTTGAATGCAAAATCAAAGTCGTTGTTGTCGCGACCGACTTCAGATGGATAGCTAGAGTTCATGACCACCGTATTATCGAAAATATCCAAATTGGAATCTCAGAGATTATACGTGAATTAAAAGAATTTGAAAAACCCTAATTATGCGACGTATATATAGACTTTAATAATATAATATAATATAATATAATATAATATAATATAATATAATATAATAACTACTGCGCCATATTTATTCAATCTAAAATTGTTTTAAACTTGATTTGAATTTATTCGAAACTATAGATATCACCTCGTGAGGGAAAGAATGTTCTTTGAAGCGGATTTTGGAGTCGTCTTATTTAGGAATGTTGATAGTTGTGGAATGGTCAGAGAGGTTGCCAAAATACACTTGGGATATCGAAAAGGAAGGCCATTGTACACAAAGAATCATTATGGTGGAGCGAGGAGGTCTGAGCTAAGGTCAACGTAAAACAAGTTTGCTTTAAAAATAAGGAAAGAGACTTTGTAAAGGAAAGATACAAGGAGGCCAGTCGAGAGGCAAAGAAAGTGGTGGCTAAAGCCAATGCATATGAGGAGATGTATTTGAGATTGGACTAGTATAAATGGATCAAACTTGTTAGTCATACAATGAAGTTGTGAGAGAGATTATTGGAGAATAGGATAAGACAGGATACACTTGTAGCTGAAAATCGTTTCACTTTATGTCGAGGAGGTCCAGAGGCAATCCACCTATATTACAAGTCTTATGGAGAAGATTAGAGAAATAAATAAGGACTTTAATATGTTGTTCACCGAAATGGAAAAGACATATGATAGTGTCTCAAGGGCAATGATTTAGAGGACTTTGTAAGCTAAATGGTATCGGGGTGTTATGTTAGAGCCATATGCGACATGTATTCTTGATTTACGACATGTGTATGAATTGCAGTAGTCGATATAAAGTAGTCTTTCCCTATATGAATTGGGATCCATCATGGTTAGACACTCAGCCCAAATATCTTTACACTATTTATAGACAAGGTATCTTGCAAGGTACAAGGAAAGGTACCCTAGTGTATGCATTTTGTAGACGATATTGTTTTGGTTGTGGAGACTATGAGTGAGCCAAATGTTTAAGGGAAAATTCTATAAAGTACCAGAAGGTCGGCTATGTTGTATGGATCTGAATGTTGGTCTATAAAGAAGGATCATGAGGGGAAGATAGAGGTTGCAGGAATGAGGATGTTGTGGTGAACTTGTGGTAGAACCATGTTGGACTGCGTTCCAAACTCGACAATCAGAAATTTACAAGGAGTTGTATCTATCAACAAGAAATTAAGGGAAATATGACTCCGTTGGTTCGGTTATGTCCGTATGATACAACCTACTATTGCGTTTAGGAGGGTGGTATAGTGTCCCAAAAATTAGAAAGAAAATTTCATTAAAAAAATAGATTATCCAATTCAAACCTTTTACTTAAAAACAAATAATGACATTTAATTGTTGAAAACCATTATGCTGACATAGTTAAATTACAAAAGTAGCAGAAACCAATATCTTCAATGTGTGTGTACAATTATACCGAACTCTTCTCAATATTAAAATTTGAAAGAAACATTTGATTTTTTTAATCAAAGAGGAAGTCTGTTGTGTCCCAATCTTGTTGGAAAATTTTATATCAAAATTTATTTATAGGATGTTTAGAGATTATAGCAGGTGAAGAACAACACTCTAGCTTGACATCTTAAATTAGATTGTGTTTTCAAAATCAATCTTAAAGTGATTTGATCTATAATAATAATAATAATAATAATAATAATAACATAATAATAATAATAATAATAATAATAATAATAATAATAATAATAATAATAACATTAGATTGGAACAACTTTCTCTTTGTTTTGAAAATTAAGCTTCAAATGTCCTATTTAGATTTTTTATGGATGAAAACCATCAAGAACACCAAAAAATAAATAAGGACATAATTATGAACCAAGAGAAAGTTAATCCAAACAAAAAGTTTGTCAAATGTTAGTTAGTTAGTTAGTTTTTTTTTTTTTGGGAAATAAAGTGTGGATTAAAAATTTGTCTCAAAACAAAACAAAAAAAATGCGGTTTATTTTTATTTTTATTTTTTTTATTTTTTTTTAATATAAAAAAATGTTTAGGTTTAAACATAAAACACAAAAATTGCTAAAATATATTCTTTCTTTAAGTATTTTACCCAAGTATAGTTAAAATAAAAGTTATATATATCTAAAATTTGTTAAAAGTAAAAATTCATTTCAAATTGCACTCACAATTAATATCACACTTCTGGAAACTTCAGTCAAGCAGGAAAGAGTTGGCTGCAAAAATCAGTCAAGAAGGAAATCTAATCTAAGAAACATAGACAAATACTATCAAATGAAATTCTTTTTTATTTTCATTTATATAATTTGATATATTTAAAGCATATCTATAGAGAGACGTTTGTATTATATATATTGTGTTATATTTTCTTCACAAATCCAACAAGTCAAAATTTTATACCATAACGGATAATTCTAACTAATAATAACCAAAAAAACATATGCACACATTCACATGATCAGTTATCTATATAAATTTTTTATTTTGATTGCCTAATAGTAAGCTGTGCCCTAAGGTGAACAACACCATTAATAAAATAAACACTTTCCTCCGCAATAAAAGAATTCCAAGGTATCCCAAACAAATTCTTACACCCAACAGCATTTGACCGGGCCCCAATAAAATCATACGTCCCTTTATACTTACTAACATACTCCTCATTGGGCTTTGACCGGGCCCCAAACTCATAATCCACTGCAAACGAGCCCAACATTTTTTCCTGCGTCGCCAAAAAAAGCCCAAAACAGTGACCCAAATTTTGTTGGTCCATGACACGCGCAGCCAAAATAAAACCTTTCCCCCCTAAATGAAACACTTCCGTGTAAATCGTTCCCGAAGGAACCAAACTCACACACTCCTCACGTTTTAAATCCACGTACACAATGCATTGCTGACGTGTCAGATTGAACCCAATCACCTTCACGGGCCTAATCTTGTAGGCCCGTGGGAGATTAGGGTTCTTGTCAGGGGTTTCGGATTCGGATTCTGCTTTGAAAAAGAGGGCTTCGAGTACGACTTTTTGTGCGAATTTAGGGTCGAAATCGTCGCATGTCATGACTTTTCTCAGCTTTTTGCATGTCATGTAAGGAAACCGGATACATTTTGCGAGACGTGTTGTTAAAATTTCACGTCGTTCTTCCATCTTCGGGTAGTGAATCCGGGCCCACTTGAGGACAAAATCGTAAATTGCATCCTCGCATGGCACCTGTAGGTTGTCGCTCGACAAAATCGCCTTGAACCCGGAAAGGGGTAGATTGAGAATCTCGTCTTGAGACCTGGAGGGTAAAATGGTCATTTTACATAACCATGTCGAATGAAGGAAGTTTTAATTGAGAGCACTTTTGTGATGTGTAGTTATTTTGGGGAAAGGGGATGTTAATTAATTACTTGGTTATGTCTTTGTAGCGGACGATTAAGAACTGTTTTGCAGCGTCTGTTAATGGCTTAACTGCTTCAGCCATTGAAACGCTGGAAGGAAGATTAAGATAAAGTAATGCTGATTCAGTTGTCATAGGTAGATTTCTTAACAGGCTACTGCAGTGTCTCATGCATGAAGAGACTTCAAATTTGTCAGCAGCCATTAGAACATCAAGAAGAGCAGGAGCAGAATTTGATGTCAAGGTATTGCTGTATATAAAGTTCAGGAGTTCCATGAAGGCAGCTTCCTCTGTTGTCAAGAACAAAAAATAAAAGTTTGATATAAACAATTAACAAAGTACAAATGCTATAAATGGTAAACATACCCGAGGCATTGATTCGCAGGTTTACATTGTGTTGTTCTGATTCTTTCATCCCGTTTGAAAAGAGCTGCATCAAGATATTGTGTGAGGAAAATGAATATGATCGAGTAGGAGAAAATAGATTCTTGTGAGGATTGAGGCTTTCACCTTGTAGAAGAATATACTCTTTGCAGCTAAAATTGGGGAGCTAATATGTATGGTTTTAACTCTTGTAACTGATAAATATTAAATAGTCAATGTTGAAGAATGAATCGATGTCGTCTGATAAAATACAAGTATCAATAGTGATCTAAAGTGATAGTAATCGGTTCATACCTAGTGGTGAATGTGATTCTTCTTCATCTTGGTTTTCATTGTTCATGCCATTATCATTCAGAAAATGATCGGGATGATTGAGACTCTGTTCATCTGAATATCCAGCAGCAATGTCTATAGCTGTGAACACTAAAAAAATACGTCAATTTACTGTCATAATATTCCGAAATTCATCAAAAATAGAAACGCATTTCATGTTCTTATGGAAATCTCCCCACATTCACAGCGATTATAAAAAACAAAGCAAATGCACGATCACATGCATACCATATTCATCGATTATTGGTAAATTACGAAAAGATCATGCAACATCTCACCGTTTTCTCTAGTAATATCTTCTCTACGGCGTTTACGATTTGGATCCCAAGTGGCCAGGCTGATACTACCCTCTCCATCTGGTGTAAACCCTAGGGGCTCGGAAACGATCTCGATGCAAAGAAGACGATCGGAAAACTTGCTATCGTTGAACGCAAAACCAAAGTCTGCGTCGCTGCGACCGACTTCAGACGAATAGCCAGAGTTCCTGACCACCGTATGATCTAAAATCTCCAAACTGGAATCTCTCATTATACGTGAACTAAAAGAAATTGAGAGATTTGAAAAACCCTAATTCCTTATCACAGGAAGAGGATGAATGAAAATATGCTATGCGACAGATATATAAAGAATAATAATAATAATAATAAATAATATATGATATTGCATATCCACCAAATCTTATTACATGTGAATTTTTATAGACTTAAATTCGGATTTGCTTACGTGCGTTTGTATTGTTCCCCATTTTTTATTTTTTTTTAAATTCTTTAAAAAAAATGGAAGAAAATGTTTGATTGAAAAAAAGGAAGGGAAAGAAAAATATTCATTATACCGTATTCTCGATTTCGAAAGAAATGAAAAGAAAATTTTAAGTTCTTGTGTTTCCGAGTTAGGAGGAAAAAGAAAATAAAACTTGAAATTTTCCTTCCCATCACTTTCTTCCATAATCCGCCCAATTTATGAGGAAAATTTGGAAAGAAAATATGACTCCACAATCATTTTCCTCCTTTCACTTTCCTTCCATTAATGAAACGTGGAAACACGATTTTCCTTTGACACCCCTCACTTTTCCTCCGTATCCTCTCATTTCCCTCATTAAGTAGAACTTGGGAACAAGGCATAAACGTGAGACACCATATAAAAAGACATACAAATTACATAATAATTATTAAAATAAAGTTATGGCTATTGATATTATTGAAATATGCCGAAGACACATTATAAATATCTATAATCGTTGAAAGACCTCCTTGTACACAACATTTTTTGTTTTATTAATTGAATGAGATTATCACCCGTGTTAAACGCGAGAGAACGCATAAAAAACATAGAATTGTATATAGACACTGCACAAAAACTATATATATATATAAAAAAAAAGATATTTACGGTTATTGATATTATTGAAATATTTATAAAATATATTGAAATTGGTAAGTATCTATAATCGTTGAAGGGCCTCTTTGTAGACAATATTTTTTATTTTATTAGCTGAACGAATTTCTTAGTCACAAATAAAATCTTAGTTGCTAATTCATGTTAATACATGTCATTTCAACATTGTAATTTATTTTCTTTTCATAATAAGATACTGTACTTTAGAGAATCTATCCAAATTAAAGTATACTTTCATTTTTTCATACCTAAATAGCAATTGCTTTGTATATATAAATTGATAGACTTTTCAAAATACAATATTATAATTAGAAAAAAATGTTAGAAGATGCTTAATAAACAAAAACCAGTGAAAGTTCAACGTTATTTCTTACACTATATATATATATATATATATATATATATATATATATATATATATATATATATATTGAAGAAATAATGATATAATAAAATATTGGTATGCTTTATACAACTTTTAAATTGTACATCCAATTTCTTTTTTTAATTTTTTTTTATCAGTTTAACCTTTTTGCAATACATTATTATACCTAAAACGATTCATTTTTTAGAATCGTATTAACTAATATATAAAAAATAATTAAAAGAAATAACAACATCAACTTAATTATTTTTGTAATATAGAATCCTACTTCATTTTTTTTTTCTATTTCAACAATATACTTTCAGTTTTATTATTAAGATATTATGAATTATAACATTTTACATTTACATTCTTTACATTTTTTACGGTGAAAATTGATTTATATATGGATGATATTTAATAAATGGGTACATTTAATACTAACATGGTTAGTAAATTATAGAAAAAAAATATGAAATAGGAAATTGGAAATTTCAAAGGTTACTAAACCTGATAAACTAAAGCATTGCTCAAGTTTGAGTTAATAATAAAACTTCTAAGGTAGTTTGGATTCCACCATCGAGCAGCCATTACGAAGACCCAAAATCAAAACCACTTCTCTGGAATTAAAAAAATATATAATTGCAATATGAACAAAATGTTGTTGCCTTTTACCTTTTGTTTGGATTGCTTTGTCCATATATCCCGGTGCATGCTCTATTAATCTTGTAAATATGCTGATTAGGTATTACATATAATTATGGTACTATAAGATTTCATCAAGGATCTCTACAATATGACAATTCCAATAATTCACAAAAGGTTATAATAGACAACAGTCCGATCACTTAGAATTAACCATAAAGTCTACACTAAGCATAATTAACCAGAAATAATTTAATAGAAGATCTAGCATTGTTGAAAGGGACTGACAACCTGCACTAGCAACCAAAAGCATGTCAAAATGAATATTGATAACCTAAAAGGATCATGAAAAAAATCCAAGAGCCTAACCAACACAACATTAAGAAAAATCAGGAAAAAAGATTATTTTTGTCACTAAATTAATCTTCAGTCATACCTTTGATAAAAGTAGGTCCCAAGTATAAGTAACATTGTTTCTCTTAACATCATTCAAAATTTGTAATGTGAATTTATAAGGCACAAATAAATGAAAGTGTGTTGATGTTTCTTGAATTTATTTCTAAGATTAATAGACATAAGTTAAACTTTTTTTAAATATACCTCTAGGTTGTGTATGTCAGCAACCCCAACAAGCTTGTTTAAGGATGATTCAGAAAGAATTTAAACATCTTTATTAGATTCTAAGAGCAATGGTTCACCACCTTTTTGTCTTTTTACCATAGTGAATGTTGATGCAACTTCATTATTGTCAGCATGTTTAAAACAGTTTAAATTAAGGTACAAAAAGATAGAAAATGATTATGTGATAATAATTAATCAAAATGTTACGACTATTTTAATACAAAATGCTACAAGAAATAGTGTTCAGATTGGTTGTGTATACTTAGATATACTTGGGATCAATCACTACTATTTATTTCGATTGCTTGTGTACATAAATCGGTTGCCTGGTAGTGATAATAATTATGATCTACCAAAACAATCTTTCATGAATCAGGGAAATCCAAAATCATTACAAACCTATGACATGTATTGATACTAATCAAGTTACGTTTTTTAGTAAATATGAGCAAAAGCAAAAAAGACTTAAAACTTTCTATGAAGTATAACATGGACCTTGTTAAATCAAAGGTAAGTTATGCTAAAATTCTCAATAATAATCATAAATATAAAATAAATAAAATAATATAACAATTAGCTAAAAAAATAATGTATAATAAGTAAAATAATTATCCTAATTAAAACAAATAAAAAATGTCGTGTAAGATTTAATTTATTTATTTATTTATTTATTTTTTATAGAATTAAAATACTTATGCAACTAGGAAAAGAAACTAACATAGGCATACCTGGAAAATATGTCCTTTGACATTTGAGCTTTTTTAACATGGAAAATGTGGTTGTGGTGGTTTCTTCTTCTTTAATTCAAGACATTTATCTATGAAATGAAACTATAACAAAATAAGTATATGTGGAATACTTTCGGAAAAACACAATAATCCAAGGGATAGATTTTCAGAGAGAAGGAGATGTACCGGTCTTATGGGATCAAATCATGAAGGTAAAATTGAAATTGAAATAAGTTTTTGGTGAAGGGGGTTTGTATATACCTAAGGCTCATAAGGAAAAAGCTTATGTAAATTCATGATGCTTGAAAACCTGAAATGAACAAATCTGCAATAAAAATAAATTATATTAGATTTTGGTTTGATTCATGGTCAGAAAGATAGATCAAACCAAATCAATAAGAAACGAATCTCATGATAACTTTTTTTTTTGTGCGAACTAAATAGTAAAAAAACAATTTATACAAAACGCACCCAATGTTTATAAGAATCAGGACTCTGATTTAAATACAAGATGAAAATAACAATAAAAGAAGCTTCATTGGATAACTTTGAGATTCCTACCAAAAATAAATATTAAGAAAGTTTACAGTTTGACATGATGGAATTGGAGAAAGTAATGAAATGACTGATTCTTAACAATCCTTCTCAGAATCCTGCAAATGAGCACACCCCCAAATTCAAATTCAAATATGTAGAAATAATTAAAGATTAAAAAACAAAAAATATCACAACCATATAATAACAATATAGGATTGTTAGAAAATAAAGACCAACCTAGAATCAATTATAGGTTTCAACATTTGTTCACTCTCTGATATCCCAATGGTATCATAATTCCGACGTTGATGAGTGCTAAGTTCTGAAACTTCAGTGTTTCATCTTCAATTTAGAAAATCAAAAGTGCGTGAAAGTTACATAACCAATTTTCAAATTGATTAAAACATACATAACCAATTCTCTCATCATTATTATTATCACCAACGATTTTGAACAAACCATAAGTTAAATTATAGTGGCATATTGGCGAAAAAAATTATATCAAAATTTTGCCTTGAGGAAAAGAGGAAGACCGGTTAGATACAAGAGAAATAGACATGCTGAAAACATTACCTGAAGAAGTCGTCGAAGGCGTAATAGTGGGAGCTGGAGGCGGAGACGCCGTCGACGGCAATGGAAAGGAAGAAGGAAGCTTCCACATATCAGGATAGAGGATTTGTGTGTGTACGTTGATAAAAAGAAAAGAGTTGAAGAAGTTGTCGGAAGCGCCAGTGGGAGTTGGAGGCGGACACGTCGGCGACAACAATGGCAGGGAGGAAGGGAGCTTCAACATATCAGGATGGAGGATTTGTGTGTGTGTGAGTCGATATGAAGAAAAGAGACGATGCTTGCTAATTAGAAAAAACATATATTGAATTAGAATTAGGGCACTTTCGTCTTATTTAATTCAATTTTGGTGAGTTTTAATAGTATTTATTACATTTCCTAAATTTAAATATAAGTTACGTTTTATAAAATTAATTGACAATATTAAAACCTTTATAACCGAAAATTCAAGATTTAAAATATGGAAAGCTTTTATTGCAATTAAATAGATTCCATTTAGAGAAGATGATGTCATCAATTCGATCTAAGGGTTAGAAAACGTAGGATTAAAACACAATCAAGAGTTTTTATTGTTTAAGATGATGTTATAAGGTTTCTCTTTTAATAATATTTAAAGGTAGATGTCATCTTGATAATTTTTAGAGTAAATTATACCAATCATCCAATGTGTATATATCAAAAATCGTATTTAATCCTTGTTTGGGTTTTTATTCAAAAATAATTTCAAAAATATAAAGATGGCAACGAAGGACTTTGATTTTGAACAAGATGAAGTTAGTTTTATATCCATCAAAGATCATTTTGCAAGAACTTAGACAGATTAAGCAAAACCAAATAAGAAGAAAATGGTACAACATTTGAAGACTTTGTTCTTTTTGGCAATTAGGAAGTTGATGATGATGACTTTAAGCTCTAAATTAAGTTCTCGAAGGGAGGAACTTTGATGCTCGTATGGTAACTGTTTTTATAAGAGAATTCGATCAGAGGCAAATGGGCATCCCATGATTTGACGAAGTTAATCATGCAAGCTCAGAGCATATCCTCAAGTGTTTGGATGGTATGCTCACTTTGACCATCCGTCTTTGGGTGGTAGGCGGTGCTCATATCTAACTGTGTTCCCATTGCCTTCTGAAGAGATTGCCAGAATCTTGAAGTAAATCTGCTATCTTGTTCCGAGAAAATAGATATTGGCACTCCATGGAGTCTCACAACCTCCTTGAGGTAGATTCGTGTCAACTTTTCCATCTTGTAGGATTCTTTTGTTGGCAGGAAATGAGCGGATTTGGTTAGTCTATCGACCATTACCCAGATAACATCCAATCTGTCCGCTGTCTTTGGCAATTTTGTCACGAAGTCCATGGTAATCCTCTCCCATTTCCACTCGGGTATCACTGGTTGCTGCAACAGCCCCGAGGGCTTTTGGTATTCCACTTTCACCTTGGCGCATGTAAGAAAATTACCCACGAAAGTAGCTATCTCTGCCTTCATATTAGGCCACCAATATTGTTGCTTGATATCCAAGTACATTTTATCTGACCCCGGATGAATAGAATACCGCATCTTGTGGGCTTCATGCATGATTACTTCTCTGAATCCCCTAATTTTAGGAACCCAAATTCTATTCATGAAGTAGCGAGTTCCGTCGTCTTTAACTTCGATCTCCTTCTCCATTCCTCATAGTGATTCACTAGCGATATTTTCTGGCTTCATGGCATCTAATTGGTCTTCCTTGATCTGTGAAGCTAGGGGAGATTGGATGGTGATTGATAGGGTCTTTACACGATGACTTGAATACTCCTTTCATCTCAGGGCATCGGCTACCACGTTAGCCTTGCCTGGATGGTATTTGATCTCACACTCATAATCATTTAACAATTCGACCCTTTTTCGCTGCCTCATGTTTAGTTCCTTTTGATTTAGAATGTGATGGAGGCGCTTGTGGTCTGTAAAGATGGTGCACTTGGTACCGTATATGTAGTGCCTCCAAATTTTCAAGGCGAAGACCACCGCTCCCAATTCCAGGTCATGCGTGGTATAATTCACTTCATGAGCTTTCAGTTGTCTGGATTCATAAGCAATTACCTTCCCGCGTTGCATAAGAACACACCTAAACCCTGATTCGAAGCATCACAATAAACTATGAAGTCTTCGGTTCCCTCCAGTAAGGATAGCACTGAATCACTACATAGGGCTTGCTTCAAGGTTTGGAAATTGATCTCTTGCTTCTCCATCCAGTTGAACGGTACACCTTTCTGTGTCAATGTGGTGAAGGGTTTGGCTATCTTAGAAAAGTTCTGAATGAATCTTCAGTAATAGCCTGCTAGCCCCAATAATTGACGAATATCCGTTGGAATTGTTGGAATCGCCCAACCTTCAATGGCCTTGACTTTGGAGGGATCTACATGGATTCCTTCCTGGCTAACTACATGCCCCAATAAATTCACACTGTGGAGCCAAAACTCACACTTGGAGGGTTTTGCATATAACTTTTCAGCTCGAAGGGTCTCTAAGATCTGTCGGAGGTGTTGACTATGATCTTCTTCACTTCGAGATTACACGAGGATATCATCAATGAAAACGATTACGGATTTATCAAGAAATGAGAGGTACACTCGATTCATGAGGTCCATAAATGCAGCGGGGGCATTTTTCAGACCGAAGGGCATCATGATGAATTCGTAATGATCGTAACGAGTTCGTATTGCAGTCTTAGATCTATCTTTGAAAAGTAACTAGCCCCTTGAATCTGGTGAAATAGATCATCGATTCGCGGAAGTGGGTAACGGTTTTTGATAGTGAGCTTATTCAGTTCCCTATAGTCAATGCACATCCTGAAGGATCCGTCTTTCTTTTTAACAAAAAGAACCGGAGCTCCCCATGGAGAAAAGTTTGGTCTAATGAATCCTTTATTCAAGAGTTCACTTAGTTGGCTTGACAATTCCTGCATTTCAGCAGGAGCCAACTTATAGGGTGATTTGGCAATTGGGGTGGATTTAGGCACTAGGTCGATTCGGAATTCGATTTGTCGTTCTGGGGGTATTCCAGGAAGTTCCTCTAGAAACACATCCGAGAAGTCACATGCCACTGGGATGTTTTGAATGCTCGCTTCCTCTTTGGTCTTATCCACCACGTGAGCAAGGAAGGCGTAGTTCTTCTTTTGTAAACACTTTTGCACCTTGATACTCTAGATAAGGCGAAGGTTTGCGCCGGGTTTATCTCCGTAGACTATTAGGGTTTCGTGTTTAGGAAGATGAAGGTGAACGGCCTTCTCGTGACACATAATATCGGCATGATGGGGGCTTAATCAATCCATACCGATGACCACATCAAAACTCCTAATATTTACAGGCCTTAAGTTTATTTGGAAGGTGTGATAATTTAGAGTTAGTGCACACCCTACATAGATATCCCTAGTTGATTCGGTCTTCCCATTATCCATTTCCATCGCGAAGGCTTCATTGAATTTCTGGGGTTGTTGTTTTAGTAAATGTTTGAACTTATTACTCACAAAACTTCGCTCTGCTCCGCTATCAAATAAAATGCATGCATACAAGTTGTTAAGCATGAACGTACCGCTGACTACGGCTGGGTTCTGCACTGCTTCACCTTGACCCATTGTCACTACTCTCCCTGCTGCTCCTGTCCCTTGATTGTTCACGTTGGGACAATTTCGACTGATATGCCCAATTTTCCCACATCCGTAACAGGTATAACTAGCTCCCGTATTGTTTTTGTTGTTGTTGTTGTTGTTGGTTGTCATCTGGTTCTGCTGAAGCTGAGTCTTACAATACTTCGTTGTATGGCCCTTCCGATTTCACCTTGTGCAACTCATCTCTCTGCACTCCCCGTGATGGTGGAGGTTGCATTTGTTACACTTAGGGAGATTTCCCGTGTACTGCTTGGAAGTATTTGGTGTAGATAAGGCTGGAGCATGTGGTGTGGTAGTAGCTTGTGTTGCAGCATGGACATACATCGTTTGTTGCTTCTTAGATGATTCCGAATTCCGTTTTCCCTTTCTCTTGTTGTTTCTTCCCTTCTTACTCTCTTCCTCCTTCTTACACTCCTCCCCCACTGTCTTGGCACCTTTCTTATTTCCATGATCGTACAGTTTCTTGGTCAATCTCTTGGCATTATCAAACGTCTTAGGGTTTGCTGCAATGACATTCCCTTGGATAGATTCAGTGAGTCCCCAGATAAACCTTTCAATCTTTTTCTTTTCTGAGGTGATCATTCCGGGACACAGAAGGGATAGCTCACTAAACCGGGATATGTATGCATCGATGTTGGAGTTTTGAACCATGAGGTTCCACAACTCTTTCTCCATCTTCTATATCTCACCTTTAGGATAATATTCTGCTAACATCATCCGCTTCAGCTCTTCCCAGGGCATCGCGTTCGCCACTGGGAGTGTCATGGCCTCTATGCGGCTATTCCACCAAAAGAGAGCTTGCTCAATGAATGTGCAGGCTACGAACTTGACTTTACACTCATCCGGACATCCACGAATTTCGAAAATAGACTTTACCTTCTCAATCCATCTCTTCAGGGCTATGACGCCTCCTGTCCCATTAAAGGTCTGAGGTTTGGCGTTGGTGAAGTCCTTGTAGGTGCATATTCATGTGGCTCCATGATTTGTTCCTTGATTTGTACTTCTAGTTCCATGTCCGTTGCCTTCTCTGTTGTTTCCATTACGAATCTGTGCAAGTGATGCAGTGACCGCAGCGGAAATTGCTGCCTGGAATGCAACCGAGTTAATTTATGGAGGCAACGACTCGGGGTTTGCACGGGTGGGTCGTTGAGGCATCCTTCTATCATGAAATGGAAAGATGTTGAATACCTATGATTTTTGCGAGTTTGTGATCCTATAGACTAGGTGTATAGCATGTACTTAAGTAATTTCACACATTGACATAAAACATGGAAGTATAGCACATAGCAGATAACAACGTCATGACAAAACATAAAGCATTTTCATTAATACTAATAGTTTTGATACATGAAAATTTGCCAAAAGGCATACAGTACATATAAAATCTGACAACATGACGACCCTATGAGTAGTGTAATCACTTAAACATAGAGTCGATAGTACATAACATATATCGCATATCATACTACTGACGAAAGATACAGCTGGTCCTAGTCATGGTAGGATGGGCCAGGGGGTGGTGCTGAGGAAGTGGATGCTACCTGAAGGCGATCCACATGTCACTTTGCATCTTGGAGTCGGGTCTCCCACCTCACCAGCCTCATGTGGAACTCTCGGATAATCTATCGTGTTTCCTGCTTCGCCCGCTCGATCCTAGTCCGCATCTGGTGCATCTGATCGATGGTGCTCTGAGCCAGATGGCCAATATCCCTCAATCGTCTCACCATGACTGGAAGTGCTCGATCAGCGGGTCCTCCATACCTTAAGTCAAAGAACTCACATGCCATGCCAAATGGGGGTCGCTGTCCCTGCTGTCTGCTCCACCTCCAAATGTCGATACCCTAGGGAGGTGTAGGGCCACTAGGGCCCATCCGGTGAGATGACACCCTCACTAGGTATGGTGGGTTGATGACTATGGACTTCGCGTCCAAATCATCATTGTTGTTGTCACCAGGCTCTTCATCTCTATCATCTGCCACAATCCATGACTAATCAAGATCTAAGCAAAACATCATCAAGATTAGAGCTTTTTACCTCCAAATGGTGCAAAATTATGATGTGTTTCTGAATCCAAATTGATTTAACTTCCAAGATGTTTTTCCTTTCCTTCTTCTTCCTCTAAGAACACAAAAACACACACTAATGGCACCAAGATGCTCTCAAAATGGGTTAGGATTTGCAAGGGTCGATATGAGGGATGGAGGATGATGAATGAAACAACATTGAAGCTATAAAGGTGTTTAATGTAACACCCGCGTTTTCAGGCTAGGCATTATCATTGATGTAATAGTCTAGGTTAACCCTTGTAACTCTTTTTGGAGTTTTAATGATGAAATATTTGAGTATTATGTGAATTATGTGTTTATTTTCTTGATTATTATAATTTAATGAATTAAGAATAAAATAAGATGCAAATTTGAAGTGTGGGGATAAGCCCGATATTTTTGCATGAAGATGTAGTGGTCGAAACAAGGATTCCGAAGATATAAAGAATGCCGAAATCCAAGTTATAACGAAGAAGTTATGACGTGTCGAAGTTTCGCGACAGAACCAGCAACGCTGAATGACGTAAAAAGTAAAATTTACGTTAGAGCAATATTTAGCCTTAGTGATCTAAACAAAATTCGTAGAGCTCATTAAACCGAAAGCGTGCATAAAAAGAAGGCCTAAATCTGACTTCGTATGAGGAAGTTATGATTTTTCTAAGTTTCGACTTAGCAGTATGCAGCCCGAATATTCGATTTGAGATCGAGCGGTTTTTAGCCGAAAAAATCTAAACGAGAATCTAAGATCTCATTAATAGTAGTGAAACGATAAAAAGATAAGCGAAAACGGACGTCGGATGAAGAAGTTATGAATTTATAACGGAGTTTTCCTGTCCCGACCTACTAAAAATAAATAATAAAAATAAAGTCAAAATTAGCCAACAGAGTCTAAACGAAAGTTGTAAAGCGTCGTCTCCCCTACGCGGGGATATAAAGAACGTCGAAAACGGAGTCGTATGAGGAAGATATGAATTTTTGAAGTTTATTAAATAAATTCGGTATTTAATTTAATTATAAAATACCGATATTATCCAAAGGGGGGGAGTCAGCGAGCTGATCCAAGTTATGTCCAGCGTAACCTTAATTACGCCCAGTGTAATTCGGTGGTTCAGCCCCTATAAAAGGGATGCGAAGGCAACCGAGTTCTTTGCTCATTTCTTCCCTTTCTCTCGTGTTTTTACCTTGTTTTTCGTGCAAGAATTATCCCGAAGCCCCGATATCATTCCTGAGACCCGAAGCAAGCCCCGAAGCCCCGAAGATCCCGAGAAGTGAGATTCCCGAGCCGAAGCTCTGCCCGCGAGGAACCCGGTTTTTGTGAAGATCTTCTGGATCTACCGAAGAATACTACTTCCACAAGTCGTAGTGCTGTCCGATCATCTTCTGATCAAGTGAGTGTGTAGTTAGTTTCTTCTAACGCATAATTATGATGTATTTTATACGAAATACGTGTTATGTGTATATTTTGTTGTTATATGTGTGAATGTATATTCACTTTCTTCTATCTCATAGATATGATTTGTTCTCTATGAAATACGTGTTATGTGTATGTGTGTCATCTGTTGTTTGGAATATATATCGAATGAGAATGCTATACAGGTTTTAAACTATGTATAAAAATATATATTTTTATCTACTAATATGTCAGGTCGAACATGGGTAGATAGTTGTGTGATAAACAGATGAGAGACCTCGATGTTGTTTTTGATTCAGTCATCTAGCGGAGTTTAGATGACGACCACAAACTTTTCTAGGCAGTCCTGTGGAATGCTAGCAGGTTCGCCACCTGTAGGTGTTAATGAACTTGGGTGTTCATTCGTTGTACTCCATCCCCCTCATGGTTGCCTTATTTGACATATATTGTCGGAAAACCCTCGAATGCATGTGTTGTCGCCCCGATGAAATATTCTAAGAATAGGTACCTTGTGTAGTTGTGTTAGTTGTTTTAGGGACGTAAAGTGAGATTAACGGGAATGAGTAATTGGGTTATTGTTGGTTGGTGGAATTAAATATAATTATTTATTATGGGTTGAAAACGCTATATGCTCACCAGGCTCCCAAGCCTGACCCACTCAGTTTCTTTGTATTACAGGTAGTGGCACCAGAGCATAAGTTGGATGACTTGTCAAGTTATTTTTGGATTATAGACCTGAATTTATATTTATCTGTTGTAAGGTCTGTATTGAAATGTTTATACTTTTGGTCTATTTATCGAAACATGACATCCCAAGTATTGTAATATAATGAAAAATATATTTCTTTAAGAAATGCTTTGGTAAATCTTATTTTTATCATATTTCGTTTTGGGAACAAATTATGCAACTGTTTTAATCAAAGGATTACTCTGAAATTATTTTAAAAACATAAATTAAATCGGTCTTTTCTGGCCGTGATTTTGGGGATGTCATATTTAAATAGTGCACAAACCCTAAAAATTAGGGTTTTGGTCCAGGCCACGTACGCCCAACGTAAGTGATGAAACACGTTTTCTAAAAAAAATACTACAAGGGACCAATTTAAAATCAAATTTACATATCAAGGGCATAAATGGAAATACCTGGATATCAAGATGTTACAAATCTCCCCCATTTGAACTAGACTTCATCCTTGAAGTCCTCTACCATGAATTAATTAGGGTTATGCTCTCGCACCTCTACCTCGGGCGTCCAAGTCCACTCGGAACCCTTCCGATGTTGCCACTGGATCTTGAAGAAAGACACCATGTCGTTGTGCAAGGCCTTCATCTTCCTATCCAACATCGCCACTAGTCTCTCAACATAAGTCAGACGATCATCAACCTGAATATCATCTAAAGGAGCAACCGTTCAATCATTAGTCACACACTTATGAAGCTAAGAAACATGGAAGGTGTTGTCAATTTGACTGAGTTCGTCAGGTAAATCTAACCGGTATGCAACCTTGACCACCCGTGCGGTAATCCTGAAGGGACCGACAAATCGGGGGCCCAGCTTGCTACGTTTCCAAAATTAGATGATAGCTTTCCAAGGTGACACCTTCAGAAGCACCAAGTCCCTACCTGAAACTCGAGGTCCAGTCGTTTCGAGCTTGTATAACTCTTCTGCTAGTTTTAAATGACTTGCAACCTGTTGCACACCTGTTGAATCAACATAATAGTCTTGAGTACCACCTCTGTACTCCCCATGACCCGATGCCCGACCTCGTGCCAAAAAACCGAGGACTTGCACCTCCACCCATACAACATTTCAAAAGGTGATCAGTCAATACTAGCATGATAATTCTTATTGTAAGAGAACTCGTCCAGTAGAAGATATGTTACCCAACTCCCTCCAAAATCTAACGTGCATGTCTGAAGCATATCCTTGAGTGTATGAATCGTACACTCACTCTGTTCATCGTTCTAGGGGTGGTATGTTGTACTGAAGTGCAGCTGAGTACCCAAATACTCATGAAACTTCCTCCAAAAGATAGAGGTGAAATGAGTATCTCGGCCAGAAACCACTAAAATAGGCACCTCGTGCCATACCACCACCTTTTGAATGTAAATGTCAGTCGATATACTCCTAGCAATAGGTATAGAGTGTGAGCTCATGGTCAATCTATCCATACTGACCTAGATAAGTCGACACCACGCGCCGTCCTTGGCAACTTTATGATAAAATCCATAGTGATTTCTTCCCACTTCCACACGGGAATGGGTAATGACTGCATCTTACTGCGGGGTCTCTGATGTTTGGCCTTGACTTTCTTGCAAGTCAGACACCACTCTACAAACCATGTTATCTCCCTCTTTATACAGGGCCACCAATAACTCAGCTTCAGATCCCGATTCATCTTCGTGGCCCCTAGATGGATCATTTTGACTTATAAGCCTCTTCTAGAACTGTTTGTCTCACCCCACCAGTAGTTGGAACCCAAACCCTACCACACTGAGTCAATAATCCCAAACTATTTCTAACAAATAAAGGGTTTGTCCCTTGATTCGCTCTTCCTTCCAATTCTCCTTTTTCAAACCTTCCACCTGAGCTTCTTGATTAAATCCAACAAAGGAGAAATGATAACCATCCTAAAACATACATCTATAATAGGTGTCCTCACTTGCTTGTGGATCAAGGCATCAAACATCATATTGGCCTTCCCAGGGTGGTATAGGATCTTGCAATCATAATCCTTTACTACATCCAACCATCTTCACTGTCGCACATTCAAATTTGGCTGATCCATCAGATACCTCAAACTTTATGGTCATTATAGATAGTACACCTAACTCGATATACATAGTACCTCCAAACCTTGCTAGTAAATACCACTGTCCCCAACTCCAAATCATGCGTAGGGTAATTCGCCCCATGAGGCTTCATCTGCCTCGAAGCGTAAGCAATCACATGATCCATCTGCATAAGAACAATTCCCAAACTTATTATAGAAGCATCACAATAAACCACAAAATCATCCATACCCTCCATAAGCATGAGGATATGGGCCTCACATAATATTTGTCTCGGTGTCTCGAATGCTTACTACTGATCAGCCCCCACCGAAAAGTAACATTCTTCTTCGTCAAGCGGGATAACTATACTACAATCTTGGAGAAATCCCGGATAAATCTACGATAATACTACACGAGACTTAGGAAGCTCCGAATCTCAGATGGGGTCCTCGGAACCTCCTATCGTATCATAACCTCGATCGTGACTAGGTCTACCCATATACCCTTCTGGTTGATGATGGGCCCCAAGAACTACACATCGTGCAACCAGAACTCACATTTAGAGAATTTGTTATACAACCTCTCTATTCTTAGGATCTACAATACCTCTTGTAAGTGCTCCTCATGTTGCTCCTTGGTCTTGAAATAGATCGTAATATCATCTATGAATACTATCATCAACCGATCCAGCATCGGTCTGCAAACCCGGTTTTGAGATCCATAAACATTTCAAGTGCATTGGTTACCCCGAATGGCATTATCAAAAACTTTTAATGATCATAACGAGTCCTAAAGGCCATCTTATGTGCGTCATCGTCCCTAACCCTCATCTAATGGTAACCTGATCGCAAATCAATCTTGGAAAACCAGGATGCACCCTCAAACTGGTCAAATAAGTCGTCGATCCTTAGGAATGGGTAAAGGTTCTTCACCATTATCTTATTCAACTCTCGGTAGTTAATGCACATCCTGTGTGAACCGTCCTTTTTCAAAAATAGGATCGGTGCTCCCCAAGGTAAGCTACTCGGCCCAATAAATCCCTTGTCTAGCAGCTCCTGAATCCGCATAGATAACTCATGCATCTTTGGTGGTGCAAAGCGATACAATGCCTTGGATATTGGAGCTGCTCCAGAAACATCAACCTGGAACTCAACTTGTCTCTCAGGAGGAATTCCTGGCAATTCCTCATGAAACACATTGGGTAAATCCCGAACAATGGGCACCTCACTCAACATCTTCGTGCCCTCAACTAAATTATCTACCACATAAGCTAGGAACCCAGAACACCCTCCTAAAGCTATCTCTTGGCCCTCGAAGCTGAACAAAGAGTTGGCTCATGCGAAGCTCCCTCGCTAGGATTAACCACTTCTCCCCTACTTGGGGTTCAAACTCTCACTAGCTATTGCTCAAGTCAATCATGGCCCCATTGGGGCCCAACCGGCCCATCCCAATAATAACATTCGACCCTCACAAAGGAATTGACACCAAATCAATAGATTATCTCTCGTTGAACAGATGCAGATGACACCCACGGTGAACCCTCGAAGCACTTATAGAACGGTCTTCCACAATGTCAACCTACAAAGGGTAATACAAAATCCCAGGAGCATCACTAAACTTCATGTTGAGCACAAGAGATACAAAGGATAGGGTAGCACCTGAATCAAACAACACATGAGCAACCATACCATTTACTAAGAAGGTCCAAGTAACCACATTTGGTGTTGCACGAGCCTCATTGGTGGTCAGCTGAAATCCCATGCTCTTCACCGCAGATGTCTCTGCCTTGCCCTGACGGCCATCACTAATCTTCAAGGTGGCTGGTGCAGGGGTCGCCACTTCCCCTCCTGATATTCTCGGATAACCGGCCTTTTATGGCCGGTTTAAATGAAAGCAAATCAGAGCACTCCGGGGGTAGTCACTACTCATATGACCCGACTGACCACAACTAAAACATCTTGAACCAACCGTTTAACATGCCCCACTGTGCGACATGTCTCACTTGCCGCAACGTCCCCAACCCTGTTGGCATCTAGTGCATGAATCAGAAGTCTTGGGCCTTTTAGCTTGGCCAACTGCTGTAATACAAAATTCTAGTATAATGACATACCTTTCTTGTAGCTTTGATTCCTTAAGACTATGTGAGCCTAGCACCCCAAATATGATACCTCAAATGCTTCACACAACACCACCAACAATTGGAATAACTTGAGAGAAGATTATATTGCACCAAAATCGGCTAGCCCTCACTTGTATCTTAAGTGTCGATTTTGCTAGTATGAGGCTTCTTTATATAGTGTGCTCATTAGGGTTACACTATGTAACTCATGACTTTCCACATTCCTCATAATCCATGGGTATTAACCTCAATGGAGTATCCATGGGTCACCACATGGGTTTAGCCCAACATGAAGAACTTTGGATCATAAGTCCACTTTATAAGAATGAATGATATACCAAATCAATCCCCAGTTCTTTAATTAGTCTCTTTTGATCACAAAATTAGATCCAAACTAATTATTGATCAATACTAATTAAATAATATGATTTCATAGTAATATATTAGAACTTATAATATATTAATAAATGTTAAATATTCTCTTCTCACAAAAGTCTATCCAAATGGTTCCGATGCCATGCAACCCAAATGGACCATGCTAAATCAGGTCAAGTACATACCAAATATAGTTATGGACTTAGACACCTTATCCAAAAATAGATTGTCAAATGATAATTCTACCCTAAGTCCACAACCAAACAAGGAATATGAAATGGGGCTAAATCGATCATTCTAGGGCTAGAGATGAGATGTGATGGGATGGTTCTTCTTAGACAGAGAGAACCATCTTGGTGTAATAGGAGTATATAGACATGATGGAAGCTGATGCCTTGAGGTAAGAGTATGTGAGGCTGAAAAGGTCCTTCTCCATGGAGGAGGATATGTTCTATTTATGAAGGACAATTAGATTGACAAACAATTAGGTCAGACCATGGGCCAGCCCAATTTATTCCTAGCTAGCCAGGAGCTAAGCAAGGCCACTCGCGATGCCTGGTGAGCGTCGAGCAAGGCTGGAAGGCGAGCATCAGGCAAGGCTGGCTCACCAAAGCTGTCTAGGTCATGCTAGTAGAGCTAACATCATCACTAAATAAATATTTTTTTCCTCACTGATCACCTCCCTAGTAGCCGCCGATAAAACATTTGTCAAAGTTTTAGCAATTATTTTGGAATGGAAACCAATCAAACTGATTCGTCTAATATCTTTAACAAAAAATTGGATCTACCACTTTTGGATTTATTGTAACAAACAAGGAGTTACAAATGTTACACATTTAACTCATGTCTTGGAAGACTGTCATAAAAGACACAACATTTTTTCCAACAAGACTCCAAAACCTTTAAAAAAAACTCAAAAGTAAACCAATTTAGCTACGTGGCTTTGTTGTTGCCACAACTTCATTGCTTCTGTTATCTTATTATTTGAAAATAGAGCTTTCAGAACTTTAATGAAATCAACCAAAAGACGTTTAAACATATTACTTTGTTGTGTATGTCAGAAATTCTTCAATTCCCCAAGCTATTATTGAAATAAATAATGAAAGAACTCATTTTAATACAAACATACATTATCTATTACCCAATTCACGTCCACAATGATCACTTGAATGATGTGTTGCCTTCTTCTCCGTAGTAATATGTCATGAAATGACCTTGAGTTCTCATAAAACTCCAGAGTTCACCTCCAAGTAATTTTGGCATTTTGGGCTCTTATCACCCTCGACACCTAGCTTAACCTTGGCATGCATTCATACATCGCACATGAAAGACTAGTTTCAAGGTCAAAGTACTTAAACAATAATATTAAGAGTACTTAAACAATAATATTAAGAAGATATATTATCCCTCCTTAAAATGTATTTATATAATATGTACATTATTTTAAGTCATGATGTAAAATTCCATGCATTTAAATGTAATAAGTGAATAGGAGGGTATCTACCATCTTCTTTAGGTTATAGTCAAGAAAAATCTAGCATGTATGTAATATGTACATTATTTTAAGTCATGATGTAAAAATTCCATGCATTTAAATGTAATAAGTGAATAGTAGGTCTACCATCTTCTTTAGGTTGTAGTCTAGGAAAAATCTAGCATGTACCTGGAAGTCAAGGAAGAATCTAGCATGTACCTCACGTAGAATATATGCATTTAAAAAATTTTGGACTTATCTTTAAAAAATAATTACAACCTACCTTATAGTATTATTAGACAAAATAAAAAACAAATAAATAAACAACAAACTGATGGAATGATTATACTTCAATTTGCAAAGCAAATTATATATATATATATATATATATATATATATATATATATATATATATATATATATATATATATATATATATATATATTACCAAAATCCGTTTGTGAGGCAAATCACTATTCATTTCAACTTCTCTTCCTATCCGTCGATTGTGCTGTTTTTCTATGATGTTCCCACTATTTATATATATTTTTTTCTATTTCTAAATCCAAGTTTACTAAACCCAAATCATGTTATATATTGTCAAGCATGCATTATTAAATGTAAAACAATAGTTTTTGGAAATAGTCATTTAAGTTGTGATCATAGAAGATTTTTATATTTATAATCTTTTCCACTCATTTAATTTTTATTTAACAGTTTTTACCCATGATAATTCTAAAGTTAAATTATTGGTATTTTATACATTACGATCCCCTATTATATTTTAGAGTTACACTTCGATCCCTTACATATTTTTTTAATAATTTTTTTTTTATCAATTTCTTTACAATACAATTTCAAGTCTTATTTTCGTCCCTCTTCTCCGTACATAATTATTTGTATCCAAATTTTATTTTGATATTTTTATCCTCCAGTTTATATGGTTTAATCATCTTCATGGTATGTATGATGTCGATCTGCGTTTTTGAACATACCGGGGCTTCCGCAGCATTGCGCGGACGATCAAAATCCTAGTTGTTAATATTTACCAAGCCCTATTCCACATCGCGGATAAAAAGAAAAAAATTAGTGTTTTAACGTTATAAAAAATAATGGTGAAAAGTTGCGGCAAAATTTGAAAAACAACAAAATTCCTCACGCATTTATGGGTGTAGAAAATGATTGTTGCATGTGCAATATTGAAAAGAGATACAATAAAAGTAATTATTTCTTTTGAAAAAAATCCAATTTCAAGGGTGAAGTAGACCGGTTTTTTATTAATTTTTAAGACATTCGATCTGTACGATTGTACACGTTTTTTTGCAAACCGGCTAATTTTTACCGGTTCAGTCCGATCCGACCCGCTACAAATATTATTGACACATTTGTTTTTATCGGTTTCATTTAATTATAAAACCAAATTGTTTATTATTTTGAATATTAGATTTCACATCATAAATTACACCACACATGATCCTACTTCCTAGAAATAACTTAGGGCTTGTTTGATATAGTTTCTGATTGAATCTAAATATTGATTCGGTTAAAAAATATCATTTAGCATGTTTGTTATAGATTAAAAATTTTGGACTGGGTCAACAAGTGAGGACTCGGTCCATTGATTTTTCCTAACTCAGTACACAAATAAAATGCAAAGGACTGAGAACAATTTTTCTTTTTCCATCTTCTTTCAAGCGTGATGTTTTTTTTTTTCTTTTTCCATACTATTTTGCAATCGTTCTTTTCTTTCTCCACAACTTTCAATCGTTTTTTACTTCTAATTTGCTTTCATTCATTTTTTTCAATGGTAATTCCCTACCCGAGCATCATTAAAATAGTCACAGTCGTTGAACTCAAATTTTTTTTACTTCGGATTTGCTTTCGTTCATCTTTTTCTAACTGTGAAAGAAATATAGCCGTTAGAATCAGTAGGATCTTTAATCTTGTAATTCATATTTTGTTTCGACGGATATACAAGAAGTAGCATTAGATAGTCGGTGCCATGAGTTGTATTTGAAATTGATGTTAAAATGTTCTTAAAGGAAGAAGTAATCGTTGTTAGCATGTGTTATTGCATATCATTTGAAACTGCATACATGCAAACAAACAAATGAGAATCTTTATAGCATTCTCTTTTACAATTCTGTGGGTTGTAATATAACTATTGAGAACCTGATGTTATAAATTGTGTTTGTTGTGTATAGTTTTATCCTGATTTGTGTTATTAGTACTTCAATTTTGTAACAATGATCAATAAATATCACTAAAAAACAATGACACCAAAGATCAATATAAAGGGATTGAAAACATGATTATAAAAGAAAATGTTACTTGTAAATTTTTTGGTTTTCGTGTATATATATATATATATATATATATATATATATATATATATATATATATATATATATATATATATATATATAAAAGAATAGGTTTTGCCATCCAAAAAAGGCTAGCGGCGCAGCTTGTTGTCCGTTTGCTTTCAATCGATATGTATTGATATTAAAATTAAATAAACAAAATTGACTATATATATATATATATATATATATATATATATATATATATATATATATATATATATATATATATATTAATGATCTAATATTGTTTTAGATCAATTAATTATCTAAATTGTTTTTTTTTCTTTGTATTTATGTGCCGAGTAAAAAATATAATTTTGTAAATTAAATGGTAAATCATAACAATTATTATAAAAAAATGTTGTTTGAGGGTAATATAATTATTTTGCATAGTCAATCAGATGTAAAATCAAATAGTAAATTTCAATCAGAAGTTAACTCAATCAAACCTACTAACCCATTCACCTTCTAACTCAGTTAGCTTTAACTGAATTAACAACTATCAAACGACCGTTTACATGCTATATACAGGGCTGTCCCTTAGATTTTGAGGGCCCTGTACCAAAAATAAAAATGGGCCCCTAATTATATATATAAGTAAAATTCGTTAATACTATGATAAGTCGATAAACGTTATAAAAATAATCAAAACCAAATAACGATACAAAATATTATCCTACGATAAGCCAATAGATGCTCTTCTACTATTTTTTAAAGCAAAATTGTTCACAAATTTTTATAATTAATACTCTCTGATATATTGTTCTCAATAGTTATCGTTATCAATCCATTAAGGTGTCGTTTGTTTTTTCTAAAAAACCTCTTCTGACCTCTTAGAACTGCGTCGCGCAGCATACTCGCAACGCTTCGCCCTTCGCAACTGTTTGTTTTTCAGAAGACTTCTGACTTAAAAAGTGTTACGCGTGTACTGCATGACGCAACATTAAACCAACTGCTTCAAACCTCTTCATGTCTTACTTTAACTTACTGCAGACGTTAAAAAACAAACAAACTTTTTTTTAAATGTTGCAGCCGTTTGTTCCACCTCTTCTGCTACAGAGGGTTGTAGAGGTGATCCGCAGACTTCAGACATTTTTGTTTCGAAAAAACAAATAACACCTTAAGTCTTTTTTTGTGACACTATGGACCGTAAGTTAGGACTTTAATTAAGAGGATGGCAACCATATGGAGTATTAAATTGTGATATCTGTAAATTTGGATTAGACTTTTGAGCTTTTTAAATCTATTATAAGAGTTATATATATATATATATATATATATATATATATATATATATATATATATATAAAAGAATTTAATTAATACTTAAAAGACATTTGTTATATTTAAATATATGGGTGTTGAATGTCATATGGAAAGAAAAATGTGAATGAAATTAATTAACATGATACAAAGGTTTATTTTTAGACTCGAGGGGTGAGTTTGTGTAAATTTAGGAAACTATAATGGAAAATAAAATATGAGACGGGTTGTTGTAGGAAAATGAGCAACTACTCAGAGACCAATAGTGTAACTTCAGTAGCAAATCTTATAAATGATTAATTTGAGAAAAAAAAAATTGTAAAATAGCAGTAAAAGATTCAAGGCGCGCGTCTTAACCATCTAAGCTAGCAAATAATTATTTTATTTTTTTAGAAAAAATGATGTTATATATTATATATTCTAGATAATTTAATTAAAAATTAGGACTTTATTTTTTTTCCGGGCCCACCTTTTCCCCTCTCCAAGGCCGGCCATGACTATATATAAGGCTTGAGGGAGTGGTGCGCTAGAGGGAGCGCGGTTTTGTCACATAAGCAGCGAACACCGCCCTAGGATGCGGTTCGAACCGCAGTGCGGTAAAAAATGATCACAGCTTGTGATTGGGTGGGTATAAATTGACTAGCTTGTGATTGGTTGGGGAGAAATTAAAGTTTTTATTTAAATTATTTTTTTTTTAAAATAAAGTGTGGCACCACTTCTTGGGTGTGACAAAGAACCACACTTTTGTGGTAAAAATGACGTAACACTTATGTGACAACGAATGGAGTGCGGTTTCGGTGACACGACACCCTCCAGCCTAATAGAAAAACAAATCAATCAATCATCGCACAAGATTGTACGATTTATGCATCAAATATCTCCATGTTCCAATATATATCCCTTGTAAAAAGTCCTTATTACTCAAGATTTTACTCTTTTCCTTAAATCCTCATATGCTTCACTATGTCTCATTAACCAAAATCTCTCTATTTCTTCAGGTTTCCGTCCTGGAATCCTACCAGCTATTAAATCCCACCTGAAATGTGTACCATATAAATTAATCATTACCATTATCATTAATAAACAATGGCTAATTATATACCGATCCTCAATTGTTGGTTGTACCTTGTGTAAGTGAGTGGGTGTGTGTGCCCTGTGTTTGACTTGAGTGAGATGAATATATAATAAATAGCAGCTATAAACAATTACGCATTTTAATTAAACTTTCTTATAAATTACAAAATAGCTCTTGAACTTTATAAAATTATATTTTAGCCACTGCTTTGAATATTTATGACATTTTAGTCACCGTTTACTTTTAAAAAAACTACAAAACTATAGTTTGGTCTTACGAATGAATTCTTTTTATCGCTAATATGTATTTTGGTCATGTTTCATTATATACATATTTTTAAACGTGGATTAGGGTATTTTTTGTGATTTTTTTACAAATTTTTATCTTATATGTTGTAAAAGTAAAATACTATAATGGAAACAGTTAATGCTCTTGTACCTTCTTTTCTTACTCTGCTTTATACTCCAATTTCTCACTCAATTCGAGTATGAAAGCTTTGCTATTTAGTGGTTTTGGAGAGATAAACGAAGGAGTGTGATTTACGGATTTAGAAATCTATTTTGTTTTCATGGTTTGGTTCGTTTTCAAAAATTTTGTGACATATATAATGTGTATCTTCTAGGTCCACAGAATTATCACAATTTAAAAAAAAAAAAAAAATTGTAATGGAAATAATAGCATGTACAAACTGATAAACAAATTATCATTCGTGTTCAATTCCAAATATGTACCAACAAACCCCACCTTGTCTTTTAGCATTTAATGAATGATTTCGACATGAACTCCATATATACAAACAACTCCCCCCAATTAATTAAATATCATTAGATATACTTTCGAGTCCAATATTATATCTTTAGAAGAGCTTTTATGGAGAGATAACAGACTCAAACATATATAAAGATATAAAATATCGTATCACACCAATATGAAATACATTTCTACTCCTAAAAAATGGAGGCTCGATAAGGTCAAACAAATAATGTGTTAAGCCAAAGAGGTACGAACGCGGATTCTGATTCATTAAAGTATATATGTTGAGTCCAATATTGTATTTACAAAAGAGGTCTTAAGAAGAAAGAGGAAACTCCAATAAAAATAGAGACAGAAGACACTATATCGCACCAATATGAAATACACACAAATACAAGCCATTTTTCTTTCATAACTAATTTACAAAAATATTGGTTTTCTAAAACTATGTTGTTAAGTTGTTAGATATTTATATGATAATGATAATGGTTAAATAACATAGAAAATGATTTAAAATGACAACCAATAAAACAAAATTTGTTTTTTATGTCACTAAACTTTTAATTGTATCCGATAAGAAAACTAACTTTTTATTTTGGTTTTAAAATAACAGTGATTATGATTTTTATCGATTAAAATGTCAATAGACACTTGCCCTTGCCACATCTAACTAAAAATCTATTGTAATTATTTTTTTAAACCACAACCAACAACCATTAGCAACACCATATTATTTTGTGACCTTGTCATTTTAATCGGTTAAAATTTATTTAGTTGAAGTCGTGATTTGAAAAAAATTACTATAATATACTATTAGTTAGACATGACAAAACAATGACGGTATTCATTGTCATTTTAATCCATAAAACTCATAATCTCAGGTATTTTAATACCAAAATAAAAAATTGGTTTGTTTATTATAAACAATTAAAAGTTTAATGGTTTCGGTTATTGATTGCCATTTTACATTATTTTCCCTAAATAATAGGTGCTAATTGACTTTACATTATACTTTTGTCTATAGAATGCCATATGTTAGGTATAATGGTAAAATAAAACGATACGTAGCTTTTGACTGTTAAGAGTGACATTTTGCCGGTTTCCTAGAATTATTAAAAAGTTTTATTTTTAATTTTTTTATTTTTTCTACGGATGTTTTATAGGCAACCTTTAAGAAATTTTGGATTTTAGTAAAAACAGAATTTGAAAAAGAAATTCGTACGATATGAGTTTTTAACTTTTCTTTTAAACATAAAACTTATTATCCGAAAGCTATTTCAAGTAGCTTTCGAGAGTTTTTAGGTTTTGGTTTAAATAGTTTTAAACCTTTAAAAGTTAGCAACTACTTCTACCAAAAATTATAACGTCTAACTTTTAGCTACAAGATAGTTTTGCCAAACAAACTCAAAGTCATTGTATTTACTCTGAATTATTAGAAAAGTCGGTATGTAACTCATCTTCGGTTTACTAGTAAAAAATGAACATGTTGTGTATATTATTCTGATGAGATTCGTCTATGGTGTCACCAATATGAATATCCACTAGTTAAAGGTACGGCAACAATCAAATGAAACACAATCAAGCTACCGTGTCATCAATAGCTTTAAGAAACCCAATCCATGGCACAAATAATTTCATGTAAATGCAATGGGTATAAAATTTTAGCATAATGATCTTCTAAATAATTTAATGTTGATGTTTTTATATATATTTTGTTAATCATTTCGGTGTAACATGGTAACTTATATCTTTATATATTCGAGTCTCCATGTCCTTATAAGGTCTTTATATATATGTCGGAGAATAGACCAATGATTCCATATATATCTTATATATCTTCAAGCGCAATAATACTATTAAATGAATGGCTAACATAATATCTAAGAAAAAAAATTATCACTGATAGTTCTATATTCGAAAAAAAAAGTAAGCTAACCTGTTACCAACAAGCTTGTGCATTCTATAAATAATATCTTCTTCTTGTTCGCTCATATCAATGAACTCCCATTTTCTACTGCTCACCTCTGCAAAATTCACTTGTATGATGGTAAAATCAATCACCAATATTGTGCGTGATTTGAATCTTTTGAACTCCAATTACGTGATCGTAATTTATAATTATTCTTTTGGCATAAAATTGTAAATAAAAAAAATATAGTTTGGTAAATTTAAATTAAAAGAATATTGTACTTGAATGTTTTGCACACTTTTTAACAGTTTTATTTGTCATTCTAATTATAAGAATAACGAAAAAAACACCATACTTAATAACATAATACGTGTGATATTATAGTGTGTAGTTGGCTTTCTAACAAATGATCATTTTGGTTGCAAATTTTACAAATATAATATCTGAAAAATTATAATGTCTAGTATTCTCGTAATCTCAAAAATTATATTGGTTTCTAATCATTACCCAAAACGACATATAATATAGTTCGAGATGTAACCAGGTGTGGCACCCAAATCTATCATGAGTAACTACAATCCCAATCCAATTATGTTAATTTAACAAAAACAAAGGGAACTCAGATATAACTTAAATATATTATGGCATTTGAAAATAACTTCAATAAAATAAGTTAAATAACACACAAAGTTATAAAACTGGTAATATCTTAAAGAAATTAGACTTGATCTTTCAAATATATATATATATATATATATATATATATATATATATATATATATATATATATATATATATATATATATATAATTGAATAAAACAGTAGATTAATTCCTTCTAAAACTCACCTTCAAACTCAGAATTGTGCTTCGTGGAGGATTGACCAGTCTTCCTCCTACGTTTATCCATCAAGAAGGAGAAGAAAGAGAATGATGCAATGAATTTATAGGATGTTCAAGACTATGGCATTTTTTATGACAATATGTCCTACCAATATATATATATATATATATATATATATATATATATATATATATATATATATATATATATATATATATATATATATATATATATATATATATATATATAGGGTAAAATGAATATACCTAACAACCTTATATAAGCTTATGTACCTAACCACATCATACTACATAATTTTGTATCATATTTGCATTGTAATCACCTAAAGTTCTTAAAATTCAACCTCATAACTCGTTTGCTTCCAAAATCTTTGGACATTCACCATTATCTTCCTTCAAATGACGTCTTTCTATCGGAGACCTTCTGGTGGGCTTCATATACTACCGTTACAAATCAAATGGTGTAGGAAGAATATAATGGTGAATATATGAAAATCTTGGAAGTAAATCAAGTTAAGGATTGAAGTTTAAGAACCTTAGACGATTAGAATGGAAATATAATGCAAAACAATGTAGCATAATGTGGTTAGGTACCTAAGCTTATATAAGGTTGTTAGATATATTCACTTTACCCATATATATATATATATATATATATATATATATATATATATATATATATATATATATATATATATATATATATATATATATATATATATATATATATATATATATATATATATATAACCAAGAACAATTATGAATAAAAAACTTGAGAACAAATGTCGATCATCTATAGTGGATTGTTATTTTTATCGAATTTTTTTTGTATAAATTAAAATTTTTTCATTTTTAATTCTCTATAAATTAACATTGATATCAATATAATATTTTTTTAATGATAATATGAATTTTTTTATTTCTTCGTTTTTTTATTATATGTATTAATTACATGTAATTAAACCTTGTTACCCTTGAAGGTAACCTACATGGAAAGTGTAGGAAGGTAATATTATTTAAGGTAATTTAATACTTAGGTTCAAATGAAAACAATTATGTCATTAAGAATGTGAAAATAAATCTGTGGCATGTATTTTTTTTTTTATCGTAAAAACCTTCCACGTATCGGCACAACAGACAAGTATGATATTCATATGTGAATATAAACCACCACCACTAGGTCATATATTTTTTTGCTGCAAAATCCTCCAACGTACCAGTACGACAGGTGAATGTATTATTCATATGTAAATATAAAGATATGTATTTTCTCATGTTTACCACCCCGTCACCGCAAACACCACTGCCACTGCCATTGCCATTGCCACCCCCACTACCGCCACCAATCGTCATATTCATATATGAATAAACACTTGATAACAGACACATATTTATTCCTATATGAATATACTTATATATTCATATGAGAATATAAAGGTAAGTATATTTTCACGTTTACCATCCTACCACCGCAACCACTACTGCTACATCCACTATCACTACCTCCGCCACCAACGGTCAAGTTTATATATGAATAATCACTTGATAATAGACACATACTTATTCATATATGAATATACTTATATATTCATATATGAATATACTTTTTCATATATGAATATATTTATTCGTATATAAAGAAGTATATACTTATTAATATATGAGTATCCATCATCGTCACTAACACCTCCCCTACTGCTAATGCCACGGCCATCGTCACTACCTTCGCCACCAACCACCATATTCATATATATTAATATAATCACCTGTGAATAGACACAAATTTAATATATATATATATATATATATATATATATATATATATATATATATATATATATATATGGTGTGAGTATGTAACACCTAGTTTTAGTGATGTTCTATTTTTGGGACATCGTGCTCGAACTTGATCAAGTGAAGGTCTTGGGATTCAAATTAATAGATTTTAGACCCTTTCGGATGATTGATAATGATGGATCAGGTTATTAGAGCCCTCGATTGCCTTGAAGCAAAAGGGTAAAATTAAAAAGGTGATATCTCAGGCTTCTTGCATGAATTAAGGATTTTAGTTCGATATGTTTTTAGTTAAAAGAGACTAGATATAATTGTGGGGCTTGCTAATACCTTTCCATGCATATAAAGAACGTCGAAAATAGGGTTGAAACGAAGAAGTTATGATTGTTTAAAGTTGAATCGGAAATTAGGAATCTTGACGAACGTTGGGCGTAGGAAAGTGTGGTAACGTAATATTATTTAAGGTAATTTAATACTTAGGTTCAAATGAAAACAATTATGTAATTAAGAATGCGAAAACAAATTTGTGCCACATATTTTTTTTTTGTCGTAAAAATCTCCCACATATCGGCACAACAGTCAAATATGATATTCATATGTGCATTTAAACCACCACCACTGGGCCACATATTTTTTTGCTGCAAAACCCTCCAACGTACCAGTACGACAGGTGAATGTATTATTCATATGTAAATATGAAGATATGTATTTTCTCATGTTTACCACCCCTGTCACCACAACCACCACTGCCACTGCCATTGCCATCGCCACCCTCACCTCCGCCACCAATCGTCATATTCATATATGAATAAACACTTGAAAACAGACACATACTTATTCCTATATGAATGTAGTTATATATTCATATGAGAATATAAAGGTAAGTATATTCTCACGTCTACCATCCCACCACTGCAACCACCACTGCTACATCCACTATCACTACCTCTGCTACCAACGGTCAAATTTATATACGAATAATCACTTGAGAATAGACACATACCTATTCATATATGAATATACTTATATATTCATATATGAATATACTTTTTCATATATGAATACATTTATTCATATATGAAGAAGTATATACTTATTAATATATGAGTATCCGTTATCGTCACTAACACCTCCTTTACTGCTAATGCCACGACCATCGTCACTACTTCTGCCACCAACCACCATATTCATATATATATATATATATATATATATATATATATATATATATATATATATATATATATATATGGTGTGAGTGTGTAACACCTAGTTTTAGTGATGTTCTACGTGATATCCCTAAAATTACGGCCAAAAAAGACTGATTTTCATTTATGCTTTTAAAATAATTTCAGAGTAAATCCTTTTGATTTGAAAGAGTTGCGAAATTTGTTCCCAAAACAAAACATGATAAAATAATATTTATCAAAGCATTTCATCAAGAGATGCATTTTCATTTATATAATCAAAACTCGGGATGTCATGTTCCGATACAGACCATAAAACATAAACGATAACATTACAAGTCATTCGACAAATATATACATATACAAACTTGTAAACAAAACCACTCGATGATTCATCCATCTTATGCCCTTGTGCCATGTAACAGCCTGAATCCAGGTATTCTTCTGTTTTGGGTTATGTTGTTAATTTAGGGTTTCATGTTAGGCGAGTACGCTGGGCGTACAAGGCGTACGCTGCACGTACTCGCGCGCCTCATTTGGACGCGTTCCCCCTCAGGTACGCTGGGCGTACCCAAGGTTACGCATGGCGTAACTTGCCCAGATCTAAAAACCCTAATCTCCCTGGAGGGCTATAAAAGGAATGTGTGGCTCGACTTCTCAGCCACCATCCCTCAGAGTGAAACCCTAAATAGTGTGTGCCTTCGTTCTTAAGCCTTTGTGTGTGTATTCTAAGCTTGGTGGTGTCATTCCAAGGTTGCAAAGGAGGAGAAGAGCTCATTGGAAAGGCTAGAAGTGGTGGTCAAGTGTAGATCTGAGCTTTGCAAGGGTTAAAGCTTCATTATTAGGTAAAAAGTTCGGATCTTGTCACCTGGTTCATGTTGCATGCTTAAAGTATCATTTTCTAGGGTTTAAGTCCCAAAGGTGGAGACTTTTTGTGCAAATGGCCTCCATAAGCTTAGATACTTCATATTTCTAATCTATTGGAGTTGTAGACTCATAAAAATGGCATCTTGGATGTGGGTATTGCACCATGCATGAGATCTAGATCCTTGAGTTGGAATAGAATGTTGTTATGTGATGTTGGAGCCCTTACAACCATGCCAAGGCTTAAAGGTCCCGACTATATGGGTTTAGACACACTAAAAGATACGAATCTAGAAGTTGGAGTAATGGCTTAACCGATTAAGGCCAGAAATGAAGAGTGGTTGATTCTGATGGTTACGCTGGGCGTAACTTCTAGTACGCACAACGTACTGGGTGGAGACCCCGATCCAGGGGATTGGCGATGTACGCCCCCCGTACATCTAGCAGTACGCCCCGCGTACTCTCAGGGTTGACTTTTGTTGACTTTTAGGGTTTTGGTCAACATGAGGACTTTAGGTCAAGGAAGGGTAAAATGGTCTTTTACCCTCTGAGGAATGATGATAAGGGGTAAAGTTTTAGTGGTGGAAGTCTTTGTGTATTAAATAATATTTTTATGTTTAGGCGAGGTAGAGTTGTCATTGGGATTCGGTGATAGCGAGGATGCGAGATCTTAGACTTTCCACGAGGTGAGTTTTCTCACTATACTGTACCCGGAAGGGTTTGACTGTGTGACCGGAAGGTCGGATATGTTAAGAGATATATGTATTATGTGTGATAAGTTATTCGTTATATGTTCCATGTATGATATGCTTGATATGGGCCGGAAGGCATTATATTATGGGCTGGAAGGCGAATATGTTATGGGCCGGAAGGTGTTGTGATGTGGACCGTAAGGTTGACGTGGGTAGGACTGGAAGGTTTACCTAGTCGGGATGGAAGTCCCCTGAGACACATGGACCGGAAGGTCAGGGTCTGGAAAGGCATATGTGCGTAAGTTGTATTTTGGGGAACTCACTAAGCATTTATGCTTACAGTTGTTGTCTGATGTGTTTCAGGTACTAGCGAGGACCGTGGGAAGGCGCCGGCGTGATCGTACACATTATCAGGGGAAAACTATTTTATGATCTTTGGGACGTATTCTGTTGTGAAATTTTTGTTTACATTTGGATTTGAAATATTAATCGATGTTTTTGATGTTTACAAAAATGAAAAATTGGTTTTAAAATTTACGTCGTTACAAGTTGGTATCAGAGCCTTGGTTTGAGGGATTCGGATACACCTTAGGGCGTAATTGAACTCAAACCGAGGATTTGAGAAATTTTTAATTAATAAAATCAAAAAAAAAATTGATAAGAGATTTTGAAACAACCAAAGAAGAAGAAGTGTGTACGGTCAGCCAGCGCCCGAACGGTAAACTCCCCAAAATACTGTTACAATATGTGTTATGAGATATGATATGATATGATACGCATGCTAGTAGACTAGGTATTCATATTAGGACTAGAGTGGCCTGATTTGTGATGCCTTAGTCTAGGGAAGTCTGCTGCTATGAGGTGCTTTGAGAGCGAGTGGGTAGCTAGTGCATGGCAAGAATAGAGTACTCATGATCCGGGGTTTGGGGAGGAGGACTTCAGGTGAATGCTGATGCGGTGTAGTTGGTAGTATTGGGCCCGTACTACTGAAGACACCGGGTCAGTGGGCAACCCAAGTAAGAATCCCTGAGTATCGGAGACTGAGTAAGGTTGCGTTATCGAGTGCGATTATGCTCGATAGAGTATCTGATATTTCTATGTTGTATTTCAGAGGCATCATGGTTGGACCACGCCACAGACCTGGTACGAGCAGTGTGAGTGACGAGGAGCTTCGTCAGATGATTCATGAGGAGGTGGCTGCAATGATTCGGGCTGAGATTCCAGAGATGTTTGGGTCTATTAAGACCACACTGATGGAGACTTTTGATGAGTGGTACACCGCGGTGACTGAGGCTGCAGCCGCTGCAGCTACCACAGCTGTGGCCGCTGCCAGACCACAAGGAGGTGACTCGTTGCTATTTCGGGAGTTCAGCAACACGAAGCCACCTGAGTTTGACGGGACGCAGGATCCGATCGCTGCAATGAGATGGATTGCTGATATAGAGGGATGCTTCTACACTTGTTCATGTCCGGAGCATCTGAGGGTACGATTCGCTTTGAACCAGCTCCGCCTGGGAGCAAAGGATTGGTGGAAGTTCGTGACGGCGAACTTCACTCTGGCGGAGGTTTCAGCCGTGACATGGGAGAGGTTTACTGCTATGTTCAGAGACGAGTATGTTCCCCCGGTGGAGAGGGAACGGTTGGTTCAGGAGTTCTTGACCCTCAAGCAGGGTAATGATTCTATCACGGTGATCACTCGGAAATTTCATGAGAGGGCGATGTTTTGCCCTGAGCAGGTGTCCACGGAGAAGGCTCAGATGAGCCGGTATTTGGGTGTGCTGAGGAGGGATATCCGGGAGTTCATATCGAACTCGTCATACCAAACTTTTGCTGAGCTCCAGGCGAATGCCAGGAAGCGTGAGATCGAGTTGGAGACCCAAGCCAGGGAGGAGGCCGAGTCTCAATGGGTGGATCGGCGGCCGACTCAGTCTCAACCGGCAGCCAAGCGGACCAAGTCCACCGATTCGAGGTTGGGAGGTCAGAAAGGCCGCACTTGCGGAAAGTGCGACAAGGGTCACGAGGGGGCATGTCGATCGAGTGCTTGCTACAAGTGTGGCAAGGAGGGGCATATTGCTAGGGATTGCCCCAAGGGATTCATGGTTTGCTTTCATTGCAACCAGACCGGCCATCGGAAGGCCGAGTGCCCCCAGCTTCGCCAGGGATCTACGCCTGCTGCCAGGGTTACCGAGACTCGACCGGTGAAAGTCGAGGCTCCAAAGGCTCGTGGGAGAGCTTTTCAGTTGACTGCAGAGGAGGTCCGCACGGCGCCTGATGTCGTAGCTGGTATGCATTCTTTCGTGTATTTACTTTTATGATAAGGTATTGTGCTTATATTATAATATGCGTAGGTACTTTTCTTGTGAATTCTGTACCTGCCTTGGTATTATTTGACTCGGGTGCGAGTCGGTCTTTTGTATCGTTGGCTTTTAGCCAACACATCGGTATTGATCGGGAGGTGATGAGTCGACCCCTGCGAGTTTCTATAGCGGATGAGAAAGCGGTATACGCCACTGATATGATTTGAGGATGTGTGCTCGAGATTTTTGGAGTCAAGTTCCCTATAGACTTGATTCCTATAGCGATGGGGGATGTCTGCGTCATCATGGGCATGGATTGGTTGAGTAAATTTGGGGCAGTCATTGACTGCGAGAGACAGTTGGTGACTATTCGAGACCCTAGTGGGGGAGTGCTTACTGTGTATGGCGAGGGGACCCGGTGTGGGTCGGCGTTTTGTTCGGCTACCAGGGCGAGGTAGAGTTTGCAGCAGGGCTGCAATGGATTCATAGCCTACATGATGGATACTTGAGTGGCCGCGGGGAGGCCCAATTCGGTTGACGACCTTCCTGTAGTATGCGAGTTTTCGGATGTGTTCCCCGAAGAGTTACCAGGTGTGCCTTCGGAAAGGCAAGTGGAGTTCCGTATCGATTTGGTTCCGGGAGCGGCGCCCATCGCAAAGGCGCCTTATCGTCTCGCTCCACCGGAAATGCAGGAGTTATCCTCGCAGCTTCAGGAGCTGCTGGGGAAGGGGTTTATTCGACCGAGTAGCTCACCTTGGGGAGCGCCGATTTTGTTTGTCAAGAAAAAGGATGGTTCACACCGGATGTGTATCGATTACCGGGAGTTGAACAAGTTGACGGTTAAGAACCGGTATCTGTTACCTAGGATCGATGATCTGTTCGATCAATTGTAGGGGGCATCTTGGTTCTCCAAGATAGACTTGAGGTCGGGTTATCATCATATGAGGGTTCGAGATGAAGATATTCAGAAAACTACATTCAGAACTCGTTATGGACATTATGAGTTTGTGGTGATGCCTTTTGGGCTCACCAATGCCCCGGCCGCGTTCATGGATCTTATGAACCGGGTGTGCAGGCCGATGCTGGATCGGTCGGTGATCGTATTCATTGATGATATTTTGGTATATTTGAGGTCTAGGGAGCAGCATGAGGAGCATTTGAGGGAAATTCTCGGAGAGGCTGTATGCCAAATTCTCCAAGTGTGATTTCTGGTTACGGGAGGTCCAGTTCCTTGGGCAACTTGTTAACCAGAAAGGGATATTGGTCGACCCAGCCAAGATTGAGGCGGTGTTGAGATGGGAGGTGCCGAGATCGCCCACTGAGATCATGAGTTTTCTAGGATTGGCCGATTGTTATCGAAGGTTTATCAAGGATTTCTCCAAGATTTCCGTGCCACTTACTAGGATGACCCGGAAGGGTGTTGCATTTTCGTAGGGACCGAAGCAATAGTCCTCATTCGAGACCCTTCGTCAGAAATTGTGCGAGGCCCCGGTGCTTGCACTTACGGAAGGGATGGAGAATTTTGTGGTGTACTGTGATGCATCTATATCGGGTTTAGGGGTGGTGCTTATGTAGAGGGGGCATGTGATAGCGTATGCTTCGAGGCAGTTAAAGCCTCACGAGTCAAGATATCCCACCCACGACCTGGAATTGGGGGCTGTGGTGTTTGCCATCAAGATCTGGCGGCATTATCTTTATGGGGTTCGGTGTACCATCTACACTGACCACAAGAGTCTGAAGTACTTGATGGACCAACCAAATCTGAATATGCGACAGAGGAGATGGTTGGATGTGGTGAAGGATTACGATTGTGAGATCCTGTACCATCCGGGCAAGGCTAATGTGGTGGCCGATGCGTTGAGCCGTAGGGCGGAAAGCGCCCCGATCCGAGATATTTGTATGAGATTGACGATGATGACCCCGATTTTGGATACCATTCGAGGAGCTCAGGCTGAGGCTGCGAAACCAGAAAACCAGAAGAGGGAGCGGGTTGTAGGTCAGGTATCAGGATTTGTTATGGATGGTCGAGGGCTTATGACTTTTCGGGGTCGGATTTGGGTACCATTTGTGGGCGGTACGTGTACTATTTTGATGGAGGAAACGCATCGATCGAAATTCTCGATTCATCCCGGGGCTACGAAAATGTATTTGGATCTAAGGAAGGAGTATTGGTGGTCCTGTATGAAAAGGGATGTTGCATGGTTTGTTGAGAGATGCCTGACTTGTCGGCAGGTTAAGGCCGAGCACCAGCCTCCGCACGGTAAATTGCAGCCGCTAGAGATTCCCGAATGGAAGTGGGAACAGATTGCCATGGATTTTATCACCAAATTGCCGCGGACTGCGAGGGGAGTTGATGCGATTTGGGTGATCGTGGATAGATTGACGAAGAGCGCTCATTTTCTAGCCATCAGCGAGAGCTCATTTGCGGAGAAGTTGGCGGAATTATACGTGAGGGAGGTGGTATCGCGGCATGGGGTTCCGATGTCGATTGTTTCAGATCGCGATGTGCGTTTTACTTCTAGGTTAAGGAAGAAGTTTCATGAGGAGTTAGGAATGAGACTGCATTTCAGTACCGCATACCACCCGCAGACGGACGGACAAAGCGAGCGGACGATTCAGACACTTGAGGATATGCTCCGAGCATGTGTTTTGGATTTTGGAGGGAGCTGGGACACCTATCTACCTTTAGCAGAGTTTTCGTACAACAACATCCATCAGTCGAGCATTGGTATGCCACCCTTTGAGCTGTTGTATGGGCGGAGGTGTCGCACCCCCATCTGCTGGGGAGAGGTGGGGCAGCGGGTGATGGGTAGCACAGAGATTGTACTCCAGACGACCGAGAAGATTCAACAGGTCAGGCAGAGGTTGTTGACTGCGCAGAGTCGCCAGAAGAGTTATGCGGACAGGCGGCGGTCCGAGCTCGAGTTTCAGGTTGGTGACCTTGTGCTCCTAAAGGTCTCTCATTGGAAAGGAGTGATACGATTCAGGAAGAGGGGCAAGTGGGGACCCCGGTATATTGGACCCTTCAGGGTAATTGCTAGGGTAGGCTGGGTAGCCTACCGGTTGGATCTACCTGCTGAGTTTGGGCAGATCCATGATACCTTTCATGTCTCGCAGTTGAGGAAATGTATTGCCCACGAGTCGGCAGTGGTTCCATTAGATGATATTCAGGTGGATGCAGGCCTGAACTATGTGGAGAGACCAATAGCGATCAGGGATCGGAAAGTTAAGGCTCTAAGGAACAATGAAGTACCCCTGGTACAAGTGCAGTGGCAGCATCGGAAGGGGTCCGAGCTGACATGGGCGTCTGAGTCTGAGATGCGGGATCAGTATCCAGAGTTGTTTTCAGTATGAGACTTCGGGGGCGAAGTCTGGTTCTAGTGGGGGAGAATTGTAACAGCCCGAATCCAGGTATTCTTCTGTTTTGGGTTATGTTGTTAATTTAGGGTTTCATGTTAGGCGAGTACGCTGGGCGTACAAGGCGTACGCCGCGCGTACTCGTGCGCCTCAATTGGACGTGTTCCCCCTCAGGTACGTTGGGCGTACCCAAGGTTACGCGTGGCGTAACTTGCCCAGATCTAAAAACCCTAATCTCCTTGGAGGTCTATAAAAGGAATGTGTGGCTGGACTTCTCAACCACCATCCCTCAGAGTGAAACCCTAAATAGTGTATGCCTTCGTTCTTAAGCCTTTGTGTGTGTATTCTAAGCTTGGTGGTGCCATTCCAAGGTTGCAAGGGAGGAGAAGAGCTCATTGGAAAGGCTAGAAGTGGTGCTCAAGTGTAGATCTGAGCTTTGCAAGGGTTAAAGCTTCATTATCAGGTAAAAAGTTCGGATCTTGTCACTTGGTTCATGTTGCATGCTTAAAGTATCATTTTCTAGGGTTTAAGTCCCAAAGGTGGAGACTTTTTGTGCAAATGGCCTCCATAAGCTTAGATACTTCATATTTCTGATCTATTGGAGTTGTAGACTCATAAAAATGGCATCTTGGACGTGGGTATTGCACCATGCATGAGATCTAGATCCTTGAGTTGGAATAGAATGTTGTTATGTGATGTTGGAGCCTTTACAGCCATGCCAAGGCTTAAAGGTCTCAACTTTATGGGTTTAGACACACTAAAAGAGTCGGATCTAGAAGTTGGAGTAATGGCTTAACCGATTAAGACCAGAAATGAAGAGTGGTTGATTCTGATGGTTACGCTGGGCGTAACTTCCAGTACGCGCAGCGAAGTGGGTGGAGACCCCGATCCAGGGGATTGGCGACGTACGCCCCGCGTACATCTAGCAGTACGCCCCGCGTACTCTCAGGGTTGACTTTTATTGACTTTTAGGGTTTTGGTCAACATGAGGACTTTAGGTCAAGGAAGGGTAAAATGGTCTTTTACCCTCTGAGGAATGATGATAAGGGGTAAAGTTTTAGTGGTGGAAGTCTTTGTGTATTAAATAATATTTTTATGTTTAGGCGAGGTAGAGTTGTCGTTGGGATTCGGTGATAGCGAGGACACGAGATCTTAGACTTTCCACGAGGTGAGTTTTCTCACTATACTGTACCCGGAAGGGTTTGACTGTGTGACCGGAAGGTCGGATATGTTAAGAGATATATGTATTATGTGTGATAAGTTATTCGTTATATGTGCCATGTATGATATGCTTGATATGGGCCGGAAGGCACTATATTATGGGCCGGAAGGCGAATATGTTATGGGCCGGAAGGCGTTGTGATGTGGACCGTAAGGTTGACGTGGGTAGGACTGGAAGGTTTACCTAGTCGGGATGGAAGTCCCCTGAGACACATGGACCGGAAGGTTAGGGCCTGGAAAGGCGTATGTGCGTAAGTTGTATTTTGGGGAACTCACTAAGCATTTATGCTTACAGTTGTTGTGTGATGTGTTTCAGGTACTAGCGAGGACCGGGAAGGTGCCAGCGTGATCGTACACATTATCGGGGGAAAACTATTTTATGATCTTTGGGATGTATTCTGTTGTGAAATTTTTGTTTACTTTTGGATTTGAAATATTAATCGATGTTTTTGATGTTTACAAAAATGAAATATTGGTTTTAAAATTTACGTCGTTACACGCCACTTCCTGTAATACAAATAAAACTAAGTGGGTCAGGCTTGGGAGCCTGGTGAGCATATAGGGTTTTCAATCGACAATAAATAAATTATATTTAATTTCACCAACCAATCACTATCCCGATTACCCATTCCCGTTATCCTCACTTTACATCCCTAAAACAATATCTATCTCAAGGGACCTAATCTAGGATTTTCATCGGGACAGACATTACTGCTAAGGGGTTTCCTCAACAATAGATATCCTAAAGGCAACCATGAGGGGATAGAGTACACCGGTGAAAACATCGTTCACAACACCTACAAGTTATGAACCTGCTAGCGTTCCACAAGACTGTCTAGAAAAAGTCTGTGGTCGTTATCCATACTCCGCTGAATAGCTTCGGCTCGGGAATCTTACTTCTCGGGATCTTCGGGACCTTGGGACTTGCTTCGGGGCTCGGGAATGATACCGGGGCTTCGGGATAATTCTTGCATGAAAAACGATGCAAAAACGCGAGAAAAAGGGAAGAAATGAGCAATGAACTCGGTTGCCCTCGACCTCCTTTTATAGGGACTGGAAGGTCGAATTACGCTGGGTGTAACTTGAGATTACGCTGGGCGTAATGACAATAAGGTCGCTGACTCCCCCCCCCCCCCCCCTTCGGATAATATCGGAATATATATATATGTGTGTGTATATATATATATATATATATATATATATATATATATATATATATATATATATATATATATATATATTAAATATCGAAAATATTTAATAAACTTCGAAAATTCATATCTTCCTCATACGAACTCCGTTTTCGACGTTATTTATATGCACGCTTAGGTGAGACTACGATCTACAACTTTTGTTTAGACTTCATCGGCTAATTTTGACTTTATTATTATTATTATTATTATTTCTTTTTAGTAGGCCGGGACAGGAAAATTGCGTTATAAATTATAATTCTTCATCCGACGTCCGTTTTCACCTATCTTTTTATCGTTTTACTCCTATTAACGAGACCTTAGATTCTCATTTAGATTGTTTCGGCTAAAAACCGCTCGATCTAAAATCGAGTATTCGAGCTGCATACTGCTGAGTCGAAACTTCGAAAAATCATAACTTCCTCATACGAAGTCAGATTTGGGCGTTATTTTTATGCACGCTCTCAGTTTAACGAACTCTACGACTTTCGTTTAGATTACTAAGGATAAATATTGATCTAACGTAAATTTCACTTTTTACGTCATTCAACGTTGTCGGTTCTATCGCGAAACTTCGACAGGTCATAACTTCTTCGTTATAACTCGGATTTCGGCATTCTTTATATCTTCGGAATCCTTTTTTCGACCACTACATATTTATGCAAAGATATTAGGATTATACCACACTTCAAATTTGACACTTATTTTATTCTTAATTCATTAAATTATAATAATTAAGAAAATAAACACATAATTCACATAATTCAAATAATACTCAAATATTTTATCATTAATACTTCAAAAAGAGTTACAAGGGTTAACCTAGACTATTACATCAATGATAATGCCTAGTCTGGAAACGCGGACGTTACATTCTAATTTTGGGACATCGCACTGGAACTTGATCAAGTGAAGGACTTGGGCTTCAAATGAATAGATTTTAGACCCTTTCGGATGATTGATAATGATGGATCAAGTGATTATAGCCCTCGATTTGTGCCTTGAAGCAAAAGGGTAAAATTAAAAAGGTGATATCTCAGGCTTCTTGCATGAATTAAGGATTTTAGTTCGATATGTTTTTAGTTAAAAGCGACTAGATATAATTGTGGGGCTTGTTAATACCTTTCCATGCATATAAAGAACGTCGAAAATAGAGTTGAAACGAAGAAGTTATGATTGTTTGAAGTTGAATTGGAAATTTGGAATCTTGACGAACGTTGGGCATAGGAATGTTACGTTGGGCGTAGGTGCTAAATTATCGACAAGAGTTTAATGACATATGCGGGGTGTAGGTTATGCTATGCAAGGCATAGCTACTGCTGTCTAAAACCCTAATTATGGGGTTGTGAGCCCTATTTAAAGGCTCTAACTTCTTGGAATCTTTCCCATGACCAGCCTCCATCACCTCATATCATTCCTTTAGAAATCATGTCCTCCGCTTGCTTGTTTTGAGCCTTGGTATCCTTTGTGAGCTTATCTTCTTCATGAATCTTGAAGATCAAGGTGTTTGTAAGGTGCTTAGTAGAAGGTTTGAAGTATAGATCCAACAAGGGTTCCTTATTTATGGACCATTGTAACTAAAAAGCTTTTATCTTGCTCATTGGTGTAACAACCCGAAATTCAGGTACCTCTAATTACCCCTTCATCTTTTTTTTTTTTATGTTGTCATTTTGGGCTTTTGTGTTGGGCGAGTACGCTGGGCGTACAAGGAGTACGCTGCGCGTACTCGCGCGCCTCATTTAAATGCATCATCCCCCCGGTACGCTGGGCGTACCCAAGGTTAAGTCGGGCGTAACCGGTCCATACCTAAAAACCCTAATTTGGTTGTTGGCTATAAAAGGAATGAGATGGCTTGGTTCCTCAGCCACCATCCTCCAGAAAGAAACCCTAAGAGAGTTGTTCCTTCGTTCATAGCTTGTTGGTGAGTGTTCTAAGCTTTGAGGTGTTATTTCAAGGTAGCAAAAGAGAAGAGGAGCCCATTCTGGAGGCTAGAAGTTGGTGTTCAAGTCTAGACCCGGGTTTAGCAAAGGTTGGAGCTTCTTCCTAAGGTAAAAAGTTCAGATCTTGCCTTGTAGTTCTTGTGGTATGTTTTATGGACCATTTTCTAGGATTTTGGTCCCAAAGATGGAGACTTTATGAGCAAGTAGTCTCCATTGGCTTAGTTCCATCACATTTCTGGTCCATTTGAGTTGTAGGTTCATAAAAATGTAATCTTGGACGTGAATGATTAGCCATGCATGAGATCTAGACCTTTTGAGTTGAAATGGAAAGGTATTAAGGAGTGTAGGAGCCTTTATAGCCATGCCAAGGCTTAAAGGTTTCGACTTTATGGGTAAGGAGGCTTAAAGTGAGTCGGATCTAGAAGTTGAAGAAGTGTCTTAACCATTTAAGACCAGAAATGAAGAATGGATGAATCTGGGTGTTACGCTGGGCGTAACTCCCAGTACGCGCAACCTACTGGGTGGAGACCCCAGATTGTGGATTAGCGAAGTACGCCCCGCATACATATGTCTGTACTCCCCGCGTACTGTGATATGTTGACTTTTTTTGACTTTTAGGGTTTTGGTCAACATGTGGACTTTGAGTCAAGGAAGGGTAAAATGGTCTTTTACCCCTCTGAGGAATATTAATAAGGGTGAAGCCTAGTTGTGGAAGTCTATATTAATTAGAATGATATTTCATTATGATTAGGCGGGGTTGGGTCTTCGTTTAGAGATTTGGAGATAGCGAGCACGTGAGATCCTAGACTTTCCACGAGGTGACTTTTCTCACTATACTGTACCCGGAAGGGTTTTATTGTGTGACCGGAAGGTCGGATATGTTATGAGTTGTATGCATTGTATATGATAAGTAACCTTTTGTATGTGCGATGTATGCTATGCTTGATATGGGCCGGAAGGCATTATGTTTTGGGCCGGAAGGCATATATGTTATGGGCCGGAAGGTGTTGTGATGTGGACCGTAAGGTTGACGCGTGTAGGAACGGAAGGTTTACCGGGTCGGGACGGAAGTCCCCTGAGACACATGGACCGGAAGGTCAGGGCCTGGAAGGGCGTATGTGCGTAAGTAGTATTTTGGGGAATTCACTAAGCATTTATGCTTACAGTTGTTGTGTTCTGTGTTTCAGGTACTAGCGAGGACCGTAGGAAGGCGCCGACGTGATCCGTACACACTATTAGAGGATTTATTTATGATCTTGGGATTTACATGATTGTACTATGTTATGATACATTGGATTTTTTGACTTGATTGGATGAAAACATGTTTTTAAGAAATGAAAAATTTGTTTTGAAAATTTACGTTGTTACAAGTTGGTATCAGAGCCTTGGTTTGAGGGATTCGGATGCACCTTCGGGCGTAACTAAACTCAAACCGAGGATTTTAGAAAAGTTTTCAATAATAAAGGCATAAAATTTTATAAGAGATTTTGTAATAACCAAAGGAGAAGTAGTGTGTACGGTCAGCCAGCACCCGAACGGTAAAATCCCCAAAATACCCTTACAATATGTGTTATGAGATATGTTATGATATGTTATGCATGCTAGAGTAGACTAGGTATTCATATTAGGACTAGAGTGGCCTGATTTGTGATGCCTTAGTCTAGGGGAACCTGCTGCTATGAGATGCTTTGAGAGCGAGTAGGTAGCCAGTGCATATCAAGAATAGAGTACTCGTGATCCGGGGTCCAGGGAGGAGGACTTGGGGTGAATGATGATGCGGTGTAGTCGGTAGTATAGGGCCCGTACTACTGAAGACACTGGATCAGTGGGCAACCCAACTAAGAATCCTTTGGGTATCGGAGGCCGAGTAGGGTTGCGTTATCGAGTACGAGTATGCTCGATTGAGTCTCTGATATTTTTATGTTGTATTTCAGAGGCATTATGGTTGGGCCACACCACAGACCTGGGACGAGCGGTGTGAGTGACGAGGAGCTTCGTCAGATGATCCACGATGAGGTTGCTGCGACGATGCGGGCTGAGATTCCGGAGATGTTTGGGTCTATCAAGACCACACTGATGGAGACTTTCAATGAGCGGTATGCCGCGGTGACTGAGGCCGCAGCCGCTGCAGCTACCGCAACTGTGGTTGCTGCCAGACCTCAGGGAGGTGACTCGTTGCTATTTCGGGAGTTCAGCAACACGAAGCCACCCGAGTTTGACGGGACGCAGGACCCGATCGCTGCGATGAGATGGATTGCTGATATTGAGGGATACTTGTACGCATGTTCGTGTCAGGAGCATCTGAGGGTACGATTCGCTTTGAACCAGCTCCGCCTAGGGGCAAAGGATTGGTGGAAGTTCGTGACGGCAAACTTCACTCTTGCAGAAATTTCGGCCGTGACTTGGGAGAGATTTACTGTTATGTTCAGAGACGATTATGTTCCCATGGTGGAGAGGGAATGGTTGATTCAGGAGTTCTTGACCCTCAAGCAGGGTAACGATACGGTTGCTGTGGTTACCTGGAAGTTTCATGAGAGGGCGATGTTCTGCCCTGAGCAGGTGTCCACTGAGCAGGGACGGATGAGCCGATATTTGGGTATACTGAGGAGGGACATTCGAGAGTTCGTATCGAACTCGACATACCGGACATTTGCTGAGCTCCAGGCAAATGCCCGAAAGAGGGAGATCGAGTTGGAGACTAAGGCCAGGGAGGAGGCCGAGTCTCAGTGGGTGGATTGGCGGTCGGCTCAGTCCCAGCCGACAGCTAAGCGGACCAAGTCCACCGATTCGAGGATGGGAGGTCAGAAGGGCCGCCCTTGTGGAAAAAGCGGCAAGGGTCATGAGGGGCCTGTCGATCAGGTGCTTGCTACAAATGTGGCAAGGAGGGGCACATCGCTAGGGATTGCCGCAAGGGATTTATGGTTTGCTTCCATTGCAACCAGACCGGCCATCGGAAGGCCGAGTGTCCTCAGCTTCACCAGGGATCAACACAGGGATATGCACCTACTGCTCGGGTTACCGAGACTCGGCCGGTGAAAGCCGAGGCTCCAAAGGCTCGTGGGAGAGCTTTTCAGTTGACTTCGAAGGAGGTCCGCGCGGTGCCCGATGTCGTGGCTGGTATGTATTCTTTCATGTATTTACTTTTATGCTGAGATATTGTGCTTATATTATAATATACGTAGGTACTTTTCTTGTGAATTCTGTACCTGCCTTGGTATTATTTGACTCGGGTGTGAATCGGTCTTTTGTATCTTTGGCTTTTATTCGACACATTGGTATTGATCGGGAGGTGATGAGTCGACCTCTGAGGGTTTCCATAACTGATAAGAAAGCGGTATACACCACCGACGTGATTTGAGGATGTGTGCTCGAGATTTTTGGTGTCAAGTTCCCTATAGATCTGGTTCCTATAGTGATGGGAGATGTCTGTTTCATCGTGGGCATGGACTGGTTTAGTAAGTTTAGAGTAGTCATTGACTGCGAGAGACAGTTTGTGACTATACGAGACCCTAGTGGGGGAGTGGTTACTGTGTATGGAGAGGGGACCCGGTGTGGGTCAGCGTTTTGTTCGGCTGCCAGGGCGAGACAGAGTTTGCAGCAGGGCTGCAGTGGATTCATAGCCTATGTGATGGACACACGAGTGGCCGCGTGGAGGCTAATT